>NW_024040485.1:23275236-24475236 GCF_014851395.1 Micropterus salmoides | reverse complement strand
GTGTATATGGATATTGATTATTCCAGAAATAATTGATTAAATTATGACATTTCAAGGAACCACAAGTCTGCAAAGTCAGACCTGATCAGATATAACAATCTAAATTTGAGTGTTTACTGGTGAAGTTTTATCTTTTATAAACAGGGAAGTCCCAAAAACTTGAGCGACCATCTGTTTTATACCGAGCCGAATGTAGATCCCAGCCGCACCTACAGAGTAAGGATAAGGACGAGAAAGAATAATCACTGCATATCAAATCTTCTATGGAGTGACTGGAGTCAAACTGTCAGTGAGTGGTGTTTATTAAAGTCATGTCATATAGCGGTTTAACCAATGGCTGGTGACCTTTTATCATCTCCATCAATTGCTTGATTGGTTGATGTCTGGCTGCCTGAACATACCTTTTTACGTTGTATGAATGCAATAATCTAAGTACAATGATCTGTATCTTTATATGTGTGTCTGTTTATAGCGGTTGAACAGACAGGACAGATAATCAAACTCAATGCTATGGTGATCGTTTCAATTTCCCTTGGAATACCCATGATCCTCTTGGCTGTGCTGCTGTTGGGGCTCTATCAGAGGTACTGTTTCTGTCTCTAACTGAACTAACCTGTTGACTGCTGCGTGACTCCCTCACACTCATATGCGCCCCCTCTCACACACAGTTACTCAAAGCTACCTCTCTTCACACTTGCTTTATTTTTTATCTGCCTCATTGGGCTGCTTGAACTCTGTCTTGTCTTTTAACAGTTGACCCCACCCGACATCAGCAGAAGCAGTGAAGTGTAGAAAGGAGAAGCTAGAAGAGTGTTTGGGTAGTGGTAGTGTATTTTCTTATGAAAAGCCACATCCACCCTAAACTTCCTCAAGGTGCAGACAGAAATCCCCTATGAGTTCTAAAATAGCCAAACAGGGGAAAACACAAAATTATATAAAATGCAAACAAAGAGACAGGAAATATACATTTCTTCTTTCTTTGGCGGTTTCACTTTCAACTATTTATTTCAAAACATAATGCATATCAAACTTATTTTATCCAATGCAAGTGGCAAGAGAGAGTTTAAAATGTGTATTGCTATTCTTGCTTAAAGCTCATTGTGTGCATGGATGTGTATGTTTCAGGGTGACTAAGGTTCTGTATCCTCCGATTCCTCGCCCCCCGCCAAAGTACAAATCTTTCCTGGAAAAAAGTGACATGTTCAATGTAAGTACATGCCCAGACTGTACACTCGCACACACATTTCACCACTCACCCAACCCATACACTTGTGTACAAATGTTGTCAAAGCTATTTGTTATTTTTTGTGTTTCTAGTTCTTTCATCTTCCATTGTCAGCTGAGCCTGATGCAGAGATAACAGTGGTGGAGGACACAGAGCAAAACCTTGGAAAGAAGTTTTAAAAGTACTATAGGAAGGACATATTCAAATTTAATTTTGCGGTTTTATGTCACTCATGTCTTTTGAAGGTGCCATATCTAAAAATGTGAAGCAATTTACATGTATTTATCAGCTTGTATTGCCAAAGTGTGAATGGATTGTAACAGAACTTTAAAAATTTGACCTTCCCCGACTTTCTCGGTTACCCATGAAAGACTTAGTGCTGATTTCCATGGAAACAACAGATGTGACGTTAATGCGTGCTCCGGAGTACCTTCACTTCTGAGCTGCAAAGCATGTGAAATATACTGTGATATTGTTTCAGCTGGCCAATGTTAACTAAAGTTAACTTGCTTGGTAACGCAGATGAATTGCTAGCTAGCTAACATACCAAAATACTGTATTGATCAAGTGGGCTCTCTGAGGTCCAAGCTGGGTTACTTTAGCTCTATTCCTTTTCTTAATGGGGCAACTGCTCGCGGTGGCAGTGATCATCTCAAGGTCCACTGCATTTAAACCAATCCCATCATTTTCAGACATCGTTGAGCCCGAGTTAAGTCCAGCATATAACAAGTTTGGCAGCCAGCTGGCCAACCCCAGTTTAGGTTACTGACTGCGTGGTCTGGTGCTGGTTGCTTTGTGGCACAGATCACATTAATTCAGCGTTCAGTCTCATGCATGTCAGGTTACTGTTTTGGTCGATACCCAGGATGATGCTCGCTCACACCCCCCTGTGTGAGTGCGAGCAACAGAATGCTGTTCAGTTAATGGCCACTGGTGACATTGACAACAAGGATTTTCTGATATTACACATAATGTAGAAACTTCACGTTATGTGACACTTAAATTTTAGGACATGTAAAAGTGTACCAATATGATAGCAAGACATACCGCGTATATATATATACACTGTATATAACCAATAAGGAAGGATTTTTGTCATGTAACGACATGTGAATTTCTGTGAATGTGAATGTCCATTAATGAGTTCTGATGAAATACACTTGCTCTGCCTGAACTAGCCAGATGGCTGGTCTTGTAAGTTTAGTGCTTGTTCAAAATGTGCAGTTTGAGTTCAGCTTGGACAAGAGTTGCAGACTGTGGACTGGTAGCTGGAAAGGTGCCAGTTCACCTCCTGGGCACTGCCTTGAGCAGGCTCCTGAACCCCCAACTGCTCACACTGACATTTCTCCATGGATTGTTGTTATAGGTCATGTTTGTGCATGTGTGTGTATTTCAGACCTGTGTGTGCATAATAATAAAAATAACTACAGAGTGAAAAAACGTTTCCCCTTGCAGGATTATGTCTTCTTCTTCTTTGGGGTGTGACATAAAGTTGAGTGATACAGTATATTATCATGTGATCATTTAAAATTAATTAATTTATCCAAGTTTATTTATACAGGGTGGTTAAATGAATACAGTTTATGGGAACCCTTTGTACACAGACAATAACATCAAAAGCAAAAAAAACAATTTAGACAAAAATGCACAGTATTTGAAGGGTAAAATCTGCCCTGTGTGTTTGTTTAGGAGCTTGGTCGTAAAGGTCATAGTTATGTTAGGTTTAAATAGAAAAAAACTACTAAAATTTGTATGTAATTATGTAGGTCATGTGATATAAGTAACATAGGTCATGTGACTTCACTCATGAGACGTAGGTCACCTACGAAACATTATTTAACTTAGTTGTTACTGTTGAAGATTTTAGCCATGATGTTTGAATATGATATGTGTCCTGATATAGGCCTGATAAAGTACGGGACTAGACACATGAATACAATGGGCCCTTGCAAGAAGACTGTAACTGAAGCCTGTGAAGGTCATCATGTAATACTGCACACAAATTTGGAGTGCCTGTGTTGATGTTAACCAACTGTGTGATTGTATTATGCATGTACAATGTTTGGATGTTGCTAATATCAAGATGATGTCTTATTGAGCAGTGTCAGATTTCAGTCTTCTTTAGAAGTAGGGTAGAATACACTATTGTCTTAATATTGGTTATGTGTGGAGGTGGAGATGGTGAGTCTTAAAAGGAGGAGCTAGACAGATATTTCAATCGATGTAATACAGAGTTGGATGAGTCTGCCAGCTCGGACACACGACTTGGAACTCGGAAATTCTGACTTCTCATGTCAAGTGGAACGCACCACAATTGTTTTTATGCTAAGCTACAGCTTCTAAGCTGCTAAGCAGATACATATTAAATGGACAGACAAGCGAGTGGTATCAATCTTCTCACGTATAGCTCCACGAGAAAGGAAATGTGCATATTTCCTAAAGTGTTGAACTATTCCTTTAAAGGTCTACACATCATTCAGATTGCAGATAAAGGAAGAGTCAATGATGGACTGAAAATCTGCAAAAGAAATCAAGCGATCCAACTTTTTTCCACTTTTTTCCATCTGAATGGTGATCTAGTAAAACTGAGTGTGTCTGTACTGCTGACAAGATCTAAGCTATATAGGCATTTGGAAGTGCTTTATAAATATATACATACAGGTGTTGGACATGAGTTCTAAAACCATCTACTAATATGAATCTCAGAGTGCTGAATTGAAAAAAAAAAGACTGAAAAGCAGATGTTGTGGCTTGCATATAAGTTTAATGAACTGACTTTAAAAGATATCAAGCACAGATCACATTAATTCACAATAAAGTATGTGGACATGTTAAGACAAAACTGCAATGTACATGGCCGCAGTAAAGCAGATATTACACATATCACATGTAGCACATATTAACAATGCAATTAAAAAGTACAAAACAACTTTTGGGAGGAGTTGTGAGCTCAGACTCTGAATCAGATGAAGCTGATAAAGCCCTTTGTTGCAGTGCTTTGATAATAACCACATCATTGCGAGCTCAGGACTCATGTGACTAATGGTAAAAATGACACTTCCTGTGAGGCTGCAGTCACTGGCCAAAGTTGTTTATTAGCTTCATCACAGTGCATTATGTACATAATATGTTGACTGGAGTACTTTGCAGATCAAAAAATACAAGCCCAGATTTCAAGTACGCAAAAAGTGCCTTATCAAAACGTGGTAATTTTGATGTGCACTACAAAGTCATTCATGTTCACAGTTCAGCAAGGGACTCTAGAAGGAAGTCTAATAGATTGACTCTATCACTGGTCTTAGTGAAGATAAAGCCAAAAAATAGCCTGACCAAGTGGTGAGCCATCCAAGACATACAGTGTATGAGACACACATCTATATTTTATTTTTGCATGATACCAGATTGAGATCAGGAAGAGCTTGTCATAAGAATGTTGTGAATGAATAAGAAGAACCTTGTGTTGCAAAAATTAATAAATAAATAAAGTGTGCCCACCCCACGGTAGATTATCAGTCTTTCCTGCATTGCTGCATTTCCTGTATTATAACTATGTGCGCAAAGCAAATTATGTCAATTGGGCGATGCGAATGGTGCAAATACACAAAATTCACGTGAGTTGAAAATATTCAACTTGAGCATGTATTGCAGGGCTTGTGTGGAGAAAACTGGGCAGAGTGGAGGGACAGCTACTGAGTGCTCTGGAAGCTCTGGAGAAGAGAGCTGAGAGTGGCACAGGATCTTCTGGACAAATAAACTCCCACAGTCGCACAGGAATCTGCTCTGATCTGGTGCAGTTTACTGGCGAGAGGAGCTCAGAGTTCATTTATTTTATAAAATCAACTTTTTAATTAAAATTTTTAGGATTACAAAGTTGATTTATCTTCACTTGCAACTCTCAACCTGTCTACAGCAGCAAGCCATCGAGTTTCCCAGCTCCACTGTTGTTATTGTAGCAGTCAGTGGGCACCCAGAGCTCTGTGAAACTACTTCATATACAGAGACCGGACAAAACAGGAATTTGCTTGGAGAAAAGTAAGCGAGGAAGTTTAAATTCTTTGTATGTCCAGAAAATGGGTCTGTTACTTGATTCCAGCCATCGTTGTACTGTACTATCAGACAAGCTAGCATTGCATAGCCCTGATCCGAACGGCATTTAGAAAACAAACATTTTAAAAGTTGTCTGTTGTCCTCTTGCGGACAGACCTCACAAAGGATGATTCATACTTTTAACAAACTGGCATCATGATGAGTTATTTTGTAACCATTTTGATCCATTTATCTGATCCTTTTACAACAGTGGCTTCACATAAGATAAACAATGTGTGACAAACCACACAGATCAAAAAGATCACTGTACTCTAGTGACTTCCCCAATAAGACATGTTCGTAGAAACAAAAACAATAGAATATATGTCCACAACTATGTAGAAACATCTTTCTGTTCTTACACAAAACATCTTAAAGCACAAAGATGACCAGAGAATTAAGATCGAGGCCATTAGCATGGAACCTATTTCTCCATTGACAGGCAAACACAGGCTTCATAACACACAAATACACACAGTGATGGACCACTGAAGGAAAATAGGTCTACCCAAAGGAAACCACAGTAGCAGCAGAGATGGTGTGTGATATATTTGCACGGCATCTATTTTAAAAAAAACAAAAAACGTTCCCACGCTCACAAATTAAAAACATTACAATGACTTTCAAGATCTCTTGAGCACGAAGTGAAATATATGTACTTAATATTGGCATTTGTACACTCTACAGTGGCCTCTTCTTCATAATCTTGTTGACTAATACACCCAATGAAATTTTTTTAACTGATGGCCTACTAAAGTCATGTGCCATGTGGTGCATGTTTCTGTCATCGTGTTTGTCAACCTGATTGATGATGCTGGTCTGCCAGGTTAAAGGGCTGGCCTCAACAGACACAGCTACTGCTTCATGTTTCCATGTAGACGAACTCTGTGTAGGACACCAATGAAACTGTGTTAGAGTGGCTGAAAAGGCACACTTTGATGCACCACAAACATAACAACACACACTGAATTGTGTATGTGTGTATCTTTGTGTGTTTGTGCAGGTGTGAATGCCTGGACCAGATTTATCTTTACTATAGCTACAGGATATTTTTCAGGATGTTTTTGCAATTTGACACAAAAGAAAATACGTTACATCATAAAGTAGCACGTGTGTGTGTGTGGTGTGTGTGTGTTATACCTTGTCCCAAGTTGATGTATTGTAGCTGTGTTTTGATCAGTGGATCTGTGAGGGGGGATATAATGTCATCAGAGGCTGCACCCTCTCTGTAGTTCTCTATCAGTGTTTCCAGAGTCCTAAAACTCTGCGGTCTGACTCCTGAATCCTGCTAATTACACACACACACACACACACACACACACACACACACACACACACATACACACCATAAATTACATCCCTGTGTGAGTGTGGACATGTGTTGATGTGCATGCAAATGGTCACCCACCTGAAGATACCAGCCGTCAGTGGACGGTACAAGCCTGTAGGTGTGCACATAAGGTGCTTTCCTGAAAAACAGAAAGTCCGGGAAATTTAATGATTTGTTGTGAGTTTGAAACTGCACATTTTCCACTGTGATGATTAAATTTAAAAGACTATGACTCAATGATTTCAGTTTCGGGTTTGACACACCAGACCTCGGTTCCTCCTTATTCATTTGTGTACTGAGCAAAAAACCTGATGTTTAATTTCTCTTTTTTTTCCACATGCTATTAATTCTGTTTATCTTTCTGTATCTGGATTCATTATGTGAATATGTTTCCAAATGTGGGCAACTCTGATTTTGAAGTACTAAGAATTTAAATAAGAAAGACTTTCATGTGTCGTCCAAGGAGTCCCCAATATACAGTATGGTGGAATGTTACTAAGTACATCTACTAAAGTACTGTACTCACTTGCTTGAGTATTTCTATTATTATTATATCACTAAATTTCAGAGGCATTATTGTACTTTTCACACCACTACATTTTTGTGAAAACTATAGTTACTAGTTACTTTTCAGATCAAGATTTTATACGTCAAACATGTGATCAGTTTACCCACAGTATATAACTCTGTTAAAATAAGCTCTACTGTGACAACATTCATTTGCTGCTTAGATGGTAATGAACCAGGAATAAATTCCAACAATGAATATATAATAAATGTAATTTATTATATATTTATCATATTAATATATTATTTATTTATTTGAATGGAGAAATTTTGAATCATGAGTACCTTCACCTTATATTTTTCCATCGTGGTATTGCTACGTTTTGATAGGTTAAAGATGCAAGTTATTCTTCCACCACTGTCAGTATATTATGACACATATTTTCAACTTTCTACTTTACTAAAGTAGACATCGTGAAGTTTTAAGAACCCCTTTAAGAGGTCTCTGCAAAGCCTTCAAATGCGTTTAGGTAAAAATGAGACTAACACTGTTTTGTTTCAGGTCAGTAATTGAGTGTGGGAATACCCAGCAACACCTCTCATTCTCTTTCACTTTTTTCTGGTGTGTGCGTGTGTGTTGTGGGCACAGTCTAAATGCTCTGCACGACTGGTTCATCATAGTTTATAATAATGCTGTGCAGTGAAGATACAGACATTTCATAGAGGAGACAATGCAGATCTGTCTGTCTGTCTATCACAGTGTAGATTATTCACTTCACTGATGACACAGAACTGTACAACAACATGCTGAAATAAGGTTTTTATGTCAGGTTGACATTTCTGTCCATGTTCACGCTCCTTCTCTGTTGTTCATCCACATGAACTCTCTCTCTCTATGTGAGTCTGCATCACTTTTTTCATCAACTATTGTTTTTTTTATCATGCCTGCTTTCAGGGGGTGCTTCCCGTGTCCATGCTCCAAACTGAAACTTAAAAACATATATACGAAGCACCATGGCACAACTGAGACTGCCGGGGCTGGACCACCCTAACTATTGAAAATAAACGAGCTGTGAGAAAATAGAAACTGCTGTCCTGTAGGATGAACGTCTGTTCACAGTAAAAAGTACTGAATACAATCAAATGCATAATCTTTGTGTTCGAAAGTGGCCTGTTAAATTTCATTATGCGTTTGAAATAATTTAGTAAGCTGCATCACCTGCTCTGTGCTGCAGGGAAGGGGTCCACTCAGGGTTAGCTGAATGTAAGGGCCTTGCATGTTCGATTTACAGTGCTGGCAATAACCATTGAATATCTGTGATTTTCCTGCCCAAATATGTATTAACATGAACAAAAAGAAGATATTTCCATGGATTGAAGCTTCAGTATTTTTTGTCAGTCAACACATTTTCCAGCAAGGCAAACTACCAACTATGTGCCTCTCTATAGCAAAAAACTGCTATAGAGCAAAAAAAAACTGCTATAGAGAGGATAAAATGCTCTTCAACGAATATCCTTAACCCTTAAGAGTTCCTTTAAAAAAAAACGTATCTGTCCCTTGTGACAAAAAATGGCTTCTTCCCAAAAACTGCTGTAAAAATATCATAAATTTAACAAGTCAGTCTTTTTAAGCTACTTAAGCCTGAAATATACATATCATATGTTAATTATATTCTTGGGATTTTAACCCTTTAAATACCATTATGTTTGTAAAACTCCACTGTTGTTTATTGAAAAAATTGAATTGAATTGAATTATTATATAAATAAAATTATTATTATTATCAGGGCCTGAGATGGGTCAATGATTGGCAGCCACATGGATTTTGATACATTGTTGTTTTTTGCAATGTCACATTTTAAGAAAAACTCACACATTTGTCCCCAGGGACAAAAAATGGCTTCTTCCCAAAAACTGCTGTAAAAATATCATAAATTAATATTTTTTCCACTTTAAACGAGTCAGTCTTTCAAAGCTACTTCAGCCTGAAATATAAATATCGAATATTAATTATGTTTGGGGGATTTCAACCCTTTAAATGACATTATGTTTATAAAACTCCACTGTTCTTTATTGAAATAAACAAAAATAATTTCCATAAAATACAATTCAAGGAGTATTTGATTATTATTATTATTAGGGCCTAAGAGGGGTCACTGATTGGCAGCATAATTGATTTTGATGCATCGTTATTTTTTCTGCAGTGGCAGACCAAAGTTCATAATCTTAGCTTATAATGATACATGATTATTTCCAGATCCTCCTGTGTGCTGTCTTGCCATCTCCAGTGAGTGACAGTTGTAAAGACGAAAATGCCTTGTTGATGTCAGAGGTTGATGTTCTTCCCTTAGTACCAGCTTAGCATCGTTTAAAGGTGTCAGCCTATCTGAGTATTGTTGCTGACCATGTCAATCCCTTTATGACCACAGTGTACCCATCTTCTGATGGCTACTTCCAGCAGGATAATGCACCATGTCACAAATCTTAAATCATTCAGCACCTTGTTGAAAGTACGACAGGAAGAATTAAGGCCCTGTCCACACAAACACCATGACAAATACGTGACTTTTTCTAAGCAGCCTGGCCGTTCGTACACACGGAAACATAGTAAGCTATCAGGTCACTGAAACCAAACATTTTTAAATACCCCTGCCAGGGTGAAGATTTTAAGAAATGCTGGTTGTAGAGTTGTCGTGTAGACAGTAAAACTGGAGTTTTTGCCTTGCAATGTCAGAGTGTGCACCATTATCAGCTGTGTTTGATGTCAGATTGTGTGCCCCTGCCTGCTTTGTTTACGATATTATTAGGCTCTGATTGGCCAACATGGCTTTACGATTAGGGTCATATTGCCACCTGGTGGTTTGGCTGCACTCTTGGCTGTACCCATGGTTATACCCATGTACGTGTGGACTAGGCCTAAGTCAGTTCTGTAGGCAAAAGGCAGTCCAGCCCTGTACTAGGTGTACCTAATAAAGTGGCCGGTGAGTGTATAACCATGGCTGCACTCCACCTCCATGTTTTGGTTCTTATTACTCATCGTTTTTATTCTTGAATTAGTTTATAATGCAGAGTGTGGCCTTCTAAGAGAAAAGACTCTGAAGCTGAGGTTGGACACACACACACGCACACACACACTTTTTCTTTACACACACAAACACACACACACACACACACACACACAAACATATATATGTAGAATCTGAAGGGAATATTGCTGAAAAAATTAGGTGGTAACAAAACATGCTTTCCTTCTCAACCAGTATATGTAAAGCCATTTGACCCTAACTTGCCTTAACTTGTCAGCCTGTTTATTGCTACACTCAAATCTAACTGAATGAAAATGTTACCTTGGCTGATCATGTAGAAATGCTTCTATATGGTTACAGTATTTTATCGACTTCATATGTGATATTTGCCTTAATCTACACAAAATGTTTTTTTTTTAAATTGAAAGCTAGTAGTTCAAAATAAAATATTAACATAAAGGAATGCATCAGTTTAGGTTAGGATAAATGTGAGATCCAAAATGAAATGGTTTCAAAATTGAGCTATATATATTCAACACAGCCAAAATGGATTGAAAATAAAAAAACTGAATGGCACAAAATGTCGAACTCTTAAGGGTTAAACTAAGAGAAGATTGACACATGTGCCTATAAAGTCTTAAATAATGATCACTCAAAATATTATTATAGAAGAATTCAATGTTTCATATATTGTTTCACTATTTATGCGCACAATGCAGCAGGACAAACCCCACATAAAACTATGATACAGTCTATTTACGTGTAAAGTGAATTTATTCCGATTCTTTTCCAAGCATATATATTTCTGTAAATCACTGATTTCTCACAGATCTACCAATCTTTCACAAGTTTTTTATGATGATGTACAGACTTAACATAACAACATTTATTTCATTAATTTAATTCCTGAAAGTTCTTCTTGACTCCTGATGTGTGTAAAAGCCCCACATCAGCACTTCCGCTTGGTTTGCTCAGCTATTTTCTTTTTATTTAAATTTATTTAACTGACATAGAAATAAAGTTACTTTGCTGGACATAAAACATGCTCATTGAATTTCTCTATGAATAGACATCTAAAATGAAGAATGAGGGGTGGGTGCGACATAACTGAATGAAAAATGTCACCTTTGGTCACTTTGTACACCCCCACTCACAGCTCACCTCACACACAGACAATAGGCCCCCTGCACTGTCTCGCTGTCTCTCAGCAGAAAGCTGCCGTCATGTCCAAACATCTCCATCAGCCTCTCCGTGGCCTTGCTTCCAATCCTCCCGTAATAAATAGAACGGACGAGCGTACCCTCCTTCTCCATGTTGCCTCGGTGCCAGGTACCCATGTGTGCTTGGGGTTGAGAGTGCAGCAAATTGTAGCAGCAGAGGAGTGTGTGAAAGGCTATGAGGCAGGAAAAGCTTTTCTGGTTTTCACACTTTTCTGTTATGCAGCTGCGTCTCATATGTCATGTCTAACCAGAATACAGGCTTTTTATCTGTTGAAAAGTGAAAGTATATATTTAGCTTTCTTTTTTAATTTGATTCCTGTTTTGCAAACCACAAAACAGAAAAACACCCTCACAAAATACAATGAATTGCTCAGTCCTGCTAGATCACAACTCCACCCTTTTAAGTTCTGATAAACTGTGTGTGTAAACATAACTTTTTGTCACACCGTGTTATAAGAGGTTGTCTATTTCCACAATCTCTTATACAATCATATATATTCGGACTCGCCAGTTGGACAGCTGTAAGCCTTAAAGCACCATCAGGATGTCGTGCAGACATAATCTGTTGGCATTTAAAAAATGTATGAAAGTGGTTTATGATAAACACACAGGGCAGAGGACAATGAGTTAAAGGAGACATATAGGTGCATACAGCAGTGCCCCACACACAAACCACCAGCTAACCCACCCACGCTCGCATGCACAAAAACAAAGACATCAAACCTAGCTGTGGTTTGGTCGGGTGCTGTCACCAGTGTTTACAAAATCTAAGCTTTTACACAAGGACAAGATGTAGGTACTTCATAGCATATATACATTTTTTAAAGAAATTAAGTCCTTATTTAGACTTATTACAAGATCAAACTAACAAAAGTAGAATCAACATCATCTGATTTTTCAGCCTAAAACTATTACATTCTGTGATTATCTTATAATGACAAATGACAAAGATCACTGTAAGAAAAAGAGCTGGTGCTTTTCTTTTAATTACTTTCTTACCCTCGTACCCTCCATTCTCTACCAACCTTGAGCTAGAATTAACATGGTTTTAAAAAAAAATAGTTTTTAAAAAAGTTTTTCCTACTTAAAAAGGCCACTTGACTTGACAAACTCTCCAGCTGCTGGTTACTTTTATAATGGAGAAAATACTGGAAGGCACATGGCAGTCCAGTCTTCACTCAATGGATTTGTCTTACTTTAATTCAAATATTTCTTTTTGGCCTGTACAAACAGTGTGTATGAAAAAAATTCAAGCCATTAATTAAATACAAATGTTACAGAAACAAAGTAAAGTACAAAGTAGTAAAGTGAAATGCATGACATGAAGGAATGATAATAGATACATGTTTCCAGTGTGACCATTTCTATCTCCAAATAAAACTAAAATTTAATCACATTAATAAGTCAAGGGGCTACTATGACTAACATTGTTACAATGTTACAGTTTTCTCCTCTTACCTTTCAATATTTGGCATTTTGATTTTCTTGTTTTTATCATGAGATTTGTCACAATTCCGAAAAAGATAGAAGATATACTTTATTAATCCCGCAAGGGGAAATTTCAACAGTTTTTCAAATCCTACAAAAAAGCAAAGGGTATTACTAAACAAGAAATGAAACAACACAACAACTGAGATTTAAAAAATGAATACTAGTTAAAATAAAAGGGAACAAGGAAACAGAAATGAGGCAAAAGTTAGACTATAGGAACATCCCTAAGTGAAATAAACTGATAGGCCTATAAGAGCCTATAAGATAAATAGGCCATATATTGACATTCAGTGTACACTTTAGTTTGCCTGTTCATCTTTTAGAACAGATCATTTATGTAGACTATGTTTGATATGCCACTGTTCTGAGTTGTCAGTAAAAAACAACAACAACAACAAAGGCAGACTGTTCCCTCATTTCCTCTTTCTACTTTACTGGCTGCCAAGTCTGCTGCAGAAAGTCGAGCCAATGAAATGAGAGCAACAAAGATACGTTAGCCATAAACATTTGATTGTTTTCCACATTGCTTCCACATTTAGCTTCCACAAAACCCCGCTGTTGCGCAGCAGTAGATCAACAAAATAAGAAGGAATGGTTTAGCTGTACTCAGACACCCAAATGTATGCAGCCGACATTTCAGCAGAGACGAAATGTGCACTACATCACAAGGTAGGAGAAAGTTAAAAGTTGGAGTTGTACCCTGTTTATATCTATGGAACAACTCATAACCTAACACAGTCTGACCAGGAGGAGCACGCAAGCTGCAACTAGCGCCAGCAGAGGGCGCTGTGACGATCTTTGTGGACCATGAGTACTTTGTTCCAGTAATAGGGGGAGCAGAGCATCATGAACAGAATGATACTGAAGGACACTGATTGCCTCCTCTTGCCGCGGTTTGCTGGACCACTGAAGACATACACTTCTATACCAGTTTAGAAATATCACCTGCAAGCCACATGTATGAATATCCTGCTAACTACAACCAGTGTCAAACTGTTAAATATTGGCTCACAACATGGAGTGATGTGTAAAATGACTTAACTCCACTACTGTACTACAGTAACATTTTGAGATACATGAATTCAGTTGAGTATTTTCATTATACTTATTTATACTAATTTATACTTCTACTCCACTACATATTTGTATATAAACAACCCAGGGTAAAAAGTAGTAATAATAATAATATGACTAATAATATTAATAATCATAATAATAATATCTTTATTTGTGTAGCACTTTTCAATACATGTAACAAAGTGCTTTACATCAGTTAATGTAAAACATAGACACACAGTATAATGCACAGTGGTGGGCTACAAATAAAACATAAAATAAGTCCATGTACAAGTACAGCAGAAATAAATGAGCATCACATAGTAGTTTGAATAAAGTAAATAAAACATAAGTCAGTCAATATACAAATAATGGAGGAATAAATTACGCATCACACATTGAAAGCAATTATGTATAAATGAGTCTTAATAAGTGAGATAAGAACATGCTCTGCGATTCAAACTCCTCTGGCAGACTGTTCCAAAGAGTAGGGGCCCTACCAGAGGATGTGCTCATAAAAGCTCAGAGATACTGTATATGTGCTAACCCATGTCTGGTCTTAAAACTAATTAAAATTATTTAAAACTTAAATCCTAAAAGAAACAGGCAGCCAGTGGTCAAAGACTACCCATAGATTTCTGAAATAGGTAAAAGTATCTGCATCTATGGCCGGATTAACTGGCTACCCCAGGAGTTTAGGGAATACGCAGACACCCAGGTACTCACTGAACGTTTGGTGCTGTATCATTTGTGTCTGCACTCTATGAAGGGTATGTGAGTGACAAAGACATCTTCTTCAGGAAATCAGGCATTACACCTCTCCTGTCGCCTGACATGCGCATGTCATGGTTGATAAGGGCTTCCCGGTAGACAACCTTGTCCCTGTCAAAGTTTACCGGCCAGCCTCTTCGTCTAAAAGTGACCAAACGTCAGCGCATGATGTTACTGAGACTCAGCCTATTGCTCCTGGGACGGTCCATGTGGAGAAGTTATTTAGGAGAGCCCATGAAAACAGACTGTTTGACACTAACATTACCCTCTCCATCTCAGGGAGCATCAATCAGCTATAAACGCATGTCTGCTCTGCAACTATCAGAGTGGACCTCTGGGCAAAACATGGAAATAGGAAGTCTTAAGATGCCGTTTGCTCAAAGACTCTACCCAGTTCATTAAGCGCTCATAACCCAGAACCAGACTTACTGCCATAACTGCACTGCCATTGCACCGATCATCAGTAGCAGTGACTCGTGTATACACTAAAATGAGTGTGGTTGAGTAAGAAAGCATGTTTTGTTGCCACCTAATTATTCTCAGCAATATTTCCTTCAGATTCTACTTTTTAGGGTTCTGCAAAAGGACATCACTAATATATATATATATATATATATATATATATATATATATATATTATATATATATATATATATATGTGTATAAAGCCATTTGAATCGAACTTAACGTAACTTGTCAGCCTGTTTATTGCTACACTCAAATGAATAACCCACTCTCACTCATGTGATCTAACTGAATAAAAATGTTACTTTGGCTGACCATTGGAGAAATGCTCCTATATGGTTACAGTATTTCATTTACGTTATATCTGAAATTTGCCCTTAATATACACAAATGTTTTTTTGACATGTTGCTAAATGTTTCTGCTGTAACATTCTTAGTACGTCTGTCACTTCCAAAGTCATCAACACATATAGCTAACCTTCACGTCTTCTCTTCTGCATGAGTGGGCTGTTGTCCCTTTATGTTGTCACTCTGCTTCATATTCAGTGTGTGTGTGAGATTTACCTCCTGTACTGTAAATGTGTTTGGAAAATGACGTAGAGTTGCACCTGTAGATTTTGTTTTACAAAAGCTTCTCCTGCAATCAATTCATTTGATGACAATACCAGACTACAGACTATTTGTTAGACGTTTTAACAACTTTGAGAGGTTATGGCAGTTGGCGGTAATGTTTTGCATGTGAGGACTTACTGTACTGTATATATTATATGAAAGTAAGCTATGGATTTGACAATCCCACACTCTTTTCAGAATAATGTTTTTTATTTGACAGAAAAAGTCCCACACATTGTATATTGTGTTACCATGTTTTTCTCAAAATCTAAAAGCAGTATTTGATTGCAACCAACAGATATCTTTCATACACATTCAGCTGGAATTCTGACAGCAGAAATCTTTATTACACCATAGGGCAGTGCAGAAAAACACTGTATGGATTTAAAAGCTGTATGAAAGGGGTTTAGAAATACCTCATAATACAAAGAACAATGATATATGCATACAGCATTCTACCCTACCCACACATACAAAACCAAAGCCATCAAGCATAGCTGTGGTTTTATTTAATGTTTACACAGCTTCTTTAGTCAAAGACAAGAAATATTTAAATAGTAACAGTCTTTATTCAGGATTGTGTCTTTATCTTTAACAAGATAAAACTGACATGAATACTACATGTAATCATGCTGTATCTAATTATCATCATTACTCACATTTAAAGTATTGACAACACAGCCATAAAAATCGCTGCCACAAAATCGAGTGCCATTGGCAATGCAGCCACAAGTTGTATCCTCTCATCCGGGTTGATGGGAGCCTGAGCATGACGGCCAATGTCCATTTCCACAGGAGCCTAGGATGTAAATATGCACACACATACAATTAGAATGACTGACAAGAAAAGTCACATTATCAGTATGTTTACCACAAAAAGGCACTTGTCTAAATACCTGGTATGTGACATAGTACACACAGTACGCACAAAATTAACATGGCTGGGAATTTCATAGAAACAAATTCACTAAATCTGAATAACTGCTGAAACCATTTCCCCGCCAGGACCTGCTACGCGGACCTAAGGTCACGTCATGCAGTATGTGAGCATTCGAAAAGAGAACGCTCAAAAGCTTGGCTTGGCTTCACTAAAAAAGATAGACAACAACACAGCAAAATGAAACACCTGCAGCAAGGATATTTTGTGCAATGGAGGAAACACCTCCACTATGACAAAGCATTTGCTTCAGCACAGCGTAAATCTGAAGGAATGCACTGTGTTCAACGTGTTGTAGTCTCCCAGCTACAATGATCCCAGATACAACTATTATACTTATTAACTCCACTTTTAGCTCTGCTGTTGGAGATCTAAATCTTTAGCTGCTAAATGATGTTCACTAGCTAGCTTTGTTAGTCTGCTGTTTGGTGCTGGACAAGTAGTGCACAGATTTTAGAGCTTGTTTTGCTAAATACAGCTGCCTGCTGCTGAAAATGATGCTAATGAGAGCATTGAGAAGTAAATCTGTAAAGTTGAGACCAAACAAGCTCCGTAGAGCCGAAGGAAACTGTTAAATGGGGTGGTGACTGTCTGTAGGTTAGTCACAAGAACCAACTCCTTTCGACACTTTGTTACATTTATTCAAACTACGTTAAACATCGCTGCAAACCTGAAACCACATCATTACTTGACGCCGACCAAAAATGCTCAAGTAGTCTGTCTGAAGTGAGCAAACAAGGTTTACAAATGGCAAAAAGTGTGTCAAGCACTCATCATAACCGGTTGTGCTACTGAGCTAGCAGAGCAAAGAGCGGTGCCCCGACACCCCCAATCCCACTTTGAATGATTTCATGTGTGTGGACAGGCTGCATTGGTCTTTGAGATTATAATGATCTGGTTTGTTGTGAAGAATCTAGCAGTGTACCAATCAGGTCCAATCACCAACACTCGTAATTACAATGCTGAAGCGTTCCCTGCCTCCTGATCACTGTGTGCAATAACCATGAACACACACAGAATAAGCACGGCTGAAAAGAAGCCTAAGTTGAAAATATACTTTAAACACAAATGTAGATTCTTACAGAGCGCATGTTCTCTATGTGTCTGTCACGATTCGCAATCAGTTGCTGCTGCCTCCTGAGCTTGGCTTCGTAGAAGAGGCAAAGAGTGTCCCTTTCCCTGTAACACTCAGTGAGGCGTTTCTCCAGCTTCTTCACCTTCTGAGGAAGACTTGGGTATTATAGTTTTCTTTGACGAACTGAACAGCAGCATAAGATGTAAATGAAACATATATACAGAATTAATATGGTTACAAGAAAGCATCTTAGAAAAGAGATTTTATATGTGTGTTTCATGTCTTACAAAAAGTTTGTCCTCTAGTTCTTTTTCATGAATCGGAATTTCTTCTGCTGTTGCTGTATGTTGTCAGGAAAGGTCAGTCTAAAGTCAAGGTTCTGAATCTGAAAACAGAGTGATATAATACATGTATAAGTCTTCTTATTCCACTCAGGTCCTGAATGGAAGGTTTTGTTCTTGCCGATGAGTCGCACAACTAGAAAATCTCCCCAAATCAACTGACAGGTCTTTTAATACACTATTACTAGAAACAACAAAATAAATCTACATTTCCATGCTTATGGCATGACACTTTATATGGTTAATACAGAATCTCAGTCCACCAAAGTGGAGCACTTTGGTCCAGACTGAAATTCATGGTCCCCAGATGACGAATCTTACTGACTTTGGTGATCTTACGTCTAGCAACATCCGCAGGTGGACATTTATGACATTAAGTGAAATGTCTTGACAACCATTAGCTGGGTTTGCATGAAAATTGGTACAGACATTCATGATCGCCTGACTTTTCCTCTTGTGCCACTATGAGGCTGACATTTGTGGTTTTTGAGTGGAATATCTGGATAAAATACTGGATGGATTGCTATGAATCCCTTAACTTTCATCAGGTCAAAAATTTATTAATCCAATACTTTAGTTTATGATCAAATACCTGAAAAAACAAATGACATTCCCATCAGCCTCAGCTGTTCTATGTGTTTAGTGGTAACTAGGAAATTACCTTATGCAAAGTCATAGTGGTAGTTTGATTTGGATACTTAATTAATTACTTTGTTTCTGCATAATTCCTTTAAAGTAGATAGGGTGCAATAAACAGTCCATGAGAAATAAGGGAAAGCACACACCTCATTGATGTCTCCAGACAGGTATTTGAACACAGGATCATGTTTTGCCAGCACCTCACCCAGATCTCTGATTTGACTAAGGTATCCATTCAATTCCTCTCGTTTCAGCTGGTAATTTGGAGAATGCATGATATTGTTTCGGACATTGGCAACCTATACACAGTGGTTAAAGAATTGAATTTTAATGCAGGCAAACTTACAACTTGGTCATTCTAATAACTTTTCCTGTTGATCAGAACTGACAGCAACCTCTGCACACTGATATTTCATGTTCCTAACCTCATATGACAACTAAAATACAGATTAATGACAACAGGTGTATTGTTGTGTAACTGACTGGCATTCAAAATGAGTGACTGCAGTTAGAGACATCCCACAACATATGTTTATTTCTATGTGTGTGTACAAATAATAATTTACCTGCTCACACAATCCACCCAGCTTAAACTTCTTGAAGTGATTGCATTGAGTCATGAGAGACAGAAGCGCAACAATGTCAAACTGACCAATTGATTTATGGTTCTTATGACCGCCTGTCATGTACACCTGAAAACAGAAGCCGGTATCATTAGTGTGACACCTGCTGAACAAACAGACCAAATCAATTTGACATTAAAAAAAATATCACTGTGATAGCAAAATCTTGTACTGCTCAAAGAAAAGACTGCAAACTCACCTTTGCCACTTCCCATTTATCTTGGGACCACATGTGGGGTTCACTGTTCATCCACATTACCTTTCCACCCTGACTGTTGTTGTTGGTCCATATCACATCTCTCCAATGCGAACACACCTCACAATCTAATATAGGAACCTGCAATCAGCAGCTTAAAATTAGAACTAGACAAATAATCTTATTTTGGGATTTAGGAGGCTCTTTAAAAAACACATTGTTATGACAAATTATGAAAGAAATGCTAGAGGGCTTTCCGAGAGATGATTCTGAGCTTTCCATTACAGAGAGAAAGCGTTTATCTTTTCACCAAATCAATTTTGGTAATGTTTAGGATTAGATGCGATCGCAGCACAAAGAACACTTGGCCATCTAGTCATTTTGTGAAGTTTTTTTTTTGGACACTTGAGGAAAGAAAGACAAGAAACCCTCACATACACAGCCACCACCATATGCAAAACTATGTTAAACAGTTGTTCTGTGACTGTTTGCCATTTGGTGCAGAGCAGGCAGAGGAGCTCTGACCTCATACACAATACTGCCTAATACTGATCTTTTTGTAACAACCTACAATTATTAACAAAATAATTATTATCTAAAAGAAACACACAGCCACTGAGGAAAACACTGATGCAAGGGAACAGACAATTACTTCATAGACTTCCTAACTTGATCATGGAATGTCAGCAACTCCCACTGTATTTCCGCTGCCTTGTGGTGAAGATTGTGCAGTATAAACTGAAAGAAAGAAAGAAAACTAACTTTGGACAGACGCTGGATAATAATGGGTTATAAAGACAAAATCATATAGGCCTACCAATGAAGACATATCAGAAATAATTGTATTTTCTACTTTGATCTCCATAGCCTATTTATAAAATTATTCTTTATTTTCGTGTTTTAGGCATATCTACTAGAAATATAACAGGCCTACGCGCAAAGGAAAAACAGTTCAGAAGGCTAGCTCAGCTGGCCCACGCAGACACAAACGTTGCTGGCTGATGTCTTTCCTTTCCACTGTTTCATTTTTAGTTCATCACACATGCACAACGGTCACATTTAAGTTCATACCTGGTTTGGCCGTAGTTTCCAGTTTTTTAAATGGCATTTATTGCCGCACACATCCGAGCATTCCCTGCGCAGTGCTTGGTGGAAAATGTCGATCTGCTTATTAATAAAACACTCAAGCAGGTTCTGAAGAAGCCTCAAACCAACAACGCCTTTCAACCAGTTCTTATGGTTTTCTTCATCAAATATCCGAAAAACCTCCATGCTTACAACTTCCAGCTGAACTGCTATGTCCCTCAAACTAAAGTTTTATCGGATGGCAGACGCACTGTGATCTGCATGGCTGATGCAAGATGAAATATTTTTTCAAACTCATAGATTACGATTATAGACTTCTTGCTCTCGGTTTAATTTGTTTACTTTACTTATTATTTTGACCAAATTATATATTTCTTAATCTAAATTTGAGCAACTCCTTGATGTTCATTTTTAATCACACTGTGACTGCAGTTTGTTCTATGGTAGTCTTAATAAAAACCAGTAGTGGAAAGTAATGAAGTAGCCTTAAAGTAGGCCTACTGTTGGCTTCTTAATTACAATTTTTAGTTACTTGAGTAGCCTTTTCTTTATAGGCCTACATGTACTCCACTCACAGACAGTATAGTCACATTTAGAGTTGTTATAACAGTTACTCTGCAGATTCATATGTAATAAAGGCCTACAAAACATGTAATTGGCTGTGAACCCAGGATACAAATAAGGTAAAAGTAGCTTCACTTGGACCAGCTACAACTTTAAAATACAGATTCATCCACAGGTAGCTGAAGTAGCTACAGACTGACACTTCATTCACCAGAAATCATGACACTAGTTTAGACTCCCACAATATTTTGTGAACACCAGAGTTGGGCTTGTTATTCAGGCAGTTAAAATGTGGCTATGATTTAATAAAAACCATACAAGCTTCTTCAACAGAGTCAGGAATGTTTATATATAATTAAGATTCAATTATTGTCTACAGTGTAGTTTGCGTATAAAAGAACCCTTTTTGTACCAAGAGAAGAATAGGTGTGAAGGTACACAACCAGTCAAACTCACACTCACACCTACGGACAATTTAGGGTCACCAATCAACCAAGGCCGCTTGTCTTTGGATGGTGGGAGGAAGCCGGAGCACCTGGACAGAACCCACGCAGACACGGGCAGAACATGCAAACTCCACACAGACAGGCCGGGGAAACCGGGGTTTGAACCCACGACCTTCTTGCCGTGAGGCCACAGCTATCCATCGGACTACCGTGCCACCCCTATTATAATTAGTTAATGAAATAAAGTGTGTCAATCAGGAAAGAGTCAATGGATTGTGTTCAGTCAATAGAGTCAATAGATTTCTTTATTTACATTGCATTACAACACTATATACTGTACATGCACATCCACAAATCCCTTGATCTGCCTAAATTCTTAACCTATTAACCTCTTCCTTCTTCTTATTCTCTGGCCTGCAGCGAGTGGATGGCTTGGAGCTCTGCAGAAAACCTCTCACCCAGATCTCTGTTGGCCTGGAGGAAACCATCCAGCGTCATCAGCTGCTCAGCATCCTAAAGAGGAGACAGAGTCAGATGAAGTCTCGTGGCATCTTCATTTGTATTATGTGCAAATGTGCCACTGGACCACATGGACATCTGTATTTGTTCTTCGCACCCATGTTGTTGTATCATCATCAGCAGCATGCAGTAACTCCTGCAGCCTCTCTTGCAGCAACTCAGCCTCCCATTGGCTGATCAAGTCGGCGCTGGTCTCCCATTGGCTGACAGAATCAATCTCAAATCCATCCAGATCAGCAGAATCCATCCGGTCCAAACCAGAGATACATACTGACAAATCAACAGTCAGCATCTGGACAAACAAAATGCACACGCACACAAACCGTGATGCAAAACAACTCTAATGCAGCGAGGGGACCTGAGAGTTTCCAAACACCGGACATGTTTCACCTCCTCTATCTGTCGTCCTGCTGTTGCCATCTGTGGTACGTGGCTGAACTGCCGCACGAGGTTCCTCAGGGCGACCCGGTAGTGCTTCATCCATTCATCCTTCATGTGAAACTCAGAAGAATGCATCAACTCATTCCTGTAACGGATCACCTGGAACCACACACACATAACAGAACATCATAATCAATCATCAGTGTTTTATTATTCTTTTTATTTATTCTGATTTTGGTTCTCGTCCTGGCATCAGTTTTTACATACACATATTCCAGCCTGTGGCACAGAGTGTTCATAGTACGTTTTATGCATCGGTCTGCTGGATTATAAGGTTTGGTAATGTAATGTTATGACTTAACAACTTGATAATGACTGACCAAAAGCAGAACAGCATGCCCATTTAAAAATCCTTTTTATGTTTACCTCTCTCACAAATTTTGTATCCACAGACTGGAAACCACCACAGTAGTTGATTAGGTTGAGCAGAGCAGATGCATCGCATTGATCTGCCCCCTTCACTTTCCCCTGACCCCGCGGCATGTAGGCCTGCAGAGGCAGAGAGAGAGAAAGAGACCTTAGACAAACACATTCAGGTGAATCTTAAGAAACCTTTGAGTCATATTTTTCTAGCAAGTCAAAAAATACTTCTATTGGGTGATATAATGCAGCACATTTCACTTTACTTGACTCTGATATGAGATCATTTGACGAAATCGGGCTTCATTTGTTATATAAAATCATAATATACTCAGGACTGCAACTACTGATATTTTTCATTACTGATAATTGATTATTTCTCGTATCACTTAATAAATTCTTCAGTGTATGATATTTTTTCATCTTGTCAGCTCAACATACAGTATCTATGACTTTTTATAGTGAAAGACCCTTTCATATGTGCAAGATCAGAAATCATTGCATGCTGATCATATAATCAATGTGTAGTCCACATGTGACATTTCTTAACATTTTTTATAGAAATATATATATATATATATATATATATGTGTGTGTAATTGTCAGATTAATTAAAGTACATTGGCTTAGTTACTTTAAACCAGTGGTTCCCAACCTTTATTTGTCTGATGTAACCCCACAGTCCTGTCAGATGAGCTCAGGGGGCTTTCACACCTACCTTGTTTGATCTGAACCAAAATTGCAGGTGTGAAACCTCCCCTGGACCACAGTCCAGACCAAACAGACAAAATTTGGTCAGACGAAAAGAGGTAGTCTTGGTCCGGATCAAACTGAACCATGGTTTAGTTCATTTCTAGTTTTGAAAGCATTTTATGGATGGTTCGGACTTTCAGACCATTTACAGGAAGTTCTGCGGTTACCATGTGAAAAAGTAACAAACAAATGCACAGAGAAATGCACAGAAATGAGGACACAATTATAAATCTCCAGTGACAGCTCATCTTTTGATACAGATGGCCATTAGGCTATGGAAGCAAATTGCCACTTGCATCTTTGGTGTCTCCTCGAACAGAGATGCAAAAGGATTGCTTGCTGTCTTCTCATCCTTTCTTGCCTGGCGTTGACAAAATAATGTTCGCACACTGAGGACATTTATTTGGCGAATTTGAACGAGCCTCGAGTAGGCTATAAGCTAGTTGGTGCTTCAGGTAGTAATGCCATAATAAAAATACAGTGGCAACGATATTAAATGTTCATCCCTCATTCATTCATTAGTGTTAAAGGTACCTGCGGAACTGTTTACCGACCAATCAACGTCAAGTATAGGGAGACGCATCCCACATAGATCATGACGACAGGACGCAGTTCTGTCATGTCAAGTCCTTTAGTGTGGTCACATAAATGCAGTGTGAAACCAAACTAAAACTAACAAAACTAACCGAATGTATCAAAATTACTTTAGTTCTGGAACTGGATGTTATTTAACACCTTTAATATTATGAAAAGAGTGATGTTTACACATTTTTAATTATGGCATGACGCTGGCTGCACAGGATCGCCACGACCTCAGTCAGTTGGTTTAATGGTTCTTGTGACATTAAATAGAGTGACAATAGATCAATCAATTAATTGACTAGTTGGACAACAGAAATTGAATTGCCAACAATTTTGATAATCAGTTAATCCTTGTATTAATTTCCATGCATATACTGAAGGTGAAATACTTTTTTGGTTCCAGGCAAATTTCAAGATTTGATGCTTTTCTTTTGGTTTTGGACTGCTGGTCGAATCAAACAAGCAAGCAAAATAGATCACCTTGGACTTTGGGAAACATCACCTGGCATTTTTTCACTATTTTCTAACATTTTATAAACAAAAGAATGAATTTGTGGATTTAGAAAACACTGTTGATTAATCGATAATGACAGAAATCATTAGTTGCAGCCCTAACTTAATATACTAAAGAGCACCCTCACAATGATTTGTAATCCTAGTAGGATTTATTTTCCTCCTAAACACAATATGAACTCTTTTCTCTTCTCTTAATATCTTTACTCTATTTCCCGGTGAATCACTGCTCTAAACAAGATGGTGAGATGACTGGTAGACTCTTATCATACACGTGGCATTGTTAGTGTTTGTATTTCAAAATAGGACCACATTTCCCATAATTCCATGTCTGCTTGCTATGCAACTTGAGCAACCACTGAGCTTTTTCAGCAGTCACTCTCATTTGTTTATGACAACTATCTTGTATCATACACAATGTAGTAATGGCCTGGTGATATTAAATGCCAGTTACAGCAGATTAAGGTTAAGTGAGTGTGTTTGGATCGGTGTGAGATTACCTTGGCCAGTTCCCAGTGATCTGTTCTCCAGTGGGGAGGGAAACAGTTGTCCCAGTTCACTGTGGAACTGGGCTGTCTGTGGTATCTCAGGATCACTCTCTGCCACTCTGAACACACCCTGCATGGTGAGGAAAGCTAGACACAAACACACACACACACACACACTTAAAATTCAAGTTACAGTGAGAATAAGTGTGAAATAAAATATGGTCGCAGTAAACTCATATTAACTGATTCTCAGGATATTCAAAACCACATTTTAACTATAGTGCCAACAAATAAATTAAGATTAACAGACTCATCTGACCTTATTTCCTCTCGGTCTGCATGAAGAAGTCTCACACGGTTTCCGTAGCAGAGCGTTTTGGTTGAGCAGGTCTCGGTGGAAAGTGCTCATGTGGTGGGTGATGAAGGGATGCAGGCCGTCCTTCAGCAAGAGCAGACACCGTCCTGCTTTCAGCCAGTTGGTGTACTCCCTGTCGTTGAGACGGACCGCCAGCTCCTCACGAACCATGTTGGCCTCTCTTCCTGATAGGAAACTTAACAAAGTCGCAGAACAAGTTCAGACCAAGTCTGTTGTTTAGTATGTTTAGCTCCACCCTCTCAGTGCAACAGAGCGGCCACAAGATGGCGCCGTCTGCTTTAGAAACGCTGCTCTCTGTGTTGTTTATCAGGAGGCCTGCAGAGCCATGAGACAAGAGTGTGAATTGTTCTGGTTACACTGGGGTCCAGTGGGATGTAGGCTACCCACAGTTTCAGACCAATCTCTCTTTGTTAAGGGCGCTGCTTTGAGCTGTCACACAGAGCAGGCTGTTTAAAACAGCATGGTTTGGTAGCATCAGCTAGCTGCAGGTTTCCTGCAGAGATCCATTAGAAGCCTGTCTATGAAGATTCTCAGTCATCCAGGTCATAGTTATCCAACGAAGGTTAAAATCAAGGGCAACTGGACTTGGTTGAAGATAGTGGAAGACGTTTCGTCCCTCATCCGAGACCCGGGATAACGACCCCACTGAGGTTTAATAGCTGAGTTTCCCTGCCAGTCAGTCAGAACTGAAGAAGTCCTTCGGATGAGGGACGAAACGTCTTCCAGTATCTTCAACCAAGTCCAGTTGCCCTTGATTTTAACCTTCGTTGGATAACATTAGAAGCCTGTGCTTCAAGAATTCTTTGCGTACAAGCCTTTCTGGCCTTATCTGTACCAGAGACCATGGTTGCAGCTCCAAGCTGTTTAGTACCAACTTTTTCAGGATGGACTATCAATGTGTAGAACTACCACCTTCTTTCCCAGGAGACTGCTGTCCTTAATGCATTTTTTCTGAGTTTTTGATGTATTTGTGAGTATGTGGGTGTGTTAATTCTGCCCATGTATGCAATCAAGAGCATACATGGGCGTAATTAATGATTTTGGGGTCCAAGGGCAAAGTCAAGATTGGGCCCCTGGAATTCCAAACCTGGTCCTTTTTAAATCCAACTGTTTCATATGTTGCCAATATAACTACAACATTTGGGTAAAGCTATTAACCTGTTTTAAAGGGGAACACCACAGCTGTGCGAAGTGCTTGAGGCTGAAGACTATAAGTTTGAAAATGAAAAGAAAGTCTGGGGGTGTGGAGAAAGAAGTGAGCTTACCAGACCTCTGTAGCCTGCTCCTCATCTCTGCTCGTGGCTAGCGGCTAGAGGCTACATTAGCTGCTACCAGCATAGTACACCCAAATTTCTGATCAAACCGATGGTGTTGAAGTTGCATTTTGGGTAATGTAGGCACCAGGTTTCGACAACAGGAATGCTAGGAATAAAATAGACAGTATTGCGAAGGGAGAGAGCAGTCACCACACCGGGATTCAAATCCAGTTCTACAGGGTTCAAAATGTACAACTTTGACCGCAACGCCAAAAAAACAGGCTCGTTGGTATGACAGTCAGCACTTACTCAACAAGCATGAGATCTTTTTTTTTTTAAACTGTCCACCGTGAGTCCAACAATGTTACAGATGTCTACTGCTAAATCAGTGGAGTAGACTACTCTAAAGTGATTTTTTTGGCCACGTGGGAACAGGCTGTAAAAACAAGCTGGAAATATTAACGTATCACTTTATAAAGTCGATGGTGAACTTTTTAGCCAACTGCTGCCCAAACATCCAGCAGACACAGAGCAACATTATTACTCATTTGGATTTGTTTTTGTGTCCAACTGATGAATGTAAGTCCAAGATTCACTCTCCTAGTAGCTCTGTTTTGGTCTCCACCCTCTCCAAATAATTGGAAAGTAAGACAAACAAACACACACACACACACACACACACTTACAATTTAAAATGAGAATAAAAGGGAAATGTAATATGGTCAAAAGAAACCCATAATGACTGAGTCTCAGGAGATTCAGCCACATTCAAACAAAGTGCCAACAATTAAATTAAGACATAGCAGAATTAACAGACTCATCTGACCTTATTTCTTCTCTGTCTGCATGAATTAGTCTCACACAGTTTCCGTAGCAGAGCGTTTTAGTTGAGCAGGTCTCAGGAAATATCTGGTTCTTTAGTTGCTAAATGCTCCACTGTGTTCACCAGCTAGTTTCTAACTTTGTCTGTTTGCTGCTCAGCAGGTAGTGTACAGTTGGTTTTTAAGGGTATAGAGCTGAACATGATGCTAACAAGAGTGGTTTGAGTGAAAAATGACAGTCAACTATATATATATGTATATATTATAGGTGATTTAAATAAATATTCCAAGAATTGTTATTATTATTACACTATACTTGATATTTAGTTTTTTTTTTAGTGGATGCTAGCTGCTGTGGTCTAAGCAGGTCAGATGATCTATACCTTTGTCTAAGGTATGATCATATCTGATTCCATAACCAGCTGGAGTTGGTGCATTGTGCCACCCCGAGGCAGCCCCTTATGAGAGGTGGCATCACCAAGCTGCTACACCTGCTGTCTGCTGTGATAAGGGGGGTTGGAAAACCCAGAAGAGCCGGGCCAGCAGCTGCATGCTTTAACGTCCCTGAGGCTGCTGCTGGAGGTGTTCCTCAGGGAAGAGCTGGAGTTTCTGACAGATTCCATGTATCAAGTGAGACTAGGGGCTTGCAGGAGGAGGGAATCAGGACTCACCTCCACCCATTTCAAGCCTGAGCAGTTTGAACAGACATGCAAGTGTTGAAACGAAATACAACCCAAAACTAGAAAAAAAAAAGCTATTGACATTGCACCATCCACTCCTGGGTCTATTGTGTTTGGTGGTGTATTTTTCTCATTCCTGCAGATAACTGTCCACACTTAGACAACATCATGTTATTTTAACAGCACAATAATTGCTCAGCTATTTACAACTTCTACAGCTTCAACAGTAAATGTCAGGTTGTGGTATCAGATGCAGCAGACAATGCCCCGTAAGAATACTGCTCTTTTTCCTTTGGTAGAAAACCGCCAGTGAGACACCAGGAAAAGTTACTGAGTATACACATTTATTATACACCCCCCCCCCCCCCCCCCCCCCCAAAAAAAATTATTTAAACATGCATCCACAGTGAAATGCTCTTGAATGCAACTCATTATCCAGTATACAGTAACTGGAAACACAGACAGTCTTTCATATGAGACACTGACTTCTCTTCTGAGTACTCTTTTGACCACTCCAATCTGCCACAGCTGGGGATTTCGCTTCAAGCTGCTCACCGAGAGACCCTGGAGAAAGCAAGGAGAGAGAGAGCAGGTGATCAGTGTGAGCACAGGAGGTGCTCAAAAGAAAAATAAAACCTTATCCAGCTGTGCCCGATACACTGAATCAAGAGAAAACAGCTTCATTCAAGAGCTGCCAAGTTATATTGATTTGTAATTATACAGAATTTATTATAGAAGACAAGTGAATTTATCAAGCAACCAACTGTATATATACAAAAATACATGTAGCTAGCAGTTGAACAGCTGGGGTTTATCCATGCTCACTTTGGCACATGTAGGAAATCAATAACTTAAATAGGAGTAGAACTAAGATTGCCTGAAAATAGGATCACCATAACCTTACGGTAATTTTCAAAATAATCAAAAAACATCCTAAAAGGAAGACATGTAACTGTAAGAAAGGCCAGTGGTAGGCGTACCTTGTGAGAGGAGCAGTTACTTACAAGCTTTTACTTTTAGTCACGTGGCTCTAGGGATGGTATTGTTGGTCTGTTGGTCACTGTGGTCCAGACTGATATATCTCAAAAACTACTGGATGGATTGCTATGACATTTTCAATGTAAAGCTATTGTCCACAGATGATGTATCCTAATGACTTTGGTCATCCCCTGACCTTTCAAATAGTGCCACCATGAGGTTGAAATTTGTAGTTTTATGTGAAATGTCTTAATTATTGAGTGGATTGCGACATTTGGAACACCTATTCATGCCTCCCTCCAGATGAATCGTAACTTCTGACTACTGACTTTTCATCTAACGCAATCAACAGGTCAGCATTTTGATTTGTCCAATACCTGCAAAGGTAATGACATTCCCATCAGCCTCAGCTGTATTTTGTACATATGCTTATTAGCAAATATTAGATGCTTACACGCTAAACCAGTGTTTCTCAAACAGGGGGCATAGTGTCACTGCTGGGGGAATGGATGTTGAGCAGACCTAAAGTTGCATGAATGTGATATATATGGTGGCATAAACAAAAATAAATGGCTCTGATGCAAGCAAGGCTATTTTGCTAACCTAAATCTTTTGTTTTATGTCAATTGCGCGATTGATTCAAATGAAATCAACTTTGAAAGAACCACTGCACTAAACTAAGGGGAATGTGGTAAACATAATACCTGGAAGTATGTTACCTTTGTCACCTTGAGTATGTTAGCATGCTAACATTAGCATTTAGCTCTTGGGATGATGATAAAACGATACAAGAAGGAAAGGTAAACAGAGTCCCCACGACGTTCCCATTCTGTTTCTTTTTTGTGACTGACTTTAGTCATTGTACAGGATTATAGGCCTAGAAATGCAGCTGAATTAGGCAGAACTAGTCACAGGATCCCCAATTAAAACATATTACATTACAATTATTAAAATGAAAAGATGTTTGTGTTGTATCAAATAATTTCATCTTTACATGAAAATTTAATTAGTCTTTTAGGATGCACAGAGAAAAACAAATATTCCTCTATCTTTGTAATTGGATCTCTATGGATTTGATGATAGTTAAAGTAGATTAGACACCCTGGAGTGTGTGTGTGTGTGTGTGTGTGTGTGTGTGTGTGTGTGTGTGTATGTGTGTGTGTCTGAATGTGGGAGTGTGTGTGCATAAATGAGCCCTGTTCAGCAGTCAGGCGAGGGGACACAACAATATTAATGCGTGTGTGTGTGTGCTCGCAGGTATGTACGGGTGTGTGCATGCGTGTAGACATATACATGTATGCATTTCTGTGGCTGTGTTGGAGTGTGTGTATGTGTGTGTGTGCCCACAGTCCCAGCAGGGTGTTTTTTTTAAGCAGAGGAGATCAAAGAGACATTAGTATTCTGAAATAAATCACATGCTCAGGGTCCCCAAACACATACACAGGAGACACACACTCTCTCTCTCTCTCTCTCTCTCTCATTCTCTCCGTCTCCTCCTTTCTCTTTCCCCTACCATCTCTCTGTTCAAAAGACACCACCATCCCGCACCACCCCTTCCCTCCACCCTTCCCCCTCCTCTCCCCGGCCCCTAGCGGCCTTCAGAGCGATCTGCTTACTGGCTCTGAATCCTTTGTTACATCCTTTCAGTTTCTCACGTTCCAACTTGAGCCCCGTCTCCTCCCTCCGTCTGCAAATAAGCAGGAAAATGCTTTGTCAGAGAAAACTGTTGTTCATCGCTGAAAAAGTCAGAAACGCAAAGTAGGGGTTTTTGACAAGTATATCCTTAGGGAGAGACCTCCATCTCCCTCCCTCTCTCCATCTTTCTCCTCTTCTTCCCTTGCACCCCCTTCTTTCACACCTTTCTTTCACCCTGCCTCTATTTCTCCAACTCTTTTCTAAGCTCAGAGGCAGAATGATTCCTGGTGAATATCTTTTTGGAGGAGTTTCAGCGCTTCTAAGACTTTTGACAATATTACGACTCACTCACTAGTTCTGAAGTAATGAGAGCTGAGCAGCCAGCCGGACTTCGGTTTGCTCTGAAAGATGGTCGCTGCTTTTGCCAGCGGGAGAAAGAGGGGAATAGAGAAAGAGAAGTTAAAGGAAAAGGAGACATATGATTGACATGGTACAGCTTGGAGAGGAATAAGCTCATTTTTAGCCACAGCATTAGAATGAGTGGAACATAAATGCCCCCTGTGGCTCCTTGACGGTTGCAATTCAGGGTTTTCTTTGTGCTTTGTTGTCTGTATGTGTGTGTGTGTGTGTGTGTGTGTATGTGTGTGTGTGCGTGCGTGCATTTGCATGTATGTGTGCATGTGGGCACGTGTGTGGGTTGAATAAGTTTAGTCCAATGTGTACATGCATGTACTTATTTATGTGTGTGCATGTATCTGTGCACGTCTACTTGTGTGTGTGTCATTTTGATAGCCACCCACATGAATATGCAGATCAGTTTTAGAGAGCGTATGTGCTCAGCATTAAAACCCACTCTCCACTGCTGACCCAATTTCACACACTGCAGTGTATGTGTGTATGCATGCACTTGCTTATCAATGTATTTCGCCAAGCTTGGAAAAATTGTGCGGTTTAGACGGAGGTGTGTGAGTGGGTGTGTGTGTGTGTGAGAGAGCTGGACTGTGAGTGTTTATAGTGTTTAAGAGGCAAAAAACACATGTGATAAGTCTTATCCCACATGTACACATTCACTTTTGGCTGTGAATAAAAATTCACAATAATACAAGCTGACCAAACCAAATGCCTCTACAACCCAAACTACATTTTTGCTCAGCCTTTGTATCTATTTCTTTCTCACACACATCGGTTTCTGAAGTGCAAGCGCCTGCCTCACTTTGACCTAAGTCCTCTACATTTAATAATAATTGTTTGACATTTTTGGAAAATCACTTATTCACTTTCTTGCCAAGAGGTAAATGTGAAAATTGATAGGCTGTCACATCTGGAAGATAAATATGAAGCCAGTAGCTGCTAGCTTAGTCCATAGTTAAAACCAGCACAAGAACTGCTAAAACTCATTAAATAACAAGCTATATCTTGTTTGCTTAATCTGTATAATGTATATGAAATGTTAAGTTGTGGTTTACAGGGGTTTATGTGCTGTACTATTTCGTAGCTAAGCGCACTGACTTCCTCCTGCTTCCAGTGTTTATGCTGAGCTAAGCTAATTGTCTCCTGGCTGTGGCTCCAAATATAAAGGAATATTTTTGGTTTGGTTTCATGGCTAGAGTTGGATGAGAGATTCGATACTCCTCACATGTCTACATGTGTACTCTACTTCACATCACACCAGCAGCCAGTTAGCTTAGCATAATAACTGGAAGCAGGGGGAAACAACTAGCCAGTCTCTGTCCAAAGATATATCAACCTACTAGCACAGTAAAATCCCTAATCAACACGTTATATGTCATTTGTTTAAATTCAGACAAAATCCAGACCTGTATTATAACTAGTCACCAATCATCCTGACCAAACAACTGTGTCGTTTATCAGCAACTACTCCAATTGTCCCTAGAAGTGTGTTTACATATGCAACATGACAAGCTTCAAACTTTTTTGATGGTAAGTGACATGAAATGCAAAACTACTTTAACTGTTTTACAATTCAGGTGTGTTTTGAGTGATAGTTACAGAGTTTCATGTTGTCAACTCAGCAGTGCCAGTCAGCAGAACCATCCAGGACAAGCGGGCGGTTCGTCAAGCCACCAGTAGATGGAGACGTTGAGAAGAGGGAGGCCCAGTGGCAGAGCTGAGGTAATGGCTCTCTGGTCTATTGTTCCCTGTATTCACCCTCCACCCTCTCCTTCTGCCTTCCAGTCTAACTTCCCCCTCATGGACTTCAAAGGAAAGGAAGGAAAAAGAAAATAAGGTGAATTAATTTGTGCCCCCCCATCTCATGCCTACATGTTGCAGCGGATATGCTTTTTAATTGCTTGTGCTAAATACATAACCTATTTTTGTATCCTTTATGAAAGCCTAAATGATGATCTGGGTAGAATCTATGCAAATGCCCTCATGAAACATTAACATTAGCTCATATAAGCAAAGCACCTTGAAAACAAGTTGCAAGAATAAAAGGACACTGTAAAGCACCGCTCGGCCAGCGTATGGCTTTAATAAGATCTGGCACCCAGTGCTGCAAACTCTGACAGACATTCCTCAGCATCTTTAACCCTCAACCCAGAAGCCTCCGTGCAGGCTGAACTCTGTGAAGTAGATCAATGGGAGGATTATCGCAGGACCAAGATGCCAGTTATAGAGCAGCTCTGTGCTGCCTCAGTGAGGGGAGAAGATTGAGAGGCTTTCCTTTGATCTTGTGCTGGCGCATCTGAGAGGGCCCGCTGCTGATGATAATGATGCTGAGGCCCATTGCAGAGAGCCAGGCTGGGGCTCGGCCCTGCTCTCACTCCCATTCCTATACTAGCGATATAAAGGGCTGGCCTGCGGAGGGTTGAACGGGACAAATGGATTTAGTCGGCCGATTGTGGATTCATGTGAATTTATCCCGACAAATGTTTTTTTTCTTCCTGGAAAGAATGTTATTGATGCAGCAGTGGTGTGTGTTTTTGTGTGCTTGTGTGTGTGAGTGTGTATATGCTCCAGTTGTTTCCTCCATCACATTAGATCCAGCTGAACACCTCCGTCCTCTTTCAAGGACACCCCTCCCTCCTGTATGTCTCCGTCCCTTAGCCTCTGTCTCTGTCTCTCTTTCCCTCTCTCTCTCTCTCTCAAACAGACACACACACACACACATATATGCACATCTACACACTTCACTTGCACTTTCTCTCTCTCACTCTTTGTGACAGGCAACGGTGCTGGAGATGGCTGCTGACATTCTGGACAGTAAAAGGCTTAAGGTGGAATGTGTGTGTGTGTGTCTCAAAGGCGGATAGAGGAACTTCACAGTTCTTCCCTCAGTGTATCTCTGCATCTTATTCGGTGATGACGTCTGATTCTGGACGGCTGCTTGTTTTATTGACTCCGTTTTGTTTTTGTTTGACCATTTGCCAAAGCTCAATGATTATGATAATTGGATGTGAGGTCAATAATCTCTTAATTAGTGCTAAGTGGGAATTAGATTAGGCTTTAGTTCATTTCAGAAACAGCTCTAGTTAACCAGATTAGCGCAGTGTGGATTAGGCAGGGATGAGGACAGAGCAGTGGAGATTAGAGAGGGAAAGGTTGACATGTTTGGCCTCAGGTCACAGCCATGCTGACCAGGAAAGCATTATTTGATTGGCTGTCATTTTTGGTGAAGGGTATTGGGACGGCCTATTGGCTACTGAGCAGGGCCAACAGAGGCAAGGCAGTTCAATGACACATGGTGACACAAGACAAACTCTTCAATTCCACAGCAACAGAGCCTATCTAACACCTCTCTCACACATAGTCATGCTCTCCTCTTTCCTCCAGTGTTATGTTATTTCTTTACTCTTCTTTCTCTCTCATCCCTTTGCTCCTAAAGAGCTTTTCTTCAACTGACCTCCTATCCACTTCATTTGATGGGCCCCCGCTAAGAGGACTCTATCCCCTCTCTGTTTCTCCCTTTCCCTCATCTTCCTCCCTCTTTTCTCACCGTCTTTGCACTCTCTCTCTCATCATCATCCTCCCCGCCTTCCTTCCTTCTCTACCCCCGTCTATTTTGTGGCCCAGCGTGGGTGGCTGAGTTTAATGAATTCTCTTTTCTCTCTGCAGCCAGGCACTGATTTGTGATTGTGAAGAGGTGTGTACATGGTGTTGTGAGTGTGTGTCACACACACATGTATTTTACCTACTCACATTCATGGCCATGACTGTGATCATTTCATCAGTCTAAATAAATCTCGGCCTTTATCCCGATCAAGGCTTCGGGTTGCACTTCCTCTTTCTTTAAGGAGAAAGTCGCCAACTGTCAGCTTTAAAATAGATTTGCCCTGGGATGTGTCTGTTGTTGTGAACACTACCTGCTGTCTCCTGCAGCCAGAAACATGAGTCAAGAGTCTGTTTTGTCCTCTGCCTGTGATGTCTACTAATGCACAGGGACATAGAAAAACAGTAAATGACTGAAAAGTGTCTTAGACAAACCCTGGATGATGTTTAGCTGACACAATTCTGTATTGTTCAAATAATAAATGGTTATTTGGTTGAGAAGTTTTCATACAGGTGTCTTACATGTGTCAGTGTACCATTTGGTGCCAGTAAAGCAGTCATAGCATGCTTTATGTCAGTATGAGAGTACCATGTGGAGGAGAGTTGTCAGATTTGGCAGTGTAAAGTAGCGCATTACACATTGTCTTGCTGCTGTGATCTGCCATACATGTCGTTATAGCTAGCTGTCTGTACTGTACTGGGTTCAGCTGGCTTCACCTGTAGCAGAGTGGCTGATGCCAGTTTGTTTGGGTTTGTCTGCAGTATGAATTATTTTGACTTGTGGCTGTAGCTAAATTTGATGGCCAAACTGGATGATATCAGATAAGAGGTACAAATCTCTAATCACTTGGCTAATTCCAATGAGTTCATTTAGTTCAGTTTAAAGATTGGTAGTCTTTTTTCCCTAAGCTAAGAGGTCACATCACTGTTCAAATGCATGTACAACAGTATGCATAAATAATGTGAATACATCACTGTTGTTACGGCCACAACAATCATCACAGCTTCTGTCTTCAGTTTAATAGTAAGTTCAGTCTGTTGCTAGTCCAAGCTATCACGTTTAGTTGAGTACAAAACTAGCCTGCAAGCACTGTACATAATTTTAAAAGCTCAGCAGCCAATCATTTATGACAGCATTATCAGATTAGGATTTTTTTTGATTCTGTGGCTTTCAAGGCTTTTAATAAGCTTTTAATAAGGAAGTAAAGTATTATGTATTACAGCTGAGCTGAAAGCGTTCTCAGTCACCAGTGTGGAGCTCCGCTGCTAAAACGCTACTGATTCGGTGACTAACAATGGTGATTCACTGTGGTCAGTTCAGTTTAAAGGTTTGTTGTTAAAGATTCCACATGTACTGAACACCTCTATATGCTAGCTAACAGGTAGCTAGACAAAACCACCTTTTCATTTGCATAAAAAAGTTCAGTCTACCCAAATCAAATCTGTTTTATATTTTAAAGAATTCATAGGGAACCATCTAGATTTTTTATAATTGAGTAGTTGCTAGTTTTAAACAACCAAGGCTAAATGATTTAACTGTTCAGATTGAAATAGCCTATCTCAGTAGGCTAACTATTGGATGGATTATCATACAATTTTGTGCAGACAAGTATGGATTTTGGTGATCCCCTGACTTTTTATCTAGCACCACCATAAGGCTGATATTTTTGGCTTTTAGCAAAATATTTTGACAACTAATCGATGGATTGCTGCGAACTTTGGTACAAATATCCAGGGAGTTTAGAGTGTGCATCTTATTGACTTGAGCCAATAAATGGATTACCATTTTGTACACACATTCTTGTCCCCCGCAAGATGAATTGGCGATCCTCTGACTTTTAGTGTACAAACATGATAAACTAAAATGGTGAACACGGTAAACATTACTCCTGCTTCCATGTTAGCATACTTATATTAGCATTTAGCACAAAGCACCGCTGTGCCTAAGTACACCTTCACAGACCTGCTGGCTTTAGACTGTTGTTTAAACTATTGCGATACAAAAAGTCAGAATAGTGGCCATATAGCTAGAGGGTTGCTGGTTCAATTCCCTGCCGTGGACAGAGAAATTTAGTTCTTGAATGAAAGCTAACCTTTCAATTAGGGTCACTTGGGTATTTTGTCAACCGTGGTTTCATTACAGCACCAAACAGTGCATGTAGGGCTGTACTGTATGAATATGAGGCAGGACTTTGCTTGCAAAATGTGCAGAGCTCAATCAACTTTCCAAATAAATGTAAAATTTGTAAACTGGGTTGCATTTCCCTTTTCATGCCAAATGCGAGACTTCAAAAGGATGACACAATCCTCCCTCGAATTTGAGCCGTGACTCTGGAAAGTGGATCATCTCCACTTCTCCACATCTGTCCAAGGTCATCGCTGGGGAGCAGGTGTTGCTGCCTCTGTCCTGCCTGCTGATTGGACGGATGGATTAGCTGCTTAACGAGGTATATTTGTTTAATCTGATAATTGTCTTGGTGATGAAAACATATTCAGTAATTCTCTGTGGCCTCTGTTTTTCTGTACTCATGATTAAAGACACTTTCATTCTGGCACACACACAGACATACACACAAATAATGGAACAGTTGTTGTTATGACCAGAAGACAATGCTCTGAGGTGCACTGGCACACACGCAACACACTTGCACACATACATAGGCTACACAGAAACACACAGTCCCCTGTGTGTAGCCCCCCTGTGGTATGGTAATAAGCTGCTAATCTCTCTGGTTTACACAGCCAGAATGTTTGTGTGTGTTTGTGTGTGCGTAGTAAGGTTGTAGTGTAGAAAAGCCGGAGGAATTCTCTTAGGCCGTCAACCTTCTGCTCTCACTTGGGCGCAGGCTGTCAACACATTAAATACTGGAATGTGTGTGTGTGTGTGTGTGTGTGTGTGTGAGAGAGAGAGAGAGAGACAGAGGGTGAGAAATAGAAAGTGAAAACTCGACAATGGAAGAGAAATGGAAGAAATTAGGGTCGAGACAGAACAGCTACAGTGTGGATCAGGCAGCATAAGCGCATTTGTTTACTTCCCTTGCAAATGTACACTTTCTCCATCTGATCTGTAAATCCTGACTCTACTCTAACTCTCTCTTCTGGGTTTCTTTTTTTTTGTGTTTTGATGCTGCATTGGTGTGCGTGTGCGTGTGCGTGTGTTTATTTATTATGCCGAAGTCACATCACTAATTAGTCCCTGGGAGAAGCCTGAGGCCATTTGCAAAATCCCACTGATTAAAAACAAGTCCAAATCCAACCTTGTGTCGCATATGCGGGCGCACACATACACACACTTGGAGACACACAGAGACACAGATATACAATTTGCACTCACACATTCACATAGCCATGTATGCTGAGGAAAGCTACTTACTGTCAAGGCTAGAACAAGTGTGGGCGAGTGTTTGCGAAACAGAGCTCGCACATCCATGTTGAACGGGTGTTAGAGTGCTGTCAGTTGTTCAGGCCAGTTTAATATTTAAACTCGCCGTCTAAAGTTATCATTCCCCAGGGTGGCTCCTGTCACATCGGAAACACACACACACACACACACACACACACACACACACACACACACACACACACTCGGACGCAGACTTGCAAAGCCTTCAGGACCTTCAGCTTGTCACAAATCACACTCAAGATGTCAAGGGCATTGTGCATTAGCAAGTGTGACAGTCAGAGGCAGAGAGAGGGAGAATATCTTTATCTTAATTTTGAATTATATTTACATTTTGCACCTTGCACAACCTGCTTCAGCAAAAAAATAATAAAGTCCTACCGATTAATCCTATTTGAATTTTAATTCAAGCACAAGGGATAGAGCGGATGGATGTGATGGATAGAGACAGAGGAGTGAGACTGGAAGGAGGAGAGGAGAAGGAGGAGATAGTGACAGCATGGGGAGAAGGAGGAGGGAGTGAGGGATGATGGGAGACGTAAAGAGGAGGAGGAGGGAGATAGTGATAAATTGCTTTGAACTTTAATGGACGTCTCAGATGCTCCTCTAGTGATGTGTTCGGACAATACACAACATTACTGGCACACGTGAGGGCTGATTGTAGCTGACAGCCAAAGAGGCCTGTCCCCATCGACCTACAACACGCACACACACACACACATACAGATGTGCACACATGCTGCTCCATAGCTTTCCAAAAGTCAGCTAAAGAAAGAAGGCAGGGAGGCAACTTCTGAAGAAACAGAAAGTGCAGACGAGAGGGGGCGAACAGAACTGTGGGTGAAGGAGGACAAGGGAAGAAAGAGGAGGAGAAGAAGGAGTGTAAAGTCCAGAGGGAGAAGCAGAGAGGGAGGAGAGCTGAGAAGAAAGTGGTGGGGAGGAAGAGGAGTGAGCAGGGGAAGGTGTTGCCATATGGTCAGGGTTGGGTTCAGACAAATAAAATGTTGCCTTCTCTCCACAATGGTTAACTACACACAAATGAATCACTAATGGAGCTCTCATTCGCAGTGACAAACCCATAGACACACGCACACTCATGCGTGCACACACGCACACAATGGCCAACATGTGAATGAAACTCAGCGACATTCACACAGAAGGAGCAATAAATGTCGACAGAGGTGGGCGTGCTGGGTGGGAAGTACGGAGGGTTGTTTGTGAGGTTCAAGCTGTGTGTGTGTGTATGTGTGTGCGCAGAAGTGTATCGTTGGAACCGCCCCTCTTCCCTTTCACCCGGCTGCCTCTCTGTGAGTGTGTTAGTGTGTGTCTGCAGGCCTGTCTTTGTGTGCACTTGAATGGGGGTTTGTCCCTCAATCTGTGCCCCTATACTTTGCCAGATTTCTAATGATTTTCCAATGATGATTTAGATTTTGAGTGTGTGTGTCCAAGGGCTCACTCAACCTTTCTCTCTCCATTCTCCGCCTTGCTATTCTTCACAGTTGCTGCTTTGTGGTGTGAGTCTCTCTACAACACCAGTTCTAGTACCACGTGACTTAGCAACAGTGGACAAAACCATATCTGTCTATCTGAATAAAACTAAAAGTTTATTCATTTTCAGCTTGCTATAAAGTGATGGCAGTCAAGATTAGATCTTAAATACCAAAGCCCACTAACTACAAATTGTGTATACACTTTGTGTTCCTACTGATCATTTCCCAAAGTTTACTGTAAGATTTGAGATTCATTTCCTACCTTCCCACCTGCTGTTGTTTTCCATTCAATTCAAATGAAATTCAGCTTGCAGAGGCTTACCAGCTTGAAATAGGCAAGTTATCATTTTGTCACCCTTTCCTTTCTGGATAATTTGAAAACTTTCTTTGGTGGCTCTTTCAAGGTTACACCAAAGTGCGAACATCACCAAGGAAAAACCAGTGCATTCACATTGTTGGAACATCAAACCTGGGATAAACAATAAGCAGCCTTGGACATTGCAAAAAGGATAAAGTGAATCTGAACGTCGGTCTCAGATGTCTTAACATCTACTGGATAGATTGCCATGAAGCTGGTGTGGCTGTAGACTCCTTGTCTTGTTTCAAAAAGCCCCTAGTGGCCAATACTTTACAATTTAACAGTGCTGTTAACTTTCACAAAAAGAGACAAAATGTTGATTGCGATGGATTACCTATCTCAAAGAAGTCTTTGAAAGTTGATTTGCATACAGGAGTGAAATGAGTGGAAGCCAGCAGCTGCCTGGAAGGCAGAAAATCAATCAGAAAACTTGCGTTTCATTTGGAAAATGGTCAGAAGCAATGAAAGATTCGTGCCATTTGTAGTTAACAGAATAAAACATGCAAAAACTGCAACAGCCCTTTATTGGAATGCATGAATTGACAGTGGAGATCTCCGTGGTTCTGTTAAGTAGGTCAAAACTTTGAGGTTTTTTAACAAACAGCAAGACAACTTAGAGAGTCAGCAAGACATTTGTTGAGGACCAGCCCAGCCCAGCCGCCAAAGCTTCCGCCATAAAGTGAATGCTTAGTCCGTGTGAATAGAGGATGAGCGTGTATCAGTCTGAACAAGAACCTGAATATTTCATAGCAAGACAAGGGGGATATATTTGTGTTAATGTTTCATAACTGCACATTTGTCAAGGCGTGAATGCCCCCATGTGTGTTTGTGTATGAGTGTGCACAAAGGTGTGTGCACACCCGCCCCAGTTTTAATGTTTGATGAAGGTTTGAGGTTTGAGGAAGGTGGTGTTGTGTGGTTGTTTATGCCTCGTTGCGTCCTCTTTGGGTTTATTCACAGGAGGATGACCTATGAGCTACAACGTGTGGAAGGCATGTGTGTGTGTGTGTGTGTCTTAGAGTGTTGTGTGTGTGTGTGTGTGTGTGTGTGTGTGTGTGTGTGTGTGTGTGGGGGGGGGGGGGGGGGTGCAAGGGAACCATAAAAGATTCAGCTCCTCTGGCTGTATTGTTGTTAAGATAACAAATGTTTCCATTTAGTGATCATGCATGAGTTATAACTCACAGGACATAGCTTATGCTTTTTGGGTGTGTGTATGTCTGGATTTGTGTGTCCTCACAGCCTCCATATAGCTAACGAGTGGTCAGACCCTGGCGAAATGAATGGAGCATTAGACCATTGTGTAGGGTGAGTACAAAAGAGCTCTGCGTACTGTGATGAGGTTTTTTATGCTTCAGGTAAGCACAAAGACAAATTTCTGCCCTGCGTATCACAGAGCTCTGTCCGATTCTTCACATTCAGCGCTCTTCTTCACACATAGATGGACAGATAAAACACAGATACACGCACGAAAACACACACACACACACACACACACACACATACAGAACTCTATTATGCAGTAGCCCTCCATCCAATTGATCACAGGCATGAATTTCAGAACAAAAGGGAAATATTCCACCTCAAAGAGCAGAGAGTTTCTAACAGAATGCATAAACGTGGCGCACTGTCCTCACCATATACTTCTAAAGCCTTTGTAACACTGAATGAGTTATAAAGACAGTTTGAAACAATGTGTGTACATTGTGTGTGTGTATGTGAGCGCGTATGTGCACATCCACAAGGGTAAACCGCTGAGCACTTCAAACCAAGGGCCTAATCAGCACCCCATAGCCCACCCACACAACCTCTCTCTGTATCTCTCTCTCTCTTCTGCTCATCTTATTTTCATTCCCTCTCCCCCTCCCACAGACTTGCCTCTGCATTCTTCCGCTCTCCCCTCCTTCCAGCCCTCTTTCTCTCCCCTTCTTTCTGCTCCTCCCTCGAGATGGCAGCGGCAGCAGTGGCGATGGTAATGGTGAGGGGAGGGGGTACTCCTGGGAATGCTGGGCACAGCGAAAGCTCAGCTCCGAGGTCAGCTGAGTGCTTTCTCCATCCTGGTGGTGATGTTAGAGGGTAAGGGTTGATCTAGGATCTGTGTCCCTGAGGAGCAGGCGGTGACAAGGCCATTGGTGAATGCTATGACGCTGCTGAAATATTAAAGGTAATGGGACCGTTGCGCTGCGTGCCTGCATATGAGTGTGTGTTTGCGTGTGTCAGCGTGAGAGTGTGTTGCTCATAAGTTGCAGCTACTTGAAGTGAAGTGGAGTGAACAAAGTGGAATGGAGATGGATAATGCATTACACTCTAAACAGTGGCACGGAAGAGAGAATTTGGGCTGTAATAAAACAACACCTACTTCTAAGTGTGAAAAACAAGGAGACAGGAAGAAAGGAGAGGAGTGAGGAGAGGAGAAGAAATAGGAGGCAGGGAGATGAGAAGAGTGGAGAGGGGAGGAGATAGGAAGAAAGGAGAGGAGGGGAGAAAGGAGGTGAGGAGATGAGAAGAGGGGACAAGAAAAGACAGGAAGAGATGGGAGAAGCAAGATGGCAAGTGACAAAAGGGTTAGAGCAAAAATTAAGAGAGGAAAGGAGACAGGAAGTGAGGAGAGGGGATAGGAGGAGAGAAGAGAGGAGAGGAGAGGAAACAAGAGGAGAGGAAAGGAGTGGGAGAAGATAGGGAGAGAGAAGAGTAGTACATGAAAATTAGAAAATGAGAAACTGTTAAGATCCCTCAGCTGCCAATAAGTAGGCACGAACGCGCACGCACACACACTTTAACACACACAGACAGCGGCTTCAAGCTATCATACACATCGCCTGGAGCACAATACAGCTCGTTAGTGGGTACATGTTCAAAACGAGTCCCTCTCCCTCTCTCAACAGCTCCATCTCTCAAGCAGTTGTCAATGTTATTATTTCCAAATGAATACACACAAATGCACTACATCGTCTGACAGAAAATGCTATAAATACCCCGTGTGTGCCGTATGACAAACATGCACAGAGAAAGAGAGAGTGCCGCACTGCAAACACTGAACTCTGTGATGGTATATGTTTGGGGGAGGGAAAACATGAACAACAATTAAAAATACAGTGGTGGGTTGGGTTGAGTTGAGTGTGTATGTGTGTGTATGTGTGTGTGTGTGTGTTCATGTGAGACCTGAGAGAAATGTGTTGAAATCAGTGTTGCTGTACGCAGCTTGTGGGCATTTGGTTAAATTATGGATTTGAGCTCACTGTGTCTGTCACTTCCTCACACACACACACACACACACACACACACACACACACAGAAGGCGGATGTGGGAGCCCGTTGCTGAAAGATATAGACAGAGAGTTGTTTTATCACAACGACTGCGATGTTAATTAAAATCAGACAGACGTTCGCAGAGAAAGAAGTTGAGCTCATTTCCATTCTGTGTGAGAGCAGGAAAGTAGGCCACGCTTTGGAGGCGCCACCTTCGCTGTCCTATACGGATGAGAAATGACTGACAAGCCGGGAGAGGAGAGGACAGGTGAGGAGAAGGAGAAGGAGATGACCCCCCCATGTTTGTTATCCCCCCTGACAATCCACACAAACAGCAGACTGCCTTGCCAATGTGTCACACACTCCTGTTGTCACCTATCAACCCTCGACAGGCCAGAAGTGGGCCACAGACTTGACTGTTGCTAATTCTTCCCACTGCACCTCATCCTCAGGCTCAGCAGTGCCCTCTGTGTTGCCCATTGACTTGTCTAATGGCTATGAACGCTGATGCTCAGCCCTGTGCCTTGCTAGTCTTGGGTAAAACACTGGTAGAGCTGCGCATTAAAACACTCCATGAGGCGCCATCGCTGTCCCTCGAGTTGGTCACGCAAGCTAATTTACATAAGCTGCCTTTTATTTAAACGACATGCACACATGTAACCACCTACAGCAAGCGCTCATATGCACAGGCAAGCCTCCCATCAGCCCTCTGGGAGATTTACACACAGACACACACACACCTAATTTCCCAAAACCCACCCCTACATGCCTGCTGAGATGCAAGAATTTGTCTGCCAAAGGGAATCAAGCTGGATTTCATCATTCAAATATGTTATTCCTACGCCTCAGGACAATTTGCCGTGTATTAGTGAGAAATCACTACTCGTTTCCATTGCCAGGAACAAGATAAAAAAGTTTTCCGCTCCCATGTATTTGTGAATACACGCTGATGTAAGAAAATAAAGTGGTAAAAGGTCACTCTGGCAATATGAAAGGATTTTCCTGCAGATAACAGTGTGTTTTCTGGTTCATTTGTGATAGATGAGGAAAATTTCATTCAGATGAAAAGATACTCCATTATTTTTACTCCACTACTTTTATCTGGCGGCTATAGTTATTTCACAAATAAAGATCACAAGCGTTTTAAATATGCATTGTGATGATTAAACTACCCAAAGGTAGATAAAGGAATAGTTTGGAATTTGGGGAAATATGCTTATTTGCTTTCTTGCCAAGAGTTAAATGAGAAGATTGGTATCACTCATATAAATACGAAGCTACCGGCAGTTAGCTTAGCTTTGCATAAAGGAAGGGGGAAAGGCTAGCATTGGCCCTTCCAAAGGTAACACAATCCAGCATCTAGTTAGTTTAGTCCACAGAAAAACTGAAGTGTAAAAATAATAATTTGACTTCTTAGATGGGTTATGTGCTGGACTATTTCTTGGTCAGTTACTGAAACTTCCTGGAGTCTCTGCTCTTCATGCTAAGGTAAGCTAACCAGCTTCATATTTACTGTACAGGCATGAGAGTGGTATTAGGCCCCATCCACACTACTGCGTTTTCGTTTTAAAACATAGACCCTTTGCTACAGTTTGCACCTCCCGTCCAGACTAAAACGGCGAAAACGAAGACCTAAAACGGAGAAGTTTGAAAATGCTGCCAGCCTCGTTTTTCATTTTGGAGGACTTTAGAAACGATGACGCAGACACTCACGTTTGGCTCTCTGATTGGGTGTTATAAGTCATGCAAAGCAGAAACACAATGCTACTGACAGAGTTTTTGATTTGGTATTTTTATTAAAATATTTTGTACCATACAAATAACAATTAGGCTATAGCCCACACTTGTAGGCTACTACTGTGTATGTCGCCGTAATTACTTTGCGACGACTCCCAATCTGTTTTCCGATGCCACAGTCCCGTGTTACATTCAGTAACAGTCCCAGCTCATTATTGATCCGTGCAAAAAAATATATCTGGTGCGGTTCTTTGTCCGCATTACTTTATTCTTTCACCAAATCTTCTATAACTAAGGAAGAGAGAGACCGTCTGCTTTATGTTTACACTGGCACGTGCATGCCCAGTGTACGTGAACGGCCGCTGGATGTTGTTTGAATTTAGAGAGAGATCAACTGTAAAATGTTTTTTAAAGAAAAACTAGTGAGGAGGGGGCCTTAGTCCTCTCTTCTAATCTCAGGAGATGAAGAATAAGCATATCCCAAAATGTCAAAGTGTTCCTTTAAGGTAAGCTCAACCTGGGAATATTGTGGTGGCCTATTACTACTTTTACTTAAGAAATGTATGTATTTGGGCATCCACAATAAATCAGCAGCTGTGCACTTTTGCTGGGAAAACCACCTTTCTGTCACTTGTTTTTAAAATTGCCACATAACTTTTTTCCTGGTATTTATGACTTTGGGTCACCTGGGGTCACACATGTGGCCTACTGGGCTATATCTTGTTTGTTATATTAAAGTTAATAGCCTACTGTGAGACAGCCGAATTTACAACTCATAATTATGGCTTACAGTGTGGAATCATACATGAAACTCATGAGATGTTTATTTCTATCATTCCTATTCATGTCCACGCTGGATTTCCACAGTCTCTCCAGAGGATCGATGCAGATCATGGATTGCACTCCCGCCAATAATAGACGTTTCATCTGTCTCGTTATAGTCTAAACTTATAAGACTTGGCTGGTTAGCCCGGTGCGGTCCGCGGGGGTTTACGGCTACAATATAACTCCCGCTGCTTGGACCCATTCTGCACCGTTTAGCAAGGAAAATTCTCTGATGGCTTTTGTCTAGTTTGGACTAATGGTAGAATGGCTCAGCACGACGCGCCTTTGATGCTTTTGATGCGCCTCATTAACAGTTTAAATTTACACCTGCCTCATGCATTCCTGCGGGATCCCTCCTCACATGTGAATGGGAATGTTTGTTCTGTATAACGAACCTCGTGAAGATTTCAGTCTCTGATGTTTTAATGAAGTTGTAGTTTATTGGTTTTTAACATTGTTGCATAGCCTACATGTGATTCCTGGTTGTACATTTGGAACACTGTGTGTGCCTTAATAATGCAAATATCCCCGTGGTGGCTTCTGATATTATTATTTAACAGCAGTATTAGTGTATTATAGGTCTTTTTCGGGATATTATTGACCTGCAGCATATGCAAGATAGTAGAGCCTGTTTTGTGGAGGTTAATTATACTAGATATCTAGATATAGACTGACCTATAAATACCTTAAACTAGCCTAAACTGAAGGTACTTTCAAATGGGCCTGCCTTTAAGAATCCAACACGAGGGGAAACCCCAGACTGTGGGTTCACTGCTGAGCTATTATTCTTAGTTAATAAATGCAAACATTTGTTCCTGATGGCTCACTTAACCTCTTAATTTATGTATGACCACCAGAGTCCTATTCAGGAGAGAACCATCGGTCAAGTCTTTCACAGAAAGGCACCGCATGGCCTCTTTCCCCCTTTCATCTCCGCTGTAATCACTGCGTGTTTCACGCAGCAACGAGCGCCGCTGCGCAGCCGGAGCTGGCACTCATAAACGCCTAAATGTCCTACGTATTGACAGGTCGGTTCCGGTGTATTACAGATTTTCCACCGCTTCGTGACGGAGCTCTGCCTGGGTTTGGGACATCTGTGGGGGGTCAGAGGTGAAGGCAGCCCCGGAGCTGCATCCATCTGCCCAACAAATACCCACGTCTTCAGACACAAGCCTGCTAAACACCTCTAATAGCCTTTATTACATTTGCATTATTAGCTCCTAATGAGGGAGCCAATGTGAAGAGAGAATATTCCTATTAAGTTATCAGTGAAATACTGCCTATAATAAATGATTGCTATACAGAGTGAGATGAAAATAATGACACAGTGCAAATGTCTCTCTATTATCCTGGCCCAAAGCTGTGCAGCCTGTGTGGCTCTCTTTGTGCAATCAAAGGATATCAAGCTGAATCTAGGACACAGACATGAAACAGCAACTTCAAGATGGTTTCCTAATCCTCTAATCTTTTTTAGAAGGACAACTCTGAGATGTGTCCTTAAACTCAGTCAGTGGATTTTTAAAAACATATTCAGGGGCAATGCCTTCTGGAATTAGTGCTGCTCTTAAAAATATAAATGCATGTGAAAATAAAACACACTGGCTCCACTTTATAAACTCCTCTCTAAATCCAACAAGTTATATTGTTATAGCTCTATGAATATGAGTGACCTAGTTGAAGGTGTGATTTCAAAATGTTGAAAATAATTAAAATTCAAGTACCCTAATTCAAGCTGTTACATCTGAAGCACATGCAAATGATAAGACATCTCTTACAGAGCCTCTCGTCATACAGTGGGTTCTACGTTTTAGATTTAAGATGATGTTACCTTGATAAGAATAAATACGAGGATAGCATGTCATTCATTTTTAAGATGGTCTCAAACTTGCAGTATGCGATGTGTTTTTACTGCTGCACTGTGGCGCTGTTAAAGGGCACAGACCTTTGGAAATAAATAACATCACAAATACTCACAAATGACAAAAAAATACATCATATTTTTATTATCAAAACAAATGTTCCAATGAATTTAAGCAGAGATCTAACAGTAAACATTTAAAGCAGAAGTTAAATCTGCATTAACAGATTTGTTGGCCATTTGTGTGAAAGAAAGCTGTAAACACTGCAGCTATTATATATGACAGCCTATTATCAAGTTGATATAGCTGGTATTCAAGTAAACCGTTGCCTATTTACACATCCAGCAGAGAGCAACATTAGCAGTCAGTTGGAGTAATCGCAATAACAATTTGCAGGAAGATGGAAAAAGATATAAAGCTAAAAACAAGGATGACAAAGCTCAACAAAGACAGATAAAAATAAACACAGAACAATTATGTAAACAAAAATAGGTTTATATATAAATGTAGAAAGAAGAAATTGTGTAAAGTATGAATGCTTCCAAAAATAAACATGTTAAAAGATTATATTTATCAATAAACAAAATACAAAGTGAGTGAACAGAAGAAAAATCTAAAACAAATCAATATTAGATGTAACCACCCTTTGCCTTCAAAACAGCATCAATTCTTCAAGGTACATTATCACAAAGTCAGGGATTTTTAGGCATGTCATCAGGTGTATGATTTACAATTATACCAAACACATACTAAAGATCACCAATTCAATATGTAGGTTGAAACACAATCATTAACTGATGCAGAAACAGCTGTGTAGGAGGAATACAACTGGGTGAGGAACAGCCATAGAGTCAATGGGAACAGCCAAACTCCGCTAACAAGGTGAAGTTGCTGAGGACAGTTTACTGTCAAAAGTCATACACCATGGACTGAGCGCAGCAACACAAGGTAGTTATACTGCTTCAGCAAGGTCTCTCCCAGGCAGAAAATACAAGGCAGACAGGGATTTCCAGATGTGCTGTCCAAACTCTTTTGAAGAAGCACAAAGAAACTGGCAACGCTGAGGTCCCTAGTAGTCACAGTGGTCGGCCAAAGAAACTTACTGCAGCAGATGAAAGAGACATCATGCTTACTTCCCTTTCGCAAACTGGAAGATGTCCAGCATCAGCTCAGAACTGGCAGAAAACAGTGGGACCCTGGCAGTCCAATCCACTGTCTGGAGAGGTCTGATCAGAAGTGGCTTTCATGGAAGACTCATGGCCAAAAAGCCATTCCTCTGACATGGAAACAAGGACAAGCGACTCAACTATGCAGTGAAGGGCTGGAGAGCGACAAGAACGAGTGTCTGCAGGCAAACGCTGAAGCATGGTGAAGGTCTCCTTGCAAGTTTGGAGGTGCATTTCTATAGATGGAGTTAGGTCAAAATGAATGGTATTTTTAATGCTGAGAAGTACAGGCAGATAATTCCATCACGCAGTACTATCAGGGAGGCATCTGATTGGCCCTAAATGTATTCTGCATTATGACAACAACCCCAAACATACAGCAAAAGTCATTGAGAACTATCTTCAACGTAAAGAAGAACAAGGAGTCTTGGAAGTGGTGGTGTGGCCCTCACAGAGCCCTGATCTCAACATCATTAAGTCTGTCTGGGATTACACAAACAGAGAGAACCAAATGAGGCTTCCTAAAGCCACAGAAGGACTGTAGGTCTCAAAGATGTCTGGGCCAACCTGCCTGCCGAGGTCCTTAAAATACTAAGCAAGAATACCAAAATAGTAAAGTTGAGCTGTTCTGTCAGTTCTGATAACACTGTGCTGATCAAGTTAACTGCTGAGATTTGGGAATGAGGCAACATAAAAGAAGTCCAAACTTATTAGAAAGAGAACACAAAGGTGAACGGTAAAATTATGACCCAAAATGTCCAGTGCAAACATTCATCACAGTTTATAGACTTTTGACCTGACATAATTATTAAAGTTGTGGGCCAAATGGTTTTCCTGTGCAGTGACTGATTATTATTTTTTAATGTAATCACAGCAATTACTTTGATGAGTACAACGTTCTCATAACCAACCAGCCAAAATTGAAATAAACCAAAATAATCTTTTGAAATACCACCATGAAACCTCAGCACTGACATAGATATCATTCAGTCATTGCTTTACTCCATCTGAAGTATTATAGTTCCTTTGTGCTACAGTGTGGGAAGATAATTCACCTGAAGTTCTTTTCACTTCATGATATTAATCTGGGTCTCTGCTGTGATGTAACCAACTGGATTAAATCATTTAAGGACAAGCTGTGGAACTTCAAATCCTACAGGGTTTCTTATGTAGTCCATTTCATAATCTCTCCTCCTAATATAGACTGCTCAGCTGTGGTGAAATCCAGGTTTTGAAGGGCCCGCCTGGCCCCAGTACCCCAGCCAACCCCACCCACCAAACACAAACAAAAGGGCCCTTGCTCTGGCGGAACGAACCGAGTTTGGCCCGCTCATTGCGTTTGTTAGCCCCATAGAGACCCTGAATATAGAACAGCCATTCTATCTAATGAGGCAGAACTTCATGGCTGCCTCTATAAAACTTTGTCAGCCTTCTGTTCTCTGGCAACAAAGCCTGAAATTTTTAAAGTTTCACCCATTTTTTTCCCCAGTGACACACAAACTGTTAAGATGAATCGAACGCGGGTTTTTTCCTCTCGGTGACGCGAGACAAGTGTTGCAAACAAAGATGACTATGTGGAGAAATAGGGCGCTTAGACGGGTGGAGCGATCAAGAATAACGCCTCCGCAGGGAGAGCTTTGATGACACGGGGTTGTAGTTTTATGAAATAGCCTACATTTGGCTTTGTGTCGAGGGTCTGTGAGGAATTGTGAGTGAGGATGTTTTCCAACACTTTTTACATTTTAATCTATGAAGATGCTTCCTAGACCCCTATACTAATTTGACTATTTCTCATTTATTGTGAGCAAAGATAATTGGGTGTTGCCTGCTGTGTTTGTTAGTGTGCCTGCAAGGATCTCTGTGTTTACATAGTTTGTTTTTTTCTCTTTGATGGCAATTGAGACCCAAAATAAAGCATGCTAACAGCATTTCATAACTTTATCACTTGAATTTATTGTCCTGCAACCATAACACTTCTTATTTCAGCATTTCATAACATGTGTGAAGTCAAAAGGTTCTTTCTGGGTGAATTGTAGATTTGGGATTAAATATTTAACATCATATTTGGGGACCATACAAAAATTTGTTTGGTGGTGAGGAGGGCTGAGAAAAAAGAAAGGCCTTCCCTAGAGTTATTAATGTTTTCTTTGAATCTTCCTCTTGACTTGGAACTGCAACATGGCATGTCAAAATAATGTAGCGGTGTTAAATTTGTAGCACTTGTTTAATCCTGTAACACAATTTAAACCTTAATATCTTAAAAGGGAACTCCATTTTACACATCAAAGAGTGTTTACAGGTCTTGGGGAATACTACTGCATATGTGAAAAATGTTGAGTAAAAAGCCTTCTGAGGCTCCAGAGAAAGCTGCATAAAATCTGATTAATAACTGTAGTCAACTGACGCTGCCTCAAGAGACATTGGTTGGGGCTGAAGACAACATCTGGGGGTGTGGAATTAGAAAGAAGTGAGCTTACCAGACCTCTGTAGTCCGCTTCTTGCTTCTGCTTGAGTCATCATTAGCCGCTATTAGCAAAACACACCTGAATCTCAGAGCTACCTAAACCATAAATTTAGAACTAGAAAAAAACAAAAGGCCCTCAAACATTTACTGAACACTAATAATTTTTGTACAGTCCCTTAGCAAATCTGGTATGAACGTTTTGACTAAAATGCACCATTCAGAGACCTATTTGTTTTTAACTAAACTTTGTTAAAACCTCATAACTCCAAGCTCACAAGCTGGTTGTCAATCCATCAAGTGTCATTTATTTGCACACCACATTTCCCACATAAAGTGCTATTCAAAGCGCGCTGACAACAAACAGCATATGAGGCGTCAGGACTTTGACACACCAGATCAGAGGGAACCACATCTGTGCTCTCTGCGGCAGATATTCCTACTCATAGGCTGTCGTGCAGCGGAAGGTCTCCAGTGGTTCACTTCAGTAGCACCTCATCCTGGGCAGAGTACGCCTGATCCAGGAGATCTGAAAGATAATTTTGTCCTTTAGTAGATAGCCTACTTTGGTGAGCACATTGTCTTCGCAACTTCGCCTCATTAGCCATCTCATGGTCTGCATGAACAATCAGGGCTGGGCTGCTGAAATATTGATTAGCTCTATAGTGAGAGAAGAGATATTTCGGGGGGGGGGGTTGGTGTGGGGCGTTTTGGTGCATATAGACTGTGTGTTGAATATAGTTATTTGTCTTTGGTTGTTGTTGACTCCCAAGGGAAAACAATACTTTCCCTTCAAAGTCTTGCTGGCACATGCAGAGAGGACACACTGATCGTATAATGCCGTGTGCACGCGCGCTGCAGCCTGCCTTCTGGTGTGTGTGTGTGTGCGTGTGTGGAGGTAATGTGGGGGTGTGCGTGGTGTCCCCTGTTTTAGATGAGGCATGTGCTGTAACGTTCAAAGAGAATTATATAGTATTGTTTATGGAGGCCAACATAAACTAGGGAGCTTCAATGCTCTGTGAGAGAGGAACTGCATCGCAGAGTTTACTGCCAGCTGGACTTGTGTTACCTGTACAATCCTCTTTCGTCACATATAGTCCTGTGCCTTGCTCTAAATAGCGCTGCGGGAACTTGAAACAGCAAAAAAAAAAGTAGACACAGAGAGAGAAATAAGAAAAGGTAAGATGGAAGAGGAGTGGGAGAAGAGATAAGAGAGAGGAATTACAAAGTAAGTGAGAGTGGGAGTTCTGTTGCCTATCAAATAGGCATGTTTAAGAAGCGTTTCCACCTTGGCTGCTAATGCACTCGGTGATTGTCTTGTGTGACTCATAGAGTCTATAAAGTAGGTTAGTGGGTTATTGCTTAAAGTTAAAGAGCTAATAAGCCTCCAAATGTTTTTATTCATGATGGGAATCATTTGGCAGCAAAGAAAGTTTGTCTATGATAATGAAATGTATCATTAAAGATAAAATGCTTTAAGCCCACAAAACAAAACAATGACTGCAGACGAAAATCTTTGATCTCATCAGGAGCGTTTTATGTCTCTGATCAGTATAAAGAAGACAGCTGAGCAGAGTAGCCTTACTTATATTTTGACAATAGTAGCAGTTCACAGCCTTTTAAAATGGAGTATCTGACACAAGACCAGTAAAGCTATCCAGTAAGGAGTGAACATAAAACACACATACCGTTCATGTAACCAAAGTTAGAGCAGACTTAGTTCATGTGATGACACCTGAGTCGGTGTGACACCAAAATGTGTGACCTATCAGATTCTGTGACCCAAATGCCAAGTTAAGCGCCAGAGGCTTTGTTGGCGATGTGAAGCGGTTTTAGTTTGGTTGGGTTTAGGCACCAAAAGTACTTGGTTGGGTTTAGGCACCAAAAGTACTTGGTTATGGTTAGGAAAACATTCTCGTTTGGGTGTAGTCACAGAATCTGATAGGTCACAGATTTTGGTGTTACACCGGCTCCATTCGCTGAATGACGGCCGTGAGAGGTGGCTGAAAGCCCCACAAGCTAGTAAGTGGATTATTTTGTTACATCCTGTTGCCAGTAGTTAAGAATACACTTCCATGCTCAGACATATTGAGATCAGTAATCACCCATCAAAACAGAGTCCACAGCCATGCTAGGGTGCGTTTCCCAAAAGCATCGTTGTTAACTATGGTAGCAACTTCCTTGGTTGGAACTATACAATTGCGATGCAACTATTTCCCAAAATCCTAGTTCGAACTATTGAGGTAACTAAGTTGGTAACTAACTTACATGGTACAAACCATCGTTAAGCGATGCAGGTGTTCTCCAAAACCATAGTTCCAATGAACATTCGCAACCACTGTTGTTAAGTTGCATAGTTCAAACTACAGCTCCTGACCTGTGGTTAGAAGCTTAGTTCATGGTGATGTCACAGATAGCAGAAAATGCAGTCTTAGTAGGTGGATGTAATGTGTTTTAAGCAGGGAATATTAGATAATCTTACTGTACAAAGATATTTCAGGTGAAGTTTTTGTAAATACAGTTGTAAAAGTAAAAAAAAATGTATACATTTCTAGGTCTATGAGGACGATGGGTGTTCACTAGTCTTCATTACAAACATAGTAAGAAAAGGGACAGCATAAAATTCATTAAAGTACTGTAATGAATAAATCCCTGAAAGCTTTTGTTGCCATTATAACCAGATAAACAATAATAAGATAAACAGAGAACTCACAGGATTCGAACCCATGTCTGTCTCATTATATAACATAAGCAATTAATGTTACTTAATGTCGGTCACAACTGACATATTTAGGCAGAATATGACAACATTTTGTGAGTTTCCTGCCGGGGAAAACAGACAAACACATCCTGAAACATGTTAGTTAGAACTATGTTGGTTCAAAGTAAGTTAGTTCAAACCACGGTGGTACCAACAAGGTACGACAGTTTTGGGAAACGGCCATACTTCAGATGCTGGTTAGTTTAAAGATGCATTGTACCAAGATAGTTCAATGCTACCTTCCGTGGTTTTACGGGAAACGCACCCCTGTTTAGCAACATTGGTGTTTTAAGCCAAATGCTAACGTTAACATGCTAACATTCACACAATTGCTGTGTCTCAATTCGGATACTTCCAGTAGAACACTTACATGTAGTACGGTGTGTAAAATCAAACACACCATTGTGCACTTAGCAGAAATGACGATTGCAACATTTGACCACTTTTTCTTCTTTTTAATGGTTAATTGTAACCAGGCAGATCATTATCAGCAACATCTGACCACGATTGTCACCCACTTGACCCCCACTTGACTTCAGTTCAGTTTAAATGAACATACTTTTACTTGTTTATGTGTGCAACTGCAGGTTCTTCCGCTCCCATGTCTAGTGGTCCCCTCCTGCTAGGTAGCCAAAATGGCAACCATTGATGGTGAGAAGTGGCCAACGTTCCACACCGAACTTACTTACTTGTGCACTTAAAATAGCAATTGTAAGCATGGCAGGGTGCAAATTGAGACACAGCAAATGACTCTAAACAGGTATAATATTTACTATTATGACCCTTCTAAGTGCCGCATTTTAGCACGCTGACATTTGATAGAGACTATCATGCAATGGGATCACACCATGGTGCGATGGAACTGACATGAAAGAAGTGAGTGTGGTGTAAAGTCGGCGGGCCCCCTACTTCTGGCGCCCTTGCTTGGAGCACACCTATCTTTGAACTTGGCCTTAATTTTGATCTAGAAAATGAGCTGTCATGCCTGGTAATTAGCACTCAACTCAAAGTATAGCTGAGGCTGATGGGAATGTCATTAGCTTTGCAGGTATGTGATATTTGGCCTAATAATGGCTTTACATGGAAAGTTAAGGAATCACCTAAGTGATTATATGAAATCCTGAGAGGTATGTGAATGTCTAAATTCAATAGCAGTGCATCCATTTAGTTGTTGCGACATTTCAGTCTTAACCATAAATATGAACCTCATGGTGTTGCTATAGAGAAAAAATAGGAGGATCATAAAAGTTGGTAGGAAACCTGAATGTAAAAAACACTTCTGCCAATCCAACAGATGTTTCACAAAATATGTTAAAAAGTTAAAAAATGTCACTTTAATGCTCTTACGTAAACGTCAGTCTAATGCTTATTAATCTTTCATGCAGTGATGCTGTGTGTGATGTCTCTGTTACTGCTGTTTCTACAACAGTGGTGGTATTTAAATTTAACTTGGAATTTAACCTACTTAAGTACAATTCTGAGGTACTTTTACTTTGAGTAATTTCATTTTATACTTAAAAACATTTTATATACTCCACTACTATTTGACAGCTTTAGTAACTAGTTACAGGTTTAGGTTATTAATACAAACAATGTACATGCTGCAACATTAACATGATAAACACATTCATGCATCACTAATTATAATCTAATGCACATGATTCATAAATGTGCCATGCTGCATAATGAGTTTTGGCACGTTATATTTTGATGCTAAGACATTTGTTCTTTGACTTGAGTAAGATTTTAAATGTGGGGTTTTAACTTGGAACAAAGTATTTTTACACTGTAGCCTTGCTACTTTTACTTAAGTCAAAAAAACTGAGTAGTACTTCTTCCACCACTGGTCCACAAGATCACTAATTTCTCATCAGTTAAGTGAACCATTTGGCCAGTAAAAGTCCTCCTTATAGATCCATGTAAGCCTCAGACAATATCCCATTGAGTGATGAATCATCACAGGCACTTATGGCTACCAACCTGCTTTTGATTACATCAACCTCCACACATCAAATGCAGCTCATGTGCAAACTGGTGCCTATTTTTTTAATGCATGTGGACCAAGCAAGAGGAGAGAAAAAAGGAGTCATAACTTCACATGAGTGATATGCAGACGTCTGCCATTCCCTCCCTCTATGCTTCTCTTAACTCATCCACCCCCATCTGTTCATCCAAAGCACGCCACAATCTGGCGCACTGCAACCATCAGGTGCGCACACACACACACACACACACACACACACACACCGCCCCCGAGCATTTCATTACCTTACGCACTAACTTTTAGTTAATTTTTGTCTTTAAAATAAGGAAATAAGACATTTAGAGAAACTTGTATTGTGAAAAGATCCCCCCCCCACCGATTCTCCCAGTGCTAAAGTGTGTAACTCCTCCATATATCGTTCCTTTATTCAGGCCTGATGTGTGAATCTTTATGTGCGCTCCTCCTGACCTCCCCTGAATCGCGCTCCAGAATGCCAGTGAGAAAAACAGCTCAAGACAAAAGCGGATGAGATTCAAAAGCAGGGAAAGAAGAATAAGAAGGGAGGTGGGAGGAGTTTGGAGGAAAAAGGGGCCGTGCGAGACTTTAAATCATCATTGCAAACTCATTAGAAAGCTGGCGGGGCCGGGCGGAGACTGCCGCACAGATTGCGCGCTCCCGAGCACAATACAGGTAATGAAGTGGAAGCTAAGAGGGAGTGTCCCTGCACAGATTTCTTTGCACTACTTACTTCACTGGCCCTAAAGTTTCCCCACAATCTGTGTGTTGGCGTGTAAAAAGCTGCATTCATGAGATGTTAAATGCTTTGTTTGTCGGGAGGAATTTATTCAAAGTGTTGCAGCTATCAGCGACAGATGGGATGGAAGGTGATGGATCGGAGTAGAAGTTAACTAAAAGAAAAAGAGATGGAGAAAAGAGAATAAATGTTTAATGTAAATGGACGTTATCAATCTGGTGGCATTCTGTGGCATGTCCATGCCTGCTGCTCCATTCAGATCTGGGCCATGCAATTCACTGCCTGTTGCAACATTACATGCAGACTATTGGACCCCTGTTGGCACAATCAGAATGCAAAATGGTCTACCAGCATGCCTATTTATTCTAGTATTATCAGTTGTGTTGTTTTCCTTAGAACAAGCATATTTACACAGCAGTTTGGCGCAGATTCATCTAGCAATTTTTAATTGAAATGCATTCATTATTTTAACAAGTTTATGTCATTGATTAAGGAACTGTGAGAAAATGATTAGGGGAGAGTTTTGTAATTTTTCTATTGGCTTAAGGTATGCTAGTCTGACCCCCTAGGGCAGGGGAGAGTTTTATTTTCCTCTTGATTGGTGTACATTATTATAACACTTTAACACTACTGCAGTCAACTGGTACAAGTGTTGGCCGTATTATTTTCACACTTTGTCGGTCAAGAGAAAAGTTTGAAGAAAACATTTTTTATCAATTAATCTGTTTTATGGATTCATCGATTAACCATACAAAATATAAAATGTCAGAAATCTAAAAATGCTCATCCCAACTTCTCAGAGCAAGGTGACATCTACAAATGCCTTGCCTGTCTTACAAACAGCACGACATCCAAATCTATAACAGTAACTATCATATAAAACTAAGAAAAGCATAAAATGATCATTCTGGAGAAGCTGGAACCAGATATTTGTTAGAGAATGACTCAAAATATGAATTCATTGTCAAATAGTGGATCAGCTAATTAATCATCTTTCTTTTTTTACAAACAGTCCATCAAGACACTTATTGAAACAACTTTCAAACAAGTTTCAACTCACGTTTTGCCTTTGAGAAATAACATTAGCCTACTTGTAACCATTTTCTATTGCATGTGGATATTTCACTGTGAATTGTTGTGACCTTCACAGAGTGCAGACTCTAAGTCTCAGTCTACTGCCTCGATTTTTTTTACCTTGTAAGGACCACACAAAAGGACCTAATTAACCTGCACACCACTTTATCATGTATTCAATTTTGGACAAGAGTTTAGGAATAATACAGGCTGAATGGGTGCATCAACACTCACACAGTGAAGTGCGATCCTCTCTTTAGGACCTATAAACAGGGGCAGTGACATAAGTTTCTCAAGTGTTGCACTCTGGAGCTGATGGACGCACTCACTCCTAATCGTTTTCATTAATAGTGCATAGATGAGGAGGCCAGACGAGCCCTGGAGTGCGCTTCTCCGGTGGATAGGCGATAATTGGATAATTAGTGCTGGGAACCAATTAGGACTCTGTGCTTGTGATGGCACGCGAGTTAAGCAAAGGTTAGCTGAGAGGGAAGAGGGATGGGGTGAACGGGGTTCAACGCTGATCGATTACTTTAGACCCCCCCCCCCCCCCCCCCCCCCCACACACACACACACACACACATCTCTCCTTTCTCACCCTCCTGCTCTCCTCTCCCCACTTTCTCCTTCTACCGCTTATCTGCTGGACAAAAGAGACCAAAACGCTTATTTCCATCTCAATGAGTTAAGCCCTAACAAGAGGCAGGGATCGGGCGACCAGCTTCAGACCGCAAATACCCGGCGATCACTAGAGCAAATGGGACCACAATGCTGAAGAAAAGAAAGAAAGGAGGAGAGGCAGGGAGAGGAGGGGAGAGGAGGGGGATCCTCTAAGGACATATTTATATATGTAAAAGAAAATGCTAATATGCCCCGTGAAGAATAGAGGGGATTTCGGAGACTCTCTCTAATTCTGCTATTGTTGAACTCGCGTGCAGACGGGCGAGATTGACACGGTGATCACGTGAGAGAATTATTTTTTTCTTTTAGGTGTGTGCCCTTCAGATGACAGCTTTGCTTTGGGGGGGGGCAAAAGCCCGACAAACATTGTAAGAAATTCTCCCTGTCTTCATAATGCACGCGCACATGCACGTGCGGACAGTTTAATCCGCGAGGCGAGACTCAACATAGTGTAATTTGCTTTTGATTGCTCTGTCTTTCTGTGTGTGTGAGAGAATGTTGAGCGGTATTAGAATACCATCAGAGTCCTGTCTACTCTAAACACATAGAGAAACGACAATAAACACGACGATTGGCGGAATAAAAACTGCCCCGCAGTGAGCACATCATTACTGTGGTTCAGCAGATCCTCCCTCTCTTCAATTTGGACAGAATGGGCTCTTCAAAAAGCTTTAGAGTACAAAAAAATATATTTTGGGTCAGACTTAAATGGTAAAATTACTTATTGTTGCAGCATCCAATTCATCAGAGTTAGGCTACCTTATCTTTTATCATTATCAGTGCTCTTCAGAGGCTACTTTGCACCCTTGGCTGTAAATCATTTCCTAATGCTTTATATGTCAGCTATAACCATTAGTAAGAACATATTTGAAGGGTTGGAGATGCCTTTGGCTGGTGTTTATCATTTTCATTTGGTAATAATGCAGTTATGAATGTTGGCAGTGCATTAACAAAAGCTTAATAAATTGTTAATAAATACATTTTTGTCCATGCAAATGGTCTGCAACCCTTAGAAGGTAGTACCTTTCAGGTTGATGAATCTTTTTCAGGTTGCGAAACTTTTTAAAGGGACTATAAGATTTTTAAGAAATTAACTTTATCTCTAATCTCTCTAAAAAGAAAGCCCAACTCACCCTGGTACAGAGACAGCTGTGCACCTCAATGAACCATGTTGCAAGTGAAAGTTGTCTTTTTGACTTAACTATTTCTGTAAATACTAACTATATTGCAAAAGAAGGCTGAAATAAAACGTAAATTTAGGATGAGAGAAAAAAAGACCCTCCCCAGGCCCAAAAAAGTCAGACCTCCACTTCCACTCCATCATTTTGTACCTCATACAGTCCAATCTATAAAATATTTCCTGCCAACCCAAACATTGTTCTTATTATGGATTAGCCTATGACTGACATATAAAGAATATGCCCTATAAGTAAATTGCTTATAATAATTAATAACCCCATTAGCTATACTACTTCTTAACTCCTTATAATGATGATTGGAAAGTGTGGTACCAATATGTATGTAACAGCCCAAAAAGGGCAGATAGTTTTGCTGTGGTGTCCTTAATTCACAGAATGGAGTCTCCTTATCATTAAGGACAGGCCTGACTGTGTCTAACTATGCAAGCTGCTTCACTAGATGTTGTCCATTCAGGTGTCTCCTATTTGACTTTCTGTGGCAGATGGGTTCTTTATAGAGCATGCCAACTGATATTAGCTTCTACTGCAAGGCAAGTGTTGCCCCTGAAAAAGCTGTGCGTGTGTGAGGGGGGGGGGGGGGGGGGGGGGGGGGGGGGGGTAGCCTACGAAAGAGAGAGAAAGAGAGACTGAGTCCAACGGGAAGAATGAGAAAATCTCTTAAAGAGCCGTGACGGGGCCCTGGTCGCTTTCTAAATGTATTTTAATAGGAGGGACCCTGATGTCCAGGCCAATTCATCTCCCATCTCCTTGTAATGAAAGGAGTCGTGTCCGGGACCGGGGCAGATCTGGGGGAGCAGGGGAGCATGGGGATGGAGAGACGGTACAAAGGCTGCATGTGGCTTTGCCTCATTATGCTGCAGTTAGGCTGAGGGCTGCATGGAGGCAGCGGGGGTTAAGGTCCCCACAGACGAGCTCAGGGGCCACAATACCGGCATGGACGGCTGCAAAGGGAGACCCTGCCAGGCCATTATCCCGCCACTACTAACGAGGGCTTCATACGCCTTTGATATAATCTCACTATTGAAATCCTGATAAATCCCCCCCTGCGTTTACAGCCAAATCCCATTTGTAACGGGTTCGTGGAAGACTGTGTGAGTGCGTGCGTGACCGTTTGTGTCTATCTGTGTGTGCGTGCGTGACCGTCTGTATCTATCTGTGTGTGTGTGTGTGTATATGCCGTCTTCACCTGCGTTTCTCTGTTCTGGCAGGCGAGGCCAAGGAGAGTCGCATGTTAAACCGGGCCGTTACAATGGCTTTAATTTAAAAAATCCCCTCTCTCGCGCACAAGACATCTCGTGAGCCGATCTGAGCTGAGCCCGAATTAGAATTAAATCAATGTTTAAGTGGATATAGTCATTTTCTAGTCTCAGATATGATCAGATAGGCAAACAATTACTGGATTACAACACACTAGGGGGATGAATAATAGAAGGCAGAGCAAATTTATGGAATTTATTAATGAGAATAAAATGAGAACTAAAATGATGCTGTTACCACCAGTTACACCACATTCTTTTGAATGTCTGGCCCTGGCATTATTCTGCATGCTAAGCCGTCTCAGCATTATGGGTCCATCATAAATCCATTACGTGAAATCGTATCTGTCTGGGTGAGTGGATCAGGGCACTCTGGGGTTGGAGAAAAGGACAAATCACGTCATATTCTTGCATAGCCTACATGAAGTTATTTTCCTATCAGAGGTGGAAAGGTCAGAGGGGCAGCTCAGCCTGCCAGTGACTGCTGTTCCTTCAGTGGGTTACAGAGACACGTGCGTGGGGAACCAACCGAACAGTGTTTAAGCATAAATCTCCTTACACTGAAAGTGCGCCTAGCATCCTGAACAGATACTCCTATTCAAATGCTTTGTCCTCTAGCTCAGGGACACTGCGCATCTCTGTGCTCCCCCCATGTGTCGGTGCGCAGACTCATTTAACAGCCCGAGGAACATAAACAAGCTACGGAAACTATAGCTGTATTAAATCAAGCCCCGCATTTAGCCCACATATTGGGTGCCAAGTTTCTCCGCACAGCCCAGGAATCTCTAAACAGGGTTTAGAGGTCTTTCAGAAGTCCCCCATTTTTTTCCCTCTCAAAGCCCGGATTGGTCACAGTGCGGCTCATTTGCATGCCTCGCCGTATAAACCCTCCTGCAGACACTGCAGCCCTCTTGCGCTGAGAGAGCAGCACACCTCCAGTAGAGAGAGAGAGCGGAGCGCATCCACAGTGCGCATTGAAAGACATATGGAATATTTATTACAGGCTTTATACAAAAAAAATAATCAGTCCCAGAAAGTCGACAAGAGCGGGAGAGGAATAGCTTTTTGCAGGTGCGTTTGGTTTAAACTTTAAACCGAACACAGTGCGGACAGTTTGCTGAATTTCAGATTATTTTGGAGCGAAGGTGTCAAGATGGGAGGAATAGGGTGGAACGGGCTGTTGGTGCTAGTGTGCGTCTCTCTGGCAAGCCTGGCTGCTGTCACACAAGGAAAGACGGTGAAATATCAGACATTTGAGGAAGACGCACCAGGGACAGTGATTGGAAACTTGGCCAAGGACATCTCTTCCACTCCCTCTTCCTCGGGGGGTTCCAGGACCAATTTCAGGATGATGAAACAGTTCAACTCCTCTTTTATCCGTCTGAGGGAGAGCGACGGGCAGCTGACCATAGGGGAGAGGATAGACAGGGAGCGGATTTGCAAACACACCCTGCACTGCCTCATCGCTTTCGACGTGGTCAGCTTCTCCAAAGAGCAGTTCAAACTCATCCACGTGGAGGTGGAGGTCAAGGACATCAACGACAACTCCCCCGAGTTCCCCCGGAAAGAGTCGAGTCTGGAGATCTCCGAGAACACAGCGGTGGGCACACGGATCCCGCTGGACTTTGCCGTGGATGACGATGTTGGGGTGAACTACATCCAAAGCTACCAGATCTCTGTCAACAGCCACTTTTCAATCGACGTGCTCAGCAGGGCCGACGGGGTTAAATATGCGGAGCTGGTGCTCATGAAGGAGCTGGACCGGGAGACGCAGGCTTCTTACGCGCTGGAGCTGGTCGCAATGGACGGCGGCAACCCGTCCCGCACCGGAACAACGCGCATCAACGTCAAGGTGAAAGACTACAATGACAACAGCCCGGTGTTCGACAGGAACAGCTTCTCCGTGGATCTGCCCGAGGACGCACCGGCGGGCTCCCTCTTGCTGGACCTGAACGCGGAGGACCCGGACGAGGGGCTGAATGGCGAGGTGGTGTACGGGTTCGGTCACCAGGTGCCCACAGAAATACGACAACTCTTCAGAGTGGACAGGAAGACCGGACGGCTTACCCTGGAGAGCCCGATTGACTTTGAAAGTAAGAACACGTACGAGTTTGACGTCCAGGCCACGGACCTGGGTCCGAACCCGAGCCCGGCCATTTGCAAAATTGTAGTGCAGGTGCAAGACGTTAACGACAACGCACCGGAGATCTCCATCACCCCCATGACATCCATCACGGCGGGGATAGCGTACATCACCGAGGCGGCGGCCAGAGAGAGTTTCGTTGCTCTGGTCAGCACCTCGGACCGAGACTCCGGCGCTAACGGGCAGGTGCACTGCACGCTCTATGGACACGATCACTTCAGACTGCAGCAGGCCTACGAGGACAGCTTCATGATTGTGAGTACCAGTCCGTTAGACCGGGAGAAAATCCCCGAATATAATCTCACAGTGGTGGCGGAGGATCTGGGCTCCCCTCCCTTCAGGACCATCACTCAGTACACAATCAGACTTACAGACGAGAACGACAATGCTCCGGTGTTCAGTAAACCGGTGTATGAGGTGGCCGTGGTGGAGAACAACGCACCTGGCGCATACATCACCACGGTGGTGGCGCGCGACATGGACATGGGGTCAAACGGGAAGGTCAGCTACAAACTGGCGGACACATACTTCATGGGCTCCCCCATTTCCACCTTCGTGTCACTGGATCCCGCCAGCGGGTCGCTTTACGCGCTCCGGAGCTTCAACTATGAGGTGATGAAACAGCTGGAGCTCCGTATCACGGCCAGCGACGGCGGCTCCCCGCCCCTGTCCGGCAGCGCTAATGTCTATGTGAGGATAGTGGACCAGAATGATAATGCACCGGTCATCACTCAGCCGGCTCTCAATAACGGCTCCGCTGAAGTCCTCCTGCCCCGGGACGCACCGACCGGCTACGTCATCACCCGGGTGGAGGCGCGGGATGCGGATGAGGGCGTGAACTCTGAGCTGTCCTATGGGCTGGCCACAGGTGAACCCTCCGTGTTCTCTGTTAACAAAGCCACAGGGGAGATCTACCTCAACCAGGTGCTCAGCCACGACGTGGACGAAACCCTGAGCTTGACAGTCACTGTGAGTGACAACGGGAGGCCCGCGCTCACCTCCACCGCCACGCTCCACTTCCTCATCATCGCAGGCTCCCCGCCGAGTGACAGGACAGTGTACCAGCCAGGAAGCGGGGACGAGGTGCACGCGCAGTGGGACCTGTCGGTGGTGATTATCGTTGTCCTGGCGGGGAGCTGCACGCTCCTGCTGCTCGCCATCATCCTCATCGCCACCACCTGCAACCGGCGAAAGCGGGACAAAAGCGGAGAGGACAGCGACTCGTACGGGGAGAAGGGCACGCTGGAGCGGGGCCGGAACCATGTGGCGGACAACCCACTCCTGCCTCTCCACGGGGCCGGGGGTGGAGCGGGCTTTGACGGACACTCCTACAGCAGCCAGCCCGGTGGGTTCAACTCGGCTCACCCCGGGGGCAGCGACATGTGCTCAGCCTCAGAGGACGGCAGCGAGGTGCCCTGTGTGTATGACTCAGACAGCAACAACAAGCTCCGAGGGAATAAACACGAGGTGAGAGGCACCTTTGGGACACCGTGTTCAAGAGGGGCGGGGAGGGGATGCATAGGGTGGCACACAACAATGAGCAATCTGCAATGTGTTCATCCAGCAGACACTAACCTCTGGTTTCTTTCTCTTCTCTCCTTCTGCAGGGCTACTCCACTCTGCCTGGCTATGGGAATGGCAAAGAGGCTGTGAGGCCCATCACTATCTGGAAGGGGAATTCTTACACCACCATCTCTGCCAGGGACCCGGCCTTCAGTGGCAAAGACAGTGGCAAGGGCGACAGTGACTTCAATGACAGTGACAGTGATGTCAGTGGAGACACAGGCCTGAAGAAAGACGTGGCGGTGGTTGCTCCCATGGGAGGCCAAAATGGTAAGAACAATGACACATAAAAATGGCTACATAAAATAATGTCTACCATGTGTTTTTTTTCTAAGTCTAACTCAACTTTCTCTCTCTCCTTTAGGTCTGTGGGCTTGCACCAGTGAATGCAAGGTCCTGGGTCACTCAGATCGCTGCTGGAGCCCCTCAGCAGTAAGAGCCAACGCAGCACCCTCTCCAGCCCCAACCCTCTCTTCCTTCACCAACCTCTCCAAGACAGCCTCCCTACCCCGGGACCCCCACCGCCGGGACAACTACTACCAGGCCCAGATCCCCAAAACAGTGGGGCTGCAGAGTGTGTATGAGAAGGTGCTGCACAGAGAGTACGATTACGTCCTGGTCACCCCACCCAGGCCTGTGAGGGTGCAGGAGATCAGTGATATAACCATCCCTGCTTACACCCCCACCCCAACACACTGTCCCAACAATGACGTCTAAAACAGACACTACACACACACACACCCCCAACCACACACACACACATACCTAAGCTCACTCTCAAAGAAATGTACAGTGTATTCAAAGTTTTAATTTATGATTCATTGAGAATAATGTAACTTTTAGAAGTTATTTGTTGCTGTGGAGAGTGTGCATATATAAGTTAAAAGCCTAATATTTGTGTGTTTTTGTTTTATTGTAAAAGCCACATTTGATGTCCATTCAATCACTTTACGACATTTTGTTGGACATGAAGTGTATCATATGCAAGTTTTGTACATACAGAGATTTTATTTTTTATAAAACTAATAATTAAGCAAAGATATGTAAATATGAATTGTAATTATTGACCTTTACGCACGCTGAATATTTAAAATGGCCCCAGAAACTGTGCAGTTTGAGGGCCTGAGACCCACAATGTATCAAGTTGATAACTATGTCTGAAATTATTTGAATGCAATAATAAGTAAATTGTACAGTTTTTTTAATCATCACACTATTCTGAGAGAAAATAAACTTTGAAATACTGTTCTAAAAATGTGTGTTTGTTCAGAAAGCTCATGATGCAGGTGGAGGTGAACAGGATGTGTGTGAATGCCTTGCAGGAACAACAGTCTGGCCACTCGCTAGTAAAAGCCAACAGGCGTCGCTGTTATTGCAGTAGCGAGCCTCTGTCCTTGCAGCCCACCGAAGAAGGTCAGTTTAGTTTTTTCTTTTGTGAGTACTATTTTGCTGGTGAGATGCCAGAGCAGACGCCAAGGTTTTCTAGCAAATCACTCTGTCACCTCATGCATATCAAGAGCGAGGTTACTCTTTCTCATTTTCACGGACGTAATAACTACATTTTACTGCCTGAGGCCTGCATGTTAATATGAGAATTAAAGCTATGCTCAGGTTTCCATTACATAAATTGCACTTGCCACATATGCTACATAATGACACTGACTATGTGTTAAGGCGCAACCACTGTTGGTCTCCAAAAAAAAAAAGCTTTCATACATGAGAGGAAGTCTAACTAAGGAGAGTTGAAAGGCATTCAAACATAGGTGATTTCTGTCAAAGAACATGGCATCTTTGTGAGCAAATCCTCCTGCTATCCTGTGAGGATGTTTTTTGTCTATCTGCCAAAAGCGCGCGATGCGCCCCTTACGTAATCCCCCCCACATTATCATTCATGCGTTCAGGGCATTTTTCATAAGAGCAACGCAGTTCTGGACTCTGATATAGAAGGTATAGGGAAATATGACTCAAGTCTGTACAACAAGCAGCCGCTTTTTCACGCTGTAATGTAAGCATACTGTTTCCAAGCTGGCGAAAACATGCGACATTCCGCCAGTCACCTTTGACCTGCAACCGTCTGAAAAGGCGCTGAGAGAGAGACGGGAGGAAGTGAAGGGGTGTGTGCAAAGGTGATTTGAGGAGACAACCTCACCCTTTCTTCATCATCTTAATTGCGGAATGGATCTTAGTCTACCCACAGAGTCTGTCATAAAGCTTAATGATATGAAATTCCGAGGATCATAGCAGGGATCAAACTCATGTAAGTTACATGAGCAGCCTATATGATCTTCAAAGGGAAAAACTGATGAATGCTTTTTTTTCCCTGGAAGAAAGCATAACATTTCGCTTAAATGAGTGGTTGCTCAGACTGCGGTGGGGTTATGTTTTACCTTCTTTTTTTTTTATCTGAAGCCACAGAACAGCACTACAGCATGAAACACGGCCTGGCAGTATGAATACGCAGAAGTGCCCATCCTCCCCTTTCTGAGAGAGAGAGAGAGAGAGAGAGAGAGAGAGAGAGAGAGAGAGAGAGAGAGAGAGAGAGAGAGAGGGAGGGAGGGAGGGAGGGAGAGAGAGAGGACTTAGTGGACTGGGGTTTTCTCAGGTGTTTGGCTCCAGTCATGGCCGGGAGCTCAGAGAAAGTACCGATCGCCTCGGCGGGACCAGAGGACCTGCAGCAGTTCATGCCTCCGGTGAGTTTTCAAACATACCACTGCTCCTCAATGTGGTCGGATTAAACCGGGATACGGAGGATTATAATACAGGTTATTGTTGGTGCATCTGTGGGGCCAGTCACAGGCCAACCTTTATTCGGTTATTGACTTTTCATAATGCTGGATAGATGACCATAAAACTACCCTGTAGCTGTCAGTGCAGTGACGGGAGTTACCTTTGGCAGCAATCTATTTCAGAAAGGTAACCTATCATTGGGTTGTCAGAACTCGTTTTAAGCATGTAGCCTACATTTTTAATCTACCAGGGTGATACTGTGTATGTGGACATGTTGTCATTGTTTTGGTTGGTTTGTTTTACCATAGGCCTACTCAGCCGTGGCTGTGAAGCCCACCGCCACCGGCCGCCTCCTGAAGGCCGGCATCGCGGTGCTCATCGCCGGGGCCCTCCTACTGCTACTGGGCGCAGTGGGAGCTTTCTACTTCTGGAACAACAATGAAAAACACGTAAAACTAATATTTATCGTTTCTGTTACTTACACTGCAAAAAATAGTCTAAGGGACAGTTATTGTGGGGAGGGGGATCAAAATATTCATTCTAAATTTATACTACAAAAAGACTTTCAGGATTTTATCAGTGTGTACACTGGTGGTGCACATTAAGTTCCACTGAGATATTAAGGTTTAGGCTAATTGAGGCACACATTTAAACAAGTTGTGCCAATTCAACACTGTTTTGTCAGTTTAAAGAAAGCATTACCACAGGGAAGGCTTTTCTTTTTTACAATGTGAAACACAAGGATCAGCCTCCTCTAACCATCCCAATCATTTTCAAAGTCCCTATGACTTTTCATCAAAATTCAAATCAAACTCCATTTGATCTGCTAGATAATTCCTTTTGGTCCAGCGTAGTTTCACTGTACTTAAAAACTTTCCTAAAATAAGTGCCACTGCCATAGAAGAAAACTGCTCTCATTATCAGAACCTATAAAAATAACATGACTAAGAAATTCTTGTGAAGTGAAATTAATTTGCCAGTGGAGCATTTTTAACTTGTTTGAATTGAAAGGAGACTCAATACTGGAGTAAAGTAGTTTTTCCCCATGTGGATTTTTTTTTCTTTTTGCAGTGTAGGCAAACAGTAAAATGTAAATTAAACACTGCAGTTCTATGGGTCTGATTGGTGAATAGAGGCGTTGTGTGTGTATATGTGTATGTGTGGTGTGTGTTGGAGGATCCTGGCACGGTGGAGAGGGGTGGGGATGAGGGGCCTCTTTGGTCCGGCTGATGCTCCAGGGGCAAGAGGTGGAAAAGAGGACAGGGAACATGTAGCTTTCTGAGTGTTTTTCTTTCCCCAATATGAAGTCAGAAAATGCTATTAAGCTGTGATGAAACGGCTCTGTAGAAGGATCATCATCACCCAGAGATGTGCGGACTGTGTTTTTCTGACCAAGTCTGAATGAGCGTGTGTGTCTGAAAGAGAAATCCTGAAAAGAGAAGTCGTGTGAGCGAAAAATCATAGGGTAAGATTGGACAAGGAGGGTGAAGAAGAGTGTTGAAAGAGAGAGCGCTGGGGGTGGGGTGACTCTCAGGACTCTCATACCTTACATGCCAGTCTGAAACCTTGTGTGTGTGTGTGTGTGTGTGTGTGTGTGTGTGTGTGTGTGTGTGTGTGTGTGTGTGTGTGTGTGTGTGTGTGTGTGTGTGTGTGTAGGTCTACAATGTCCACTACAGCATGAGCATCAATGGCAAAGTGGAGGAGGGTACAATGGAGATCGATACAGCCAACAACATGGAGAGATTCAGCACCGGCAGCGGGGCGGACGAGGCCGTGGAGGTCCATGACTTTGAGATTGTGAGTTGGATCTAAAAATAATCAAAAATATCAGGAGGTTTCAGGTAAAGGCAGAAAACCAGATCCAACAACACAGTGATCAGCATTCGCTGAGCAACAGGCGATCAAATTTGTTAAAGACCCTTGTGAAGATTGGCTCATTGCAGCAGCAGAGAAATTAAGAACAAGTAGCCATGTTATCTTCCTTTGGGCCAATCAGTGTCAAGATGCATCGTCTCTGCAATTTTCATTAAATGCGGACTGGTGGTTTTTGACCTTTAATTAAAACACCCCAATCAGGCCAATCAGACAAGTGAAGCAGCAGTTTTGACCTTTTAACTATTAAAATTTTGACCTTTAATCATAGTGTCCCTGTGAGTGTAACTTTTTTTTATAGAACATAGCGCAAAAAAAGCTGCTTTGCCTCAGCTGTTTTATTTATTTACATTTTATGTACAGCTCTATAGTCCAAGATACCCGCTTCAGCTTTTTGTTTGTGACCCCTTCTCCTTCCTGACCTCACTAGGGGATCACAGGGATCCGGTTCTCAGGAGGAGAAAAATGCTACATCAAGACCCAAGTGAAGGCTCGCCTGCCTGATGTGGAGGCTCTCAACAAGGACTCGATGACATTCGACCTGGTGGGTTGGTCCTGTCTGTCTTATGTCCTGTGAAAGCATGTTATATGAGACGAGTGACACAACTCTCATGGCTTTATGATAAATATAGCTACAGCCAGCAGCAGGTCAGCTTACCTTGGCATAAAGACAGGAAATGGTGGGATACCACTAACGTTTCTCTGTCAAAAGGCAAACAAAAATCCACCTACCTGCACCTCTAAAGCTCACTAATTAATACACATAATATCTTGTATGTTTTATACAAAAACCAAAGTGTAAAAATGACAATTTGTGGGTTTATAGGGGGTTATATGCTGGACTAGTTCTTAGCTGGGCAAATGCTAAGAATTTGTATGGTAATCCTCTTCATTTCTAACCACTGAGCTCCCTCTGAACAGTCTCCTCTCCCAAAACACTGAAGGGGGTTTGAACGTCTCTGTGTCTTGATGTAGTATTGGTTGTCCTGATTAGAGGTAAAATGGTCAACAGTAATGCCTGTTAAAGTACCTGGAACTTGTGTTTAGTATCGCCTCCTGAGCACTGCTGAGCTTGAGTTCCAGAAACTTGTTCCCACAGCGCTAGGAGAACAGTGGAAACAGACTCTGTGCCTGGGAGTCCCACACTCAACAATTTATATTTTTAGCTATGCTCTATGGCAATGTCTGACTGTCCACCACTTTGGTGTCACTTTCGCGTGTCATTTCACGCCGTTTCTGCACAGTAGAAGTCAATGCAGTCTAAACGGCTTTATTCACACGCCTACTGTCACAGGTAAAATCAGCATATGTGGGATATAAATAGCCATGAAAGTCCGACACTAAGGTGGTGGAGGGGTGTTCGGGTGGATAGTAAGTTGATCCCTGACCCAGGAGATCGACGGTCATAACATTCATTAAAGTTATGTAGCTTAGCATGCTACATCGTTGCTCATGTAAGCTACGTTATGTTTGCTACGTTACGTTAGCTGGGTTAAAGTTTAAGTAACTAGCGAGCTAGTTAGCTAACGATTCTAGTATTAACATCCACCCCCCACCCCCGATGTACTTTACTGCTAACCTATGGCGTTATGTGTGTGTCACATTCCTGAGAGCACAGAGCGACATTCATGCGTGCACAGCTTCACTTTAGTGAGCACACAAGTTATACTTTGAAGAGAAAATACACATTTGAGTGAACAAAAATCTGTTTGTGCAAGCTCAACTCTGCCTGCGCGTTCGCAGTCTCTGCTCTGCACTCCACTCTGCCCTCACTCAACTTGGCACAGCGTTACAATGTGCCACAAAACCAGGCAATCACAGGCTTAGAGAAAGTTACCCTGATTGGCAGCTAGAATCCACGAGAGGAAAGGGAAGGATTTTTGCTTGGATGGCAAATTGCATTCTGGGTTTTATTATCAAGTAGGCCTTCCTCCTTCTGTTATTTATTTATTTATCAGAGGTAGCTGTATAAGAAGAGGAAACACATAAATAATAACAAAGAAATGACATAGCAAAATAAATAAAAAGGGTAACGTGGATTCAAAGTAATATATCATCTGTCCAAAAGAAATTTGTCAAACACACAGTTAGTCTTGATTGCCTTCTTGTTCTTAATGTTTTTAATTGTGGTGCTATATTGATGCAGTTCTTGGAGAAAGTGTCCAAAGTGTGGTTTGGAGTCAGTCCATTTTTTCTTGTGGATGTGGATTATATCCAATAATACCAACTTTTTCCTACAAAACTTTCTTTCAAAACATATAAGAATGTCTTTTTCCTGAAGTTGAAACGTTTGTCCAGTTTTCCTTATCATAAAAAGTTCAACATCCAACCAAAAAAATTCTAAACATTGATAAAACAAACGACAAATATTATATGATTCTTCATGTAATTGACAGAAAGTGCAAGAATACTCAATATTCAATCTAAATCTCTCAAATGTCTTTTTTTACCGGATATATATGATGTAATATCTTAGAGGAAGGCCTACTTGATACTATCACCTAGAATGCAATTCACCATCCAAGCGAAAATCCCTCCCTTTCCTCTAGTGGATTCTAGCATCCCAATTGGATACAAAACAGCCAATCAGGGTAACTTTCTCTAAGCCTGTGATTGGCTGGTTTTGTGGCACATTGTAACGCTGTGCCAAGTTGAGCGAGTGCAGAGCAGAGACTGCGAGCGCAGAGCAGAGATTGCAAGCAAGGAGACAGAGTTGAGCGAGCGCGCATGCAGAGTTGAGCTTGCATAAACAGATTTATGTTCGCTCAAATGTATTGTATGTATGTATCTATAGTTGTGTGCTCACAAAAGTGAAACTGTGTGCGCACTAATGTCCCTCTGTCCTTTCAGGAATGTGACACACAAATAACGACATACTAACCTCAACCATCATTAATTATATGTCGACCGGTTAACCATACAGCTGTGCCGATCGTCCGTCTATAGGGCCTGAACAGCGTAAAATGACACACGAAAAGCTCAAAATGTCCAAAATGTCCTTAAAAGTGGGGTGCTATTTATACGCCATTCCATGATATCATGTTGTCTTCAGACTTTCATGCTCCCCAGAGGATGAATCCTATTGACTTTGGTGATCCTGACACCTTTTCTCTAGCACCACCAGCAGGTCAAACATTTTCACTTCTCCAGTGAAATATCTCATCTACTAGATGCATTGGCCCAAAATACGGTACGCACATTCATGTCACCCACAGGATGAACTGTGTTCACTTCAGTGATCCCTCCATTTTTCCTCTAGCACCATCATCAAGTCTAAATTTCTGCTTGTCTGATACTTTGTGACCAAATACCTGCAAAACTTTCAGGCATCAGCTGAACTTTAGTGCTAATTAGTAACACTCTAAACTAAGTTGATGAAGAGGGTGAACATTAAACCTGTTAAACATCAACATGTTGCATCGTCACTGTGAGCACATTAGCATGGTGCTGTCAGCATTTAGGTCAGTGCACCGCCTTGGCCAAGTATAGTTGTTTAGCTGATTAATCAGAAATGAGTTTGAACAGTTTCTCCATTAACCTTCTCAAAAAGTGCTGCAGAGAATCTGTACCAAGATGTATTACAACTTGTAACATTTACGGCTGCAGATTTTGCAGCTGGAGAAACTTATATTAATGACTTACTGACATTTAAAACTGCAGAATTGATGACTCATCCCCCTTTATGAACGGCTTCCTGACTTTCTAATCAAACTATCAAATCTAAAGATACAAATGTTACTAGGTCATTAATAAAGGGCCAAGGGTTTTTCAGTAATAATAATAGTTATAATAGACAGACACAATAACAAGACAGCTAAAAAGACAATTCAAGTTATGCCAGAGGAGTATATACATCAAGGGATTTGTCAAACCTGGCTAACCCAAAACATTGCTCTTAAAAAAAGCTGATTACTGATTACTAAAAGGCAATAATAACAGTTTAATTAGCCCATTTATAAAGCCTGTATAAACCCTTAAGTATTTATTACCAATACTAAAAGTTGTATTACTGCATTGGTTATTCTTTGCTGAGCTTTAGAGATACACTACAAGCTCTCACTTTGGATGTACAGCTAGTTTATGCTGAGGTATTAGCATGAATCTCCCGAGTTAATGATCTACCAGAAACACATGGGTAATTTCCATGTGTGGGTTCCCATCACTTAACAGATTGGTGGATTTTATTAAATTAAATTAAAAAATTGAACAAAAAAACAACAGACGACTACACTGAAAATACCATATGTGCATGTGTGGACTGTGATCTCAATACACCAGCTCCTGTGACTGCTGATGATTAAGATCATTTAGCTCTGCATAAGCCTCACATCCAGATAAATCCACATCACAAGATTTGCCCTCGTGAACGCACACGCACATAAACACACGCAATTGCACAATTAATTATCACGCAGGGCTGCTCTTATTGCCTCTCTCTGCCCCATAAAAGATCATTTATTTCACGTTTGTGCTTTTGTGTGTGTTTGTGTTACTGCCTCTCATTGCCTCATAAATGATCGTTTGGTTCATGTTTGTGTGCGTGAGTGCGTGTGTGTGTGGGGATGGGAGATGTTGTTATAATGGTTGCTGCAGGCTGGTCATTTGCTATAATATAGAGTGATGCCAAATATGGGTTAGATAAGCACGCACACACACACACACACACACACACACACACACGCGCTGCCATCCAGAGAGCGGGTCAGATAAAGTCTTATCAGTCGAGCAGTTGAGAAGGACCCCTGCTTTTATTTGTCCCTCCAGCAAATCATTTGAGCAGGAGAAAAAAAAAAGAAAACGGCATTTGTGGAAGGTTGGAGGATAACATTCCCTAAACATGGCTGTGACTAGTGCAGTGCAGCCCCCAGGAACAAATGCCTCTGGGCAAAATCATCCCCACAGAATTCGTCTTTTACCGGCAGGCTGTGGATACAGAGTATGCATGTTTACACAGTCTCTCCTCTGAAAATCTCATTAGTTTATCTGCAGAAACCTGCAAATTTAGGCCATCCAATCTCTCCTTCCCTTCAGATCTTGATGAGTCCTGACATTGTGTATACAGCTAAATGTTTGCGCAAACGGAATCTGTATACTAAAGCCTCAAGGGCTTTATTTTTACTACTTGATTTTATGTTGTTATAAGGAGCATTAACAGCGCAACATTAATGTAGATTAGATTCGGACAGGATGCAAAGACTGTGGGCTATTTAAAGGGGAAGGCTAGTAACAAGATATATAAACAAGTATGATATCATGCCTTCAGCAGCAAGGGATGTCTTCAGATGTTCTGTTACAAGGTGTGTTTGCTTCTGCACTGGGTGTCAGCTCACGTCTACTCACCTTCTTCACCTTCTTTAAGGAGGACGAGGTGATGCCAGCCAAATTTGAGGATGATCTGATCTGGGTGGCGGCTGACACTCCCCTCTCGGACTCCGCCTTCCTCAGCAACAAGATCAAGGATCTGTGCGGAGACCTGCCAATCTTCTGGCTCCGTCCCACCTACTCAACCAGTAAGCAATCAGACAGCTAGTGGTAAAGATATGAAAATGTGGATCCAAAGTAAAACCCTCAATTTTTGTAAGGCTATGCGAGTTCTTTTCACAAAACAAAGAGGATATGGGTCAAACGGTCTCAATAATTTCCATTTAACATCGCAGTTGTTTAAGCCACAGAAAGAAAAACAGGCTTAAAAGAAAAGCAGGAGTCCTTTTGAAGTTCCTGAGCTCCCGAGTGTACAATTTTTAGCAAGCTGGGAGGTCAAAAGTTCTCAAAACACAATTTTTATTCTACTTCATCTGAGGACTTCAAAATGCTGCCAGAGAAACGGCTGTGCAATCAGGAGCCGAGCCACATTAGTGCCACTCCGCTCCTAAATTTGGTCTGCTGTCAGATACTGAGACTGTGATGTGTGCAGGCGGACAGAGGAAGAGGAGGGCCGCCCTCCGCCAGCGCCGCCAGGCAGCCGTGGAGGGAGAGCAGGAGGGCGTGGAGGCAGAGTTCAACCCGGAGAACCCCTATATGGTGAGTCACGCATACAAACTCACACGTTCTTCTTCTTCTGTTGTGTTTATGTCCCGCCACAGCGTCCGCGACTGTCCGTTCACATCTGAGGGCTACCTGAGAGGGCTTCTGCTGAGGAGAGTTTCTCACAGCTGTGCGAGCGGCAGCAGATGCCGGGGTCACGGCGGAGGGACCCGAATTGTCACTGCAAATCTGAGTGTATGCGTGGGTGTTTTCTGTGCACACGTTTTCTATGCGAGGCTGTCTGAGCCTGTCCAAAGCTTTCCTTTCAGCATTGAGGCTGTATGAATAATTCCACAACACCCCCCCTCCCTTTCCCCTGCTGAGCACACACAGACTGCCATACATACACACCCCAATGCCCTCCATCCTCACCCCTTATTTTGGGCCCCATTTTTCCTAATCCCTCTCCCTTCTCACTCCGAGCATCCCCCAACCCCTGCTACACACTCCTGACAACCACAGAGGGGGCTAAACAGCAAGTACGGCGATGAAAAAGAAAATATTTGACAACAAAAAACCCACATCTGACAAGATCCCCTCCTCCCCATCTAGCTTGTCGGAAATCCATTTTTAATTGGTTTGAAATGAGGGCTCTCTGCCGCTAAAGACACAGAGCGTCACACAAACACTGTGTAGGCCTACACTCTGACCATTGTCCTCTTTGTCTCACCTCAGAGAGGTCTCGAGGGCGAGGAGGACACCATGAACATCAACCCCATGCTGGACCACCAGGGTGTGTGCTGCACGGAGTGCCGTCGCAGCTATACCCATTGCCAGAGGATCTGCGAGCCGCTGGGAGGGTATGAACCGTGGCCGTACCACTACAGAGGCTGCAGGGTGGTCTGTAGAGTTATCATGCCCTGCAACTGGTGGGTGGCACGCATTCTGGGTCTTGTGTAGACACCCCCGCCCATCTGGGAGATGGGTCAAGAGGGAAGAAACTAGGGAGGGATGGGGATCCAAGGGAAGGAAAACGTTTAGGAAAGTGAGATGGGGGTTGCTTATCGTCATCTCCTGTAGTTACCTGTTGGTCTGAGCAGATTCGCAGGGAATGAACAGCATCAGAAAACCGTGTCCACACATTATAAATGCATCGCACAGAATCTAGGACAGACACGATCTCACATGTAAAGGTATGCAGTAGCTGCTCACTGCACAGCTTGTCTTGTTTTTGATTTAGACAGACGATTTAGATTTATAACAGAAGTTATTTTATGAAACATCCAACAAACCTGCTTTCAAATAAAAGCATCGACATCTATTGACACCAAGATTCATATCACACAAATATAACGCCACCTGTTTATCTATAGGAAAAGTAAGCTTGTTTTATAGAGCTCGTAATCATTCCTTTGCTTTCATTCTTCGCGTTTTGCTGATGTAAATAAATGTATAGGATGCAAAGTATGTTAATAGCAGTCAGCTGGCTAAAACAGCATCCATTGTTTAACTTGGCATCACTTCAGTGAGAAATATTTTTGACTCCTGTGTTTTTAATTTTCTTTTCTTTCCTTTCCCTATTTCGTCCTCAAGAGTAGCTCTCATTAAAACAATGTACTGTTCTCTCAGAAACTTTCATCTAAATGTATTTTCATCTGCAGTGAAGAAGCTATCTCAAAGTGCAATATCACTGAATAAACTTTTTTAAGTAAACTTTAAGGTGTCACCCCTCTTTTTTTGTTAATGACCCAATGACTTTATATCCTATTTGTAAACACTGAGTTTATTTGGGAACCCCCCCTCTTCTTTCTCTATTGCACACTCAAAAGACACTTTTCAGCTCTGAGATGTGTCACATCTAGTAGCTGCTCCAAAGGGATGAGCAGAATGAAGTTTCCAGAGTTCTTTAATGTTGGGAGTTGCAGCTCTAGAACTCTTTAATGAGACTAAAGACTCTGTAGCCGTCACGCTCCCAGATCTTACCCACGATGCAAAGCGCTTAGCTCTTTTTGATGTCACAGAGCCGCCTCAGGCAGGGGTAGGGGGTAAGGATGGGGGCGGTGTGTTTGTGTGTGTCAAGGATAGTGGAGGAGTGTGTGTTTGTGTGTGTTGTGAAGCTAAGAGTTTCATCCAGAGCCACAAACGGGCGTTTGATCATCACGAGAGATGAAACGATGTGTGATGAATTTAACACTTAACTCAGTGCGAGAGGCTTGATGATGCGGTTAGGAGGCTGATCCATATTAATGCTCTCTTGCAGCAGCAGGACGCCTCCTCACAGCTACAGCTGCCACATATATGTGGTTGGAGAACAGGGGAGGCGCCTGCTCTCCCACATCTGTGACTGTAAATCACCACTACACCTCAGGGCTGCATCCTTGCCTGCTGGCCAAGAGGCTGCAAGGCTCTCCATCTTGATACCAATCGAACTGCGATACGTAAACTGTATCCTCAGGCTGTCAGCCATATCTGAGCTGCCTGCACTCCTATCAGTGATGCCACATTTCATTCCTCCCAGCACACAATCACAGAGCATGGCCTCCACGTCATGATATATTGCCGTTTTTCGCACCTTCTGAGACTTTCAAACCTGTCCAACACAGCTTCCAGAGACAACAAACCGTAACACACGAAACAAAGTTTGTGAGCCAAACAACAAATCTTTTTATTTACACTGAAGCTTGAATCACACTGAGGGACCGGACGGTGCTAAGCCACTGGCTGACATGTCACACACATTCCAGAAGTCGGTTTCGCTGTTGACTTTTGTGTGAGTACAGAAGAAGAAGAAGTGCAATCATAGTTCTAATTTAAACATCTCAATTGGTTCTTATTCTTACTTTTTGTGTAACATTTTTATACAACTGCTGAAAATAGGTTGTCATAAAAGGCTCCCAAATAGAAAGGCTGTGGGCGTTTTGAGAAAAACCAGGAGAGGCAGAGGAGAGAAAAGAAGATGGATGCTCTAAAACCAGATCTGAAAGTTGAACTGAAGCATTTCAGGTGTGTCAGTCACATTTTAATCCAGACCGTAGTACCCTTTTGAGTCCATGGGCCGTTACAAATCTGGTACTGTAACTAAATCAGATTATTCAAATGAACTGACCCTGTCTGGTAGTAAGTTATAGCAGAGAGTAGGCTGTGAGTGATTTGGTCCAGTGAAAGTGGGACCACCAAGCCTCCCTGCACTTAGTGAAAACACCAGAGCAACGGCACAACTGAGAGGTTGGGAAGAGGAGGAAGAAGAGTGGCCACGAAGTCTGTAGGGCAACGAGGACTCCTGCTGGAATTCGGATGGACAAATGTGAAGAAAGATGATGTCAAGCAGAGGACAGAAAGGAGAAAGAAAGGGGGGGGGGGGTGTGCTCAGAACTTCTTGAACTCTGTGTCGTCCGGTGGGCTTATTTCCACTTTTCTCTTGCCCACATCTTTCCAGTTGGTGCTCAGGACTGTACCACCTGACTCCATCTGCAAAGGGAGGAGAGGAGAGAAATCACTTCAGTGGAAAGATCTGTCATTTCATTACTGCTCTTCTCTGCTTATAAGTGCTTAGGGCTTTGACAAGTCCACTGCAGCATCACTGACTGCATAAGTATTGATTAACAAGGTGGATTGTGTTTGACCAGTAACTAATTTTGAATTTTCTTGTTATTTCATAAAATAATTAAAACAGGGTCAGGAGGGACCTTTGTTCTCCTGAAGGTCCGGTCTGTCAAATGCAGAAATTACTACTCCACATGGATGTTAGGAACACCATCAGCTTTAGGCTGTACGTTGGAAATGACAGCAAATCTTTTTTTCAAGTGTACCGTGGTACTCCGGCACTATTAGATCAATAACACAAAATGCCAATCATCAATTAGCATCAATCACACACCCTTACACACATCCTTACATGCACATAAATGAGGTCTTACTGAAGCTCAGTAACCAGACAATGTCTTGCTGCATCGTTCCTTTCTCCATGTGTTGTATTCCTCATAAATATGTGTTTATCAACAACAACTAATGTATCAGCTTTAGGCTGTACGTTTTAGTTTCTTGCTTTAATTAAAAGGACATTTTTGACAATTAACATAAATGTTGGGACGACTGTCCCGAATGGATGTTTGGATACATGTGTGAGGCTGGGGTCCCTGTCAATTCAGGGTGTGTGCACGCTGGAGAAGGACTGTTTACAACAGGGATGCAACGAAATGAAAATTCTTGGCCTTAGCCGAAACCCAGATTACTGTACAATTACATTCACATTTTGGCCTATTTTTCTTTTTTACACCATTGCATAAATTAAATAGTCAAAATGTGCTTTCTACTCCGTGTTTCCCACAGGATTTGGAGAGACTATGGTGGGTGGGTCTGAGGCCCAAGAGGATCCAGTAAAGTAAATTACATGTCTCCATTTACTTTTAATGTACACATGTTTTATACGTTCTATGAATATAATTAAATTAATCTTATTTCCATACTGTATAGACACCTTATTTTGAAAACCAGACTTTGTCACATGTGTATCCTCATATCGCTTAACATAAAGACTCTCTTCAGGTAGGACTCTCATACTGCAACACTCGTCTCTGTAAAGAGAGAAACTGACAAGATAAAGTCGCTAAACTGCCTGTCAGCTCGCTCTGGTCCGTTTCAGTTACCATAAATGCTTGAATATGTGTGCACTCCAAATTTAGGTGCGGTTAGCTTAATTGCCTTCTCACAAACGAGTGACAGAAACACTCAAAGCTGGTCAGACCGTTTGTTGCCTTTTCTAAGAAGCCAGCCACAGATGGAGCGGATGTGCTAGGAGCCAATTCAGCAGTACAATTTTCGCGTCGTTCTCGGTCACTTTAAGATGCTTCCACACTGCCGACATGTCAACGTAATTGATCTGTAAAATTTAATTGGCCTTTTGACTTACTAGGCCGAACACCGAAAGTGCTTTTTTTGCTATTTTCGGCCGATTAATTTCAGTGGCCGAATATTTTCTAAAGGAAATTCAAAGAAACTAAGAGCAATGGTTGGTTATCCAGTGGACTATTACCAGGACGATTATGACTGATTTTCCTTTGATGGTTGACCACAAGTATTTTAACAGGAGTACACAGACAAGGATCTAACTCAAATGGAGCTGTAAGACATTATCATCAAGATTTTTGAAATGCACCTGACTGTAAGGGACCTATTTTTACAATCAAAGTGCACAGTGTGAAGTGTCCGAAACCACTTTTGCTAGTTTACCGACAGAACAAATGGTCGGTGCGCCAGGCGCATGGTTCAAAAGGGCTGTGGTGTCTTAATTAATCATGGGTGTGTTTTGCGCATAACATGCAATAAATCGCCCATTCCCTTTTAATGCCAGGTGTGCTTGTACCTTGGCGCATTGCTATTAGATTGTTAGAATAACGGCACATTATAAACAACGTAATAATATATAAATAAAGGTTTTTTGCAGCAGAGAGAGAGTGAGCTCATGTGGACGAGTGAGAGATGGTGTGTGAATATGGATAACAATGTCGACGTAATATAAAGACTTTCTTTGATCATGAAGCCTAAAGTTCCTCTTCAGTTCTGTGGTTTATCAGTGAAGTGTATGAACTACACTGCAGATGCTCATCTCCTCTATGAAACATTTGTATCCTCACTGCGCTGCATTATTATCTTCCAGGTGATTTCTTTATTGTGTGTTGTACTGATGTATGAGTGTTTTATTTAACGATTTACATTAATGATTAGAAAGGCTGCTGTCAGTGCATCCCTACCGATCCTGTCGGAGTGGGACATTTAAACAAGCAATGACGTTATGTTGCTGTGCTTTGTGCGTAAATGCGCACAGCGTCTCTCTGGGGAGCATCTCACTTTTAGAATAATGCACTCTTTGAATAGCAGGAAAATAGTGCGTCATTGACTTTAGACAGGGTCAGGTTTTTGTTGGTGAATGGCACAATCACTTTCTGCTGCCTCAAGATAGCAATGCGCCAACAATGCGCCTGACCATACCTCATTCTAACCTCTTAAACACAGACACCCATTTCCAGGAAAAAAGCCTAAATTAACATACCCAGAATGCATCAGGAATAACTCCTCAACCATTAGGTCTAGATGCATAATTCTGGTGTCCTTTGATAGGTAAGAAGCTAAGGAATATAAATTTATATGAATATTATAATCTAATATTCTATTATTATTATTATATATAATATTCTAATATTTATTTAGCTATTAAAGAGTAAACGGAGATGCAATAAAGGAAAAGATGATATTTTCATCCTCGCCTGGTATAAAATCTATATTTTAATAGCAATATCATTAGACGATGATAAAGACTGTCTGTTCCAAAGCAACACTTCCTGCAATTTGTGGCGAAAACCAAACTTAAGAGCTCAGAGTAGGGATAGGGATCGATAGCCGGTTCTAAAAGGACCCGGTTCCAAACTTTCTCAAAACCTGAAAATCAATAAGGTCCGAACTTATCGATACTGCCATCAAGACTAGCGGGTCCTACAATGTAACGTTATGTCTCTTGTAGGGCTGTCCCCGACTAAGGATTTACATAGTCGAATCGGAATCGTCAAGTCCTGCCTATAGTCGACTAATAGTCGAATCATGTCTTTTTGTGTGTGGCGAATTGCGCGAGCGGGGGGGGGGGGGGGGGGGGGGTGTTACACACGGTAAGCTCCGCTTTATTCTTGAGAAGCTGCAGAGCTACAGTCTCTCATTGAACTTACACTGTAAATTTCCAGCTAAACTGAGGCTTTTTGAAGACCCTTTTCTCTCTCTCGCCTGTCATTCACTGGTCTTGTGTGAGTTTTGCGTTACAGCTGCCGACAACTACATGCACGTCGCAGTACCTTGCGGGTCTATTTCAAGTAGCCGGCTATTTAAAAACGATAAAATATTGTTTGTGTGGTTCATCAACGGCGATAAATTATCCGAAAATCCTGCTGTATATTAACTTATTGGGAGAAAAGCTGCTGGCTGAGACAAACTAGGTGCTCCTTTTTCAACCAGTTAACGTTACCTGCAGGCAGTGAATAACAGAACCGCAGATAGGAGGAGGAGGAGGAAGAGGTAGAAGGAGATGGCGCAATGGATAAGATACATGCCTTTGGTGTGAGAGACCCGGGTTCGATTCCCACTGTGTTGTGTTAAATGTATGTTAATTTTGAGAGCTTTCGGATGCTAGCGCTGCTTCCATATGTTGTTTTGCTGGAGTTGAGCTTCCTGAATCTCTAACAGAGGTGGAGAGTGCAAAGTTAGCATGACCCCAAGTCAGAGCATCCACAATTATGAGAATAAGACCAGGGATCTTTGTGTGCAAAAAATAGCTGGCTACTATGGCATTGCGGTTTAAGTGATTACCAGCATTAAAGACTAAAGTAACTTAAGTATAATACTTACAAAGGATTTGTTCATAGCTCGCTTGACCTCATCTGAGCCATCGCAGTAGATCTGCTGGAAGAGCTTGTTAAGCGCTGCATCTCCCTCCAGCTTCTCACTTTTCTCCTCCTCGTTGATGTCCACCACCATCTTGTCCCATTTGCAGGAATAGTGGGACGATGATGGGTACTGATCTGATGTAGAAGGGACTGTGTTAAAAACACTACAAGTTCATACAGTTAAATCAGAGAAATGAGATTTTAAAGCAGCGCAGAGACATTGGTAAGACGCTAAGAAGAGCTCTTCAATTCCTGTAAAAAAACTGAAACAAATAGCATTTTACATATTTTTACAATAATGTTTTTGACATTTGAAATAAATGCAATTTAATACCTTGACTTTATCATCTAATCATCTAACCAATATGTATTACACTAAAATAATTCTGCTCACTTTGCTACTGAATCATCCAACTCAGTCGCTGAAGGATCGCATTGTGATTTGATTTCTATATTTTCAGGATGAAATACGCCCACTATAATCCCAACAAGAGATGGAGAGGGAGAGCGGGAAATGTAATCCAGACGCAGATTTGCATAAATACAGCACCAGACGCACAGTAGACAGATTCAGGCCAAGTGTGGACATATTCAGGCCAAGTGTGGACATACAGCAATGTGATCCCATAAAATCAGATGTCATCTATCGTGTTTAAATGTAACAGTAGTCCAAGATATAAGCAGGCTCTTAACAAACAGGGTGTCCTGGAGGCTGAGCTGGTTGCATGGAAAGGGTAGTTTGGCTGCCCACTTAACTTTTACTCCCCCTTCCACTCACACACACTTACATAAGTAATTAATCCTGTCAGTAATAGGAATGTGTGGGCTAAAATACTGAGTCACATCTTGCTGTCATACCTTTCCCTCTCTCCCTGCCTACTTTTGCCGTCAGACTAATGAAAGGCTCTAGCAGGGCTTGACTGCCCACTCTCATTTTAGTGCAGAACAGACAAACACAGAAGCTTATATTGATCTTTGCAGAGAGAGAGAAATAAGAGGAGGGTGAGGGAAAAGGGGAGAGATGAGAGCAGAGACAGGAGGATGGTTGAGGGGGGAATAGGAGGGAAAAGAGCGTAAATGTAGAAGCTGTAGACTGACTCGGATTGAAGTGTTTGATGTTGGACTCCTGTCCTTCTCCCTCCAGCTTCTCCCATCTGATGGCATCGGTCTTCTTCATCTTGAACTCCACCTGACAGAAGAGAAGGGTGATAAGGGAGAGGGGGGATAACAATGTTTAACAAAATGCACTTCTTTGGTGCGCGGGACAAAAATAACGCTTCCATTAGAGTGACATCTTAAAAGTACAGGACATCAGATCATTATTGAGGCCAGAGAGGCTGTCTGTGTGTCTGTGTGTCTGTGAGAGAGAGAGAGAGACATCAGGGATATGCGGGGGCACAGCTCAATCTCGAACCTCACTGACAGACATACTGCACTAACGAGATGCCTGTCAGCCAGAGGGCCAGTGTGAGGCACAGAGCGAGCGGGAGGGAGAGGGGGAGGATGGGATCCTAATTCCACACAGCAGCATCTGATCCAAATCATTACACCAGCGGAACATGGGAGAGGAGGAAAACAATGAGGAGAGAGAGAGGGAGAACGTGGACACGCGCTTTTTAACGCTGAGCTGCATTGACAGGGCACATACCAGCGAGACACGCGAGCTGTCGCGCTATCCACGCCCCACCCACCCCCTACCGCCTATTAACGGTGTGTGTGTGTTTGATATGTGTGCATGTGAAAGACAGGGCTGGTTGTGTCGGTGCAATTAAGGAACATTTCTGCTCTGCTGGGCGATGTGATGATTCATTTATAAGGGTGCCAGAGGAGAAGAGGGAACCAAGAGGTAGACGAAGGTTAGAGACGAGGAGGCAGAGAGTGAGTGAGGGGAGCAGATTGAGGGAAATAAGACAGTATGATCGCTGCTACCTTCTCCACCGAGGCGATGAGCTAGTGCGAGTGGCGGTACACTGATAGATCACTTTGGTGCGTGTCAGCGCTTTCTGCCCCACAAAAGGGCCTTGTGCACAGCGAGTCATCTGTACAGTGTCCGAAATTAACTTTGTGGCTCACCTGCGAAGGGGCTGAGAGACTAAAAAAAGATCTCTGCTGAGAATACAGGCTACTGCCCAAAAAAAAAAAAAAAATCACAGTTATCCTTCAAAAATTACTTTTTTGCAGGTTTGTGCACACAGTCTGATTCTGTGTTGATTTAAATTCAGACACTCTTCCACAGCTTTTCAACATCAGGACTGGGGGCTGTGTCCGGTGCAATTCTCCGAAAACAGCAGTCTGCCATTCACACTCACAGTTCATTAATCAATTAGTCGATCAAAATAAAATTAATTGGCAACTATTTTTAACTATTTAAGTGATCTTTGTCATTATTTTTAAGCAAAAAACATTCTCTGGTTTCAGCTTCTTAGTATTTAATGCTTTTTTTTTCATATATGAAAGTAAACCAAATATCTAATGTTTTAGACAGCTGGCTGTATAAAATAAGGATATTAGAAGCTTTCAGATATTATAACAGGCATTTTTAAATGATCTGTGTTCTGGCGTTAATAATCTGCAGATTAATCGCGAATGAAAAAAATGGTTAGCTGCAGTCCTAGTATCTTGGCGCTATAGTACCATTCTACATGACCACTGGTGTGGTTCCAAGTACAGTGCATCACATCTGACCATATGCAGCTCTGATGTTGGGTGTAATCATTTCCAAACCACAGAGGCCAATGCAGCTGTTTTTACTGTCCAAAATCTAGTGTAGACTGAAATAATAAACACTGATGGCTCAAACATAAACCTATTAGTATTGTAAATTATACAGTATACATCAGTGTTTCTATGTTGATTTATTAAACCCTGTTCATCAGTTGTGACTGTGTGTGTTTGACAAGCTGATTTTAATCCATTTTTGAGACAGCTTGTCTTTGAATATATAATAATTTCTGTATTGACAGATGCACCTGAAATCGGGTAACAGATTTAGTTTTTTGGGCTCTGTTGGGGGTCTCACGGTGCTTTGAGGACTTATATAGAAATATAAAAAAACTTTATATAAAAATACTGATCTGACAGACCCGGTCTAATGGCTGATAAATACGGCTAATTGACATTCAGGCTCATATGGCCTTTGTAGCAGTGCTTGTAATTCTGATTAAGTTAAATTTAATTTCTTATGAGGGGTGTGCAATACTGACAAAAAACAATATCTAGATATTTTCTGGGATTTTGTCAATAATGATAATTAGACAACATTTGGCATCCTTCAAAAATGTGCGTGTCAAAAAGTCAAGTGTGAGCGTAGCGTGTGTGGCAGAGCAAAGGTTCAGCAATACGTCCTTAGTTAAGCAGTAATGTACAGTGTAAGTTACAGTGGCCGGCGAATAAAGACTGCAGCTTCTCAAGACTAAAGCGGAACTCCAGTGTGCTGCTTGCAAACTGTTAAAGAAAGATTGAAGGGGGTTAGCCCCGAAGTTATTATCAACTATGACCCGGGAAAAAGACAAATTCTACCAACTACAGTCTGGGAGCCAAACAGGAATGGATAACTATAGGATATTAATTGTTGCTTACTAATGATATTAATGGAAACAGGTCTTATTAATGTATTTCAAACTTAAGTATTTAAGTGAAAACAATATAAAAACACTGAAATCACCAGGGCAAGTATCAAACTGTGCAAACATTTCATCTGTCACTATATTAACTATATTAAGTTCTGTCGTAGCTGTTGTCTTAGTAGCTTTGATTCTGTCATCATCACTGTAGCGGTGTTTGGTACCTTGGCTGGTTTTGTCCTGTAGTGGACAGCGGACTCCCGAAGCATTTCATATTCTTGAGAATCTGTGCGGTGGTTAGTTAGTGGTCTTTAACGGCAACCGAGATTGACGTCTTTTGAGCAACATCTGTCTTTATAAAGCCAAACCACCTCCATGTGAGTGAGGTTGTTTTTAATCTAACAACATAGATTGGCAGTGACTGCGCAGATGAGGTGTTTGTCAGTGACGTAGCCTACTTGATATTGTCTCCTCACACATTGTTAAAACAACAATGAAGATATATTTGCAGACGATACATATCGCACACGCCTATTTCTTACATAATTTTTTTATGTGTTTAGATTTTTGAACTCCTGTGGGTGAAGTTACATATTTTGACCTTAAATCTTAGACCAGCTATCTGGCCAGTAGAGTTTACGTATTCAGTTTTGAAAGCAACTCAATAGACAGTCTGACTTTTGTGTTAAAAATAGTAAATGACCATAGAAAGTCAAAGGCAGAGACAACGTCTACAGGACCAAAGACTGGACATCAAGCAAATTAAATGTTATCGTCTTAAAATTGCCAGCCAGTGTTGCGGGTGCCATTAATTGTCTTGAATGTTTTTGCAGCGGAGCTTGAGCCGACGCTCTGTGTGTGCGCTTCTATGCGTGCTCTTGGGCCATACAACATTAATCTGCTGCCACATCTGTGTTTCCTGGCTGTTAAGGGACATGGCAGGTCAGGCGCCATGTGTGTGTGTGTGTGTGTGTGCGTCTCTGTGTGTGTGACAGGCAATGCAATTGCTCATAAAGGGATGTGACAGCAGAGTCACATACAGGGGCCACCACCCACAGGAACCCATGGCTGGACAATACAATACAGCATAACACCCACACACACACACACACACACACACATGCTATTTACAGAGGGGCACTGGGGTCCCGTGTCGCTTGTCACATGTGTTTGTAACTACCACCCCCCGCCCCTGCCACGACTCCTCACCCAGCATCTTCTTTTTCCAGATCCCCACGGATTTCAAAACAAGCTCGGCTAGAAATGAAATAAATATAAACATCCTTAGACGTTGACAGGCATGCAAATTAAAGAGGGGAGACGCCACTTTAGCTATTTGCCAGAAAGAGATGAGTTTGGGACTGAATGAACGATTGTGGATGCGAAATTGCGTTGAGTGTGTTTGCGCGCACACGCCCAAGTGTGTGTGCGTCAGCCGTCTGTTCTGATCAAACACACTGGTGTGTAATTGGCTCCCCGTTGTCGCGGTGACCCCTGTGGTTGGAATGTCTGTCGTGGTGGAGGACAGGAGGAGGTCGCAGTGACAATAATGTGCTACAGATGACACACACACACACACAGAGCAAATACTTTGTGTAAGTGGCACAAGTGTGTCGAAAGATTACGGTTCAGCCTCTGTATTTGTGTGTGTGTGTGTGTGTATGTGCTTGCACACTCATGCCCGGCTTAGCCTCCCCCTGCTAAGTTGTCTTTAAAGACAGCGGGGAGATGGAGCGTAAACATTGTGGAGCGAAGAGTGCAGGGCAGCCTATTACAGAGACAGACAGACCGACATTAGTTGGGAATCAACAGCTCCGAGGGCAATGCATTTTTTTTTTTTAAACGCTCATTTGGGATGCATGCCAATCTGGAGAAACTTGATTTGCTGATGCCGTTGTTCATTTGAATGTTTTTTTCCCCCAGTGGCTCCTTGGCTTCGGAAACGGCTCCAAAATATTTAAATGAGAATTGAGAAAGCTGCTCAGTTCGTTTGGGTCTCTCACACTGTTGTGCATGTGCGCATACATTTCACCTGGAGATTTCAAAAAGAGTTAGGTGCTCTTATGCCGTCTCAAACCTTTGAATGCTGCAATTACCAACGAGGGCTTATGAGTTCCCTGGTGTGTGTGTGTGTGTGTGTGTGTAGGGGCCATGTGTACCGGAGGAGCCCAGTGGACCAGGGAACAGTCAGGGCTTTGTGGGAGAGGAGGAGGGTTTGTACACTCACATACTCCCTCTCGTTATCTTAGAGGTAGGTGTGTGTGTGAGTGTGTGCGTGTATGTGTGTGTTTGTGAGTCCAAGACAGAGCGAGAGATAGAAGGTGCACGTCGGTCTGATTGACAGAGAGACTGACAAAATAAAGACAAAGTAGGTAAATGAGGAAAAAAAAAAGAGGGATAAAAAAGACAGACTGTAGAGAGAGGACAGAGAGAGTCAGAGACCATGTTCAGCTGCGGTCTCTCTAAGACTGAGCCCTTGTTTAAGCTGCAACCCACGTGCACCTCTGGTATGCAGTTTCTGCTGTTGCCATGGAAAAGTGAGAAAGTGAGCAAGAGTTTTTTTTTTTTGAGAAGGGGCAGTTTCTGTGCAGGTCAGCCTCCACTTTGCACAGTGGAGCCACTGGATATAACGCACACAATATAGTCGTCAGGTTATGTAACGCTACTAATCAAACATCTTTTTGCTACCGTGGCACCATACAGTGATTCCAGCGCCTGTGATCATGTACTGCCCTTTCATTCCCCCTGTGGCCTTGCTGTAAAATAAATTAAAATAAATATCATAATTGCCTTCAGAAACTATGTGGCTTGGCTTGCATGTTTTTTGATGTTAATACCATAGCATATCTTTTCAGGCCCTTGTTTTTTGTTTATGCTTGTTCATCGATGATACACAAATATAGATCTAACAGAAACATAAATAGGACTGGCCCTGGGTATAGTCTGCAATGTTTTGATATAAGTGCTGATACAATATGGAGTTTTGGTACTCATATTACTTAGAAATACAAAGATGTTGACCTTTTTTCCATTTCACAAACTAAGATAACGGGTTGATAGGTTGACTCTCACTGTTCTCTCAATTGTCGTTTTATAAAAACCTACTGTACATGACTAGCGGGAGCACACAGTGGAGCATTTAGCAGCTAAAAAACACTTTCCTCGTGGTTGGTAGAGACCAAAAACAGAGCTAAAAGAAAGTAAAAGCCAGAAACACGACTCCAAATGACTGATAATGTGGCTCCGAAAGTGCTGGAAATGTAAATAAGCTGTTTGCTAACAAGTTTGCTAAATATACACGTCAATGTTGTTTCAGCTTGAACCCTATTATTCAACAATATTCATAATATTGTACTAATGTGTATTGTAATATTGTTGTTTTTAAATTACGCAATCAAATATCTGGCTTCACCAAAGCTTTTTGCGACACTTTAAAATCACTACAGGCTGCACAGTTTTGTCTTTTCATAAGACATTTACATAATGTATTTGACTCTGTTTACCTCAGTAATCTACCATTAGCTGCATTAATATCATCTTCACTCCACTCGACTCACGTAGGTGGCTGTGTACATTTTGTGCATCTTATTACAACTCTTTCATTTCCCATAAAGGTCATCTGTCTCCTACATTACATAACTATTCAAGATGATTACAATTTTATCAGTAATAAACTTTTCTTTCCCTCATGTAGAGTTTAATTTAATCAAAGTAAACCTTGTTGAGTAAAGATCATTAAATTGTCATTTATTTTCTAGACTCATAATAATGTCATAAATATGTCTTAGTTATGTGTGGACCACCTGTGTGAAGCGACACAAGTAGTTAACGTGACAATTATCCTTTTACCAATTATAAATTACTAATATCTAATGAGCTTTTGTTGAGTTACTTATAACAGAATACTACTAAAGATGCTTTGGAAGATGCTGTGACATTTTCCAAAAACTTTGGCCGGATTGATCAATGCCCTAAAAAAAACAAATTCCTCCTCCTTAATGATTAAAAAATAATTAAGCAAAACAACCTGCCTCTTGATACGCAGGCTACAAACTGACAGTGGTCTAAACCCTGAATCAGCACACACTCAGCCAGCACACTCATTAGCCCACATCCTCTAGAATACACACTAATTAGTCTATAGTAAAAAATGCCCTTCCTACTCATTAGGCCCATAATCACCTTAAACAGAGCTGAGGAACTCTCAGCGAGTACAGCCCTTCTAAATGTGTGTGAACTGTGTGTGTGAGTAGGAGGGAGGATTGTGCATATGCGTGAATCTCCTGTTAGCGGCTAAGATGAACTGCGCTAACGTCTCCACAGGAGCTGCACTGTATACAGCGAGAGTGGATTTTTTTTCTCCTACAATAAGCTTTTGCCAGCATTAAGGAATTATAGGTAGTGACAGCCTACTTTATAGTGCTTTAAATTATTGAAGAGATTATGATGTTAATCTCAGCGGTAACCTAAGTAATGATCAGTCACAATTTCAGTTAGCTGCTTAAACTCGCATTGGCATGGGTTTCTTCTAGAACTTTTTTATTGACATCAGCTATTAAGAGAGTAAAAGCCTGAACACACAGAACATGTCATGTGAAGTGCTCAAGCAAAATTGCAGTTCAGAGATTTGAAGCATTGTCAGAGAAGTGCTCGCATTTCTCCAGTGTGAGACATTACTACATATTTTCTTTATAGCGACATAAAAATTGTTCCCCGACATGTTTAATAGTCTGCTTCTTTATTGATGATAGTAACTAATAGGTTGGCAAGGCTACACACAGTGTTCTCAATGATTCTGGGCGAAATTCAATGACTTTTCATTGACTTTCAAAAACTTAAGAGCGTTTCTGTGAGCTTAAAATGTTGGTCCTTCCTTGTTTGTTTATGTTTTTCAGTTCGGAAAAACTTGAAAGTGGTAAACAGTTTTATTTTCGAATACAGCTAGGCTTGCTGTGGAGAAAAAAACACCATCTGTTACATACTGTGTGTAATTATGAAACAAGATATATAGGATGATGTGTTAAATTACTTATTTGTTAAATTCCTTGTTATTTCATGACTTCCCAGAGAGGAAGAATAAATTTTCCTGACTTTCCCTTGAGTTGAATACACCTCTGAAATCTCAAGATATTTACCAGATATGACATGACCATAAGCATCCTGGTAGCTACGTCACCTGCTTAGTCTGAGGCCATTTTATAATCTCCAGTTACTGAGTGTTTGTCAGTTGAGGTCACTGTGACCCCAGAAAGGACAGAACCCGCAGTTGTTTGCCCTGTCTGCTCAAACATCAGAGAACGCACATCACAGTGCTTTGACGTGCATAATGGACAATTTAACAGAATGCAGGTCAGACACACAGTTTGTTTCTGCTTCATGTCATCTGCCACCGTAAAATCTCCGTTAAACCTGTTAAAAACTTGTCAAACAATCGAAAATGGATGCCACAGTGTAAATAATGCATAGCTGCTCATGTTAAAATCAACACGTTCATCCTAAAAAGTGGACTCCCTGTTGATTTCAACAGCACACAAACTGCACTAACTAAACATGAAGTGACTGTGATACCTTGGTGGTGAGGATCTTGAAGTTGCTCTGTTGAGGGACGATGGGGTGCAGGAGCTGGAGGTGGAGGTTGTAGTTCTCTCCTGACGCCAGTTGTATCGAGGCAGAGAGCTGAAGAGAAACCACAAATTAGGCACCACCCCTCATTGGCTTTCATTGAGTTTGGCAGTAAACAGCTACAAAGCCTTTTTCAAGGTAGTGCTGTGACCATGAAGTAAATCATCCTTTCAGACCAGTCATTTTTACATTTTAACAATCCCCATGTTCAAACTGTAGTATCAATATTTCATTTTATTCAGCAGCAGTCTTTAGAAAACACACAACAACAAAAAGAAAGACAAGGAGCTGGGGGTGAGGATGAAAGTGTCAGCTTGTCCTTTAAAATAATCATCTGATGTGGCTGGCGTGACGGCCAGGAGTATCCTCGCCCTGTCCCCTTCAGCCGGGGGGTGGGGGTGGGGTTGGGGGGGGGGGAATCAGCTCCTAACAGCCTGTCACTCACTTAGACTGGGTGGCTTGTTGGTTAAGAGGGACATGGCCCTGGCTGTGCCCCAAATCCTCACACTCGTCATTTGGAAAATCCTGCTCTCAAAAGGAAAAGCACTGAAACATGGCCACTAGAGGAATAACTTGCCTGTTTTTGCTGTTGAACAGTACCTCGCTTCAACTTGCAATCTTTTAAAAATCGCCACCTAGCATTTCTCTAGAGGTGGACTTTTCTGCTTTGGAACCAAATACATGTAAGAAGTAGTTCATCGGGGATAAAAGCTTAGAAAGTTAACTAAAGTAGCTTTTGGGCGATTCCACAAAACTATCAAAGATTTAATATTCATTTCCAGTTGAATTCCTGCGCTGACTGTAGGTATACAGCTGCAGCATACTCAGTCACCGGGGAAAATAACTGGAGCCACTGCCTTTCATCTTTAATTTCTTTTGTATATACTGACCCAGTAAAAAATATATGAACTTATCTGTACTTCACACCAGAGAAAGAGCCTAACAAGTGACGGTCTGATAGGGAGGGAGTGAACTATTTCTCTTGAAATGGGTAAACTCCGTTTGTTATTCTATAAGGAAAGACAGAGCTGTTCCCTGGGGTGCCCTGCAGTTACCCCTCAGAGAGAAGGAAAAAGAGGTGGAAAGAGACAAAGGAAAGGAGAAAAAGATAAAGAAAGATGGTGGTCCCTGGAGGGCTCTGTAGCTGATCCTAGATCAGTTATGCCTTCTATCTACAGACAATTAAGAGGTTGGAGAAGCTGGGGAGGGTAAATTGTTCTTAGATCTGTACTTTGGGGGCAATGTTAACAAGGCACCACTGGAGGCATAGTTGGGTCCATGGGGAGAGGGTGTGTGTTTGTGTGTGTGTGGATGAGACCCATCTAATGGGCCCCCCTGAGGAAACACCCAAGAGCTAACCCATCCCTGTCTCTCACACACACACACACCGGAGAAAACAGACTCGTTACTTCAACACTGCATTTAAGTGTGTGTTTATACCTCTTTTTCCATGAAGCTGACACACACACCATCCTTGGGTAAATTTTTTGCCATGACTGTGACAATGACTTGAGATTCTGTTTGGTACCAGTCATGTCTGCAAGAAACACACACACAGAGAACCATAATAAAAATAAACTTCATGAGAAGAGCTTAAAAAGAATAATATAAAGAAGCTCATCATTAACATGCATTTCTCTGTACATTGTATTCTCAAACACAGAACAGGCCTACTGACGCACTGAGGCTTGGTTAATCATTACGCTAGTACAATAAATAAAATAAACATTAAAAAAAAAACATAAACAGATGTCTAGATAAGGTGTGTTTACATTTACGCACTTACTTCACAGGTGGAACTGCCGGTGTCTGCTGGGTCATTAAGCCCCCGAGACGCAATGACAATTAGAGGGGAGGATTTGGCGATGAGGCAGAGTGATGAAAGAAAAGGACAAAAATGAGAAAAAAACATGACAACAACAAAGGAAGCTTAGCAAGACTTCCTTCTTTGAAGCAGGAGCATAGACAAGCCTGATGCTCTCTACTGACGCCGAGAGCAACAATGCCCCCAGGTGGCCGTGCAGAGAAACTCACCCTGTTGACGCTGCCGAGCCGTGTCTCCTCTGGAAAGAGAGAAGGCAAATTTGGGAAACATTTAATACACCCCCTTAAGCTGCCGAAATCAAACTCTAGTCTCTAAAATAGAATGCTTGCACAGCTATAAGAACACAACTTTTAGCCTAACATACACTTGTCTACAGATAAACAACAGCAGGCAGATGTGCTGCTGCCCCACCCCCCCCACCCCCACACACACACAAGCCCATCCTTGCCACCAGTTTGTTTACTGGTCCGTCCACGCCCATTAAAAGCCCTGTGAGCCCAAGTAAGCCTGATCACCGTTTACCAGCATGCTATCATACATTATTCACTGACTTCATTACAGAGAGAGAGGGCATAGAGAGGGAAGAGAGTGATGAGATGATAGGAGGCGTGGTAATGTTGTCTTAATGAGGTCGCGTTTGAAATGGTAAGAAGGGGGGCTGTTTGGGGAAGAAGAAAAAAAAAAAGACTGACTGTGTCAGCAGGATGCCTCATGTGATGGAATAACCAGGTGCCGTGTGTGTGTGTGTTCGCTGGCGGTAAACACACTGTCACCAGAAGAAATGACGACTGCTCCTGGTGTGAGCGTGAGCAAACGCAAGTAGGGTACTTTCAAGTTTTAGGGGAGGGGGTGATGTACACCCTGGTGTGCATGTGTTTGTGTGTGTGCAAGCTGTCTGTGAGCAGGCCTATGAAGGGGTTGGGTCTCATCGGGGGCTTTCAAACATCAGTAACGTTAACTCTGATGAATCATACCGCTCCTGGGAGCGTGTGTGCACGCGGGTGTGAAGCGTGTTTGTCAAAACTCATGCTCTTGTTTACTTGAGATGATCCAGAGGGCCCAGGCATCACCAGCAAACAGAAACATACCGCCCAGACATGGCATGCATCTTTTATTGGAAGAAGCAGCTCTGCCTCAACCCTCCACTACTGTGAACATATACTGCAGATTTATGGATGTGTGCAAGCTCATTTGTTTGATCAGATGGGCTCATCAGCTCCCTGACTGTGCCATTTAGCTCAGTGTTTGATAGCAGGGAGTAAATAGTATATAGATGTTAGAGTGCAACTAGTAATGGATTTTGTAGTCTGAAACCTTTTTTAAAATTAAAACCACCATAACTAAAACAAACAATTTGCAATGAAATTAAAAAAGACGGTTAATTATCCTAATAAACCTAAAATAGAACACAAGTTCTAAATACTGAAAAAAATTAAAACACCGACATTAGAGAAGTTTCAGTTCAGCAACTTACCCCCCATCATCTCCTCACACCGTTTGATCCAGTTCTCAAAGGATTTGTCAGAAACTGTGGAAATCACAAAAATGAACAGAAATGTTTTGTCTTGCTTTGCTACTAAGTAAGAAATGTTGATACGAAAAACAAAAGACTCAATAAAAGTATTAGGAAAAACCCATTGAGGACATCAGTGAGGCGTTAATGAAGTCTAATGTAGTTTGACTAAGTGCAGGAGAAGGTTGAAGGCATTCATTTAATAGGTTTGTTTCTAAAGCAGAAATGAAGTGGGCATATATACTGTATGTGTTTAATACATTACTGTGGGAAAGCTGGACAAAGGAGGTGCAAATTTTCCAAACAAATTTTGACAAACAAATGATTTTGAAACCCTGAGCCTATTTCTTTATCTTTTCCACCACTTATTCAGTTGCCAATGCAGCATTATAGGGCCAAATTCAACAGTTTGTTATGTAATGATATGCAGCTATAAAAATATATAAATAAATAATATATATAATTCATGCCTTGGTGACAGCGATGCTGTTATAGCCATTGCTTTAACATTTCCTTGTTCACCTGTTGCTGATCACTCCAGCTATCTTTTAAATAACAAAGCTACTTCATATAAATATAACAAAGTCAGAATCCATGTGTTGTTGAACATGTGTTCTGTGGTTTTGGGTGACCTTCAGTTTGACGAACAGAGTTGGGAACAATGTGGACAGACACTGGGCTTCACAAGCTCGCGTGATCTGGACTTGTACCAACGCTTGTAGTTACTGGGTTTTTGGCCAAAAATGCACAAATGCTCTATTGTAGGCTTGATCTTACTTAGATGAAAACAAACAAAGAAATCAATGATGCAATCGGAAAAAAAGCGTCCTTTTATAATTATTTTAATACGGCTGTACTGAACCCAGCCTAGAAGATATTTGCAATCTGCTACTAACTTCTCTTCTTGGAGTCTTGCAGGTCCATTTATTTTTACTACATTTTTATAGATTGTATGTTGATTTTATGTACATTTTGTACAAGTTTTTACCAAACAAATTCCCAATAATTATAAAAGTAAAATGTATAATTCGGTCAGCTCATTTATGGCATTTTTCCAGTTGTTTTTTACTGTTCAAAGTAAGTAAAAAGAATAATTTACTTGTTTATGGTTGAGGTGATGCAAAACAGTGAAATCAAAATTGGAAGATAAAGGAAAATAATGACAACTTCTGGCAAAGGTTAAATCAACATTCTGGTGCAAATGTAGGTTATATGGTATAGAGCTGAACTGATTCATTTATCGATTAGTTGATCCTCATTTTAACTTGCTACTAATCTGAGAATCAATTATTATATTCATTACTTTGACCAGCTGTTTAATTAATTACTTACCAAAATAATAAGCAGATTAATTGATAATGAAAATAATTGTTAGTTATATCCTTAATACAGTGTAAAAGACCAAGTGAAGCTCAAGGTTTGTGAACTCTATTAAAGTAATATAACCAACATTCAAGGAGACAGATTTTGCACTTAAGAGAGTGACAAAAAGAAGAGTGAGGCAGACAGGCTACTGCTGCGAACAGTGGTTGGGTAGAGAGTGGGATGATGGAAAGTTTGTACTCGAGGCCAAAATAGGCTGTACTCACCATCAAGTTGCTGTCCCTTAGTGAGAGCTGCATGTGCTGACTCATAGCGGTTCAGGTGGTATTCTGCTATTCTGCAGTTGGGGAAAGGAAAAACATGTCACACACGCTTACATCGGATTATCACAGAAAAATGAAAGTGACCTGTGACTTGTGACAAAATTTGGATCATGTACTTAAAAAAGTTAAATGACGAAAATAATTCTTGAACATAAACTTTATGGCTATCTGGAGATAAAAGATGAACTGTTAATATAAAACGCTGTACATTTTGAAAGTAAATGTGTCAGTTTTAACGAAACTCAAAACTTTAGCAGCTGGAATCATGTGTTTCACTTTCACGCATAGCATAGCTCATGATTTACCAATAAACTTTTTATTACAGCTTGTGCAAAAAATAACACAGGATCCATCATCATCACTGAAGCTTTAACACACACCAAACATCTACAGATGGGTGACAAATTAAAGGAAAAACCAACATGAAGTGTCTTAGTATGGAGTGAGGCCACCATGAGCCTCCACAACAGCCTTGCCAAGTCTGTGGAACTCTATTGGGGAATGAACACCATTCTTCAACAAGATATTCCATCATTTATATAAAAAAGGTATTATTTAACCAGATATTATCATTGAGATCAAGATCTCTTTTGCCAGAGTACAGCCGATAGAATGAAAACCAAGCATAGCCAGACATGGAGATGGTGGTGGTGAGCATTGTCTTTCACACTGGTCCAAAATCTTTCATAGGTGTAAAACTGGGTTGAGATGTGGTGACTGTAAAGGCTGTAGCATTTCATTCACTTCATTTTCAACCTCATCAAACATTCAGTGTGCCATGATGCACGGAAGAAACTTCATTTGATATGTTTCTCCCCTCTATTATTCAGGAGGTTCCTTTAATTTGTCCCGCATTTGTATTTGTTTGTGTGATTTTCCATATTTTTCTTTATCATATTAAAGTACACACCCTGTTCGCATGAAAGCAAGGGGAAGGCTGGGTTGTAGCTGCTGTGCTTTTTTGGCATCATCAACAGCACCTGCAGAGAAAAGACAATACAATGTTTATCATACACAAACATTCGTTCAGACTGTATCACTTGAATACTCATGCCACTCTAATTTCCTCTACTACTACTACCATAATATTAATTCAAGGATCTCAATCTGGACCACAACAGTTACTCCAGTGTTTGAGGAACCATACCCAGTTATATTATTATATACTGTGAGCAGTTATCAAAAAAAAACCCACAACAAAACAGTTTCCAGTAAAACTGGAGGACATTTATATTTCCTGCAAGCAACTACGCTAATGCATATTCATTCTTGAAAAAGACTGTGTGATAACCAACATGTCTGTCAACACACGTATGTAGACTTACCACTGTAATTTTTCATAAGTATGTGGGCATAGGCACGCTGGCAAAACCACTCAGCGTTGTCAGGGTCTCCTTGTAAGGCCTCATTAAGAGCCTAGAGGGAAAGGGATGGCAGAAATGGGCAGTCTACAGTACTGTTTTGATACAGTTACAACAAAGAAAAAGTAACACTAAACAAAAGGTGACTGGTTTGTTCCTCTGTTTACTACCCTGTCACCACAAAGCATTTTTGGTACTGTATTATCAGTGTTTCCTCTAGGATTTTTTTCATTGTTTTCCAATGGAAAATATGTAATTTCACATCATATTGGGCCATTATTTTCACCAGAACTCTGAACAAATAGTTAGAAAAGCTAGAGCAGAATAACCAACACCCAAAGATCCGTCTACTGGAGGAACTACAACCTTTAGATCTGGAGAAAGTAATTTGGTTGGTTCTGTTGCTCCACAGTGATTTTACAGTCACCCCTAAGCCTTAAAGGCCGGAAAACCCTGTTAATATGACCTCAGAATCATTATAGATACGACTGTTCATGTTTGCCTTTTGTGTCTTCATTTTACAGCTTCTGACATTTATCTGTAGACATTAATATAAAAAATAGGCAACATGAGAAACATCCTCCCTTCTGAGGTGCATTTTATTTGCACATTAAAATCCAAAAAGAAACATCTCCTCATTAGCTTAAAAGGACTAGTTTGCATCACTAATTAGCCTTACTAACCTCAGCTCCTCCAGTCACCTCCTTCCTTTCTTTTCCAAAACCACCTTTTCGGACTGAAAACTGAAAAATAATTTAATCAGTCTGTACAGGACAGAGCTGCAGGCTACACCAGTTTAGTCTAAGTTTGTACCTGATGTTCTCAACATTGGACAAGTAACGTTTGGTAGTAATAAACTACAGCTTTCTATAAATTGAGCTAATGTTAAGTTACATAGCAGCTATGTAGCTGCTGCTCAGCTGCGCAGTCTGAAGGGGCTAACTTTTCCAGCAGGTGCGAAACAATAGACTTTTCTTGGTCTTGAGAAGCTAACACACTGTAACAGACACCGCACATTTACTGCCAGAATATTTTCCTCCGCTCACCGTCACTTTCTGCCGCTGCTCTTATAAAACCATCTGTCACGTATGTTCTGCACAGAACGAGGAGAGGAAGCGAGCCGAGCATTGAGTGCTGCCGAGCTCGCACAGTGTGCGAGTCAAAACATTTGTAGCGCATAGTTTAATGATCGTGGGAAATTTTAGTAGTGGCGGTCGTGATTCAGCAGCGGCGAGAAAACACTGAAATTATTCTGGGCTCTATTTGGCAAATAAAGTCATTAATGTGCTGATTATGAGTAACGTTAGCATTAATACTAACTGAGTACTGTATGTTTAACCCGAACTGGAATGGCAGCCGTAGTAGTGATCATAGAGCAGTTTCCATTATTCCATTATTATTCCATTAATAACGAACTGGAAGGAACTACTACATTGAAAGTGTGTTTTAAATCTTAACAAGTCAATCAAAGTAGAAAAGCATTTCGTTACCGACTTAACTTATACTTGAATCTGTTGAACACGCTGACAGCATGACAAACACTATTTATCATGCACGTTATCTAGCTCGTAATAACTCCTTATGACTGAGAAAGGTTGCATTTTATGTGTTGGTAAAGCAGAATAAAATAAATGTCCTGCTAATTTAGAAATTGTACTGTTACTGTAAAGTGTGCTAACAGGAAACGTCAGCTAACTTTGTTAGCTAGTGTCAAAGTCAGCGCTAACATCAGAAACATTAACACCACCGACACTGCACTCAACTTCCTTTATATACAGCTGGTCAGAAGAAGTTAATGCTAACGTGATAACCGGAAATTTATTAAAACCGTCATGCTATTTGTTTACGGCTAGCTAACGCCAATGTTTACCTCCAGAGCTTTCTGTGGATCTTCGTCAATGAAGCTATCGGGGAAGCTGCTAAAACGAAAGGAGAGACCGACAGTTAGCCGGCTGCGTATAAACAAATATATTGAAAATATAAAAAAAGCTCATTCACATTATATGTTGCACTTGCCGTGCGGTTGCCATGGGCTTGCTGTGGATGTGGACAGTGTTTCTAGAGTAGCAGGAAACTTCTAGCAAGATGTGGAAACTGCTGGAAACGTGATAGGAGCAGCAGCTTGAGCCTAGCAGCAGGGCCTGTCAACATCCGATCCGACCGCCGCTCACACTGCCACTGCGTCACCTAAAGGCCTGGAGGACGCATGACATGACAGCGTCCTGAAAGGCAACACATCTCTGATCTCTGACATTAAAGGTCCAGTGTATAATATTTAGGAGGCTCTATTGACAGAAATGCAATATAATATACATAACTATGTTTTCAGTGGTGTATAAACACCTTACTTAATAAACCGTTATGTTTTTATAACCATAGAATGAGCCATCTGCATGTACCGTGGGTCCTCTTACATGGAAGTCACCATGTTGCGCCGCCATGTTTCTTTTCTACAGTGACCCAAATGGACAAACTGCTCTACAGAGCGCGTTTTGTCAGTATGCTGAGTACTTGGTACTCACAAAGAAGAAGAAAAGGAGAAGAACAAGAGCAAGTAACATTAGTAGTAGTAGTAGTAGTAGTAGAAGTAGTGGTAGTCGTCTGATTTATTATAAGTAAGAAAAGAAGAAAAACTTGGACAAATAGAGGAGCTTCTCCTCCACGCTTAGTGAGCAGTGACCAAGTGGGAAACTTCAGGTCAGAGAGTCCCTGAAACCTTTATTCTATTGAACGGCCAGCAGGGGGCGACTCTTCTGGTTGCAAAAACAAGTCTGGCTCCATTAGAAATAATGTGAAAATGACCCCACTTCTCAGCTGAATAATTACCTCAGTAAACACTTTCCTGATGAGTTTATGGTCTCAGTCGCTAGTTTCAAGTCTTCTTCAATACAGAATGATGTTCACTTAGTAAATAATAGTCCCATTTACTTTAAAATTGACCATAAAGCAGATTATGTTTCAGGATGGGAGTATCTATGATTGACAAGTCGTTACCATGGCGACCTGTCAATCAGGCTAGCGATGATTCGTAGCCATGGCACTGTGTAAATTTAACCAGCGCAAAAGCTTATTAGGAGTTCACTTTCTCTGGTGAGAACATTTAGTTTTAAGACAGTTGTTCGCTAGACAAAGTTATCAGCCCTGTTAAAATGACAATAACGTGAATTACAGATGCACCTAGCGAAGCAAGCTAGCTAGCTACACATGCGGCCGTTAGCTCCGCGTCTCGTCCAAATATGGTCACTTCTGGTCACTTCCCGGTTGCTAAAAATCAACATGGTGACAACCTATCGGCCAAACTCGAGGCTACAAAACAGCAGTCCAAAAACCAACGGTTGATGTCACGATGACTACGTCCACTTCTTATATACAGGCAGTGACTGATGGTTCATTCATGTTGTGTCGGAATAATCAGATTGCTTTTCCTGCCTTAAATAACAATATTAAAAGAGTCCATTTGTTGACAGTTTTCAAAGCCTTTTTGTGGTTGGATTTATAAATTAAATTGATATAATGTAAAACATCATGGAGAAAAAGTACAAAGTTAAGTTTTTACTGCTGAATAACAGGTCAGAATTGAATAATTAATATATTCTTATAAAGAACTTATTTCACCCGAGGAGCATGTGTGAATGCACAGTGAGCCTCTGGTTGCAATTTGCAACCATCACCACTAGATGCCACTAAAACTTACACACTGAGCTTCAAAATTCACTTTATTATTAACCTCAAAACAAGTGAGTGGTGGAGTAAGTAGAAATACATCACAACAAAATACTCCTCAATTATATTCTTATAGTATTAAACTATATAGTATTAACTATTGTGCACAATGTCTTCTTTTGCCATTTCCAGCCACAGCTGTTTAATAAAGTTTGATGCTATTCTGATGCTTTTGATTGGTTCTCATATTTGAATTTAAAGCACCACCCGTTGAGCCCCACCAGTTAAATTTCTCTTTCAAGCTGTCTTGAAAAAATGGTTAACAGTTGAAAACATTCATCAGAGATTTAGAAAAGTATTCAAGAAGTAGTTAAATGTAGTAAGTTACATTACTTTAATAAAGTAACTTAAATAGTTACACTACTATTGCATTTTATATAGGGTATCTTGTAATCGGTAACCTATTACATTTCTAAATTAACCTTCCCAACACTGTAGATAGGCAGCATTTTATTGTAGCTTGAGGAAGCAAATTTGACCTACTTTTTTACCCAAACAGTTTCACCTATATTTCACATTATTTTATGAGCTGATTCTTGTTTTGTAAGTAAAATGTTAATCTGCAATTAGTTACCATAGCTGTGCATATGTCCCTGAAATGTAGTGGGTTATGCAGGAACAGTGGTTGTAGAAGTTCTCAGATCATGTACTCAAAAGTAGCAATAACACAGTTTAGAAATTCCTGCATTCGAAAATGTTATTAGGTATAGCATCAAAATATAGTACAAGTAAACATACTCATTAGGGACAATGGCCAAATTCAGAATAATTTATATAAATGAATTATAATTACTGATGCAACATTTTAATCTTGCAGCTGGTAAATGTGGAGCTCATTTTAATTACTTAATATACTACTGGGTAACATTTGAATTTCCCAAAAGGGATTAATACAGTCTTATCCTAATAAAACATTACATTTATTTGTTGATTATTTATCTTAATCTCCAAAATACTAAGCAACTAACTAATTAAGCAACTAAGGCTGTAAAAATGTATGTAGTGCAGTAAAAAGTACAATATTTACATCTGAATTTAAGCGGAGTACAAGAATAAAGTTGAAGAAAATGGTATCACATTTTTGCACACCAGTATCTCAAAATTATACTTAAGTACAGTACTTGCATAAATGTACTTAGTTAGCAGTTATTTGTATATCCACTGATGCCAGTAAACTAGATGTTGGTGAATAAATGAGTGAAGATAAATTTCACACAGACAATGATAAAATTAAGTTTATTTCATATAATAGACCATTATCTTTTCAACACATCTGGACTGCACGAAAGCAAACACACAGAAATAAAGAAACAGAAACTCCACCTCTCCCTCTGCTACAAGCCCACAAATCCACATCAGTAAAAAATTACAGTATCAACAGACAGATAAAGCAAAATGATTAAATGGTTTACTCACTAATAAAGTGAAAACAGCTTTGCATAGGGCTCCCTGGAGAAAGGCACAGTTATAAGTAGGGCTGCAACGGTTAATTGATCACATTAATCACTAACTATTTATACTAAAGGATTAATCGGTTTGACTCCAGCTTCTTTAATGTAATATTTTCTAGTTTCTTTACTCCTTTATGACAGTAAACAAGATATTTGAGGATGTCATCTTGACATTTTTCAGAATTTTCTGGCATTTTATAGACCAAACAACTAATCGATTATTTGAGAAAATAAGATTTATCGACAGTGAAAATAATCGTTAGTTACAGCCCTGACAGAAGTCTGCCTTAATCTTACAAGCTCAATTTTTCAAATCTCAAACTGGAGTGAGTTGACCTTTGTAAGGCTAAACTAAGAATTGAAGAGAATAAACACTGAACTTCGCATTACTTCATTATACAGGGCCAGCCGTTTTACTGCATTGAGTACACTGTGCAGAAAACACATTTTTACAAACCTGAGGGAGAAAATGGCAACAAGGCACAAAGTCAAGCATGTTCACAGACATAGCCTACAGTATATATCACAATGAAAGATTTCAAGGCTTTAGGTCCATATATGCATCTATATATGTGTGACAACAAAACAGAGTGTGTGCATAGCAGAAAGGCTAAATAGTAGCAGTATGACTCTGCAGGAGGCCATTTTAACTAAATAAAAGGCTACAAGGCCATTTCACTGGTGATTGTCAACAAAAGGAAGGCCCGCTGTGTAGATACATCCACTATAAACAGCAGCAGTGCTAAATTAATATTCTACAAATAACAGTGATCCCTTGTTTTCAACATTTTCACAATAAAAATCTTAATTCAGTGATCTTAAAAAATAATAACATGGAATGTTTTCCCTCAATAACCTCATGATTACCAGGAACAGAGGAAGCAGGAACAGGGTAGACTGAGGTCTTCAGGCACTTTAGAGAAGAAACATACAGCAGAGGTAAACATTAGTGCAAAGCCATTTTCAAGGCAGAGGAATGATTCAGCATGTGACAGAACAACAAAAGATGTGGAGTGGGAAAGCGCGAGAGTAAAGGCAGAGAAGGAGGGCACAGTGTGTGCTGATCAGGCCATTTGCTCCATGATGCAGGAGGTTAAGTGCAAGCAGAGGGTGTGTCTGCAGGAGGTGCAGAAGGGCTGTAGATTCCAGTGCATGTCTGTCTTTGGTGTCTTGTATAGTTAACAGCTACAGAGACGGACAGAAGGCTGAGATAAAGGAAGTGAGCTTTTGTCTTCTAAGAAAGTAACCTGCTGAATGCTGTGAGAATTTAGTTCCTGCCAACTCAGATGTCAGAGAAGAAGTACTGATTTAGAATTACTTTTGTTACCAATTCATAATAGTCTAAAACACAAAAATAATCCCAGAGCAATTACTCCTGCTCTTACACACTTCAGTAACAAAAGCCCTGGTGTGCAGACATTGCCACAGCAAAGTGCAGCTCTGTAACTGGTCCTGAGTCAGTGGAGTGTATGTGCATGTGTGTGTTTGGGATTGACTGGGCATCGGTCTCTTCTATTGGTCAGAGCCACTTAGGGGTACCAGCTGAGGAGTCTCCACTTGTGAAGTTTTCTGTCCTGAGTGTGACCTTTCATCAGGTATCTCCTCAGCAGCAGCCTGTTGCTCACACAGACTCCCCAGCAGCTGAGCCGTTCTGAAGACCGACGCGTGACCCGCGGGCTGCAGGCTCTGGACCTTCGGCAGGTTCTGGAGAGTCCGCAGCATCTCAGCAGACACAATAGGCAAATGCTGCTCCTGGATCAAGCTGGTGCTGGCAGGCCGCAGGACGGTGTCACGCTGGCCTGAGGGCCTGGGAGCTGGTCTGCTCCGCTGGGCAGCCGGGGCTCGGACAGAGCTGGTCAACGTTTTCTTCTGTGGTGGGTGTAAATCTTCCTCCGCCACCGATTGGTCACTAGAAGGTATTGTGCTGTCATCAGAGTCGTCACTCACACCCTCATCATTGCCACTATTGTCGTCGTATTCTTCTTCCTCTTTGGTGCAATCTCCATCTGTGATATAAATCATGTCTTTGGGCAGAGAAGTGAACTGGTAGACGAGGCGCTGGCCTTCAACCTTGTTCAGTATGCCTCTCTGGTAGTAGTACCTTCATGAACACAAAGGTTCAGAATTAACAAAACAAAACCACACACATATTTTACTCAAATAAAGAAATTACCATGTTATGATGATGTTTTTGAGCGGCCTTTTTCTAGTATACCTGAGTGCTCTGCCCATTGTCTCATAATTCATATCTGGCTTGTTTTTGTGTTTGCCCCAGAGTCTGGCCACAGCTTTAGAGTTGACCAACTTGAAGATTCCTGCGTGGGGATTAGTCCATTTAATGTAGCGGGGGCAGACCTGTCGGTCCTGCAACAACTCCATCAGGAACTGCCAGAGGTACAGTGTGTTTCCTCCTGAAGCAAAAACATGGAAGTAGAAAGAGTTACAACCTGTAAAATAACTTTTGTAAAAGCTGTGTCGCAAAAGTGATGAATTCCTTGCGATTCATCCATTCAAGGACCTTTTCAGACCTGAAAAACGTAACATTGCAGTCCAATGCCTTTTTGTCATTCAGACATGGGGGCCACTTATGTAAATACTTCCAACATAGCTTATTCAGATATGACAGGACATTTAAAGAATGACCCATTTGCTTGTATTTAGCTAGAGCTCACTAGCTCACTGTTACAGAAGAGCTCTGAGTTTAAAAGTTAGGATTTCATGGAAGTGTTCTCAGTGATTGTAAAACGTATTATGCTTTAGAAGCCTTAATCAATGACTAATAATTTTTGCAAATTCCGCTGACTAATTTCTAAAATCTGACACACTACAAGCATAGACTGACAAGACGTTAAAGTTGGGGTAGGCCACGTTGGAAAAACTTGTAAGAGACAGATAGATTTTGAGGAAAGTATCCGACGGAAAAAATTAACAATCCAAATGAAATGATTGGCCGTGCTTCTTACAGTCCCGTGACAGCCACAGATTATTTTAATTTTTGTGTCAGAGCACTGGATTTCTTGATTGCTGTCAGAATGTAAAGAATTTTCAACAAATATCACAATACATGCTTCAGAAATAAATTGCCTTCACCAGCTTTAAGATGGGAGGTTTAATTCCTGATAGCTAACATGCAATCAGTTTAGCACTGCTGCTGGAAATTCATTCATTATCCATAAAAATATATTGGGGGAGTGCTGTTGCTCTGATTATTATTGCAGTGTTATACTATACTATACATTTTTAACTCTTCCACACCACGAGGAGCAAACATATTTTTATAAATTGATCACAGGTCAAATACTCAAAATATGTCAAATTTCACTCATTCACGATGTTTGTGGGTTTTGTAAACTATCTGTCAGCTACCATCCACCTGATTTTCTGACTGATTTTATGTAATAATTAATTACAGCTGGTATTCAGAAGGCAAACAAGACATGCACTTGATGTCTCTCTGCAGCCTTTCCGTAACTCTGATGACATTTAATTCAGACTTGCGCCGTACTAAAGGTGTTACGGAAACGTTACTAGGTCTGACCTGCTGAAACGTCTGTTGAAACCTTTATGTAAAGGTGACTCTGGCACTTATTCAGACTTGATATCAATATGTGAAACTGCCACCACATTGACATAATGAGGTGCAAGTCTGTAATGTAATGAGGTCCATAGCTAGCAAATTTTGCTACAGTACCTTTGTTGTATTTGTCCTTCTTCACTATAATGTCTGGTGTGGGAGACTCAGCCCTTCTATGTCGAGGTTTTCTTCCTGAGGAGTCGAAGAATAAAAGCAGGTTACTTACAAGAGATTTAATATAATCACAGAAGCCATAATTAAGTTTCAGATAAGCTGATAACCCAGAAAGTGACTGACCTCTTTTTTTGGACTGCAGCTGTGCCGCAGGCTTCTTTGTGTGCAATGAGTGCCAACGTGGCTGGTCAACAGCTCCCACTATCCCCTCCGCTGACACAGTCACCTGGGTAACAGGAGTAGTGATGACATCGCCCAGTGATGGTAAGAAGGTCTGGGCTGCAGGGGGGCATAAACAGATTTAATGAAAGTGAACAGCACTGTGACCACCACGTCTAAAAATAACATCTTGCAGTCAAACATGTCTTACATCAAAAAAGCAGAGGGTGCGCGGTTTTATTAGGACTTCACTCTGTTAGTGTGCATGTGAATGGTGTTCGCTCAGGTGTGCGTGTGCTTACAGTATTGTTCCAGGGAGAGGGTGTCAGGGCAGTCCATGTTGAGAAGCGAGTCAGCTGCAACAAGTGTCTCCATGGTCTCTTCCTCTCCACTTTCACATGGCTCCACTACAGACCACAGAGAAATAAAAGGTGTAACGAACAAGAACAATTTTTAGCAGTCAGGGGCATTTAGATTGGAGGAACATAAAGGATGATTAAGCTTGACTTTCAAGAGCCGGTTGAGCCAGATCTCTCAACACTAGAAATATCTAGCCATGTAGATGGTTCTGGCTATATTAAACAAGACATATGCCTCTTAAGTTTATGCTGCTTAAAGCTTTAACCATTTATTTATCCATTTCTCAGTGGATTTTCTAGATAATTTATTTTATCATGACGTATATTAATCATGATATAAAAATATAGATGTTGTGATTAGAGGATTTGATCCATATTACCCTAACGTTACTTGCGCGCGCCACAAATGAAGGTGTGCAGCAACTTTACTGCCTATTTGTCCTTGGCTCCAAACAGCAAAATATAAGGCTATTAGTTTTGTGCGCATGTATTTGTGTGATGTCAACAGACCGAGAAGCAGTGAGCTACACAACATCTGCTAGCTAACAGCTGTTTGTTGTGGACTCAAACACTTTCTTCCGCCGAGAAAACCATCAAACGACCTGCCAAAACAAGTGACCATGTTTAAAAGAAACACAGCAGGTAAGTTGCTGTCCCAAGCGGTTGCAATTTTTCAGTAAGTAGTCCGTAGCTGTCTGCGACTGTTGCTTTGCTGCAGTCCCGTTAGCTAGATAACCGAGCCTCGCCACGCCACTGCCCCACGACAACCGCTCGCTCCAACTGGACTAATGTCGGAAAAATAACCCAATACGGTGATATAACTTACTTTTAAGTGCCAGCACTGGTGAGGAAGAAGCTATAGCATGTGTGCTGTAGCCCTAGTTGACCACGTCTACATCCTTTTTTGATTTATTAACTGTCTTTCTCAGGCACAAGCCAGGAATGTTTTGTTTCACTTCCTGAATTTTTCAGAGGGTGGTCCATGTGCGAGGGTAGCGACTGCGCATGTGCGGTCCTAAACTCAAGTAAGACTTTAATAAAATCATAGCAAAGGTAGACCGTTGCAAAACCATGGTAATAGAGGTGAGCTTCAATCATGAAATACTATTGTGACAGGTAAAGAAAGGCTGGATCGTGTGTGTGTGTGTGTGTGTGTGTGTGTGTGTGTGTGTGTGTGTGTGTGTGTTGTTTGCACTGACCTTTGAGCAGCTGCTGGTGATGGTGATCCTCTGTATGTGACTGTTCACACGCCAGACCTGCATATGAAAGCAGGTGTGGGTGGGGAACCTGTTCTACAATCACGGCAGGGTAATCTGAGTAAACCCCCAACTGCAAAGCACAGAAAAAATATTAGGTTAGACAAAATTTTTGTCAGATTCGTCTGATATGTTTGCTGCATGATTTGTTTCAACAAGAAGTTAATCCCTGCGTAACATTTACTTACCTGTGACATGGTAACATGGTCACTGGCGAAGTCAAAGATGAGCTCAGACTGCTGTAGCATGGCTGAATATCCCAAACCCACACACAACCTTAACTGTGTGAAAACAGCATGACAGCTTTCCTCCGAAGACTATTAGTAACTGCACGGATGTGTTTTCGTGTCCCGACAGATCCAGTGTTTCTGGGGAGAATCTTCCGATGAACAGCGATTGACTGTCAGTGTAGATCTACCAGAGTGCTTCCCTCAGGATACGACGAGGCCCGTCTCTTTCCATGCAGCACAGTTCAATAGTGGAAGAGTGATGTGAGTCTACTAATTGACCAGAGACACAGAGGCGTCACAGGAAACTCATGTTCTCTCGCTCTGCTTCGACTCTCGATGAGGAAGTGGGGGCTGCTAAATTGTCCTGTGGTCTGACTGAACCTGCCAGAGAAGAACAGAGAGAGGGGGGTTGGTGGTGGTGGTTGGAGAGCCGTTAGAGGCAAAACACACAGTGAGAGTGCCACACCTGCAGCAAATATCGAGTGGTGACCAGTTAGACTTTTTCATAGATTGTCCAAATAAAGAAATGTGGTCACTCTGATCTGAGCAGCTCAGTTTGCTTCTCTCTTTCATATACCGGTATCTCGTTTTTAGGTTCTTATCTTGCTTCTGAAAGAGGCTAAACCAGCAACAGGAAGGAAGCGTTTGCACTGCAATGTGTGCCTTGGCTGTGTGTGATAGAGGGAGGCAGCTGGTGTTGAACTTGAGACATCTCACGTCTTTGCACAATGTTCAAGGTTTCAGGGGTGTTATGTCCACGTACAACATGACTGTGAAGAGGACATTCAGAACAAAACTGCAAAATCTACTCCTTTTCTCTACTCCCCCTTATTCTCTCCTCTTTGCCTCCTCTCTTGCCATCATATCACTGTTAATTCCTTTTAATCGCTCGGTTCCAGTCCTTTCTCTTATTTTCCTGCATCAGTGCCCTGACCATCCCTGCTCTTCAGTCCTTCATAATGAATTTAGTCTCTTCTGTTGCTGCTGTACAGCGGCCTCCCCCTCACAACTGTCAGATTTATGTTGTAAACACTGTTGGCACACCTGCACTCACCTTCAGCTCCTTTCCGTTGAAGATCATGTGGTGTATACAGCAGCATTTAGGTTTTGTGTACAATAGATCTCCCACTGTGAACAAATCGCTTCCAAGGAATTAAATAATAATCACTGAGCTCCTACATTTGAAATCCAATTAATCCCCAGTTTGGTTGAAACAGTCTTGGTAGTCTCACAGTCCCTGAGTTTTTTATACCCCAGCTGCCAAAGAGAGGGAGAGTGGGAGTGCGCTTCTTTGTCGTTGTGTGTGCGTGATAGACGCACAACATGTTTGGGTCAGTTATCACACAGGAAGCACAGCTCAGTTAGGAGGCACCGCTTCCTGAGTTCCTGTGCCAGACCGCTGCCAACATCTGTGCCAGCAAAATGGCCTGCTCATTTTCGACTTCCTCTGATGTGAGCAGTTGTTTGGTGCTCAATGATTTGCTTAGGACATGGAGGATCATTTTCTTCTCAAAGCAGTGTACGCTTTTCGAATTAGTGAGCAGCAATGGTCCTTAGTTTGCAAAGCTTGATTATAGGAGAGATTAGAGCTGAAGCTTGGTCTATGATAGTAAGTTGAATATATAATATAATATTTAAGTTTGAGACTGTTGGGCAGACAAAACAAGTCATTACCCCAGGCTGTGGCAAAATGTGATGGGCATTTTCATGAATTTCTCACATTTCTTCTCTATTTTCTAAGAAAATAATCAGTAGCCCAATTAGAGGTATATTTCATCTACATAACTGATGTTTTTAAATGAACTGTATTTTTTGTTGTAGTGCAGGGTAAACTTAATTAACTAATCGCTACTTTCTTGAAAATCAGGCTCTAGATGTACAGTATGGCAAGTCAGTGAATGTGTACAAAACATGAAGAGTGTAGCTTGCATTTTGTGTTTTGTAGAAGTGAGCAAGACAATGAGAGTTCACTGCGCTGATGTCACAGCCTAAAAAAACATCTGTATGTGTGCTGTTTTTCGTTCTTCGAGCGGCAGCCGCCACTGACTGCCATTGTGCCATGTGTATATGTTCATTGTCAGTGCGCCCTGCAGCCTGCCACTTCTATAGAGAACATCTCTAGCATTACAGAGCCAGTGTTCATCTGTAGTCTGGTCACATAGGTTTGTCTCTGTGGCCTCTGCACTGGGATCTGAGTCTGTGAAGTGGCTGCCAGGCCCCTAAGGACACTGATAAGCCCCCATAACATTCATTCCCCAGTTTGCGCGCGAGTGTGCGCTTGTGTGTGTGAGAGAGTCAGAGACCGAGATAGAGTGCGGGTGTGTTTGACAGAAAGGGGCAGAGAGTGTGTATGTGTGAACTAGGCCAGGCTGATAACAGTATGGCAAGTGAGGGAGCAGCTGATAAGCCCCTCTTGTTGCTTAGGGTAACCCGGCCTTGTTAAATGAACACAGTGAAATATGATGTGTGTGTGTGTGTATGTGTGGAATCGGGGAATGGTGGAGATGGTCACAACACACCTCTGTTTTAACGACCCTCCTGTTGTGCGTATGTGTGTGTGTGTGGTTGGGCTGTCATTTAAAGTAAATCATATACCGGCATTTTTTAACAAACATTTCTGGCAGGGAGATTAAACTGCGTCAAACAGCCATGCTCAGAGACTCTCTCTCTCACACACACACACACACACTCACTGAAAAATACTTTCACTTTCCCTTCAGAACATGTCATGCGATATACAGTCACCCAAAGAGCTACTAGCATTTACTTTCTTTTGTTGTATTTAGTATTTTATACAGAGTAGTAGGCCTGTCACGTGGAAAAAGAATCAGTGGGCTTACCTTGTGTTATAGATTGTGTCTATATGTGGCAAAGCAGCAGCTGCCTGGAGGATCCAAAAGAGAAACGGAAATTGTTCTCATCTCTTTTGGCAAACACATTACCTTCATCTGCTTACAGACGTGAGATCTGTTTCCTTTTGCGAATTTCCACTCACCAAGGATAGTGCCACACAGACTTTACATCAGTGTAGATTGTGTTTTTTTTTTTTCTTCCTCTCTTCAGCTTTTGTCAGTTATTGCTTCCTCTTTTTCCCCAGAGAACTGCCCCCCTGTGAGTTCTGATTGGTTACCTGTGTTGTGAGTCAAGGTAACCCATAGTGACCATTGTCTTTATGGAGCAAATGTAAACACGGGTGTATTTGCAATGTAAAGCAGCAGAGAGACAGGCAACCGATCTGCAAACAGCTGAGGGTGGACAGCTAATGGATGTGTGTGATGATCTCAGTAAATATCATATTAAATGATAAGTCAGTTTCAACTAAACAGATAAGGATTTTTAATATTGTGAAATTCTATTTGATGCCTTGTACAGTTAATGTTAACTTCTAAGGCAAATGTAGATATAGGCTGAACATTACTGATAAAAAATATGGACATAAAGACAAAAAAAGTGGCTTGCAGACAGACAGTCAGGAAGAAAGACACTAGACAGAAGTCTGTCTTTATACAGTCCCTGGTGCTCTCTAGTGGCAAAACTCTACACCTACACCCTTAACAACAGTTGTGAGCAATGTTTGCAATTCCTTTCTTTTTTTAATAAACAACAAATGGAGGAATCTTACATGACTGTCCAACTCAGAGTGTGGTGATACTCAGAGGTCTGGTACAGACTATGTGATCAATGACGCCACTGTTTCTTGGTAATCATCGGCTCTCTCATTGCTGTGACACTATCACTGCTGTAATGGCTGCATAATTACCCTTTCTGTGAGTCTTTTTGTGCATAACTGTCATATACTCACAAGTGAAAAAGGGAACATGTAGTGAAATTCACAATATGTTCTTTTCTGTTGTAAGAGCTTTATTAAGCCACACTCAAGAGTGAGCGTGAGATGACCTATTCAGAGCAGAAACTGATGCTGATGCTGAATAGACGAGAAGAAAATAATATGTGTTGTACTTATAAATGCTATAGTCACTTCTTTGTCACAAAATTAGGTTTTTAGGATTTTAACATCTTTCAGACATGTGCAAGGAAGAGGATTTTTTTATTATTTGTCTGCCTTTCATCTGATCCATATACATCCCATATCAGTGGGTGGAGTTGGCTGATAAGGCAGAATAAATCAAGCCCCCCCCCATTCCTTCATTTCTTTTTCTCTTTTTTTCTCTCTTCTGCAACAGCAGGCAGCTTCAAGAATGTGCTGGTTTGGCTCAAAAATAAGGTTAACGCCCGTAATGTTTATATAAAGTAGCAGAGGGCAGAGTTTTATTATTGCAATATGTGTATGTGTGGGTGAGAGAGGGAAGGTGGTATTGTTACTGAGAGATTACTGAATACCTCCAAGTAAAACAAAAATACAAGCATTATTTTCAGTTTATGTAATAATCACAAACAAGCCATAATTCTGTTTTTATTCATTATTTCAAATTGTGTAAAGCTGAAACAGTTTGGGACTGTACAAAAATTATTAGGTGGGGGTAGTCTACTTTTTTGGGAGAGCTTGTTCTTGTCCTAAATGTATCTTTTGTTTCAGCCTCCCTTTGCAATATGGTTAATAGCCAAAAAGACAACTTTCACTTGCGACACGGTTCTTAAAGGTGCACTTTGCCATGTGCAGTGGACAACAGTTATGTCTCTGTATCATTAGGAATTCCATTAAGAAATTAAAGTTTATACTGAGGTACACAATCAAACATGTTGTCCTAGGTTAACTCTGCTATATTATTTTGACATGTTGTGTCGAGGGGGTTGCAGATTTTCTAAGTAAAGAGGAAGGCCATAAAGAGGTCATGTTATGCTTTTTGGCTTTTTCCCATTTCTTTATTGTGTTATATCTCTTTTTTGTGTATGTAATAGATTTGCAAAGGGAAAAGGTCTACCTGAAAGCAAGTTACCATTTCCCACAGAAAACACTGCTCCTGAACTGCCTGAAAACAGCTTGATTGTAGTCCAGCCTCCATAACCTATCTGCGGCACGTGTCATATTGCTAGCCAACGGCTAGTGTGGTACGCCCTCAAAAACACACTGAGCTGCCCGCTGCCTCCCCTCACCCCCACCCTCACTACCAAACGTTAGATAACCTCCAGGCAGTCAGAGGACATAAAGTTGTTACTGTGATGAAGAGACAGTGCACAGTTAAAACTTTATGTATGAAAGATAAAATTGTTATAAATTATTAATTTTACACTCTAACTATTGCTCCAGTCTAGGTTGCGAAGCTGGTTCGGAAACATATACAGCTGAACCCAAGCCATGATTACCGGCTTGTCAGGACCCATTCTACTCTGCTTCTGATTGGCTAGTAGTCCTTACCTAGGTACTGCGCACGTGCATCTCCCAACAAAAAACAAATAGAAGTGACATGCTTCACTCAGTAGCTAAAATGGAGTGGTAAACACACAGAGTTAAAAGAGGTGCAGCAAAAATATGATATTTTTTGAAAATTAAACCATGTAATCCTATTCTGGTACAACCTCTAAATACAATTATGAACCAGAGAATGCGCATATTATGACCACTTTAAAGAAAATAATTAACTTTAATTAATATCCCAGTGTAGGGCTTTGCTTTTTTACAATGTGAAACAGATGGTTCAGTCCCTTTTCACCATTCTAATATTTTTTTGTACAGTCCATTAATCAATTCATTGATTTGTTGATTGACAGAACATTGATCTGCAACAATACTGATAAGCTATTAATTGTCATTTTGTATTAGCAAAAATGCTTTAAAAGTTTCTGCTTCTAGCTTATCAAATGTAAATAATTGGTTGTTTCCTTAGTCTTCTATGATTGTAATGAGTATGACTTTATTTTCACACATTTGACCTCAATGACAAACTGCAAACATTTGCACATTTACCTGACATAAACTAGATGCTGACAGTTGTCACATTTGTGGTATTTTGATCTGACCGACCTGCTCAGCATCTGTACATGTGGCTGATAAATCATTGGATGTCTTGTTCTCTGGCCCATAGATATGTCATCACATTTTCAGACAAGCAATAAAATGGATGTGCATTAATAGTGTAGGACTGTGACACAAAGTTAGACTATCCCCTGATGTAGAACTGAGGGGGAAATAGATACTTCCATGTCCATGGTACATCAGTCTGATTAATTCCTTCTGCTGGCCACGTCTGCTCACCTTCTGCTGCTTGTAGTGCTGCACAGTGTGTGTGTGTGTGTGTGTGTGTGTGTGTGTTATCTATGCATGTGTTCAAATGTGTGACATTTGTACATCTGTGAAAGTGAGTGATGAGTTGCGTCGTAGTGTCATTTATCAACCATTCACACCAAATGTGAAATCAATGATGTGAGACCAAAAACTGCACATCAAATTAACAAATATGCAGAAAGCATTTTCATACACACTCATTGCATATGGACCTTGATGTTGACTGACACTCACACATGCACTAATTCAGAGACTCCAGCTCACATACCTTTTGTTTTGTTTTCTCCTAGGCAGAGTGAGGGTCTTAGTTTGAGCTTGGTTCAACATTTTTCCCTTGAAGTATTTCCATGGCTTAACTACACACAGACACACACTTTCACACTAATAATGAAAGCATGTTTTCTTTGTTCTTCCCAAATGTTAGTGGAAGCAATGCCAGACTGAAAGCTCTCCTCCTTGTGCTGTCAATCCAGAATAAATATTCTAAAACTAAGAAGGAAGCCAGCAAGTCTTATACATCAAGAACTGTGCATATGCTTTTAAATTATTACATTTATGTCAGGCGCAGTGTGAGATCAAAAGGCAACCTTGAAAGCCAAAGGAGGTAGAAGAAGGTGTCAAATGGTGTTGTTTGGCACGCAGGAATAGGCCTACTCAGTATGCACCAAAAGGTTAAGACATACGAGCAAGTACTGCCTCTCAAATATTGGAAAGTTCAGTCAAACATAATTTTTATACAATTGCTGCTAATTGTTTTTAAATGCAATTTGCTGGCACAAGTCTGCCGAACATGCTGTGTAAATATGCAAAATGGTGGATTGCAAATCTTTGGAGAAAGAATTTTTGGAGAAAGAGAGGGCAGAGACCGGCCAAACCAGCTCTGTTCACACTTAAACCCCTTGAGACACAGAACACAAAACTTTATTCCAGCCTTTTTTCACACACTTTATGCTGGCTTCTAAAACTGTGGGTCAATGCATTTAATGAAGGAAAAGTCCACAAAGTCTGTTAAGTATAAAGATGAAGTTCTCAGCCAAGCCAACATGATAAGTCTATCAAAGTTTGACAAGTTTTTGTTGCAGGTCTGCTGCAGGTTTTCATCACTATTTTCTTCCTCCTAATAGCAATAAACGTGAGTCTTTACAATAGACTACAGCTGTAGCTTTACAGTGGAGTTGTCCTCCATTAAGAAGAAGAAGATTTTTTGTCTCCCCTTCTGGCAGTGAGAGTAATTACACAAACACTCTGGAAGCATGCTTATGATGTATGCCTAGCCCCAGGTTTGTGTTAGTTACAGAAATACAGAGACAATAATCCATTATTTAGGTAGAACAAATGTTATAGTTACATACCCTACTCCAAATATTTTACAGATACCAACATGTCCAAGAGCAGAAACGCGACATCCGTGTCTGCCATCAGTCCCTTCTCTCAGTGCTGTCCAAAGTGGAAAAGCTACATCACTGGTTATCCTTGTTTGTCCTCACCGTATATTGATTTCTTTTTTTGACCGTAATCCCTCCTTTGAACACTGACTTTCTTTTTTTTATCTGGAACATCAGAAACTTTTCTTAGATGTTTCTTAGGTTTTTCCTGCCACAGGCTCTGCCATACTCCTCATTGCTGTAGCCTACTCTGTCACTATTGTTTTTCCAGAGCCATGTAGCGACAGAGTTGCGTCATTGCCATTCAGTTTCAATTCAAATGGCTTTATTGGCATGATGGCTTTACAGTACAGTGTTGCCAAATATTAACAATATTAACACAAACTATACTATCATAAAAATCAAAAATAAACAAACATTTCTCAAATATTGACGTTCTGTCCAATGGACCATTGGTTTTTACAGCAATGGCGAATCGTGGAATTCTTAAATGGGTGGCTCCCCCTTGCAGCAAATGAATCATTGCTGGTTGGCATATAACACATCATTGCCGGTGCACCAGCGTGGGAATGTCGCCACAGACACCAGATTTAAAAACTTTAAAAACAAATACTGTGAAATACAGAGAGATTTACTTGGCGGCGATAGGCTTAATCAGCATTGTGTGAACTTGTTTGGCAAGGGCTTGAGTAACAGTAGTTCATTTATATGTAAAAGTCCCACACTCCAGCTTTAATTATGCTGAAGTCTCAACAGCTGCGTAAGAAGAAAAGAATGAACGACTGTATTGAATGTTGTTTATGTATGCAGGAGCAGTGAGAGTCTCTCTTACTCCTGTAAAGGAATAGTTTCTCATTTGGGGAAATACATTTAATTTCTTTCACCAACAATATGATGAGAAGATTGATACCACTCACATGTCTGTATGCTAAGGCTGGGCAATAAAACATACAGCCAGGAGGCTATAAGCTTAGCTTACCATAAAGACCGGAGGCAGGGGAAAAAGCTTGTCTCTGTCCAAAGCTAACAAAATCTGCCTCCCAGCACCTCAAAAGCTTCCAAATTGATTGTAGGCTAATCCAAGTAAGCAAATACTTCCCCACGGATTGCTAGGTCTCCATTTTATGTGCTCCGAAAGAAATATCCGGTCTTCCTACACAACCCACGGCTCTGTAAGTTGTGTGGACCTTGCCACGCAACATTTTTCAACTACAACAACTACAGGTGGTGTTAGTGCTCGTGCACAGGAGTGATAGGGGAGTTCTATACACCAGCACATTCAAACATGCTGGACTCCAGGCGCTGTGAAGACTGTGAGATGGCTGAGAAACAGCCAGGAGGAAAAGGTCTGAAAAGTATCAGATGATCAGGCAAGGGCGAATGCGTTTCAACGCTGGAAAAACCTCAGAGACTTGAAAGTTGGGGGCAGAGCTTCTGAGGGGACACTGAAGGGAGAGGTGTGCTTGTTTCAAAGTTGAGCTCAAATATCAACAATCCTTCTACAGAATCACTTACTCTCCCTTTATAAAACGGGTAAGTCAAATCAAGCAATCTGATTAGTTCATGGTGATATAATGAGCGCATACAATGGATATGACGTCGAATTCCTTCGCACACATCCGTATCGGACAAACCCTGACTATCCAATAAAGCTTTAATCTGAGCTTCGTGGGATTCTCACGCACCATTTACACCTGGTATTAAAATGCGACCTGAAACCGATCTGATAGGCTACAGATCGCATTTTACTGGCGGAGATAAATAAATAATGAGAGAGTAAGAGAAAGACAGAGAGAAATCATTGCTTATTAGGTGTTCAACATTCCCCTCTCTCATTCACACGCAAATGCACAAACACACACACAGCAGTCCACTACTTGCCCCAGATGTCTGCAATATTGCAACAAAGTTTCAAGTTTCAATAAAAATAGTAGGCTATTGCTCAAGAAGAGACGCAATTCCGTCTTATTATTTTACGCACTGCTGGCCGCGGGCACACAGGATCAAGCATATTATCATATGGCCAAGTTCAAGTTACCAAAGTCAATCTACTTGCTGGACAGTTTTTTTTAGTGGCTGCACAACAAACAGCAACGTGCAAATGGATATAAATAAATATTTTCTAATAATTCTAGCCTTTTATGTATGTTGATTAGCAACCGCCATGCGTTATGTAGCCCTCTGGCAGCCTGGTGGAAGTACTTTTTGTATTCATGAAGAAATGTCTGTCACATTGTAGTGCGTCTGTTAGCCTACTTTCTTTTTGCTATACTAACCGTTTTATAAAAGCAATAGCTCACTTCAGGCCGTGAGATATGCTTATTATATCACAGTTAAGGGGGTTGCTGGCCCGACGCGGTCTTGGTCTTGTCTCGGTCTCGATGAATTCCGGTCTTGGTCTTGACTTGGTCTCGGTTTGGGCAGTCTTGACAGCACCACTAGCGAGTAATTGGTTAACTTAGCACAGGAAGTTACTGTGCCCATCCAAAAAATGGTAATATACTTGAATATGAGCTTATGAGGTGCAGATTTTGTTACCTCTCAACAGAGCCAGGCTAGCTGTCCCCCCCCCCCCCCCCCCCCGTTTTTCCAGTGCATGGCCAACCGACTGCTGTCTGTAGCGTATTTATTGTACATACATGAGTGTGCTATCAATCTTCACATGCTCTTCACACCAGCTAGAAAGCAGATACGCACATTTCCCAAAGTGTCGAACTATTAATTTAATGCAAGTTGATCTACTGAATCTGTTAAGTGTTGACATAAACTCTATGATAGATTACAGAAGTTCTTACTGCATCCTAAATTACCATAAATCAAGGCTGCCTGGGCAAATAAATGATTTTAATTTCTCACACACATTTTATGAGATGCTAAATTGACCCTGAGCTAATTACACTTTGATTTATTGACTGTTCAGCTCCACAAACAACATTAACTTTCTTTGCAACTTTCCATGACAGATTTCTTTTTTGTAGCAGTGATGTTAGGGGCCAGTGCCAGTATCCACAATACAGATACATCAGTTTAACCTCTGTTGGGAGCAGAAAAGGAGATAATTTAGGGAGGAATGTACTGAATGTGATTTCTTTCACTTAGGGCTGCTTACAGCACCGGTGGGTTTCATTTACTGTCAAACCACATTGAAACTACGTTTGAAACTTTAATGGAAAAACAGAGGCAGGGGGGTTATTGGAGTGGAGACAGGAATGCAGAGAGAAAGCAAAGGGAAACAAGGGTAGAGGACATGGAAGAGGTAAAAAAAATAGAAAAAACAGGCAAAAGAAGAAGGAGTAAATTCAAGGAGAGTGGATGAAGAGATGAGTTGAGGAGAGGGTGAGCGATCACAGGACAGAGAGCTTCTTTGACTGATAATGTGACATGCGTGACACTGGTTTAGCCTGAAGGAACATTCCCAGGTCAGAGCTTTGTGTGTGTGTGTGTGTTTGGAGTGAAAAAAGATCACAGTAATGCACTGTGTTAGCATTCACCATCACATGATGCCGCCTGTCGTCACACTTAAATCAAACACATGCGCAAACACACAAACACGCACAGAGTCAGGCCACAATAACAGGCAAAGCTATGACAGCCATAAAAGATGTGTCTGAACAGATAATGGCTTGAAAAATTATGCTTTTCTTTAAAAAAGTACACAACTGACTAGTTTCTTATTTTTTATATTCGTCATATTATTTATTGCAAAAAGAAACCCTTACCTCTTGTCATACCAGCTAAGGTAAGGAGTCAGATTAAGATAATGTGGAGTAAATACAGTCACAAAACGAATAAAGAACAGGCCCAGTATTGAACAGTATAATACAATAGCTGAATGGTCACAAGGCTGAAATTGCACAACATCAGTAGTTCAATAACTAGTGGGGAAATGACACAGAGACAATGCATTTAAAGGCTATAATGTAATAAGTGATTAAGTAGCCAAAATGCTCAGTACATACATATTAAAGGAAATATATAACAAAATAAAACAATCTCAAATAAGAACTTTAGATTTGCTTTAGGGTTTAAACCCTTCCAAGCAGCTGCAGTGTATGGTAGCAACACTAAACACAGTGTCACACTGAAATGTGGTCCGATAAATGCAGAACTGAAAGATTCAAAGTAACATTCACTATCCAGGCTGCAAGCCTGACCTTTTGCTAATCGACCCTTGACCCCCACCAATTTTACATAACACTGCTGACACGCCTCTGCTTGATTTTCGATATTTGGTGTTAAAACCAGCTATCCAAGAATACAGCTTTTTAAGTGCGTTGATGTTTATTTCTTCTTGGACAGGGAGAGTGCACAGTGTTTCATAATGGTGTCAATAAAAGTGTTCAGAGTTTTAAGGTAGAGGGAGTTTTGTCTCAGTGAGAGTTTATTTCCAAAAGCATGATGTTGTCGATGAGGCCATGATGGGCCCTTATCCTCATTCAGTCATCCAAACTTCAATTCTAGTTTTTAGTTGTTGGCTGGTTTAGGCTGTAGTAGATTTGTTGGTCATACGGGAGCTTTGGTCGGAGGCTCGTTCTGTGACTTTCAGCTTCATGCACAACTGCTTCTCATCCATCAGCATCTCTGCCGGTAGGCACCAGCAGCACAGGCAGGACTTGAACAGGAAGAAAAGTGGTCAGATTGTGATTGCAAGGCCTAGGCTAAGAGAAACGTGCAAGTGTGCAGACAGTATTCACAGCTTGGTAAAACAAAGAAGTAAGTGATTCTTTTTTATTGCCTAGTAGGTAGTTTGAAATAGTTTGACATTATGTGCTTTCTTGCTGAGAGTCAGATAAGAAGATTGATCCCACACACATGCTTGTCCGTTCAGTTTGAAGCTGCAGTCAGCAGTCAATTAGCTTAGCTTACCACAAGTAACTACGTCTGAAACAGTCACATAACCCCAGGAAAACCACAATCTGTTATCTTTATTTTTTATAGGGACTATCCAAATGAGATATAACATGTTAATAATCTTTAGAGGAGTAGACAAATATTGTTACTTTCTGACCGAGCAAGGCTAGCTGTTTCCCTCTTTTTCCAATCTCTGTGCTAACTACAGCTAAGCTGCTGGTGGTCGAGCTTTATATGAATAGTATGGTATTGAGAGTGGTATCAATCTTGACAAGAAAGCAAATGTGTATTTCCCAAAATGACACTTTCTTTACTATTTTTACAACTGTGTTGATCCTTACCCTGAAGCAGTTCTTGAAGCGCTTGCTGACCATGTAGAGGGCAATTGGGTTGATGCAGGAGTTGACAGATGCCATGTTGATGCCAATGTAGTCCAACACCAAAAAGAAACTGAAACGGTCAAAGAGACACATTAGTCTTCTACCTCTCCCTTCCTGGATAATTCATTTTTCTACTAAATTATCAAGTCTAAGTAAAAAAAATTTTGTGTGCACTGTGCGACACATATTTTATTCCACACCTGAGCAGTTCACAGCGATTTGGATCTTTCTCATCGTAGATGGTGAGCTTCAGGATACGGCTGAGGTGGAGAGGCAGCCAGCACAGAGCGAAGACCAGAACCAGACAGAACACAGTCTTAGCCACCTCCCTTCGCTGAACACGCACACACACACACACACACACACACACACACACACACACATAAATCATTGTATAGTAAAAGATTGTGCTGACAGTTTTGACCCAGAAAAAGCAATAGTGAAACTTTGCTTTGAAATATTTTGTCTAAAAGATTGTTTTTTGTAAATCAAAACAAATTAAGTTGAAATGTTAAGTTAGGCTTGACTAAAGTCGGTGGTCAAAAGATATAACTGTATGTTTTATAGCCTTAATAGGACACACTTGTGAAGGTATGACTGGTTTTGTGTCAAGCTTTGAATATAAAATATTCCAGTTTTGTGTTTGCTCTTCCACTAAACATGTCATTTTAACTCTAAACACTCAATATGAAGACAGCCAGAAATCACTAACAAAAGGGTCTAAATAAGATGAAAGCCATCACTGAACCTGTTTGAGGTGGTCACTGAGAGTGATCTGGACACCATTCTTCTTCCTGAGCATCTCACAGGTCATCAGGGTGTAGAAAATAGCAGTGCAGGCCAACGGCAGGCAGAAATATACACTGAACAGCCACCAGTCCTTCGCTGATTTATAAAACTAAACAGAAAAAGGGAGAACAGCACTAGACTATTATAAACATCTGTACAAGAGAGTTTAAAGGTGAAACATGTCAGAAGTCAATTTAATGGAACGTATCTCAAGGGGACTCAAGGGTTTGACTCAAATTCAATTGTTGAATTGTTGACTTGCATTTAAAAATCAATTCATCAAAGAACCTCAGTGAAATTAAAACTGATCTTTGTTGTTATTTTAAGGTTGATGGAAGACCTGTGAACACACACATATACACATACATGCAGGTGCTGCAGTATTTTCTGTCAGCCAAGAGAGTGATAATTGTGATATACAGTTTATTTCATTTTCTGTAAACTCTGTCTGACCCCGATCTAACCAGGAAGCTTTCACAGTATGATGGTGAGTATACGCTCTATTATGGGAAGTATTCACATCCATTCATACACAAGTCAGGATGTGTGCCAACATGCACATCTGCATCTCCGTGTGTGTCTGTACTATAAATGTGCATGTGCAGGTTTGCAGTGTGCACAGCTGTGTCAACACGCACTATTTTTCTCCACGCTGAATTATATGTCTCTGAAGGTCTATGTGTCACAGCTCACCCTCATAAAGCCAGATTTCTGCATGGGGTGCAGCAAACAGATTCTCAGGTGTTCTCCTTTGTAGTCCATGGTGATCATGTCGAAGGCTATTGCCTCTGGCACAGCCAGGATGATGGATAATAACCAGATGAGCGCTATCTCAATAGCCATCCACTTTGGAACTCCGATTCCTTTGATACGGCTCCACGAGGCCACGGCACGATACCTGGAAGATCAAACATGTGCATTCTGCTAACCAACAAATGAACATTAGTTAAAGGAATATCAACATTTTGGGAAATACTCTTATTCACTTTATTGCTGAGAATTTGCTGAGAAGATCAATATTACTGTCATGTTTGTACGGTAAATGTGTGTAGAGCCATCACCCAGTTTGCATAAATTAGCTCACCGCCACTCTAAAGCTCACCAAAACCACAATGTGCTGTTTTTACTTTCTGTGTTTTTGTACTGATTAAACTAACAAGATAAAATGTGTGAATGAGTGCTCTAAATTACCTTTGGACAGAACCAGACTAGCTCCCATGTCTCTGTGTTAAGCTAGCTAACCGTCTCCTGACTGTAGCTTAGTACATGCCATACAGACATGAGAGTGGTATCAATCTTTACATTTAACTCAGCAAGAAAACAAATAAGCATGTTTCCCACCATTTTTCACTATATTCTTTTAATAATTTAATAGAAGTTAATTTTATTTTTAATGGAATTTAATTTTTTAGTGGAAGTTTAACCTATATGCTGTCTAACTGTCAAAAACCTTCACAGGATCTATTTGGTTTTATTCTGAGATATTGATTATCACATATCTCAAATGACAAAACTGAAATCTACATTCTAGCTTTTTTAGCCATTAAGGCTTTTTTGAAAACTATGTATCTGAAGATTATGAATATGAAAATAATACATTTTAATAAAAATATCAGATGTAAATTCCTTATCCTAAGCTCAGTTTGGTTGACAGTCATGTGTGTCAATGTATACTATTGATCAGCAATGCTAAAAGCAACCAGAAGCAAGGAGGTCAAAAATCCTTGCTCCCACAATGGTTCAGTAATTCCTGACTGTTGATGTAGCGTTAGAAAATGGAAAGAGGCGCTAATGTGAGAGGAAGTGTGAGTTTGGGTTGGTTGTGGCCTGGTTTACCTGTCAATACTCAAAGCACACAGACTCAGCACTGTGATCCCCACTGAGGCTTTTTGGACAAAAGGCACCAGCTTGCACAGAGTCACCCCAAAAGGCCAGTCCTCCGCCAGGAGCTAGAGAGAGAGAGAGAGTTGATGACTGAGTTAAACCATGAGAAAGAATGAAGCAAATTATTGTTTTCCCAGGCTCAGGCATCCAGTGTTGACCAGAAATGCGTGAATCTGAACTTATCGGTTTCTGTGAACATCCAGAGTTGTTTTCTCCTTGTCAGGTTTAATGCTTTTGATATTTTCTTGAAAACATAGTGAGTCCTCTTTTTGACCTCAAGGCATCGTAACCCAAGTAGTTACAGTAGCTCAGCAAAACTCTGCTAAACCTTCACAATAAGGGACTTTTCATGTCTGGAATTTGAGTTTAGATCAATTGAAATCATATGGCCCTGTATCTCCTCATACCACCCTATCTCTCTTGTCTCTGCTCTGGTATGTGCAACTGTGTCCCTGCTGTTTTGACATGCTTTCCCCCCTTACCTAAATATACAGATACTTTGGCCCCCTCTCTCTCTCTCTCTCTCACACACTCACACACACACACACACACACACACACAATGAGCCCAAAATATAATAATATGTCAGAGACGAAGGGATATTGAGGGGCTCAGAATCCTCAAAAGTAATAACATGTAGGAACTACTTGAAAGCCCCTTTTTAAGAGTGTGTATGTGCACACTCAGGTGTGAGTGCGTGTGAGGAAAGTGTGTGTTTGGGAGGGATTTAAAGTCCAATATGCAGCAAAATTGAATTATACACAACAATAGTGCAACAAAAAATCATTGATAAGTTAAGGGACTTTTGAATTGACTGTAAATAGAACTACTGCCAAAAAGATCACCATAAACTTATATGGTATAGCTCACCTTGTAAACATTAATGGGAATGCCGATGATGATGTGCAGCAGGTCTCCGAGTGCCAGGCTGCCAATCAGGATGTTCGGCCCGTTACGCATGCACCTATTCTTATAGATAATTCTCAGCAGAGTGGAATTACCAATAATACCCACAACAAACACCAGGCAGGACACCACCGTATTGATGTACTTGAAGGTGTCTCGTATTTCTGTGGGCCCAGTGCACATGGGAGGTAGCCGGCGGCGGGGCATGGTGATATTGGGCCTCATCGGACCCTGCACGTCTCTTTCTACGAGTCCAAGTCTCTGGGTAACAGTAAGAGGGTCCTGTGGCACTTGTTTCTTTGGCTCCAGCTGCCCACTGGCCACAAGGATGTGACCAGCCAGGAGGAGTAACTCCAAGCAGAGGAGATGAGTCTTCATCCTGGAGTTTGGTTGTTAATATGGCTTTTATCCAACAAGGCTGCAACTGATCCTCTTTGAGTGCGCCTAGAACACAAATACAAGAAAGTACTGTACTCAAGCCTGTTATTTTACTACAGGGGCATTATTATTTCATATGAAAAAAAAAAACAACCTCAGGTTCTAATGGGCTCCAGGATCCAGGATTTATTATGTAACCTTAGCTCACTCAGCTGTCATCTATATATAAACACAACCTGCAGAAACATTATAGTACTTTTTAATTTAGGGACTGTACAAAATTAATATAGGGAACAAGTGTGTCAGAAAAGGGATAGGGCCTTTTTGGCTGAAGATAGTGTAGTCTGACATTTTTGTTTGAGAGATCAATTTATTTTAGCCATCCCTTGAAACAAAGTTAATAGTTTTCATATGCAGAGGAGAACAGTTCTGTTTCTGTATTAGGGTTTTGTGATGCACATTAGAAGTTATATGATTTATATAATAAGGTTTATTTACCCTAGTTCAGCCAACACTTATTAACACTGTTATATTATTTTGACGTTTTGCGGGGAGAAACATAAGGTTCAGCCCCCCACCACCCCAATTATTTTCATACAGTCCCAAAATCAGTCAATTAATTTTCTCCAGTCCCTGCTGTTTAAGCTTCTACTTACCTAACTTCTATCTGAGGTAGAAATTCTTCAATATTTGTGCCTCTTAGATCAAACTTCCCCAGTAACTCAAGCTCTCGGGACTGAGAAATGTCCCCAAAGCGGATGGTTGGTGGTCCTGCAGAGACAGTCCAGTCATCTCCAACTGCAGCTATCTTCTTCTGTAACTGGAGCCAAAGTGAAAAAGATCTGTGATCCAGAGGCTCCAGTCTGCTCCTCTGGTAATTCACTCCTCTCTAGTACTCACTGCTCAGTCTGAGTATGCACAGTCTGAAGAGTCTGAGTTGATCCCTGCCCTCCACCCCCTCCTCTTCTTAAGTAGAGGAGGGGGTGGAGAAAGGCAGGATGTTCACAAGTTATTCAATGTTCAACAGAGTTCCCCTATTTTAACAGAACAGAGTAAACTCATAATCAATTTGTATTATGGTATATTTCATCCCCTAATAGCATCAACAATTAATTTTCCTACAGATTTAATTATTACTATTAGGTTTGTCCTATTGAAATGTTTTTAGTTTGACCTTACATTTGTAGTCTCAACAACTGGTCATTGTTGAAACTGCGAACAGCACCTTCACTGCGTCAGTGCCCTGAAAACAAGAAATATGACTCAACTTTAGTTTTAAGATATGTATGTTGTGTTGTTTTCTTATTGACAGCTCGCTGGGGTTAACGCTGCTGTCTTTGTGATATCAAACATTAGCTTAGCTAAATAAGTGTTATGGCTTTTTTATGGGTAGCAGGACAAGTGCAGCTAGCTCTAATGTTATGTTTGTTACAGAAGATTAAATAATTTTTTTTTACATTTCTTACATTCATATTCTTCCTATTGTGTACTTCTTCTTTCAAAAAACAGAAACCTGCTACGCCTGGCCTAGCATATTGCAAAATAAATTGATTTAACAGTTTTATACTGCACACTACTATGAAAACCAGTATGCAGTATGTGGTACATACTACATAAAGCATACTGCAGTCACTGGTAGTATGTAGTAGGCGGTTCTGAATACTGCATGTCTGGACCAAAGTGGTGGACCGACAGACCAGCATTGCTATCTCTAGAGCCACGCTGCTAGCATAGCTAAAAACATACAATGATATCTCCCTATGTGCCAGTATTTCTTTTGTGGGTCACAAATCATAATAATGCTATTAATACTAATTTAGCATTTACCACACACTATATGAGCTTTCCTAAAGCAAGAAAACTCCTGTACTGTATGTATGTTGAAGGTGCTTTATGCCACATTTATCTGCATTTTCTCTTGTGCTGTCTAGACCACACCTGTATTGGCCCAGTGTTGATCCCCCCATGTGAGGTTCAGATTTTTGTAAGAAGAGTTACACTCAGGCCAGACGGCCATCAGCACCAGATGTGTGTCTCTCTTGATAGATTACCATCTCAGTGGAGCCGTAAGAAGTTATATTAGGTAGACACTGTGTTTTTCTACTTTTTGCCTGCTGCATGTGCAACCCAGCAAGAGAGTTCAAGAGAAAGAGATGGTTATCTTTGTAAAGGTAGTTTTCTACTCACTAAAATGGCGTAGTCTGCTGTACTACCAGATCTTAGAGGATTATGTTGAGTGGTCACAGAACTCCACCCACTGCATGTGTGTGTGTGTTGTTATTGCACAAGATCTCACCAATCTAGCAGTATTTTGGTGCAACTTCCTGATTTTATAATGTTTTCATAAAATATGTGTTTTGCCTGTCTTTACTTAGTTTTTGTCAACACTGTCAGACACAATAAAAAGTTAATCTTATTTATTTAGTCTTATAATGATTTAGAGCTTTAAAATCATTGTGTCTACACCATATACGTTATTAATTGTTGAATATTAACTTTTGTTCATTTTTTGTACTATTTCACGTGTGCTTTTTTGAAAACTTATACATCATGCAAGTTCATCATTAGCATTAAGTATACAAAATAACAATTTGGGGCATAAAAAACACATTTTTAATTTCAAAGTGACCATGAATTTAATAAATCAACTGCATTGTAGAAACAGACTGTATAACCATATGACCATATAAATTTAAAACAAAGAAAGATCCATCTGATGATGGTGGTGGTAGTAGCCTATTAATTGTTCCTTTTTTAGTTGAATTGTATGTCAGCCCAAACTGTTTTGTCTGGTGTGTTAGGAGACATTTCTTAAGAAGAAGAATTTATATTTTTAGACATTGGGGATACATACAGTAAGAAAATACTGTAGAACTACAGTCTGTGTTGAAGAAACAAAAGGGGAAATGATGTATATTATAAATAGAGGTCAATGAAACATTTCACGCCATGTTACTATTTATTATGATCATAAATCGTATTTAAGCCTCCTTTGAGGATGATTTGGATGTTTTTGTCAACACCTTCAAACTATGTGTTACCACCGTCTGACATAAAGCCTGACGGTGTTGACGTCTGACGGTGTTTCTATACAAAAGAGATGGTGTTGACACATTATGGTTGACACAAGCAACATCAGTAAATTTGTTATATAAATATTAAAAAATGCAAATTACAGGAGCTTGTTCGACCATTGCATTTAGTAAATGTGGAGGTTGGAAAGGGGGTCCTCGGGGATATAGTTGACCATATAGTTGCCTGATTTTATTACTCTTTAATAAGTATCTGACGGTGTTGACAAAAACTTGGGACACATTTTGAGCAATCAAAAAATAAGAGTAAATATTGTTGAAAATTCACTGCTTCTAGGTTTAAAGAGTTTTGGCCTATATAATATACATTTAAAATATTATTTTCATCCTTTTTTTTATCAAATTGAAATGAAATCTCTTGTCTGAGGACAATGGATGTTGTGGGTACTGGGCTGTCAAAAAAGCATACAATTTCCATCCATTGTCAACCGCTTATCCTGCGTACAGGGGGGGGCTGGAGCCAATCCCAGCTGACATTGGGCGAAAGGCGGGGTACACCCTGGACAGGTCGCCAGTCAATCGCAGGACCACACATAGACAAACAACCACTCACACTCACATTCACACCTAAGGGCAATTTGGGAGACACCAATTAACCTAACCTGCATGTCGTGGGAGAGAGAGAACCCACGTGGACACGGGGAGAACATGCAAACTCCACACAGAAAGGCCGGGGCAACCGGGGTTTGAACCACAACCGTCTTGCTGAGAGGTGCCAGTGCTAACCACTGCACCAACGCGCCGCAAGCATACAATTTATCATTTTTAAAACAAGTATATGAAAATAAACTACATTTGTGCAGATGATCAACCCTGGTTGTTTTAAATAAGAAAATAAATTTTCAACGGAATTAGCAGTTTTCTTAGTGGGACATGTTTTTGCCAAAATCTCAAGAATCAGTGAATTACCAATTTTGAATTCCTTGAAGACTTTTCATGTGATTTTGAAAGTATTACACTATTAGTAACCTATAATATTGTCAATAATGTCACCATATACCCATTTTTAATCCAAATATTGCATTGATATAACCATATTATTGGTATATGTAGTATTTGTAGTTACCATATTGTTACCAAAATATTCATATATTACTTAATAGTTTTGCCTCATCGCTATATTTAAATGTGTTTCGCTATATTTAAATGTGTTTCCCTCTTATTACCCTTTTACATACATTTCAGTCTAATATTACCCACCTATACCTTTTGTTAATACCAAGCTATTACCTGGTTATTACTTTGGTAATTACATGTCATTGCTTACTTAATTATTAACACTTTATTATGAATCTATTACCAGACTATTATTATCAAGCAGTAATGTAGTGCTATCAGATTTTCCACTCATTCACATATTAATTATGTTCTGTTTATTTATCCATCCAGTTTTTAAGATTTGGAGAATCTAGAATGTGTGCTCCTGTTCCCGTTTCAAACAGTGAAATGTACAACATGCCATGTGATGGCAATCACATTATCATGCCTATGATGCGAGGAGCAGTAAGTGAGCCTTGTGAGTAGGGAGACAGTCATCTGGCTCCGATTCAAGACCCCGAGGCAACAAGCACCGAACACTGAAACTCTATATGACTCAATAACTTGGGTCTCTAACGAAGAGAGAAATGTTCTTGGGAATAATTAACATGAATTTTATCACATTAACCACCACCACCAAAATCCAAAGGAAAAAAAGGGTTTAGAAAAATCTGGGTTTAGAGGAATTTCATAGTTTGGGTAAACTTAACAGTACAATGGGAACAAAAAAATATATATATATAACCCCATACTGTAAATACAGAAAGACATCTAGCACAAAAAATCTCCTCAAAGGCTTTTTAAAATATTTGATAAACACATATCTGGTAGGGGCACCTCACAGCAAGAAGGTCGTGGGTTTAAACCCCGGTTGCCCCGGCCTTTCTGTGTGGAGTTTGCATGTTCTCCCTGTGTCTGCGTGAGTTCTCTCCGGGTGCGCCGGCTTCCTCCCACCATCCAAAGACATGCAGGCTAGGTTGATTGGTTACCCTAAATTGTCCTTAGGTGTGAGTGTGAGCGTACAGTCTATGTGTGGCCCTGCGATGGACTGGCGACCTGTCCAGGGTGTACCCCGCCTTGCGCCCGATGTCAGCTGGGATTGGCTCCAGCCCCCCCGCGACCCTGTATGCAGGATAAGACGATGTTGACGATGGATGGATGGACATATCTGGTAATCACCTGGTTTAATTTATATTTGAAAGGTGGGGGATGGGACTTCATGCAGTCACTGGGGCTAATGCTAAGCTATCTGTTGATGGTCAGTAAATACCTCCAAACCATCAGCTGGCTACTTATTAAGCCATGTGTTAAATAGAAGCTTTGAAGTTAAGGCACTTCTGATGGAACTGGGCTGAGTAGAGAAAGTAATGTAACGAGAACTGCTAACTAACTGTTATAGACTAATTAATAATGTAATTACTTTTACATTTTAATAATATGTGATTATACTTTTCAAGTGACTTGCCCAAGTTACTGCGCAGGAATCTTTCAAGTGCTTACATAGTCTGCGTGACTCCACTAGTGTATGGCCTTTTACTTTGAAAGACGCCCTGACATCAATGATTAAAAAAATGAGTCAGTCAAGCTCATGTTTTACTATCTCCCATATTAACAGACTTTTACCACTCTTGTCTGACAGTGACTGATGTCCCAATAAACAGATTTACAATTTAAAGCAAAGAGGGGCTTGCTCTTTCCTCTCAGCATTGTCTGTGTTATTTATAGGAGCATCCTGCACTGGTTAATATGTAGAGAGCCCCCCCCATCTCTCAAAGACGGTTCCTTTAAAAGCAGAAAATTGTCTTCAGATATACCAGAGCAGAACAAAGCCCTGACTTGTTTTGAACAAACAGAGATTTATTGCCTTCGGTGTCAATAAGAGGACACCTTACCTAACACACAATACACCCTCAGATCACACTCTGGTAGAAGCAGGACATACTGACATTACAGCTGAATTATGCCCACTGTCGTGTTGTTACACATATCTCTCGAGTATGTCTAAGAGTCAGATCAGGCTGACTGGCCTTTGTCCTGCAGCCTTGTGAACTGGCTAGTAGGTTAATAGATAGTAATTTGCTCTTACTTTATTTGATCTATAAAATATCAGCATCTCTTGGTTGAGTAATTTCTTCCCTCTATCAATTATTTGTCCTCTCTGTTTTTTCCTTAAGTGCCCTGGTCCTGGTTCCATTCCTTCAACATAAACATACTAGTAAAGAGGTTTTTTTGTAGATAATTTGTTGTGATATTTTATCTTAGCTTAGTATGTAAATTCTAAACTTTTAAAAAGGATTTTATCAGGTAATCTCATTGAGAATAATGTTTGAGTGCTTAGTCACTGAGTAATATGTACTTGGTAGTGTTTACTATGCCTCCATCATTTACTGGTTATGCTTATAATGACCGGCATGGAGAGGCCTTTAGCATAGATAGAGGTTGTCTGACGCTGTCCCAATTCACCCCCTTCCATAAATTGAGTGCATAATTGTGTTCACACTGACAAATATGGCAAAATGCAGTGCACTATGAGTACCTGGATTGTGTACTCATAACACCCTCAACGGCTTTGACTACAATGCGGAAAGGGAGGGACCACCAACCTATTTTCGAACTTTTGAAGATGGTGGCAGAGGATGCTGCAGCGGTTGCGATTGCACACACAAGCAAGTGAAAGTGTGTGATTTTTTAAATAAAATTTAATTGAAGTCAAGTAAGCAAACAAGCTGGCAGATAATTTGCCATTAAAAAGAAAAGAGAAGCGCTCAAATGAAAATGACCGTGTTTGACAACACAACCCTGTCAAAATTCATGCACTGGGCAAATAAGTACATATTGTACAGAGTGTACTACAGTGTACTACTTCTCAAACAAGTAGGTGGGAGGCCACCCGATGGCCCTGTATACTGTACTTGCTTGCACTCTTACATTTACATGTATTTCATATTTCAAGACAGGCTAAGGAAAAAATATCTGGTCTTATAAAGGTTTCTGACTAACATACTAAGCTAGCACAGTGCCAGCACTGACAGAAAGTGGCTAAAATCACCATGATTTATCCAAATTAAATCTTGGGGTGAAATATACTCCTTTTACTGTTCGAGTAAACTGCTTCACAAAAGAGTCATCATTTTAGGCAGTTATGAGGCAGGAGCAAATACATATTTTGAATACACAATGTGAACTTCTTGTTTACAGTTGAAAAATGGGAGTCTCCTGGGGAAATCAGGAGTTGGCAAATATGGCACTGAGACCTTTAGTACTTCCACAGGAATGCTCAACCAACTTTTGGTACATTCTTCCATGTGATAAATATGTCACAATCACAGTCAGAACCAGAGCCCATCCCTTCCTCTCTAAATGTTTTAACTGGAAAGGCGAGCAGACATATTGTAATGACAAGGGTCTTCCGCAATGATAGGACTCACTGCTGTTACAGTTGTCATACAGAAAGCCTTGTTTCACAGGCGCCTGTTGTAAAATGTGCCGTCTGTCTATCTCCTTCTTTTCTACTTCTTCCATTCCCCTTTTATCTTGGCACCCTTTCTCTCATCATTCTTCCCTCAGTCTTTTCTACAGCCCCCATCTATGTCCTTTACCCCCTCTAGCCATCTCCGGGGTTTGATTTTCCCTTTTACTGAGAGACAGAAAGGAGAGGTTGTGCCCCTCGTTCCTCACATCAACATTACACACTGATGAAATGACTAAACTGCAGCCCTCGGGCTACCCCTGCACCCAGGATGCAGCGCTGCATGGGCTCGTGTGTGTGTATGTTTATCCCCCCTTAGGCCATCTTCTTTTCTCTCTTTCCCTCTCTGGTTGTGCTCTTGTGATAATGGTCCATTAACACTGAGCCCTTCATGACATCAACACAATACACTCTTGTGTGTGTTTATTGTCTAAAGGTACTTCTCAATTCTTCAAAAGAGCAAATATGCAGGAGTAACAGAACACACACAGCTAATATGAGAAAACCTGCAGATTTTTCACAAGCACCACAAAGAGAGAAGAAAAGGCGGAGAGGAAATTTCTCTAACAAGTCTGGTATGTATCTGAAATATTGTGCTGTTGCTTGGATACATGTGTATTTTTCCAGCAGATATTAGGGCGTCAAGCTGAAATATTCCACATATTGTACATGCTGGTTGGTATACACATCTGCTATGAGTACCATGCACAAACACACATGTATGCAGAATAGAGACATAATGTGGACTATGATAGAAAGCTATAATAACACGTTGCCATCTCTCACATCATGTGTGCTATGCGTGCATGTGTACTGTATATATGCTTTGATAAACATTTAACAGATGTTAAATGTCCATGTGACCATTGAAACAGAACCTGTCTGCAGTGATTAAAACTTTTTTGCACAAACGTTCTCCTTCTTTCGCTTCTCTCCTCCACTCCATGTTTCGACCATCCTTTGGACTCTCAACATGAAGTATAAATACCTCCCTTATGTGTATATTATTTCTTCTACACCTCCTCCCTTCTGAAAGGAAAGATTAATCTTTACTGTCTCTGTTGCTCTCCTTCCTCCTCCCCGGAAGGCTGCTGTGTTTTTTTGACATGTGGCCTCACACACACACACACACACACACACACACACACACACACACACAGCACCACCAGCGTGTAAATCGATTGAAGACACATTTTCACCTTGGATGGGGTCAGGATCGCCACCGTGCTTATATAATAATGTAGTCTCATCCGGTGGGAGAATGCAGTGGAACAGAAATTTTGCTTCAGTGTCAATGTTCTGGACTTTGAGAGACTGCAAGGAAGAGAGCAATAAAGGATTCGCTATGAAGGAATGTGACTTTTCCTAATTCAATTTTCCCCCCTCTCTCCCCCTCTGTCTCTTGTTCTTTAGCAAAAACCTCAAAGTAATTAAACCAATTCAAAAATAATTATTACACTTTTCATCCCCCTAGCATCAAAACTTACCGCATGATAGTCTTCATATGGTGTAAGCAGCAATAGAGCAGCTTAGTGCATGTAAAATGCATTTGAAAAAACAGAACATATTTGCTAATCTTTCCACACAAACAGCAAAGCTTCTCGTGACAGACTTATTCAACTTTAAGTTATTTGTGTTGCTTTTATTCATCAAATCATCAAACAACATGCTCCATTATTTGCTTCTACTCTTAAATTAAACCGACCCATAGCAAAACCAAGCCAAATTCTACTTGCTACCATGTTCTAGAGATGGGTAGTTAGAGTGAAATAAACTAGTTTGCTCACTGTAGCTAAATAAACAGTAAACATGTAATAAACAAGACCAACAGCCATGCTAGCAGCTCTGTGAGGCTGTATTAAGGCACAGGCGTGCTTTGAGCTAAATGCTAATGTCAGTATGCTAACACGCTCACAAGGACAAATCTAACATACTTGTGTTTATTAGGAGTTGTTTACCATGTTTACCATCTTATTCTTGTGTGTTAGCATGCTAACATTTGCTAAATAGCATTAAATGTGAAGGACAGCTGATGATCCTATTACATTTGCAGGTATTTCGGTATCTCGTGTCGGGCTCAGACCTGGCACGTCGCACATATTTGTTGTGGATTGTTGATCTTTGTTGTTGTATATTTTTATGTTGTCATTTTATATATTTATATGTACATTATATTATATTATTACATTATAATATTCTCTTCCGTTGCGTTACTTCTGCAAGGCACAGACCCAGAATAATGCACATGTATATATCTGCAACATTGTTCTTCCATTCCATATTTATATATTTCTACATTTATTTATGTTGACTGTATGTTTGTCTACATGTAGCACCTTATCACCACAGCAAATTCCTCGTATGTGTAAAACACTATTTGGCAATAAAGCTCCTTCTGATTCTGATTCTAAATCAATGCACTGAGCAAAAAAATGTGACCTGATGATGGCACAAGTGGAAAAGTTAAAGGGGCATTATGGAGTTTCCAGCGGCCACTAGCGGTGCGGTTTTAAGATTGCAACCAGGCGTGTACTCGTATGCGTGCTCGCTTGAACTCATGAGCGAGCATAATCCGAAACACAACCGCTTTCATACAGAAATCCTGCAATAAATGCAGAAACACCAGCATGCTCAACACCGGCTCTGGAACATTACTTAATTCAGCGCAGCCAGCCGCATATCGGCATAATCCTCCTGGAAAAAAGGCAGAGCAACAGCGGCTATAGACAGGCAGGGAGACAGCTTCACACAACATGCTGGAAACTCAGGTAAACCCCTACTGCAACTTTACAGTAATAGTTTAATCAGCTGCAGGTTGACCCATGATCATACATGATCACGGTACATTTACTGCATTTAGCCTACGTGCTACATCATTAGCTCGCCTGCTGCTTTCAGTAACTATCTTTATTATCTGTGTATCATTCACCGGAGGCTCAGCAATGTCAGCACAGCTAAATGTTTTGGATGATAACGAAACGGGTAGTGAGCTGGGCTGAATATTATAATAAGAGTGTGTCACACTTTATAACAGTTAGACTGCAGTAAGTAAATTTACTGTAGTGTCAGTGGATGGCTCTTCCTCTGGGTTGTATATTATGTGGGTCATTTTAGTTACAGCGACTGAGAGGTGGAGAAGCTGTGTACCTGAGTATTGGTAAAGGCAATACATCTAAATTGAACGTTACGAAGCAAACAGCAGCAGGTCCGAGCTAATGTAGCGTTACCTGGCTGCGTCACTATAGGATAGTAAACAAATCGTTCCTTTTTTGCTGTTTTGCTTTTTATCGTTACATTATTTCTTGCAGGCTTTGACACTTTGACATAATATCTTTGGTACACAGGATAGTAATATGGGTCGTGTTAGTTGGTAAATTAATGTGGATAACTTTGCACCGGACTTTGTCTGTGTTTCTCCAGCTTTACTAATGCTCACTTTGTTCTTACTCGACATCATCTGAACATGTTTGGTCTGATTGGCTTCAGAACATAAACCTTTATTGTAGTTTTGTATCCTCATATGGAGCCTCTGTTTTGCTGTGAGCCGGTTGTTTTATGGTGTTAGTGGACTGCATGTTGTTAGCTGCCGTGTTGTCGCTGTAGTACGAGAGAGGAGCGCGCACAGAGCTGAATCCGACCCGGAGACCTCACATTAAAAGCAGAATAGTGGCTGATGCAAACATTTCAACATTACTCCGAATGTTAAGACAGAATAGCTGTACGAAAATCTAAAGCTGATGATACACGGGGCAACTTTTTGAGCAATGTTGCTGGGCAATCTTGCTAGGGGCAAGTCCGACTATGTTTTGAACAGATAGCGGCGAAGGGGATTACGGTAGTAATCTTTATTCATGACCATTGATAACGTTGCCCTGCACGATTGCTCTAAAAGTTGCTCTGTGTATCATCAGCTTTACAGCTGTCTTTCGTCTGCTGTTGTTGCTGGAGTCTATGCTGAGTTGGCTGCAGTGGTCTGTGTGACTGTGGGACCAGAGCAGTCTGTAAGCGCAACAGTTTCATTGCAGTCCATCCAGTAGTAGCTAATATGTTTCAGTCTTGACCAAAGAGGTGGACCGAACAACAAACATTGCCATCCCTAGAGCAGGCTACTAACGTGGCTAAATGTCATATTGCCATTGCTTGCTTTTAATCTCAAGTGAAACCCACCCAAAGCAGAACCAACACACATTAATTTAGAAAAAAATTAGCTTATGCTCAGAGATGCCAGAAAGCAGATAGCCTTTGTATTTTTTACTCAAAACTTTAGGTAATAAACAAGAGTGACAGGCATGCTAGTGGCTGTACTTTGGCACAGTGGTGCTTTGAGCTAAATTTTAATGTCTGTAATGCTAACATGCTAAGCAGATATATTGCTTACCGTGTTCACCATCTTAGTCTATTAGCATAACGTTTGCTAATTAGCGCTAAATGCAAAGTACAGCTGAGGCCGATGGGAATGTCACTGGTTGTGCAGGTATTTGGTCATCAACCAAAGTACTAGACAGGTTCAAAGTTTGTCCTGAGGAAAAGTTAAGGGATTATCAAAGTGATTATTATGATATAATTAATTATGAGAAGGACATAAAGTTGTACCAAATTTCATGATAATCCAAACAACAGTTTGACATTTAATTTAATTCTTAACTCATGGTGGCACAAGAGGAAAATTCAGGGGATCATCAAGGTCATTAAGATTCATCCTTTGGGCACAATTTTAAGCCTGGGTGAAGAGCAGAGATGGTGACTGAGACAAACAAGAAATAGAAACCAAATGTTGGTAGTCTTACACTGTTCTGCATTCCTTTTGGGGGAGTTCAATATGCCGAATGCATAAAGTATCAGGAACATCCTTCTGATATTGATTTGTTTGTGCAAAAGCAGCTGCATCTCAGCTGTCTCCCAAGTTTTAGCTGAAGGGAGGCCCACAGGGTAAACGATACAGTTGGAAACATTTGGGATTGTGGCCTGTACTGGACCGGCTAAGTATTTAGGGTAATTACTACAAGTGTAACATGTTTCAGATGGGATGGGAATGACCCAAGTTGTTTTGCCATTATGAATCTAGTTGACTTGTCAATCCAAAACAATCAGGTTAGTGGTCCAAAATAGTCTACATGAAAACCAATTTCAGTATATTCATACGATGATTTAAAAAATTCTAATGTTATAAATTACATTACACGGTAGCCTAATGTCCTACATTTCCCTAAGATGAAGGGAGTAGATAGTTACATTGGACAAATACCTTTTGTTTGTTGGCAGTTCTAGTTTGCTGGATGCTGGAGAGGATTCAAAATGTTTTAATAGCTACACTAGCGTCATGGTTGTAGGTATGGTAATGTTAATCAGTCATTCAGTTAATCACTTTGGTGCAGAACTACATAACTCAACAACTATTGGCTGACTTACTGACTTTGGTGATCTCTGACTTGTCATCTCACACAACCAGCATGTCAAAGTGTTGTAAATGTCTTAACATCCAGAGGATGTAATGGCACAACATGTTGTACATTTATGGTTTCCAATAAAACACTTAGTGATTCCCTGACCTTTCCTCTAGTGCAACCTTGAGGTTGACAATTGTGGTTTTAAGCGCAATGTCTCAACAACTATTGGATGGACTGCCAAGACATTTGACAGCGATGCTCCCCTCAGGATGAATTGTAATAATTTGGTATCCCTTAACTTTTCATCCATCATGATGTTAAACTTTTTCCCAAATATCTGTGAAACAACTGACATTACCTTCAACTTCCGCTCTACTTTGTGTTTAGTGCTAATTAGCAAATACTAGCATGCTAACACGGAAAATGGTAAACATGGTAAACATTAGACCTGCTAGCATGTTAACATTGTAATTGTGAGCACATTAGCATGCCAATGTTAGAAAAACGATTTAAAGCATCACTGCAGGCCTTAGGTTTCATTCTCTGTATTTTTCGCATCTATTAAAAGCACAGTATCATTTCATAACTGATAGCCTACTTTCAACATTACAGATAGTAATATTCAGGTGTATGATGTTAAATTGGAGGCGGATGAAATTGAGAATGAGCCCTTCAGGTAGCCCCAGTGCCAGATGCAAGATGAGGGCAGTGGAATCAGCCTCAGGAGATTCCTCCAGTGGAAAGAAGCACGGGAGGAAATGAGAGAGAAGGAGTGAGAGACAGGGCGACAGCAGCGTCAGGACTTGCAGGAGGTGGAGAAAGACGAGGTGTCCACAAAATCATCCTCACTGCTTGAGGACTCCATTTTGTCTCTTATTGGGAATTTTTGCAACAAATACTAAATAAAGACTAATAAAACACATCGGATTCAGTGTGCAAGGTTTTTGGTTGGATTAACAAAACGCATAAGAAAAATACAGACTTGGTGTACAAAGACCTTACATTTTAATGCAGTGAGCACATCTAAAGTGGTTACTTTTACTGAAATATTGCATGTCCTTAATGCTGCTCTTGCTTAGCTAGCCAGTCCTTTTTCAGTTAATTCCTGACTGTCTGTGCTCTTATTACATATTGTAAGAGACATAACTTTTAAAGTTCAGTGTCTGATCTGAAGGAGAGAGTGATTGACAAGACAGAGAGAAAGACAGACACACTATGTGCAACATCAAGAATGTTGATGCATTCCTTCTATTACTGCTTCTCTCCATGAGGACAAAAATCTACCAGGGGAGTGGCTCTGTGTGTGCTTGTGTGTGTGTGTGTGTGTGTGTCTGTACTGAAATGCCACTCTAAATTAACACCAGGATAAAACACATGTGCAGTGCATATCTGGAGGACTAGTGAGAAGAAGAGAGACACAGAAATACAACAAGTATTCATCAGTATTAGTTCACCAATCTACATGTGTTTGTATCTCTGTGTGCTGAATCCAATAGGAGGGAGAGCAAACAACATAACATTTGGACTGCACTGACTGGGACGTTTTCAAGAAGGCTACCAATAATCTGAATGAGTTTACAGAGGCTGTGACGTCCTACATCAGCTTCTGTGAGGACACATGTATACCAACACACACCAGGGTGAGTTATAACAATGACAAACCCTGGTTTACAGCTAAACTCGGACAGCTAAGGTTGGAAAAGGAGGAGGCATTTAGGAGTGGTGACAGGGCTGGGTGCAGGGCGTTAAAGTACAGGTTTAGCAAGGAGGTGCGAGAAGCTAAAAGACTGTACTGAGAAAGACTAAAGAACCAATTCTCTGCAAACGACGCCACTTCTGTCTAGAGGGGGTTCAGACAGATCACAAACTATAAACCCAAAGTCCCCCACTCCATAAATGATTCCCGCCTGGCAAATGAGCTGAACCAGTTCTACTGCCGCTTTGAGAGTCAATCGGGAACCATCCCATGGGACTCCTCTGCTCAGCTTCAGCCTCAGTCCACCACTTCTCCCCCACCCCTCCTCAGAGCTGGCCAGCTCCACCCTCTCCCCTCCTCTCTCCATCACAGAGAGGGAAGTCAACGGTCTTTTCAGGAGGCAGAAACCCCGCAAAGCAGCTGGGCAAGACTCTGTCTCCCCATCCACCGTGAAGCACTGTGCTGATCAGCTGTCTCCGGTGTTCACAGACATTTTTAACACGTCACTGGAGACATGCCATGTGCCAGCCTGCTTCAAAGCCTCCACCATCATCCCTGTCCCCAAGAAACCAAGGACCACAGGACTAAACGACTACAGACCCGTTGCCCTGACCTCTGTGGTTATGAAGTCTTTTGAACTCCTTGTGTTGTCCCACCTAAAATCAATCACAGAAACTCTCCTGAACCCCCTGCAGTTTGCCTACAGAGCCAACAGGTCTGTAGACAATGCAGTAAACATGGCCCTTCACTACATCCTCCAGCACCTGGACTCCCCAGGAACCTAGGCCAGGATCCTGTTTGTGGATTTCAGCTCTGCTTTTAACACCATCATCCCGGCCCTGCTGCAAGACAAGCTCTCCCAGCTGAGCGTGCCTGACTCCACCTGCAGGTGGATCACAGACTTCCTGATGGACAGGAAGCAGCACGTGAAGCTGGGAAAACATGTCTCTGATTCCAGGACCATCAGCACCAATTCCCCTGCGTTCTTCCGCTTCCTGGGCACCATCATCTCCCAGGACCTCAAGTGGGAGCTGAACATCACCTCCCTCACCAAGAAGGCCCAGCAGAGGATGTACTTCCTGCGGCAGCTGAAGAAGTTCAGCCTGCCAAAGACAATGATGGTGCACTTCTACACCGCCATCATTGAGTCCATCCTCACCTCCTCCATCACCATCTGGTACGCTGCTGCCACTGCCAGGGACAAGGGCAGACTGCAGCGCATCATTCGCTCTGCAGAGAAGGTGATTGATTGGCTGCAATCTTCCTTTTCTTCTGGACCTGTACTCCTCGAGGACTCTGAGGCGTGCAGGCAAGATTGCAGCTGACTCCTCCCACGCCGGACACAAACTGTTTCAGACTCCCCTCTGGCAGGAGGTTGTGGTCCATCAGGACCAAAACCTTTCTCCACAAAAGCAGCTTCTACCTGTCTGCAGCTAGCCTCATTAACAAGGCCGGGCCCCCCACTGACACTCCCCCCTTGTAAATCATACAAATGTCTCTGCACATGTAAATACTGTTTCATCTCGTGTCGTGCACAGACCTGGCACGTTGCACATATTTGTTGTTGATTGCTTTCCAGTGCTGTACTGGGATGTATTGTTGCAGATGTTAAAGCTGAATTTCACCTCCACTTCTTGCTGAAGAAATTCAAACCGCGTTGACCGTGTCTACACAACCATTTTCTTATAGAGACTCATGCCTGCTGCTTTGTTTTTTTTCTACAAAAACATCTGCTTCCCCATGATCACCCGAGATCACGTGATGTGGTGCCATTGCTTTCTCTGGCACGATAATTTTAATATTATCCTGTAGTGTGTGATGCGCCATTATTTTTCAAATCTTGTTGTGTGCATGTTTGAGATTAGAGAGAACATCAGTGAAGTTTATTCATATGTGCGTTACACAACCAAATTTCAAAGTCAGTTAGGATTGTGCTGTCTTAACGAAGGCATTAACTTATCAAACATACAACAAATCTAACTCTTTAAAATTTGGGGGGTAAAACTATTTGAAATAAAGAAGTTGTAGGAAACCTGTCATACATACACTGTCACAAAATCACAAAACACACAAGTAGCCTAATGACCTAATAACAGAAATAAGACCTTAATTTGACTTCTGCAGCCTTCATAAATTTTAACATATCACATGTAGCGTGCATGACAGATGGATCTTTGTGTGTGTGTCTCAACAGTAAAAGAGCAAGCATTCATCCTCTTTAAAATATACACTGACCCCTGGTTATAAGCAGAGGTCAAATACTTAAGCTTGGTAAGGACAGTAATTGTTTGACTTTAACTGGTTATGCAACCTTATTGGAAAATAGTTCAAATAAATCCAATTGCTCTCAATGTATTGGTATATATTTAAGGTCCCCTTGATTCCCCTATTGCTATATAACTGCACTGTGTACACTGCTGTCTTTTACTCCTTTAACTGTATACCTTGTTTGGAAAGCACTTTGTAACTCTGTCTTGAAAGGTACTAATAAATAAATGAATGGACTTTTTTTCTTAGAGCTGCGAAGTCCTGAGGGCAGGGGCTTGTCTTCTTTGTTGATCACCATTTTACAAAAGAAAAGATCAGTCTTCTTAATGTTCCCTATTAATAGCCCAAATCTGATTTTCCTCTATTGTCACATTATTGGTAATGCTGGTATTTACTCAGATGTCTACTATGTCTACATAACACACAAAATCTGTGTAGAATAAGTAGGTTATCTGGGATGTGATCAGAAGATAGTTTGCAAAGATTACACATTGTTATGTTCTTTGAAATGTGAGTTTCTTGCCACACTGCCAGTGATCGTGTCAGACTGCACCTGTGTGGCGGGGTGTGTATCTCATTAGAGAGAGTGTGAGGAAGAGAGATAGGCTTCTCACCTCTGACAGTCTGCAGCAACAGTGGTACGATTGTTCCCTCAGCAGATTACTGTGTGATATGAAGCCTCATGCCTCCAGAAGACATGTGACTCTTATTTGGTTGAGATAGGAGAAGAGTTTTACTGTGTTTCTCTCTCTTTCTCTTTCAACGTGTACACTATGTGTGTGTGTGTTTCATGTTTTTATATCCTGGTGGCAGCTTTAACCTGAATGCACATTAAGCGATCGGGACTGCTTTGTGAGGGTTAAGACTTAGTTTTAGGGCTCAGATTACAGTAAGTTTAAGGTTAGGCATGTAGTTGTGATGGTTAAGATGAGGGTAAGGAGCTAGGGAATGCATTATGCCAATTAGATGTCCCTACAGGGATAGAGGAACAAATGTGTGGTGTGTGTTATTATTGATCTGTAAATCCCTAAGTTGCCTGGCCTACTTGGCTAATTTGCCACGGTGAGGTGAACTCATGGTTGAACCTGTGAAGCCACTTAGTGTGAAAATGTCTTCTTGACTGCAAGAAAATTGTGAAAGTGACACAAATATACTGCTAATTTTAGCAGTGAGACTGAGACTTCTGCATGAAATGTTTCTTGAGAATGTGTTCTCAACTCCTACATTATTTAAGAGTGTTCGAGAGGCGTACTAACTCCACTGGTGGCAGTCAGGTGGCTGCTTATCCACACAGAAGCGGTGAGTCCTCACAGACATTTTTTTCCTTTTAACTCACAGATGACATGGAGCTCAGACAGATTTAGTGAGAAATTCTTAAATGCATCAAGTACAGTGCAGAATCTAACTCTCACTCTAGGTATTAAGGCTGTACAAGCAGTAGCACACAGATGAAGACAATCAGCAGCAAACTTGGATCACCAAATGTTTGGATTCAACAGTTAAATTTCCTTTCAATCATCAATCTATCTCTTTCTAAAATACTATAAGAAGTTGTGGAATTACACCTGGGTGACAAATTCAGTTCAACTTTATTTATATAGCGCCATTTCATAACAAAGATATCATTACACTTTACATATTGATCTTGTCTAGACTTAATTCTTTGTAATATTATTAACAGAGACAAAAATTCCCACCATGAGCAAGCACTTGGCAACACAGGCAAGGAGTTGGTGTCGAGTCGCACCTGGGACCTGGTTCCACAGGAGAGGAGCTTGATAGCTGAACGCTCTGACTCCCATTCTACTTTTGGAGACTCTAGGAACCACAAGTAACCCTGCATTCTGGGAGTGCAGTGCTCTGGTGGGGCAGTAAGGTACTATAAGCTCTTTAAGATAAGATGGTGCCTGACCATTAAGGGCTTTGTAGGTGAGGACAAGAATTTTAAATTTTGTTGAGCCAGTGCGGAGAAGATAAAACAGGAGAAATATAGGAAAGGAAAAGTAAACGTAACTAAGTGCTGTGAAGTGTTCAGCCACCTAGATTCTCTGCCTAGTCTGTGGAAATCTACCAGAGAGATAATACCATTCTTGAAAAAAGATTTTATCCAATTTGGTGTTTTGTTGATGATGGTGGAAAACACTGTCTAACACAAGGCCAAGGCATGTGATTTGCATTATTTGTATATTCTCCCAGACCATTTAGCAACCTCCCTGAATGGAAGTATCTGTATTGATTAGGTTTCACCAATTCAAAAACTTTCTTCCTTGACAACACAACTCAAGGTCCATATACTAGCTTTTTCCATAACATTCAGTTTGCTTGCATGTCAGCAATTCCATCTCCATTGCATCTGAGCCAACTGAGCCAAGTCTGTTGATGAGGACCTTGTTGAAAGATCTGGAAAAAGCTTGTAAGTGGCTCTTGTGTTGGGATTGTTGTGTCAATCTGCTATTTCCAAGGTCAGTAAATCATTTCATGTTTAAAGTGGTACTCCAGAGGCAGATTAAAAGCAGAATGATCAATATTAAAGCAGCAGGTAGAGGTGGAGATATCCTGACTGTTCTTGTAGTTCCTACTGTGAGTTAAGCTCCAAACAAAATCCTTGATCCTACATTTCCCATAATATAACCAACAACTTGTCTTTGTCTGACCTGGTGAACCCCAGGTTTTATACACTCTAAACCCCCAGTTTGCAACGCAGGCTCAGTGATAGATATATCTCCAGTCTTAAGCCAAAATGACCCTAATGAGGTGTGCTAGGTAAAATTTCCTTCATTAGTAAAATGAAGATCAGTTCACCTTTTTTCTCTGTACCTTCAGGGTTTTTCAGATTTGGAGATTTGGATTTGCACTGGTTAGTATTTGCTGGCATCTGGCATCACAAAAAAACATTTTCCATTTTTACCTAGTTCTTAGACTGTTCTCAAGTGATATAAAGTCAGGGCCAGTAACCCTATGTCTCGCAGCCCATTTGTGTCTTGAGTCGTTGACAACCACTGTCGTAGAGGCATCATATGGATGCTAATTGGAGCGCAGCAGAGTATCAGGACGTGTGTTGCATCCTACCCTCTCTTCCACCAATCCTTTCTTTTCTTGTCATCTTCTATTCTCTTTCTCCGGGCACTCATCCTTGGCTTAACGGCAGCTGACTTCCAATAAAGTTTTCTCATATCTCCCCGTTGACTCCATCTAACATCTCATTCCTTCACCTAATTTTTATCCTGGCTCCACACCTCAGTCTTTCACCTCTCTTTCCCACCTCCATGCCTCTCCCTCTTTTCAAAAAAAAAAAGGGTGAGAGCGAGAGATAAACAGAAGTGGAGAACAGCAGCTTCAGACTGTAGTGTGTATGTGGGAGGACTCCAGTGTCAGTGAGCAATCCCACTAACGCCACCAACACACATGAGAGGCCTGTGTGTATGTGTGTGTGTGTGTGTGTGTGTTTGTATGGATTGTGCATGCTGTGCATGCTGTGCCTGAGGGCAGGGAATTTTAAATTAGGCGTCCAAGGAAACTGATACTGCTGAATATTTGAATATTTATTCCTTATCAGAAGCTGGGATATTAATGAGCGAGCTGTGACTGAGCGGGTCATAGAGAGCAAGACAGAGTCTGGCGGTTGGAGACAGGCAGATGGTGTGTTTACTCCTCGGTTTTGATGTTTTATAGCTGTAAGAAAGCACATGAGCTCTGCCTAGTGTTTGTCCTCTGGAATTACATAAGAGTGAATATGTCTAACCGGGACATAATGTTATGATGGCAGTATTCCTCGCTCATCTGCTGTGTATTAATTTTTGGGATGTAGTCTCGAGCAATAAGGAAGATAAAACAAGAACAAGAAGGGAAAACCTGCTTTCTTACAACAATGTTTAGAAAGAGCTATGAAAATATTGCTATGTTACAGAGGTGAACCCCCCCCCCCCAACCATGAGTAGAAAAAAGTTACTGTAAAGTCACTACTAAGCACCAGAGACATACTTTAAATGTGTGTGGACTTACAGTATAACCACATTTTGGGAAATGTGACACCACTCTCGTATATAAAGCTACAGCCAGGAGATGGTTAGCCCAGCTAAGTAAAACCACAACATTATTTGTACACTTTAGTTTTTATACAGATTAAACAAATGAGGTGTAATGTGTGTTAATTAGTGAGCTTTAAATGTGATGGAAGGTGGATTTTTCTCAACCTTTAGACAGAGCCAGACTAATGTTAGCTGCTTCCCCCTGTGTCCAGCATTTAAACTAAGCTAAGGTAAGCTAACCATTTCCTTGCTATGGCCTCATAATTAATTGACAAACACAATGAGTGGCAATCGTCTCATCTAGCTTTTGGCAAGAAATTATTTTATTTTATTTAATTGCCAAAATGTCTGACTTTCTTTTAAAAAACACTAAAATATCATTTAAACTATACATAGATGTCACAGGAACATTAAAGTGTCTTCATAAGTGACACAACTTCACTTTCCCTGACTCTCGGTGTCACAGAGTCAAAGAAGCCAACATGTGGAACAAATCTCCCCTCCCTTTATCTCCTTTAACATTCACTCTGTTGGCCTATTCCCGTCTTAATGGAACAATGGAGCAGCATTACCAGCGGCTCATCCTTGTGATCCTGTCTCCCCGGGGTCCCAGTCCCCTTCCAGTGGTGTATAAATGTAGGTCGACTGCGCTGTGATTTAGAGGGCCTGTTGTTTGTTTGGATGAAGAGTTTTAGTCGAGATGAATCATCGACTTAGGCAATTGAGCATTTTTATGGGTGTAACAGATAAGAACTGAAGGCAACTTTCTCATATTCTCTTATTGATGATGATAGACAGCCAGCTGACAAAGTTCAGATGCTACAGTGTATAGTGGGGACTCCTAAAGTTTCCATCCATCATTGAGGTTACACAGTGCAGTGGATAGGTGTAGGTTGCTGTGATAGTGACTTGTCATTCACAAAGTCACCAAGCCCTAATGCATACCCTGCTTTATCATCTATTTTCCTCTAAACTAGACCATAATTTACAGAATGAACATCATGCTGGATTGAAGAAGACTTGAAACTAGCAATTGAGACCATAAACTCATTACCCAAATGTTGACTGTGGTAATAAATCAAGTGAGAAGTAGGGTTTTACAGGGGGCATAACACCCTGTAAAACAACCAATGCTGGACTGTGTCTTGGCTTTTATTTTCCCGGCCAAAACAAGTCAAAGCTGCTTAACTCCCAGTTCACTTCATTTTTGTACATATTTGACTGTTTCCAGTCTTTATATTAAGCTAACCAGCTGCTGGCTCCAACGACACATTTAGTGTACAGACAGGAGAGTGGTATCATAACTCTTTGCAAAACAACAAATAAATTTAGGCTATTTCCCAAAATGTCAAACTATTCCTTTAATACTGATCTTGTGACACTTCTTGTTTTTGTATTATCTTCTAGTCATTTTTGTAATATTATCCCTGTAGAGTCTTGCTGTGATATTTGTCTCTTTCTGAGATTCACTATAGAAATACCTCTAATCTTTGTCAGGGAAGAGTTCCTAAAGCATCATTTACATATTTGCAGGATCTGTTGTCTCCCCTTGTTTGAAATCCTCACTTTGTCAGCTTTTTGTTCACACACCAGCTGTACAATTTATCACAATATTCACTACAGGCACAATTTCAAATTGCAGAAGGCTGCAATTTTTTTTCTCCTGGAGAAAGATGTTTCAGACAGCTTTCTAAGCAAGGTAGTTTGATGTTATGCAGAATCTGTGGCCTGTAAACAATGTATTTTCAGAAGGGAAAATCATTAATTTTACTCAAACTAAGCACCCAGGCATTTTCTGAGCATCTTTCAAAAACTATTCTGTTGTATTTCAGCCCATATCTCAAAGGCAATATTGAGCAAAAAAAAATGGCAATAAGCCTGTAATTTCTTTTCTGTGTCAGCACTGTGCAGCCCAGAAGCAGCACAGTCCTTATTCCAAATGGATCATCAGACTACGAATGGATCAACAGACTACGGTAGATTTGTCTCGTCTACATTTCCATCAGCTCGTCCATTTATTCACCCGTGTGTTGCAGCGAGCAGCGTTTTCATCTGAGAAACGGCTGAAAGAACAAAAAAAAAGGAGAGAAAAAGGGCAGGGTGTTTGGAGCAGAGCCTTATCCCTCTGACACAAAAGCTCACTCTGATCCCTGGAACACAATAGAGCCAGCCCCCTGCACCCTTGGGCCAGGCAGCAAATAATACCCATAATGCAGCATGTCTATGACTGCCGGAATCCCCCGTGGCCATAGTTGTCCAGCTTTTAGAGGACTGTGCCAGAGACGTGATGCCAGGCAGCAGCCTATAATGCCTATCTATAGATGCCAATTCCTGGCACAAGCCACACATTATTCTTATTCTCTCCTTCATCTTGCCTTATGGACAGGGCGGGGTGTTTATGTGCCTTTATTTGACATAGATGTCAGCCTGTCTTGGAAAACAAGGTGCCCTTAAGGTCTAAAATGTATATACTGTACACAAGTGTTTAAACCAGCATACAGACCCTAGTCTCCTCCATCACGCTCTGTGGCATTGTTTAGAATTGATTGTTATTCAACACAACCATGCTTGTCACACCAACAATAATGTGGCAGTGCAACCCATGGTGGCTTAGATGAAGCAGATACAACAATAACAGTTCTCACACAAGTAATAAGTCCCATGGTGATGCTCCCTAAATAAAGGAACAAGGCATGCCTGTACACAGAGACTGCGAGTTCACTGCAAAGTTTCCTGCTGCACTCCCTCGAGCTCCCACCACCTCCTCAAAACAGCTCTGATGAGGGAAAACTGGGAATTTACCCACAGAAATAAAAGAGCAATTACATCTTAGATTCCTCTGAATAATTCATGTCATTGTTTGTGGGATGCTGCATGAACATGTGTTTGAAAGAAACTGGGCAATCCCTCAGAAACAACACAACTGTGCTAGATTTATAGCCTCAAAGTTGAGGGTTGGGAATAAGAAGACTCAAACAGTTATTGGTTTCAACTGGGTCAGGTTGAGTTGGTTTGGTTTGTGTAGCTACACAGCACCACACTGTGGTGAAAACAAAGCAAAGCACATAGTAGGTTTGTCGCTTTTATTTCAAATATACAGCCTTTAAATCAACATCAAAATGTATGACAAAAATACACTGGCTTACACTGTGGCATCGCACACATGCGACAGCCAGCAACATATTTATTCTTTACAAAGACAGCTCACAGATAAGCATACAGTGTGCAAATACAGTACATGAAAATATACCTAGAGTTGACTATGGATTATGTGGAGTGGTTTTATTGCCTTCAAGCAATAAACATTGTCAAATGACTCACCTTGGATGGCCTAATCTGACCCAGTGGTCTAAATCTACAGCTGTGTGGGATAAAATACCGAGGCTTACATAACTTATGTAAATAATCTTTACAGCAACGTATAGAATAACACAAGAACGCAGAGTCAACCCGCAGCTGCCCCAGGTTATATTTACTGTCTGCACTTACATGGGGGACCACTAGTCTCGCCACATATGGGCATGTGATGTGTGTGTGTGTGTGTGTGTGCGTGTGTGTGCGCGCCCTGTCTAAGCACCCACACTGGTCCTCAGGATGTTTAAATGACTTATTTATTACAGTACAACATGATGTATTCTTGGCTCTGTAAATACTCCAGGGAGAATAAATAATTTCACCTGTCCTCACATGCACACACCTCCCAAATTAGAAAACCTGCCAGATTCTAGTCCAAATTGTTGACTCACAACACACAAGCATTTTTCTTTTCAAAAGGGAATGATCGCTGCTTGCTATATATGACAGTCACAGTCTTTATGCAACTCTGGTGCAGGCTGTCTGTATGACAAACTAAGGCACTCAATTTGGAGTGTAGAAGGCAGAAAACCCCTCATGTGTATTCCACATGACATTGGGGTCCTTTTTAAAGCAGCTTCTGACTGACAATAAAGCTTCATAAACAACAGTATTAGACACTTCTCTCCCATTTACCTGTCAATAATTTAGGTGACATTTACGTGAATCCATGGGGCCAATATTAAAATTAAATGAGCGGTTAAGCTTAGCATAGCATTCGGATGAGCTAAAACATCAGATAGGAGTGTCTTCCACACTTGCCACAGGCTTTAGGAGACATGTAGCCCCAACAGGAATCAGGCAATCATGCCGCCACTCCTATACGGGTCTTCCCCCGTTCGGTGGTTCCATATCCAGCCTTTTCCCGATTTTGGTCCCATCAGCTCATCTCAGAGCGTGTGATACATACTTGTCTGTCCTTCTGTGTCTCATTCTGTCAGTCATACGTTGATCTTTTTCAGCTGTTCATATGTGAGGAAGAACTGGATAGAGAGTAAAGGAACGCAGGCAAGAGGAGTAGACATTTTTGTTTAGCAGAATGTGAGACTCAGAGATTTTGGCTCTGTCTGTATTTCAGCTCAAAGCTTCCCTTGTTAACGTTTCCTTGTTACCTCAGTCTACACTGTTGTAACAAGTCAATAATCTCATTGCATTGTTGAGGCCTAGTTGGAGCACGATGACAAACCGTCTGCGCTTCTCTTCCCCCCTGTAACTCTTTGGCCTTTGCAGAAAGATTTTCCTCGTCTTTCACTCTTTCCTTTTCTCTCCCCACCTGTCCCTCTTCCTCTTACCCCCCCACCCCCACCCCCCAATGAGGCCCCTGAAGGCCATACGTCCTCTCTAACCAGGGGTTCCTCTGGCAGTAGTTTGACAAAGTTACATAAGAGAGTTAGCCAGCATTAAGCTAAGTTTTCCTCCACTGGAGCATGGCTTGGAATCACATACATACGTCACTGAATGCATAACAGAATTTAAAAATTTTTCCTGCTGATTTCTCCAGCTCAAAAGATATTGCATCACAGAGGATATATGTAAACAGACTGGTGCACTAATGAGATAGTTAAAGGATACAATGATGTTCCACGGGCCCAGGCGGAGCCAGTTGGGAAAGAAACCCTTGTAGAGGGCCATAAAGCCCTCGGAGCGCCACGTCTGAAAAGAAAACAAACATGTTTAAAACCCATTTTATCTTGTTATCCTCTGATGGTCGTTCTAAAGTTCTCTGTGTGTCCAACATAACTACATTAAATAATCATTATCACAGGAGGCAAAAATCAAACGTACACACACAGATTCTTCTCATTCACAGATAAGTCATGAAGAAGCCTGTACTTAAAGGAATACTTCAGTAAGGTACTACTGCACTTCTAAAAATCTGTGGGAGTCACAAGAGACAGATAAAAAAGTAGAAAAGTCAAATTTGAAGTAGCTGGGGGTGAAATATGCAGACCTTTAGTCCATAGTGGTTCAAGCTTCAAAACACTGGATCCTACATTTCCCAGAATGCAACCAATAGTATCTTTGTTAGTACCATCCTACCTAGCACACATATTTATCGGGAGTTATTTTCTCCCTCTAGAGCCACAGACAACATTATGCAACTGTTTTCATGGGCTGCGTAGCACCCATAATGAGTAACCTGATGGTGGAGTGCTTCTTTAACATAGTCATCTACAAACACAATCTGAACTGGAACAAGTGTAGGATGTTTGTTTTCTCCATTTTGGGGATTGTGACGGACCTGCAATACACAGTCCAGTGTTCCCTGGTAGAGAGCTCCTCCTCTCTGGTTCATCATGCGTGTCCGGACTACGTCCACAGGGTTGGAGGCCAAAGCCCCCGCCAGACCACACACAAAGCTGGACCTGGGGGATGACAATACACAGGTTCAAGTGATAATCTGTAGATTCTATATTTTCGTCTATTAATTAATTATTTAATAAACATTGCCGTGGTGGTGCGTGTGCTGCTGATAACAACTGTAAAAAAAGAAAAAACACAAGGTTGACAATTTAACTTACACATTGAGTGTTTAGAAGAATTATTAAAAAATAATTGTCTATGGGAAAAACTATTGTTATATCAAGTGAACATTGAGAGAATATAACAAGCATATTTCAAGAATCAGTGGGCAATATAATGATGTGGGTCAACACATCCATTTGTTGAACAGGGCAGTTCATCATTTTATAGATCCACCTTAACATGTCTTGCCCCGACAAGAAATTTTCTCCCATCACATGAGACAGCAACAAGATATCCAGATGACTCGGCAAACTCACAAGAAGTGTGTGTACACGGTGTCCCCCATGTAACCCGACAGGATCAGATGCTTCTTGGTGATGTCATAGACTGGTAGCTCAACCCCGACAACGATGGCTGCCCGCTGAGCCGTTAGAGAGACACCCTGATGCAGAAGGAGAGGGAACATTACAATACTGAACATTTGAGCATTATAGAACAGTGCTGTGCTACTTGAAACCTGTGGAGACCGAGGTCATTTATCAAAGCTAATGGAGCATTTTCAGTCTTACTGTACCTTCCACAGTCCTCTTGTTCCTTCCTGCTGGTAGATGTTGATGAAGTTGCCCATCATACTGCCCTGGATCACATTTCCCTGAGCCTGCATGCGGATCTGGATAGACAGACGTAATATGGATGCATTAACCCGGCTACCGTCAAAATGCAAACAAAAAAAAAGAGGGGGGGAAACATGGTGGTAGGGATTTTTGTCAACCACGGTGTCCTACAGTAGGGTTTCTGTCCTTGTTTCCAGGTATTTTCCAGTCCCTACTTGACTTGTTTTCGTTTACAATGGCTGCTGTTTACAGATCAGCCTTGGTTCACTGCCTGGCTCTGTGAAGATTTGGCGGGCCCAGCGAGAAAACACGGTGATGAAACGCAATGTTCCAAAGCTGCAGCCATATTAATGACTCTGTTAACTCTTAACACACACGGTGGACAGGAGTGTGCCAAAAAGGGCATGGCGATAAGTGGCAGGGTAAAACATTATGTGTGCACACACACACACAAGCACATCATATTAATCCACCCATATCGTTTACAGGACAGTATGTTAAACCCCAGAAACTTTAGTCTATAAATAATCCACAAGATTGGGATTGATAGCACCAAGATGCACTTCACTCTACTTGGCATGCTATCAAGTGAGCACACCTAAAACCTGGAGCTGTTACAGACTCATCTAGAAAAGGCATATATCTATTTGTATAACTTAACAATACACAATTAAAGAAGTCAGTGGAATTTTCCTGCACGCTTTGCTGCAGAAATTGTCAAACCTGGTCTATTGCTTTGGATAATAACTGACAGCACATTAATTAAGACAGGACCAGGAGAATCAACACAGTCTTCATGTGTGCAAATATCTACCTTCAGTACATCAGTGGGGTTGGCGATGGAGGAGGAGATGACTCCAGAGAGAACACCACACATCACATTAGTCAGCAATGTCTCATCTGAAAGGGGAGAAGAGTGGGAGGCACACTGTAACTGTGAACAAGCAGCATCTGATCGCATTCCTCAGACAGTTTTATCCTTACAGTATTTTACAGAAGTAGTTACAATTTTAATTAGCTCTCTGTATGAAACTGAGAGACATTTTTAAATAGGACACACATACACCCACCCACACCTGCACCTCTCCCTTCAAGAGGAATATTCATGTGTCAGTGGGGGCAGGTCACTGCCTGTCGAAATATGTTTGTGTGTGTGTCAGAGAGAAAAAGAGAAACTGGGACTCACCCTCGGGTCTATCAACCAGCAGTCGTTTAAAGCTCTGGTATGTGCCAATTTTTATGGTCCCATAGGAAGCCTGCCGCAGCATGGCAGGAGCTATTCTGTAAAAGTCAAGTTTATTTTTATTACTTAGCACCACAATATCTCAGTGGGCTTTACAGACCCACAAATGTGCATCCTGATCCACCCTATGCCCTAAACGAAAACAAGGACCCCCTCAGAAAGAGACTTTTTTGGTGGGGGGCATAGACAAATCTAATGATTTGAAGAGATTCAAAGACCCCCAGATTCAAAGGGGGTCTTTGGGTGCAAAAGGGTTTAGGTAAAGGTAAGTGGGATAATTGCTGTTACACAAACAGGAAGTGTACAAAATAAAATGAGTGTGTAAGTTTATAAAATAATACCAATAATCAAAGAATAGGTCCAATACTTAGCCTACGTTGTAAACACAGGGTTTGGAAGACAAATGCATAAAGACAAAACACTCAAGGCTCATGAATCCACCATACTGACCCTGAATACAGTGCCCGGAGCCCCTCCTCTCTGCATATCCTGACTATAGCATGGAGCATGCCTCTGTAGCGGATCTCTCGGTATTTGCTGTCGCCCACCTGGCCTTGTACTTGAAGACGGGTCTTAGCCAGGTCGATCGGGAAGGTTCCTGCAACACAAACAATGTGATATAGGCTACTTTCTTACAAGACAGTAAATCAGAGCATACATTTAAATAATCCACGCAGCTCGGCCTCTCCGCCGCTCCACTCATCACTCACCGCATTCCGCCGTCACAGAAGCCAGCCCGCCGAAAACAAAGGGCTTCCAGTTGACGTTAGACATTTTCTCCAGCCTTACACCGAGTCACAGTGAAAACCTCCCGGCGAAGCAGGTAAACCGATATTAAAGTCTGCAGCTAATACTTCCAAAGGTGCAGGCGCGTTTCAATCCCTGCCGGCGTTTGAGAAGTCCAGCCCAGCTCGCCCTCTCCTGCCGAAACTCCGCCCATCGCCCCCCTGGCAACAAGGATTGTTCAGTGAGCCAGTGAGTAGGCTAGTAGTGATGTGCGATACCACTTACTTCCTTTATGATCCAATACCAAGTAGCCTAAAACCCAAGCTGGTATTGCCGATGCCAAAACCAATACTTTTTACATATTTTATTTTTAGTTTAATGTGATCAGCCTAGTCTACTGTTTTTACTAGGTCTCTAAAATGTTTAACATTTGGCTAACGTGTTTATCCAAAGCAACTTACAATTGCTATTTATGTCAGAGGTCATATACCTTTGGAGCAATTAGGGGTTAAGTGTCTTGCTCAGGGACACATTGGGGGAGTTGAACCCGGGTCTCTTACACCAAAGGCATGCGTCTTATCTGCTGTTCCATCACCACCCCCTGTGGTATGGAGAAACACAAAAAAGTCTACAAACATACTCTGTAGGTCATACAGTAGACTTTAAGTTGTATAGTATATCGCTGAAAGTGACGTTTTTAAGGACTCTGTCTCCCATAGGTTAAGATGACATCTGATCCAAATGAGAAAATAGAATTTTTCTTTTGGCCAGTCTGCAGAGAGGTCAGAGGTCAGAGAACATATGGAGTTCACAAGTGATTCAGTCTCTTTTAGCAGTGCAGAGGTCCAAAAGGAAACTTTGTTAAAGTAAACTGAGATAAACTCCTATTGCTTATTGACAAAAGTGTAATTCTAATCAATGTAAGACGTAAAGAATTAAATAAGTTGAAGAATAAACAACTACCAACAAGCTGTGTACCTACTGAGCTTTGCCCATGATGCCTGCTAACCCCCACCAGTCCGGTTTGATGTGCTTGGATCGGAGGCACCTAGTAGAGGCTGACTCCTGTGTCACCTGCTTCCTGCTCTTCCCAGTAAGTGTATTGTGTGTTATGACCACAGGGTATTTTCCTTCAGTCACAGGCAAGAGTGCAAGATGAATATGAGGGTGGACGTTGAGGGCACTGACCCTTAACACCATTTGTCTAGGGCTGTAAGTGTTGTAGTCAGTATTTGCCTTGAGTCCACGAGGGAACCTGGAATGTCCCAAAAGCAGATGTCTGTGTGCATGTTCAACAAGCCTCATTCTCCTCTTGCACTCTTGCCTACAAGCCTCGATGGTCAGTGTCATGTTGTCATATTCAATGTTGATGCCTTGTTCTGTGGAGAAAGATTAATTCAGATTATGTGTGCAGGCACTTTCATTAGGATTAACCTGGACTCAGTGCAGGCCAAGAAGCTCTTTAACAGGTATAAATTACTATTCTCAAGGGCTGAATATGAGACTACTTGTAATGAAAAACTGTTGACAAGTATTACCTTCATACCACCACAGTGTAGAGGAGAATTCCAGGTTTTCATTAATTGCTACTATCATGATTACAAAGATTTCAGGCATTATTTGAGGACTATACAGTCCCCCAAACAGTAACTACACTTTGTTTTGTTTTTTTCTCTCCCAATGCTTCTTCAGTCCACCCATTCGCCTCTTTGTTCTGTCACTGAATCAATATGTCATTGTGTCTTAATAAGAATATCATGTGCCAATAGTTTATTATGTTAATATGATACCAATAAGCTATTGTACTATACAGCCATCATGTCAATATGCCCTCATGCTATTGTAACATGATGCCAATAAACCAATGTGTAATTTTGCCAATATGTGACTGCTCTTGTGAATTACAGTTTTTTTCGATTGCTAACCAATATAGGTAAAAACAGAAGTCACATTGTCAAAACTCTTCACACAGTGAGCGAATGTTAATCATTTTTCATTGCTTTCACACAAAATACATTTAGTGACAACTTTATCCAAAATCCACAATCTCTTTTCTCATTACTACTTTACCACCTGCTAAACACTATATATTTGCAGAACATTTTTCAAATGCTGTCTCCAAAACTGTTAAAAACACTTACCAGCACTAACCAGATTGAGACATGAAGAAAATCTCAGCAGAACATTTACAGTAAGTTTTATGTTTATGTCTATGTGCCCAGTGTTTTGAAAATAAGTGTGGTTTAGAACTACAGTCTGAGTGTAAAGCAGGCAATGTGCTTGTATTTTGGCAGACTTGGTTCATTGTTTTTCAAGTACCAGTGCTAGTCTGTCACGACAATTGTGCCAAAGCGATTGAGAAAAACTCTAACTAATCAGATCTCAAATGCATTTATGTTGCAAGGGTAAGACTCGGTGTTACAGCTTTGGAAAATGGAGCATGCAGGAGACAGACAGGGGCAAGAGTCTGCCCGTGCAAGATGAAGGGGCATTACAGTGCAGGGTGGTATGGTGAGGAGGAGAGGCAAAGGGAGAGGGGGGCACAGAGGATGAGATGGAGAAAGGCACAGAGAAATCTTAAATGAGATACAGGCAACTATTATAGACCATATAATCAACTATGGCCTAAGTATGACAGAGGCTAGTCAGAGAGTGCAGCCTAATCTGGGCCGGTCCACAGTGTCGTCAAATAAGTGTTTTGTTTAATGTATAGTATGTGCCATGGCTGACATCAATATTATTCTGCTGCCTAAATATACAATGTTAGCATTTGGACAATATTATATAGCGGGTAACTGTCACACTTCCAGAGTCATTTGACAAGATGTCTTTGCATTTGACTTGGTCTGAGCAATCATAAATCATATTTATTCATTGATTTATTTATATTTGAAACACGACTTAATTATTTTGATTGAGTAATCACCTTTTGCAGGTCACATCTAGTGGTGTGCTGAATGTACAACGTGGTGAGAGGATTGTACTTTTAGGTACTTAAGTTTTAACAATTGGATGTTTGTTTCAGTAAATGTGCCAAATCGATTAAGAAAAACTATTGCAGCACTGAAATTTGTTTTTTGTTTCAACTTTTTATTTTTCACAAGTAAACAAGTATATGCAATGATATAGAAAAAATAAAGGATACTGAAGGAAATTTCTGCATTTCTGATTATTTCTTGTGACATATTCTTTAGTACAGTTGATAAAGTGAAAATATCTTATTTGATAATAAAAATACTAATTTATGTGAAAAATCAATCGAAATTCAAAGATAAAAATTAATCATTTATGTAATGCTTCCTGTTAGTGTTTTTTAAGGTAGTGAATAATGAGTGACAATGTTTGCTCTCTAAATGTGAGAATTGTTGCCAGCGTTTGGGTGTACAAGTTTATTTTGAGACACGTATGATGTGTTTTTGGTGGTTTGAATGAGTTTTTAAGGTGAGTTTAATTGTTTGTCCAAGATGCATGTTGGCAATGCAGACTGTATGAAGAGTTTTGAAAAAGTGGCTTCAGTTTCCAATTTAAAAAAAGTGGAATATAAACATGGTGAAAAAGTCAAAGTTAAAGCTTTTATACATAAATGCCACAAGGAGGAGACATGTATTTAGACTGCATCGTACTGTAGTTCTATGATAATACCACTAGAGGTCAGAACTACACCATTGTAATATTCCTCCAACGTCGAGGCCTATTGCACAGATTATTGACAGCACTAAGTAGCAGTTCAGTCTCTTGAGATGGAGACTCAACCTCTTACATATTACATATAGGTCAGTCAGTTCCTACTTATGAGTGGACACTATATACATAGTAAAATATGAAATACAGATATGTTTGAATAACAATATGCATGTACAACAGATAGTGAGCGACATACAGTGAGACTGTGTATAGGATTTGATTTTGAATGGATGACATGCTTGTCTGGATGTAAGTGTGCTCTGCTTATCAATACAGATTTCTACAGAATGAATGTATTGCTTGTGTAAATACCTCAGCTTTGTCTTATTTGTTTTCTATCATATTTGTCCTTCTGGTCTCATCTTCTGGGGAGCTTTGGTTCTATTGTCCTGACTGCAAGACATTTGTCTAGATCATGTTTATTATGATCATATGCTAGTTGTATGGTTTGATTAATGGGTTGGCTATGGGTCAGTAACCTCAGCATTGCCATCAGTATTATTAATGACTGAAGGAGAAAGAGGTGTGTGTATGATGACAACCGGAAATAGATGAATGGAAATTTTGCAGTTTTATCTGAAACCAATAGTGTGGTATGGCCACATTTTAACGTGGTAATTTGTCATAAGGAGATTGAGAAAAGACCTGGGATAGAAGAGGAGGGGATATATCTGTGTTAGGTGGAGAACAAAATAAGGATGAATACAGTTGTATTATATAGGAGAAGGAAGTGAGTGTACATAGCCCCCTATTCATCATTAGTTTGACCTGTTTGCACAGTCCCCTCTTGATCATCTCCTGATGATCTTCAGAAATATTTGTTTTATAATTGTGGGGAAAAAAGCTTTGATGCTTACTAAAGTGAGGCATACATGGGAAAATGTGTATGACTGCTGCCAAAATCAGCATTTCATTTGTTCATGGTATTATACAACCACACCGGTTTGCAGTACTGATGCTATTGTGTCAGCTAAATAGCATGTTTTGTTCTCACCATGAGTGACTGCGGGAACATCGTACTAATGTCACTGAGCATCACTTGACTGGTGTTTTACACTAGCAAATTTCTCTGCAGAAAAAACGTGTGTGCATGTGTTAATGTAAGATACATGACAGAAAAGTAGGTGACTGGTGGTCACAAGACAACACGGTACAATATGTGACCGAGGATGTATGTGGAGTCAATTAGATAGTATGTAGTTTCATAACCCTGAGCTTTGAACACAAGACCCCTATAGCCAACACACACACACACGCAACATTGGACCTGTATGAACTACCCTAAAGTAATAGTTTTTTGGACATACACATTCACTGTCTTGCCATTTAGAAGAGAAGATTGATAGCCATCTCAGCTTAGCACAAAGACTGGAAACAGGTCAAATCTACCACCACCTTTAAAGCTCACTAATTAACATGTTATATATGTTATTTATAGTTTAATCCATATAAAAAAGAGATGAAGTTTTAAAATGTCATGTCAGTCCAATGACTGTCCAATGACGTACTGACAAGTTGCGGTTTCACTAACCTAACTATGAGATATAACATGCTAAGGCTTGCTATTTCCCCCTGCTTCCATCTGCATAAGCTATGCTAACTGGCTGCTGGGAGTAAAATAATATTTACCGCTCAAACAAGAGCGTAGTATCAACCTTCTCATTTCACAAAATTTCAAACTAGGCTATTACTTTAAGCACATGATACATCGATAGTGTGACACTTGTAGAAGTCAAGGCAAGTGTTAAGGCACGAGTTTTCATCTTTTCATGCTGAAGGGTTTAAACACCCACACATGTCCTAGATAGAGGAAACCACCATCTCTCCTTTTGTTTCTTTCTCCCGTTTTCCTCCAGGAAATACACACACTTAACTCCATATATGGGAAATAGGCTCAGAGATGGTTGGAAATCCTAATTGCACCCAATAATTGTTGATATACTGTAAGGGATTACATGACTAAACCAGTGTGCTTTCAAAGGCTTCCCACCAATCATACTGATCATTCTGGTTACAGTTTTATCTCAGGTTTTGTGTTATATTTTTAATTTCTTGCAGAAATTAATAGCCTAAGCCTTTTTTACAGCATTAAATTGGAACCATCAACATTAAAGTAATGATGTTTCCTCAATGAAAATAATTATTTGCAGGGGATAATCTGTGCAAGGTGAGACTACACTGATGAACACAGCCTCAAACACACACACACACGTGTGATGTTTTGGTCCCACTCTTTGTGGTGAAGTATTTTTACCCCGTCCTCAGGGCAGCACTGAACTTAATGGGAAGCGAAGGCTTGTCCACTATGGTTAGTGTGTGTGTGTGTGTGTGTGTCCTAGTTGTTTACCATACCCCCTCCCACTCTGCTCCTCACACCCTCCAGCTCCGAGAGTGTGGACTCATCACTATGACGATAAATGTGACATTCTGCATTCTGATTGGCTGGACATGAGCTGTGACTTACCCGCTCCTCCAATCTGCATCCAGACTGGATGTGAGAGGTGAGCCTCAGTTATACAAAACCCTGACATTAGAATGACGCAAAAATAACAGTGTTTTTCCAGACCTAAATTTTTACAGTCACACCATACAAGGAATTCTCATAAGACGTCATCACAAATCTCCATGATTCACTGATACGCCACCTGTTAATGTCCCCTCTGTGAGGTTACATTAATATGTGGCTCTTCATATATAAAGTACAACACCTGAACACCTACAGAAGTATACAAGTGTGTGTGTGTGTGTGTGTATGTGTGTGATTACTTTGGTTTGAGTTTCCTGGTTGTCCACGAGGCACCAGCCCTCAGGGTTACTGCCCTGTCAGCAGGATTCCCCTATCAAGGCCGCCAAAGAGCTGAAGGTGGAAGGATGCTAACTGATAAAAAATTCTCTAAGATTTCTCAAACTGGAGAAACTGTTGAAAAGATGGAAGCTCAACTTTGAAGTTGACCTTAACCCTCAACTAATTACTAGTAAGAACAGCTGACTTACTTTTCCTTGATCTGCCTGTAACAAAGAGTTTTTGTTGTTGCCAAGAGGAAAGAGGAGTGGACTTGTGACAGTGAGGTCAGCAGTATGATTCTGTGGACTGGATTTGAAATGTGGAACACAAGAAAGGCACTGTGAGTCACAACATGCTGAGTTTACATGTTCTGGGTAAGGGAACATTAAGATAACATGTCACGATCCTGTCCTGAGCTGGTCTGGGTTATATTATTTTGGCCATGCCTCCTCTGTGTTTTGATTTTGGTTTCTCTGTGTGTGGGTTCCGTCTGTTTGTTAGGTGTCATTTATGTTCTCTACCAGTTTCATTAATTAATATGATTTTGTTCATTCGGCTTGAGTCTCTGGTTAGCCTTTATTATTTCATTCCCCCCCGCATTTTCTAGTTACTTCATATCTGTCTTGTCTCGTATCTTAGTTCCTAGTTTGTGTCTTTAGTTCTTAGTCCTGTACCTTAGTTCATGTCTTTAGTGTTTACTCCTGGTCTGTGTACTTCTGTGTTTTGCCCATGTCTGCTCTGAGTTTTGTTTTATCCTTGCTTCAGTCTGTGTTCCTTGTTGGTGTTTATTTGTGATCTGTTTGCTTGTGGTGTTTTTGGATTTTGTGTTTTCCCTTTTGGATTCTTCTTGGGACTCAGCCACTGCTTGTAAGTGCGCTCGCCTTTTGTTTGTTTAATTAAACTTTTGAATTATACCTGCTCCGCACAATGTGTCCTTCATTTGGGTCCACCTACCTGCCTCACCACACATCGTGACATAACAAACATAAAGAGGTTTATTATTCTAAGGTTATCACTGGGCAACAACTGCTACAAAGACTGTGGACACTAGAAAATCTTACAGACAAGTGCATGTGATCAATAATTCTGATTGTGAAAGAACCAAAAATAGCCACAATTTAATACAGCTGAATTTTGCAGATGAAGTTCTGAGGAATTAAATGTTCGATGAGAGATCGAGAGATCCTCAGCAATACAAGCAAAAATATTTTACTTCACTTAATTTGAAAGAAAAACTTAACATAACTTTTAAAATTTCCATTTTTATAGATGAAATACACAATATAGTTGAAAACAGCTAAAAATGACAGTTGACCAAAGACAACATTTTATTTTCTATGAGCGAAATGCAAGCAAAAGGCCAGAGGCACCAGAGACATTTCTAAATAGTCTATGGAGTGATACATGAAAAGCTCAAGCCTCAGAAGAAGAACATAGCAGATAACACATAAAATATATTTAGTAATACATACATTTTTGATTTTTCTGTAAACTGTTTGAATTAAAATGTGGACATTTTTACAGAAGCAATGAAATGCTTTAAAGGCAACGCAAAGGAGAGAAAATCTGTGTTTTATCACTCGTGTGCATGTTGCAGAGACAGATTTTGTTCTTGTGTTCTCATTGAAGTCAAAGCCAGTTGTTCTGTTTCAAAGTGACTCGACGTATCTAAAATAAAAATACGATACAGCAAATGCGGCAATGAAGAACAGTTGATTGTATTTTCCGTCACTGACTAAACCAAGATGATCCAAAAGCCAACTCATGTGATCAGGGCATTTTCAATTATGTGTGTGTGTTATAACTGATCACTAATGAATGTGTGAAGTTGCGTAGTCCATATATGGAAGACTACGATTAAGAGGAACGAAGGGGACGGTTCAGAGCCATCTCCAGTGCAGAAATCCCATAATTCCAAGTGACACCCCTGGGTACGTTTATAATAATCTCTAACACTCCTCTACTCCGTTTAGGTCTGTATTTAGAGCCATTAACCCAATGTATGTATCCTCTTCTCCCACACTCTTTCACTCTGCTCCCTAATAGCCTGGATTAGCCACTGCTTTAATAGACTCATCCATCTCCTCTGTTTATTCACTAGTTTCCCTCTCACACACACTTTCTCTCCATCTCTTTCTCCCTTCATCTCTTTCTGCTCATGGGCAATTACACAAACAAATGCAGTTTGTTTTCCACTCTGTCCGACTGGAAGGCAAATGAATGGATTTAGCAGGCAATTACGCTTTTTAGTTTAAGGTCAGTTGTTGTATTATATTATTGCAGAGAAAAGATGAAGTCACAGTGTCACTCCTTCAATTTGCACAGTACATTAGCCATGCAGATTTATGTAAATTCCTGTCACAGAGTTTTGCTTCTGATTGGCCAGAGCTTTACACCCCTGCAAAGCACACTCGGGGCTTAAATCCAAATTTGCATAGCTTGACAGGAAGTGAAAGGGGAGGCAGAAAGGAATGGTTTTGTCAGCTGACATCACCCGGTCGGCAGTCAGTAGACATACGTAAGACACCCACACATGATACAGATAAAAACACGCATGGGCAGCATAAGCTTTGAGTCCCTGACATGGCTTCTGAAGGGTAAATGAAGGACGACCTCAGAGCATCCTAAATTTTTCAGTTGTGTTTCCGCAGACAATAAGAAATGTCTTAAATTATAGAATAGTTTAGTTTAAAGACTCATCTAAAGCCTTAAAATAGTCACCCAAGGTGAAATCCAAAGCTATATGAAATGTTGTTTTGGTTTCCACTTGAGCACAACGCACATTTTTGTAAATCTTTCTAGATTTGACCCCATTCTGGCCTTTTTTTAAAACCAAGACCCACTTGGAAAAAATTTGTTTTTTTTAACTCAGGTCACTGTAGATAACTTGTAGCTCCTCAATAAACTGACCAGCTGTAGGGTGCTACATTGTATGTGTGTGTCTACATGCTGTTTATTGATTAGCCGCCATTTCCCTGAAGCATAAAGTATACAGATGGCTCGAAGCAGCCGGGGATCACACAAGCACACGTCTACTCACACAGACTGATACACTCATGGGGTTTAAAACACAACAACACGTTTGACCTAGTGTTACTGTAGGTGATGACGGGGACGCCACTCACGTACACGCTTCAACTTCCAACCGCCTACCAGTCCCCTCCTTCTCTTCCTCCCCCGCGTACCAACCTCTCACTCCACATCACCTTCCCTTGTGTTTTCCTTTGGCTTGATTCCCTGAGGGGAGGAAAATTCCTCTTATCAGCCCCAACCAGATGCAGCACTGTGCGTGTGTGTGTGAGTGTGTGTGTGTGTGTGTGTGTGAGGATAATCCCTTGCCTTGATTTTATTGGCTCAGCACAAACACGTTTTTGGTGTAGCTGATGACTTGAGGTTCATTTTTGAAAAAGCAGCGTTTCATTTAGCATTTTAAAGGTTGTGTCTTTTAAATGGCACAGCAGTAATTACAGCATGAAACATCTTAGTGTGGCATTTCAGAAAATTCATTATAAACTCTTAACTTTTGGTTAATCAGTTTGTATTCATATCCGCTGACTGTATTAGAGCATCAATGTGTGTTTGTGTGTGTGTGTGTGTGTGTGTGTGCGTGTGTGTGTGTTGTATTGGTATACAGTGACTCACTGAGCTTGTCTAAGAGTGTTAGTGTCAGTTCAGCTCATTCTGTTTTTACCAGCCTGCTCTTCCAGAGAATCTGCTTTCCTCATCCATATGTGTATCGTGATACCCTCCATGGTATAAGTGTGTGTGTTTGTGTGTGTGTTTCCATTCAGCAAAATCACAACAGTCCACCTGCACATGAAAATGATCACCCTTCACCACTTCATTATGGGATGATTTCACATGACCAATCACCACTGACATCAAAATCAAAAGTCAACACCCATTGGCAGCAGATGCAGAGCTGGTTTGATTCATTCCTCCATTCATCGCCTCAGCTAATGATCCCATGATGCCTGTGTGTATTTGTGTGTGTGTGTGTCTGTGTTCAGCCCTATTGCCAAAATTGAGAAAAACGAAAAACTCTCCTCGCTGTAGTTGCCATAGTAACCAGCGATTCGCTGCATCTGGCAAATTATAGGGTTGTATTGAAGGGCGAGAGTGTGTGCGTACGTGAGAGTGTAAAGAGTGTTTTGCCGTGAGTGTGCCTGTGTGTGTGTATGTGTGCCAATATGTGTATGTTTGATTGTAGGAGAGTGCGAACCTCTCCTGCATACAAAAAACTAATGTTCAGGTAAAAATGAAAAGCAGAAATGGATGATTGATTATGATTTTTGCAGTCAATTGACATCAGATATGACAGCACTCACACACTCATGCACACACACCCACACATACACACACACACACACACACACACACACACACACACACACACACACAGCAGACAAAGAGACACACACAACCTGGATCATTATTACCAGTTATTAGCCTCTAAAACGCAGAGTGCATCAAGATGTTGTCCTCCCAGAGGGCAGCTATCTATACTGATGTTTTATGACTTTTTTTGTGGACGAATGAAAGGAGACAGCGACAGAAAAGAGAGAAAGGGAGAGAGAGCGAGAGAGCGAGAGAGATGATGTCTCCGGTGACCTTGCAATAACCTCTCATCTCCATCACTGATGAAGGGTGTACAGGTATGAAGAGAAACAGAGAGAGCAGTGGGGTTCAGATGATACTGTTCCCATGTGGAGATGTTGGGGATCACATTGATTTTCAATACACACACACTCCTCCTTCCCTGTTACATAAACCCTGTGAAAGAAGGTCAAGAGGAAATGATTGTTCCCTTCCAGTCATTTTAGCAGCATGCAGCACTGGGCGATGGACTTAATCATTATCATAATGTACATGTACCTATACACACACACACACACTTAAAACACACATTTAATAAATAGTTATATTTGGCATTTAGGGATATTGTCATTCATTTTCAAGAATTTACAGGAATTTATTTGTCACAATATTTTTCAGTGTAAAAATCATGGGTATGGTGGACGAAGGATCTCCTTTACAAGTGAAGTGTCACACCCAAAGTTTGACTTAAAGGGAGGGTAAGCAAATATCGAATATCTCCTTACTGTCTGCTAGCTGTCCTTTCTGTGTGTGCACTGAAAATAACTAATTAACTAATGGTAGTTACATGACTTTCTGTGTCGTTGTTTGCTTCATATGATGGTATTTGTGTTGGTGTTGCATTTCTCCCTAGACACCAATTGTTCACAGGTGTTTTTACTCATTGGCTAATTAGGCCTCTTCTCAAGACTGTGTGAGTATGTCAAGATGAGACAGTATAAACCTTTCAAGTTTCCATTTGTAGCATGTCTTACTTCTTTGATTTCTTTATTTCACTCATTGTTTTCTTAGCCTATTAGGGCATAACATTCATTCCATTCATTCATCTCTACTTTTATATGCCTAATTTTATTTAATCGTAAAGAATTGTTTAAATGTTTTGAACTTGATTTTCATGTGTAGAGCACTTTGTAACTTTGTTTTGAATGGTGCGGTTTAAACAAAGATTATTGTTATTATTATTATTATGTCATCATATAGGTAAACTGATGGTGGCACAATTCTCTGCATAGCTCCATCCAACATAAACTTGAGCAGAGAGCTAATCAAATCAGAGCTTTTTGGCTGAAAAAAGTTGCCTGCTGCTAAAACACTAAAATGCTTATCAGAGTGAAAGTTAACTGCAAAGTTGTGTGATAATTCTCTGTGGATTCATGACACATTGTCATTTGATCAACAGGTCAAATAAAAATCTGATATGCAATATCTTATATGCAATAACTTAGTTACTATTGACTATTTACAGAAACACAATACAATGCAAAGAGACACTAACAAGACGTGGAGACTTCTCGTATTTCAACCACTTTGAGTGGACCAGATCAAGTTTTCAGTTCAAGCAAGACAGTTATTACTCTAATTTTGTCATCATACTTGGTTTGCCAGCTTTCCTGTAAACTATCATCATAGCAGATGGACCTTTAAACTACATTACCTATTCTGCCTTTCTTGTGTTTTACCTCTATGAATCGATTTCATTGATTGTAGTACCTTAATGTAAAGTGCCTGCATACATTGCATCTCAGATTTAAACTTGTGGGAGACCTGCAAACCAGAGACATTACATGTGTGCATGATATGAGCAACACAACAAGCATTTTAACAGGGGATAAACAGGAGATCAGCATTGCCTAGTGGCTGCAAGCGTTGCTCTATAAATCACATGGGTAAATGGTCTGTGTTTAAGGTTTAACCACTCTCTGTTAGAGAGACATGTATGTCTGTCAGCATGGTGTTTATTGGAAACAGTAAGCTATTTATAAAAACACATTGGTATTCCAGTGTGAGTATTTTTCCCTCTTCTTCACCTGCCAGCATCTAGACTCCTCTTCACCCCCTGGATAATGGGAACCTTATTTTTCTCTTTGAACCGAAACAGACTTTGACATCTTTATTTTTACTGTACTTTCAATTAACTGAGCGAAGGAAGAGAGAAACCGGGGGCTGCCTTCGGAGAGAGGAGGAGGAGGAGGAGAAGTGAGGAAGAAAAGGGAAAATGGAAGAGAGATGGAAGAGAGAAATGAGAAGTAAAGGAAGATGTGAGATGGACAGCTGATAGTGGAACCATGGAGAAGAGGAGGAAAACAGAGGAAGAAGAGACTGAATGATGGATGGATGTGTGTTTGTGTCTGTGCGAGCGAGGAGAGAGGTATACAGAGAGAGAGAGGGAGAGAGGTGTGTAGGGCCACCATTAAAGCCTTGTACTATAAATCTCTGACAGTGCGTGTGTGTGTGGAGATAACAGAGGGATGTCTCTCTCCATTCTGGCTCTGTCAGAATGATGTATGCTTCCCTTTCTTCCTCGCTATGAAATATTAGAGGGGGGCCCTGTGTGTGTGATCTCAGCCAGCATGTGGCCAACATGTTTGGTAATTCCTCACCTCTTATCAGCGCTCACATGAGGTATTGTAGGTGGGAGACTTGTGGCCACCTGGGAAAAGAGGCAAAATGACCTAGAAACACACTCACACACTTACAGATGACCAGAACACATACGAATGAGAAAGAACGCTGGCGACAAGGGAGAAAGGGGCAACAGATGACAGTGACAGCTTTCTTGATGGACAGCTACTAGCTTGACAGGTGTGATTGATCACATAATGGGGAGCACATTTCAGTGCTCTGCTCTTCATTTAGCTGACAGCATTTTCTTTATGGCCCCTTGTGTTATGGTATCATAATCATGCCAGAGCCACTGGAGCACCAGAGGAATAAATCTTTATAATCTCCACCCCACTGCATGACGCGCCAGGGTAGGTGCAGCTGAGCTGTTGCCACTGCTCAGGCCTCTCTGTCTCCTTCAAGCAGTTTTGAATGACCACCGCGGCTGTCACTCAAATGACCTCATCGCTCAACTGCGTTATGGACGGAAAGAGTTAGAGTGAAAGACATGGAGGAGGAGGAGGAGGAGGAGGAGGAGGAGGAGAGAAAGGATGGAGAAGGTGTTCTTCCTCAATTCACCTCACCTGTCAGACTACAGAAACTGGTGAGTGACGGCATTCTGAAGACAAATGTTAACACGTTCAAGCATTGGTGGTATGAATGTTTTTCCCTTTAAAGCTGCAATAATCCATAATTGATGGAAACGACTGATGAAATAACCATGTGATGCACCCATGATGAAAAACTAGCTGAATCAGCAGCTCCATAGAGCCGTTTTAGCCTCTATTGGATCATTGTTTTGGATTTCCATCAGCTGTGTTTCCAGCAACAGCAGGCAGCTTTTTTTCATTAAAAACGCTGTCATAAAAACACTGTGGGCTACCTGTACATGGCCACATGGCGCTGTACAGGTAACCCACAAGTTAGCAACTAGCCGGTAAACAAAGTGGAGCACTTACAAGCTACAGGCTCCTGAGTAAACTCCCTCAGGATTTGGCTGATACCAAAGCCAAGTGAATGTTGGATCCTCAGTGGCCAGAACAGATTCCAAATGAATGCTAATGTTGCTCCATACCTGCTGAATATGTAAATATAAAACTGTTGCTAACACAATTGCCATAACAACTTTATAAAGGTGATAATATGTCAGTGTTGTGTGTCAGCTTATTCCACTAATCAGCCAACAAAAAAACCCAACTATTCAGGCAGCTTTAAAGTTATTTTTTATTAAATAAGCATCAATTGAATCAAATCAAAGTAAAAAAATAAAACATCCTTATCTGTACAAAAAGATTTAAAGGCTTTTAACAGTGTGTGTGTGTGTGTGTGAGAGAGACACACACACACACACATAGAGGTGCTATGGCATAGAGGTGTGAGAAAGAAAGGACTTTTAATTTCACAAGTTCTCAGTCTTCTTTCTGAGAAATCCCCCTAAGGTATAAATCCTTGTGGATCTCTGTTAGATCTGATTAATGGAGCATCATCTTTTCACTACACCTTTATACCCTTAAACCAAATGTTGCCACTTTTAAGGGGCTCTCGCACTCATTCAAATGGTGTGAATATGTGTCTGTGTGTCTTTTTTACGGTTAATATAATTTTATTATGATCATTTTTAAAGCATAGGCACTACTGTTTAATTTCCCAGCTCAGAGCATCTTGGTCTGGATGTCAGACTGCCTCTTCTTGCACAATCAGCACTACAGATTAACTGATCAGTTCCACTTTCTGAGTGCAGGACTGAACTTTTTTGACATAAAAAAAAATTCTGGTAATCAGGCAACCCTCATAAGGTGAGCCTGTGTAGGCTCTTTCAGGGAAATATCTCCCTCTATGGATGGACGGCCGGCAGAAATGACAGAGGCAGAAAATGAAGCGAGGAAAAGGATACTTTAAAAGTGGGAGGCAGATGGATGGAACGGAAGAGGTGGAATGGAAGAAAAAACCTGAAATGGGTGATGAGTGAGGGAGAGACAGAGATGGAGTGAGGAAAGAAAATGAAGAAATACACAGTTGATGAGTGAGGGAATGATGAATGGGCTAAAAGAGAGACAGATGGGCCAGCTCCATCAGTGAGCCATGTGGCAGAGAAATGGAAAGAGTGAGTGCTTACAAAGTCAAAGATGATGATGATTATGATGATGACACACACACACACCCAGAGGCTGGAGCCATCCGCTTAAATAGATTTCATTAAAAAGCAAAGCATGTGTAATGACATAAATATTAGCAGTAAAACCCCTTGGCTTGTGTTACGAGGACAGAAACAAGTGAGTGATTTAATAGAACTGATACAATAAACAGATGTGTCCCTCCAGCATGTGTTTCTACTGTGTGTGTGTGTGTGTGTGTGTGCGTGCATACCAACGCTGTGAATGAATGAAGGAAAGAAGACAGAGAGCTGAGGACGATCTTCTGGGCATCAAATGGAGGAAATTAAATGATAAACATGAATATGATATTCTGCAGTAGGAGCAGTTTCAGTTTGGAAACTATTTGAGAGCAAACACATGACAAATGTAAGTGATATTATGGACACAAATTACCAGACTAAATCATGCCTGCATGTGTGTTGACTCAGCAGGTGTGATATTACATGAGAAAAGTTGATCTACAGGAGAAAACATATCTGAAAGCAATACAGGATCCTTGAGGGCCTTCCTGCATTATATTATTTTCTATTGTGAATTGTCACCTTCCAGGTGTTTCTCATTACATAAATAAAAACATTCCACCATAAATTGATGCAGAAAAGGCAGAAATTGGGGCAAACAAACTCATCAGAATTCAGGAAATTAAGTGTTTAATGCTCAACAGTTTCATATAATTTGTCATGAAAGATTTCTTAAAAATAGTGTTAAAATCTCATCTTGTCTCATTCTCGTGAACCCAATATCCTGTCTCGTCATACCCCTAGTAAATTCATATTACCAAAACCAGGAACAAATGCACTCGCTTGCTTTTGCATGTAACTCATCTCCTGGCACACTCTCCCTTCTCATCATTTAATTTTATATAGAAACAAAACAAAATTAGGTATTATCATTAAGTATTAAGCTACTGCCAGCAGCCAGTTAGCTTAGCACAAAGAATGAAAACAGGGAATAAGAGCTGGCCTGGCTCTATTCATAAGTAACAAAATCCACCTCAGCTAGCTCACATAGAAGCCTCATTAATTAACACACAAAGTTTTGTTTTTACACATTGGTTCATGTAAAATAAAAATAAAAAATTAGATAATGTTAGAGGTTGTGGTAGCTGGATTTTGTTATTGTACAGAGCTAGGCTGTTTCCCCCTGCATAGAGCCTTTATGATACATTAAGCTATCCTTCTCTTGGGTCACTATTTCCCATACAGACACCAAAGTGATATAAATCTTTGCATCTAAAAGTCGAACTGTTTTTTTTTAATTATTTATGTAACAGGGAGTTGGGTTCATTTATAGATGTCCTTCAGTCACATAAAATGTAGTTAACAATTTTATTGTCAGTAATGGTGCTGAGTGCCAGGGCAGGGAAATAATTTTAGGACCGCAGAAACACGAGGATACAATTTATTAAAGGAAAAACACAAAAAGTATAAACTTACGAAAGGTGTCAATGTGGCAGTGTCAAACCAAAGCAATAATCCAATAAAGCAGTTCAAATCAGAAATCCATCAAACAAAAGAAAAAGGGAAAAATCCAGAGTGAAACATAAATCCAAAACTCATAACATGTGAAAAGATAGGTAGGTGCACAAGACACAGACCACGAAGAATGAAGAAAACAAATTCTAACACAGACACACACACACACACACACAAGCAGGCAGGGTGATTAAACACAGGTGAGACACATTAGGTAATTAATGGGAAGACACAGACAGGAAATTAAGTGGGACAAGACACAACAGAGAAAAAACTTTCAAAATAAAACAGGAAACAGAAAACAAAGACCCATGAGAGTTATATTAGGCCTTACTTGTAGAGTATTGTATTTTAGTGTGTGGGGTGTGTGGACCCCAAGAAGAATATTACTAGCCTCTGTTTTAATGAAGCTACTGGATATCCATATAAATTAAATTAAAAGAACTGGGAAATTATGGAATGTCAATGAGAAAGACAAAAGCTTTCTTTGTAAATAACACTGAATTCACACAATATTCACACAGGTTTGTCATTTAGATATTATACATGTGCGAATTGCAGTTACATCACACACTTTAATTAGCCTTACTTGGCCCTCGTACTGGAAGAGCAAACTTTGTCCAACAAATAAATCAATACTTGTAACACCTCAGATGCCCTGTTATGTAGTCTGTTTGTGTGACGTCAACACCTGGCACCCCCACCCCACCCCCACCCCGGATTACAAGATGCACACATCCATCTACACACTAACACACACAGCCATAATGGAGCAATTATCCTCTCTAGCTCCGATCTGCTCCTCTGATTGTAATTTGCATTTATTATTAGCCTTCAGCCTGCCAGAGGCTGTGAGGCATGAGGATGGTTCGTCATACGCCACATCACATTGACAGACCTGCACAGATGCTTCATGAACACGTGTGCCCGAGGACACAGTAACACGAGGATTAGTGTGCCAGATATCCATATAAACTTATGGCAAATAGGGACTGCCCCCCCTCATACATGCACCACAGATGACAGCATGATATTGTTAATGTTGATCCCTGTTAATGATGCTACAGTGGGAACAGTATGTGCAGTGCCGTTTCATCACAGAAACACTCTTCATATTCCACATTGTGATGTCCTGAAGGATTGCATTGTCTCCTTGTCCCTTTTCAGAGTCTCTCAAGGCGCGTACAGTACATACAACCCGCGTGCACACTAGCAGATGTTCCTGCTGAAGCTTTCACACACACACACACACACACACACACAAGTAGATTGTGCCGAGGATCACTGAAGTGTGAAATGATTCTGTAATCATGTTGTCTGTGTGGAATATATTTTCCCATCAAGCTTATATGGTAGGTGTGCTTGTGTGTGCCTGTTGGGCAGCTGGTGCTGTGTGTGTGTGTGTGTGTGTGTGTTCTTGTGCAGGAGGAGTTAGAGGGGGTCTCCATTAAAAAACAAGGTGACAGTGTCAGAGCAGCTTTAGCAGCTCATGTTCCACCTTGGTGTTTGTCATTTGACTTCAAGAGACTCATTTGCTAAATTGCTGTAAAATCAGATCTGATACAACTGGTTGGATGGGAAACATGGTTCAGATGAAGGAAGTTAATTCATCAATCTTAACAGGCTCTAAAAGGTCCTGAAAACCTATTTTCTTGAATAGCTCCTCACCGTGAGCAATGGGGTCCTAAATGAAGACAAGCTTTTCTGCCAAAGTTACAATGGTTTTGGTTATTTCATATGAGACATTTCTTTATTTTTTGTTTTCTCTGTGCTCTTTTCACTGGCTGGAAGTGGGCAGGGTTTATTTCCATGCACCAATCAGTTTAGCAAGAAATAATGAATACTGGTAACCCCCCCCCCCACCAAAACTTTAATACTAATTGTTGCTTATTTATCATGAATATGTAATGTTACAGAACATACAGTACTAATTGATTGAAAACCAGGGGCTTTAATAACATCTAAAAATGCAATTATTTCCAAACCAAAGACCTTTGCCGACCTCCACGTGCCACAAACCTGCCTACCGATATCTTTGCCTCCTTCTTGACAGACAAAGTGGCGGCTTTGACTAGCCAATTCTCTAAACCACTCAAAAACAGTTGGTCTTCTCTGGTCATTGGCTTTGCATTCTCCCCGGCCAGCTCCTGCTCTGTGAGCAAGCCTAACATGTAGCAGTCGTACTACATCGCCTCCTCTGTCTTCCCTGGTCAAAGTACACTTCACTCTCCTCATTTACTCCTCTCACAGGGAGAGAGGCATCGAAACTCCTGGCTTGCAGCCGTCCTACCACATTCCCGCTGGACCTGATTCCTACCAATCTCCTCGAAGTCATATCTCTGACCGTAGTGCTATCACTCCAGTGATATATAATTCTCTGGCTTCGGGAATTTTCCAAACAGCTTTCAAAAATGTAATCCTCAACAATGCTCGGTCCTTATCCTGCTAGACCTGTCAGCTGCCTTTGACACAGTCAACCACAGCATTCTGTTATCTGCACACTATGCACTCTACGGCCCCCTCTTCTCAATTTACACCACCACACTGGTGCCGATAATTTGCTTGCATGGTTTCTCTACATGTCCTTCCCGCCAGATGACTGTCTCAGTGTGTATCACGGATTTTCTCTTCTTCAACTAAATTTCTCTGAGACTGAACTCTTGGTCATCCCATCCAAGCAGTCTAACTATCATTACTACAAACTAAGAAAAATCAGGCACTATATCCAACTCTGGAACAGGCCATAGTTATCTCTCGCCTCAACTTTTGCAATACCCTCCCAGCAGGTCTTCCAGCTTGTGAAATGAATCCCCTACAAATAGTCCAGAACGGCATGGTAGGTTTTCGATCACCCCCAAAAGACTCATGTCACTCCAGTACTCAGTGAGCTCCAATGCCTACACATGGCCTCCCGAATCAAATCCAAGTCTAATCAAATCTAATGCTTGCATACAGAATGACTACTGTTCTCATTTGTGACACCACAATGGTTAAAACAAGCTGCCACATGTCATCAGAGCAGGGATGTCCCTCTCAATCTTCAAGAAATCTCATCTCTTCTGAGAACAATTTCTCTCATAACACCTCTAACCTCTAACCTCTTACATGCACTTCCTATGCTTTTCTTAAAAACTCACCTTCCAACTCACTTGTCATGATTGCACTAACTCTCATTGCTTCCCCTAGGTATCTATCCTATTGATGCCATTAGAGTCTATAGCTCTTACTAGTATTATTGCTGCTCTTACTAGTATCAATTGTTACCCGTAGATCTCTTAATTTACTGATGCTCGTAAGTTGATACTCAAATATAAGTCGTTTTGGATAAAGGCATCTGCCAAATGAGTAAATCTAATGTCTTGAAAAAAGGAAACATTCAAATCCAAGGCTCCATATGTTTACAGCGTTCAGTCAAAATGAAAATATTCTAGACATCTCTCAATCTTGTTTTACGCATTTACTCAAAATACAGTCTACCATAATGTGTGTCTTTAGAAACTGGGATCTCCACTAGAATATAAAATTAATTTCTGCGGCTTTAAACAATGTCTTGCTGCAGAGTGTGAGTTTGTAATGAGTAATTACAGGGTTAGAATAACCCAGCCTCAGTCTGTGTGCTAAATGGAAAAAATATCTGGCTCAAAATGTAGGTTCTTGTCATCTTTTGCAAGCATTGAAGTCCAAACTGGGTGTGCTTATTTCTGCTTTCATGCATGAAAGGTATCCTGTATATTTGTCTGACCTCTTTGTATAGTAGACCTATGATGATGAAATAAATTAATGGCCATTTATTTTGGCAGGATGAAGCAGAACAAATTTACATAAGCAACATTTAATGAATGCTACACGTTTGCAACAAATTGTCAGACTTCAGGGGTCAAAAAGCTCCTGGTAGGACAGTGTGCACTCTGGAGACCCCCCCCATTTTTTTGTTTCATTAAACTGTGACTCAGAAGCAATCTCGGCCTGGACAGTCTCTCCACTTCTTTCAAAAAACTGAGAAACAAAGGTCTGTGTGTCCTTGTGTGAATAACCCTTCTACACAACGTCATCTACTCAGCGAGACAACTTCTCTGAGCTTGCCAATGCTTTGAAGGATCATCCAAATCGTTTTTGCTTTGTTAATTATATAATTACAGGTTTTGTACAAGATTTTCTTGCCTGCTTAAGTTTTCTTCCAAAAGAATCCCATCTCTGTAATAACCTTAAATCTGCTCTGACAGAACCAGAAACAGTGGACAAGTTACTGGCTAACGAGGTTGAGAAGGGGTACATGGTTGGGCCTCATGATAATTCTTCCTTATTCATATTCCACATAAATCCTGCCCGCATAGCAACTCAACTCTTGTTAGCCCCTCATGATGATAGTGCTTCAAGTATTAATAGCCTCACACCTCTTGCGCCGTTATCCCTATGCTATGCAACTGTTTATAATGCAATTCAGTTCATCAAGCTTGCCAGGAAAGGCACATGGCTAGGTAAAGCTGATGTAACAGACCCCTTCAAGGTCATGCAGCTCCATCCGTCGCAGTGGCACCTTTTTGAGATCAAATGGTGAAATAAAGTGTATATTTCTACTAACCTTTGGTTGCTGTCTCTATTAGGCCATCTTAACTTTGCCATGAGAATTATTCCCCAAGGCAGATCATTCATATGTAGATTGCTCAACCTCTCAGCAACTGGATATTGCTGGTCTTGATGAAAGATATAGATCTGATCAAAGATTTTGATCATTGCTGTGCAATACGGCATATTTTTGTGCTGCAACAATTTCGTAGAGTTGTCAGTTGCCCTCAGATATCTTGAGGTGGAGTACAATTTCACTTTCTGCGCAGCACACCTACCTGACTCCATGTCCTGATTTAAATTCCAGGAATTCAGGATCCTTTGCCCCCACACTGTGCCTCAAAGCCTGCATTGCCCAGCCTTTGACCAAACTATCCTAGATTAGAAGGCAGTCTTCAGTTTTACATGAACTCTGCATCTCATTTCATGTGACTTACTTGCAAAGAGTAAAAATAAAAATGTATGGCTTCACTTGGTCCTATTTCACTTCCTTCATGCAGCCTTCTCTGTTCCTGCCATGCCTGTTAACATCCCTACAATTGTGCTTTTATTGTTCACAGTTTTAAATCCTAAAAAAGCCTTCTTCCATCAAAGCATTTGTTGAAGGTATTCAGTTTCATTTAAGATGTGCAGATCCTTCAGTATGTAGCCTACTCTGCAACCCATTTGGCTTCTCTTCAACGGCCAGAAAGAGGTGAAAAGCGCCTTCCCCCGTCATTACCTCTAGTGAAGCTATCATCTCAGCTCAAAAGGCTTTAAGTGCTAATACCTAAGAAGATGAACATTAGTAACTTGTTTGTTTTTAAATAGAAATGCTGCATTTTAAAGTGGTTGGCTGGGTTTCACTGCTCTGATTTAGGTAACATGACGTCACATGGGATGCATGCTACATCCCTCTCAAGAAGTATTACGTGATGGCCGAGATTGCAGCAGGCTTGCTGCCACTCATAGATATTTCACATAACTGTAGGATGGCCTCTTTCGGGATGTATGTTTGCATCCCTGTTCTTAAGATAATATATTTCTGTTTACACAAGAAAATTACACAAGAAATATGATATATTTTATACAAGGTCAAGTGTTATGCTGATAATATATTTTGAGACATTTTGTAACAGTCATAGGTGAATTATCCAAAATACAGTAGATGTCTAGTGCAAATGGAAAGTCTCTATTACCACAAACTGTGAAGGAACAAGAGACAAGAGTCATAGCTGCTTTAATTAGTTTGGTTTCATAGTAATAATTATCCATAGAGGGACAACCTGAGGAGACAGACAACAGAGATATGATGAGATTGTTTCAGACTCAACAGTCACTGGCATGTGTTTAATTTAAAAGATTAGGAATTCCATGACATTCAGTGAGAAACAGACAAGTTGGTGTTGTCCTTGTTCTTGTCTATTTCATTGTTGGTTTTCTTCAAGGCAAACTTCACTCTAGATAAGATTGATTGCCTCCTCTCCACTTTTTACCCTCATTAAAACAACACACTGTCAACACAAAGGCATGCACATGTACACACTAACCAAAAACACATATGCACATGGTTCAGTGGCATGACAGCGTGCATGAGAGGGGTCCCTAGGGAGAGCTCAGTCCGAGCAACTTCACTGCTCTGCCTAATTGATGTGTGTGAGAGAGCGTAGGTCCAAACTAACCTCACCTTTCTCTAAACAGTGCTAGCAGAAAATGAACAAGCCTGTCAGTCATGTGCTAATTTAGTCTCTATGGAAAGTCTGAGCCGTCAGCCTGTCAGTCTGACAGTTTATATCATCCTGAGATTATAAGACAACCGTGAAACAATGCAGCCAAGTCCTGAAGAGGCCTGAACCTATTAACAACTCACACAATACCTCTATCCTCACACACACGCAAATCGACACAGATTCAATACTGAGGGCAGTTCTTTCAATGTATGTGCAGCTAATGTAGTAGTAGTTACAGCTACTTAATGGATGAATTATGGCTGACATGGAGGGTCAGAAACAGCTAGGCTTTTAATAGAGGGGCCTATTAAAGAAGCCTTTAAAATATCTTATTTCTGAGCTATATAAATATATAATATAACAAATATAAATGGAACAATCCATGCAATGAACAGAAACACATCATAACCTATTTAAAATGAAAAACAACTGCGTACAGTACAACATCACCGCTTTTATCAGCTGACATGGTCTTCAACCACAGTCCAAAAGTCATGGAACAAAATTAATCTGTCTCTGCCATGCAATTTTTTTTATAATTGCGTAAATTCCGGCAACACTTGAAGGCAGCGTTGACTCGGTGTTGCTCCGTTGTTATGGTAACGAAGTGACAGTAACTTAGCTGGCCAGCTAACTTAACTACAAAACGAGAAACCCGGATTCAGCTTTACAGGGACGTTTCAGGATTTGTGGTCGCTTTATCTTCCTCCATGAGCAGGTGAGTAGGGAGTAGCTTGCTTACAGTGGTTGTCGCGTTAAGGTTAACGTTAATTCACAAAACATAATTTGCCTCAGTGCCTACACTTCATTATGCAACGTTAGCTTCTTACTAATTTGAGCTACGTTACTAGCTGCCCTGGTGGTTAATGACGCTATTTCAGTGCAGAATGTTGTTTCAGCACAACACGTCTTATTAAATAAATAAATACTTAACGCTAACTTTAAATACATAAACAGTTATGGAAAATACGGTTTTATCCTTAGTATCAAAAGGAATACTGAACAAGGTCACTATACTGCCAGACATAAACCTTAAAAACGTATTGAAATGTTAACTCATGCTAATTAGGTTAATTCACAAGCTATAACAATAACAAGGCCTGACCTGATTTAACTTCCAACTTTACTTTGATGTCCAGGTTAGAGTGTTTGGGGAAATCCTCCACTGGTTTACAGAAACAGGTAGGCTAAACAATAAGGAATAAAGTCGGTTCTGTTTAATTACAAAACTCTACTTTTCTATCAACATTATATGCTGTTTTTATGGATTAATTACATGTTAATATTCAGTGTTGCCTCTTTTGTAGTTGTTGGTTATGATGCCGTAGGTCACACATTTTCAATGTTTGTTGCTACTGTACGTGTCCCAATAAACATTGAATGAATATTACAATCATTTTGATCTCTCTACCTGGACGTAGTTGGCAGTAGAAGTCACCTCTGCTCATGCTGATGCACACAAGCCCAGCGGTAAGAAGCAGTTGAGACATGACAGCAATGTATAAAACATCTCATCCAGATTAGATTTCACCAAAGTTTTCACCTTGTGCTTTCGGCAAGCTCATATTCTAATTATGTCCTAGACAAAGTGGGGAAAAAGAGAGACACTGATAAACCTCGGTGAGAAACGTCTATCCTTAGCAAATATACATTTCTGTCATAACAGACCACGCTCAGCCCAGTATTTTTATTCTTTTATTTACTTGCATCCAGCAGGCTTCCTCCTGCCCGTGCACTGCCTGCTTCTCTACAGGTTGGTAATCTGTGATAGATTACGCCAAGACTGGATCGACAAAAATACATTTTGCGTCACTGCTGAACTTGAACTTTTTGTTATTCTCAAGGTTTCTTGCCAGCAAACTCTAAGGTCTGGGTTTCCACATGGGGATGTGCTGAATACAGACGGTATGTGGTGGTGGACTCTCTGAGATTGAGGTGAAACTAATCTCATCAGTACTAAATCACATAGTGTTTAGAAAAAATAAACAGAGAGAAATCTGTTTCTGAACAGGCAGAGATCACAATGTTTCCCCTTGTTGACATGTTAAGGAGTGCAAGTCACTTCTCTTTTTTCATTGCAGTTGCTGTTGATTACTATCCACAAATACATGGATAGATGTGTATGTGCATTCTTGTTAAATATGTCATTCTTGGAAATGTAGTAAGTCACAAAACAAAGTCACTAACTGTGACAAAATTAGAAGAGACAGGCTGCTTACACCAAAAGTAAACAATGGCACTTCACCACAAAGCAACTGCTGGAAAGTGAACTTCATTCTGTAAATTGATGATCATCTGACAAAGTATCTGAGTCTGGGATAATGTTATTTTATAATCTTGAGATGTTCAATGTCATGTGTCCTCATCATGTCTCCGGACTGTTACAGTAAGTTCAGTGTTTTGTTTACAAAATGATTTCAAAGGACAGTTTCAGCTTGTTCTCTTCACGCATGATTAAACACAACTGTCTTGCCAAAAATAAATATTGACTGAATTAAATGTCGTGTTTGTCTGTGGTTCTCCTGTAGAGTGCTCACCAAAGGAACCCATCATCCATTCATCAACACCAAGGTCTGTTTTTAGAATCCACTTAGTAGGTGATAAGACAAATTAAATGTTTGCAACACATGGTTTTAAATCTTAAATGGGATTTCAGGGTTGAAGAACAAGGGCAGTCGACTGCAGTGCTTGATGAAGAGCTGAAAATAAAAGAGCTGAGAAAGTCACAGCCCCCAGACACAACAGTGACAGGTGTGTTGTTGTAGAACAAACTCAAATTGCAAAGAAAGACACTTAGAGAAGGGAAACTTGGAGAGGGAGTTTTGTTGACAATAATGATGATCATGACGATGATAATGATTGCCAGGAGGAATGGCACTTGCTCCCCCCGCAGTTGAGCCTCTTCCCACGCATGAGGTGAATGGGGAGGAAGAACAGACTGAGGAAGTGGATGTTGAGGATGAAGACATTAGGGCACCAGTGGAGCTGATAATGGAGGTAAAGTGACTGATTGCCATCAGTGATTCCACACTTCATGCTCTGTTAAGACGATGGGCTAAACTGCAGTAGTTTTGTTTCCGATATCAAAAATGATTTTAATCATTGTTTCAGTGAAATATATATTTTTACTCAACTTGGATGTGTTCAGTTGAAAGAAATTGAAATAGAAAGTCATGTGAAACTGTATGGTTTCAGTTCCTCAGAGCTGTGATGGACAGGGACTTTCAGCTGGCCAGCAAACTGTGTCAGATGAGTATGTATCCTGCATCCCTCAACCGCATGTCAGTCAATGAATCAGCCACTGGTGTTGTCAGCCAATGATGCCTCTTCCCTCCTCGTTCTAGTTCTCATTTATGAACCAGGCAATCCTGAGGCCTCTGAGTTTCTCCCGCTGATCCAGAAGAAGCTGTTGGAGGGTGAGAGTCCCCCTTTTTTATGCAAAAACAAACCCTTAACGCTGCATATTCCACAACACACCACGAGTTTGTGTCGTGCCTTTGTCCATTAGAGCAAGAGGCAGAGCAGAGCACTGAGGAAGATGACCCAGAAGATGAGGAGGATGAGGAGGACGATGATGATTCTGAGAGTGATGAGGAGTCATCTCAGAGCTCAAGCTTCTCCTCTTCTTCACCAACAGATGATGATGAAGAAGAAAAGCAAGTGAACAGACACAAGCCATGTCCTCCTTCTCACATTTGCCCCTAAATCTATTGTACCAATACAACACAGGCAATGTTAGGTTCGATCAACAGAGAGCTCTGCTAATAGCATATTGTTACTGTTGGAATATTGTGTTTATTTCAGTCCACAAGGCTGCTTTGCACTGTAGCAGTCTTTGAACATTTTGTAGATGTTGTGACAATTATGTATTTTTTTCATGTCACCTGATATAAATAAAATATTCATTGTGGATAAAACTGATGCCGATGTTTCATAGAAACATATAAACGTTGGACTACAAGGTCAGATATAAAAATAAATCATCTGTGGACCTGCATAAGAAATTGTAAAGTTTTAGATGTTGGAATTCACTTTACTAGTTAAAAGGTAAATCTACTAGATTCATATCCATTCAAAGTCTGATTGTTTTATATCAAGAGACACAATTATAAACTAAATCCTGAACCTATTGACCATTAAAACACTGAGGTTTGCATAAACCCAAATTGAGCATTCAGCTCCTGGCCAATTGAGCTTCAACACAACACTGAATAACCACCAACCAATGTGATTTTTTTTTTTTTGAAAAATGGCAATTTCAGTCTAAAATATAAGTATGTAACATTAAATACGCATGACTAAATATGCAAAAATCAGCAGAAAACACACACGCCGAATGGATGCCATCTTTGTGTTTGGGCCACAATGAAGTGAAAGTGACAGACAAAAAGTCAGTGAAGGAGACGCTTGAAACATGAGAAGACAGGAGAGGGACTAGAGGAGAGGGTTCAACAGGAAGTGCAGAAAAAGTACAAGAAAATAAGAGTATGTGGCACAACAGGAAGTGAAGAAGATGGCACAAGAAGCAGAGGAAGCGGCACAACAAGAAATGGACACAACACAAAACCCTGAGGACCAGAATGTAGAGGGATGTGTGCTCTTCAAATCTAGGCACAATGAAACAAAGCATATAAATATTACAATATTTATATAGGTAAAATATTACAGTGGACTTCCTAGCTATGCCACTTTGCAGGTTTTGTTGTGCCATTTCTGCCTCAGGGAAGAATAAAGTTGCCACCTTTTCAGATGCTCCTTCTTACCATCATGCGCCGGAGATTCAATCTGACTCTCATCAGCCATTTATTTGGTGTGCACTGAGCAACTAATAGTGCTGCATTTCAGTACACAGTGAATGTTTTGTACTCACACTTGTCTCCACTGGTGCATCAGCCAGACAGCAAGATTTTGTGGGACAGTATGCAGAGCCAGTTTGAGAAGACATTTTGAAATTGTGTTGCTGCCATTGTGGACTGCTTTGAAGTTTTCATCGAAAGACCATCCAATTCTCAGGCAAGGGCACAAACATTTGCAAACTACAAACAGTCACAATGAAATACCTCATTGGCATTACTCCACAAGAAGTTATTTCTTCTGCACTACTGACAAATGTATAACAGAGAACGGTGGTTTTCTAGACAAACTACTGCCAGGTGACAGTGCTGTCAGACTGATGTCTCGACATAAAGGACTGTGGGAATGATGTGTGCTGTAGTGAAGATACTGACATTCACAAAGGGTCGCCATGTGTTGGATGTGGAGGAAACAAGATGCATTGCACATCTCAGAAGTGGAGAGAATTATTGCAGTTGAATTCAACAAAAACAAACTGGTGACCTGATACCAGTAGCATAAACAATGTGTATATTAGAGGAGGTGATCCTGACTGCCCGAGCAGTAAACCAAAATGACGATTTTAGCTGTTTCTCTTTTCACTCTGTTCAGCCAGATCCTCTGAAACATCAGCTTGTTTTTTTTAAGCTTGTTTCATTTCCCTGCACCAGATAGTCGCTTCCACTTTAAAAGGCAGGGCCACAACGTAGGTGCATGTCTGCGATGTATAGTGGGCTGAAGATGCTTCAACAGTGGAGCTGATGATAACTCAAACTTTTAGAGGAACCTCACCGAGGCGCTAGGAGTGCAAACCTGTTGCACGACAGAAACATCAATCACAAATCATGTAACAAATGACTTAGAGTTGAGTAACAGCAAGTACCCTGCATGCAAACCTAAAGAATCTTCTTTTTATGCACACATTGTAGGACTAACCTATAAAATCATCTCCATTCAATTTTACTCAACATAACCAAATACTAAACATATCTTCCCACTGCAAGTACAAAAACCTGCCTTTTTTATCAAGCAAATTATTAATGTGAATGATCAAATCATCTGCCTGAGAAAGAGACAAACAAAACCAAAACATACCAAGCATGCCGCATTCGCCCAAAAGAATAAAAATCAAAAACAAAAAAACAAAAACACACCAAAGCAGGTATTACTATCAGGAGTCATGGCAGGTATTACTATCAGGAGTCATGGCAGGGGGGGTTGTGACAGCTCTCACATGATGAGCAGATCTTACACACTTTGAAAACCCCTGAGTAGGCACTACAAGTAACCCTGCATTTTGGGAGCACAGTGCTCTAGCGGAGCAGTATGGTATAATGAGTTCTTTCAAATAGGATTGTGCCTGACAATTAGGGGCTTTGAATGTAAGAAGAAGAATTTTAAATTTAATTCTAGATTTTCCAGGGAGCCAGTGCAAAGTAGCTGAAACAGGGTTAATATGATCTCTCTAACTAGTTCTAGTCAGTATATGAGCGGCAGCATTTTGTATTAGCTGGAGAGACTTAAGAGATTTGTTTGAGCAGCATTCCTCACGGTGGAGCTGGAGGCCAGGGCATCTAAAGCAAAGTATGTCTTCAGACAATGCGTCTCGGATGTGTTTGGGTCCACATACTATAGCCTCAGTTTTTTCAGGGTCCAACATCAAGAAATTATAAGAAATCAGGTTTTCACATCATGGATGCACATTTAAAGCCTAGCTAACTGGTTGGTTTCGCCAGGTCTGATTGAAAGATATAAATGAGTATCATCTGCATAAATCTGCATCCATGAAAATTTATGTTGTGTTTCCTGATGATATTACCTAGCATATGTAAGGTGGAAAAAATAGGTCCAAGGATGGAACCTTGCGGAACTCCATGGGTAACTGCTCTGCAGAGAGGACAAGAGAGCATTGACATGTACAAAAATGGGAGTATTCTGATTAGTGAGATTTAAACAGGTTTAAAGCAGTTCAGAAACTTGAACATTTAATTGCAATTTAATGTTCAAGTTTCTGTAATAAGATATGGGGATCACTCCTATCAAATGCCGCACACAAGACCAATACAGAGACAAGTCCCTTATCTGATGCAGTATGTGAGTGGAGGCAGTGCGTCTGGGATCATGATCCAGTCTCTGCCAAGTCATATGGATCTACATTGTTTATGGTTATTATCCATCAGTCTTCAACCGCTTATCTGGGGTCAGGTCGCAGGGGCAGCAGCTCCAGCAGGGGACCTCAAACCTCTTTTTCCCGAGGCACACTGTCTAAATACTGTTTCTTGGCAGTGACATTCAATTTCTGCCATTGGGGTCTTTTTTCTTTTTCTTTTCCTTTCTCCATCAGATTTTACAGATTTAAACAACTTTTTGGCCAAACTAAACAAAAGGTAATCAGGTAACCACCACAGCAACCGGGAGGCTCAGATAAACAGAATGTTTCTTACAAGATGGCACCCCCGTCCCAACAAATACCATGGATATTTGTACCACATTTCACTGCAATCCATTTAATAGTTGCTGAGATATTTCCATCTCGACCCAAGAGGTGGACCGATTAACAATGCCATTGCTAGCATGGCTAAAATAAGCATAATTTTGTGCAATATAAATAAACAAGTTTTTCTTTCTTATCCCTTGAATAATTTGGTGACCCCTCAGATTTTTCCTGAGACCATTCGAGGGGTTTAGCAACCACTGGCATAAAAGTAAAAGTCCGAAGCCTGTGCAAAATACAGCTAATTTTTCCTGTTTGCTAGTTAAAAAACCCTGTTGTATTTGCAGACAATGATTTCAAGGCAGACTGATCAAGAAATGTGGAAATGGGCCTTTCTCACAACAGATATTTTGACATGTCAAAATGCCCTCTGTGAGAGAGCAGCAATAGCAGACATTTTTACTTGTCAAAACAGACAAACCACAGGTGGAGCTAACTTACACAACATTAATAACAGCTGCGTGCCATTTAGGTTTTCCATTTCTAAGCTCTGTTGTGCATGCAGGCTCATTGGCATGGCTTACGGAGACACTTCAACAGAATGCAGCTGTCATTTATTTAACTATATCTGTGCTGTCTGCTGTGAGAAAGGTCTGCTGCAGGGAGAGGTCCAGACACCATTAAAACCACAGGCTGTTGATGTGTCCAGATATGTTGCTGTTTACTTAATTAATAATCTTAACTACAATATCATACTAACCGAAGAAGCTTTCATTAGAAAATTACATTTTTCTATGTTTTTAAGATTTATTTTAGTATGAAATATTGTAACGTGAAAAACAAAAAGCAGTTTGTTGAGATAAAGATAGTTGTTATACTGGAGTGACAGTGAGTAAGAATGTGCACTGTCAAAACCATTACTGTGTGGGTTTTGTATCAAAATCTACTTTGAATAATTAGGTAGCATTAACACAATTCACATTTGAACGAGTTATGAATTCATTTCAATTACATTGAAAAACAGTGACATGAACATCTTTGTCTGTGGAAATACGAGTTTTAAACAGACACATCATAGGAATACCTTTGAAGATATGCAAATTGTTGTTGGATAACAGGTGAAAAAACAACTAATAAGTATTTCTATTGCATTTCCATCTACCTATTTGTAAAGTTAGAGGAAAAGTTTAAATGTAAAAAAACTTTCCTTGGAGGAGGTGGACAAAGTTGATGTATTGACAGAAAATATCATGTGACAATGAAAATGCACAGCGATTAAATCATGGCGTAGGCTACATAAAGACTTCTTTGTCTCTCTAGCTTCCGCTGCACTGAAGAGATGAAAAATGGCGACAGGTGAAAGCATCTGAGGGCAGATCTGTGTGGAGTGATGACGAGGCTGTAACCTTCCTCAGATTAAAACATGAAACAAACATAAATGTTGTGTTTCCATCATTGTTTTTCCATCCTGCACACCATTTGAGGTTTGACCAGAGCTAATTCTTGTTGGGCCCTCTTCTTCTGCAAAGGTTTAATTGCACCTGAGTGGAGATTTAGCGCCATGAGCTGTTCATCTCAATGAACCAACTCTTGCATAATAGTAGATGGAAACCAGCATTAAATCACATTTACTTTTGAAATTTTTCTAGGAATTTGGTTAATATGTGCTAATGTGGATGGAAACCTGAGCACAGATGGTCACAAATTAGGCTAAACTGACCCCAACAAAGAAAGTGTACTGCCAGCAAAACAGGTTCAGACTTGTTCTGTTGGTGCAACTAGGCAGGCCATCATAGGAACATTTATTTATTACAAAGTTTTATAAAACACAGTTTTAATACAAGAAATAATGAGTTAGCTGTGAGTTGGGTAGTTCAAACAGCACCAGAGAAGAGCTTTTTTTGAGGATGCATTTTTGAGCTGACAATCAAGCATGTTTTACTGTGATATTCTGCTCTATGTGCACACTGTATCACCACTGTAAATGTTGCACAGCCTCTCTCTCTTACACACACACAGCTAACCCATCCTAGTGGAATGCCATCAGCCAGTATATTTTGAGTTATTATCACATGGCTTATCTTCATGAGTTGTCTCCACGCATGACTTGTGAAAGGAGTAAGTATCCATCTGATAAAAGCTGTATGATTTGCAGTGATTGAATGAACATAATGGCTGGCCTCTGCCCATTCAGTCTCCATGAGGATGACAGTGAGGACACTAAGTCATCCCCGCCAGGCTGGATTCACTTTGATGTCTCTGTGTTATTGTCCAGGTCAAGGTTATAAAAAGGATGCCGGTCAAAAATTATGATGCATGCAGTGTTCTCATCCCACGAAGGTGGGTGTTACAGTACTAATATGGAAGTATGGATCACAGCACATGCTGCTCTCTCCATCATTTGGTGCTTGAAATAAGAATTGTCGTTATTCTAGGTTAAATAACCCGATAGATCATCTCATAGAGCTCTCATTGGTCCATTGAAAATTAGATGTACTAAATATTCTGAATGTATATCTGTTGTCACTAAAACCCATAAATTAACTGTGTTTTTTCCTCTCAAGGTCAATTTCTATGTAACCCACATTTCACATTCAAGTCTCCATCCTCCATCCCGTGACACCCACCCACACCTGGAGACCCACACATGCACACACAGACACACAGCAGAGCGGGCATACGTCACTGGTGTTTTTCCTTTTTAGGCTTCTTAAAGTGGATTGTGGCTGTCAGTAGCACTCAGGGAAGCTTCATTAGTCGTCAGAAGGAGGCAAGGCTGTGACTCATGCCTGAGTGAAGAGACCAATGGGCAGCCGGAGCCTGAGATATAAATAACGAATAAAAAATATTCTTGAGGGAGAAAGGGTCACTTGCGCGCCGCTGGATGGGATTGTATTAGTTCGCTCTGTTGATATTCAGCCATCGCCGCCACTGGACTGTTCCTTGTCGCGCCTTTGAGTGGCAATTGTAACATCTAGATATAGTTTGGACACGACAACCTGTGCGCCCGTGAGCCGGTAAGACGCCTTTCATTTCAGCGGCGCCCTTGATAGGCTGTATTGATAGGTTTCATATTCCTTCATAGACATATTCACAGATCATAACGTCGGGTTATTTTGGAGAATATTAAATTAGGCTACTATTAAAAATATGCTGTAATTCGCTGTACCGTTTGAAAGGTATCAGTCTCAGATTAGTGACAGAAGGAATTCATTAGTAGTTCAGTCTGTCTCTCATGCCATGATGACACTGAGTGATGATGGTGTGGGATATGCTTGTTCAAAGCGCAACTTAATTGAAATGTCGATTGCTAAGTCAATAGGTGAATTACGTAGGCTATTTATGTGGACATAATAGTTGCATCTTTAATAAATCAGTCTGTGTAGATTAGGTGTTATTTCACCAATAATAACCATTTCTTTTCTGATATGCCTCCTTACACGGCGGCCTGAATTAATCCTTTTTTTTTTTTTAATCTTCTTGTTTTTAGTCCTTAGAAATATCAGCATGTTGTGAGTGCAGTGATGATCACAGACATAAAGCTCATAGATTTTAATGGTCTGATGCCTCTCTGCCCAAGACATCTAATGATCATTTTCCTCCAACGAGCCATTATCTGTTTCCTATTGGTCCAGGTCCCTGATAACAACTTTTTGAATTTTATCTTTAATATTGGCTCCGTATTCTGGACATTGGACTGGACCTGGGAATATATAATGTCGTATTGCTTATGTGTCGTGCGAAATTCTCTCCAAATTTCCAAATTGCGCGGCTTTGTTCACACCACTTTCTGATCAAACCTTGGCCTACCCATTAAATCAATTTTAGTTATTCAATATATACATTTATGTGTGCATGTATGTATCAGGCCTGAATTGGATAAGCAGACCTGGTCTCTCCTAACCGTGGACCGTTTGGTTTGCAGTTGAATTATTCTGGAGATCAGTTAACAGAGGACTGATGGCCACGTCTGAACCGAGAACCACCGACGGCGACCAGGACCCCAACTCCGGCAATTTAAGACCTCCATCCACAAGTACGTCCTCACACATCTCTCTCTGTTAACAGCACCGTGATCCAGTATCGATCGCCGAGGGTAAATTTTAGTTAAGGCTGTCCCTCTCCGGAGCGTTCAGGCTGTGCTTACAGAATCAGCCCCCTGGATCTGACGCGACTCGGTGCCTTGCTCAAAGACACTTTTGCAGTGTGGTTCATTGCCAACACGAAGGTTTAAAAACACTTCATCCCACGCACACCTCTCTCTCTCTCTCTCTCTCTCCCTCTGGATCTGTCTGCCCCTCTGTCTCTCTCTCCCCTCCTTCTCTGTCTGATAAAAGCGAGTCTCGCCCGGGTCATTTGCTGTGTGGGCTCCGTCGTTAATCACTCGGTTAAAAACAGAGCCATCACAGCTGCCTGTCGCTGCCTGGCGGACCAGCGGTGGACCTGGCGCTGAAATAATTTGCCATTAAGGCATTGGTATTTATAATGATCGAAAAGCATTTAGTGATTACATTTCTGAATGAATAGGCCTATGCATTTACTGATCGAAAATATATTCCTGATTTGAATTTGGACCCCTGTTTTATTGCAACAACGTCTTCATTCTCTTGGTTTCAATAGTATATTTTATGATTTCGACAAATTTCGCAAAAAATATGATGATTTATTTCTGTCATAATTCATCTAATCTCGTTGGATGCATTAGGGCCTCAAGGCTGGAGTCTGCATAGATTAGTTGCTCTTGAAATGTTGAAATGTTGCTGGTAATTTTAAGAAGTGGCTGGACCTATTTAGGGATACATTAACCTATGGGTTAATTCATCATTTAAGCCTTTGTTGCATGCACAAAATCGACCCCATTATAGTACACTTGAGCGGCCATGTGCAGTGCAACGCGGGGAAATAATTACAGGTTTTTGTCTTCAGTCCAATGTAAGAGGAAATAAGATTCAGTTCCTAGGGGCCAGTGCAGATTTCACGTTAGTATTTTCTCTTTCTATTGAATAACATATTTTTGAAAATTGTATTTGTGGCCCTTGGGTGTCAGTAAACATTTCTATAAAAATCTCAGACATATTTCAAATGTGGGTTTGTACCGAGAAAAGCCCATTAAAAGAAGATGTTTGTTTTGTCTGACTTGCTGGTATACTGCTGCTGGATGTTGCCATTATCTCTCTGCCACGCTCCATCTCACGCCTGGCGGCTTGCAATGTAGCCTATGTGTGTAAGTGTGTGTGTGTGTGTGTGTGTGTATGCGCGCGCGTGTCTGCCTGGTTATATGCCTTGGCCTCAGTACCTCGAGCTGTTCTCTAGTTTCTCTCAGAATGAAATTGCTTCAGTAAATTTAAATACTTGTTTTTGTTTTGAAAGTTTTCCATCAGGTGTATCCGCCGCCTCGCTGTGGCTCTGCTGCCGTGCGCTCTCCATTTTATTCCCTCTGGCTTCTGCTCCATCTCTGCTCACGCATGTCCACGCTCCGGTCTGTGGGTGTGTGTGTGTGTGTGTGTGTGTGTGTGTGTGTGCATGATGTGTGTATGTGTTTGACGCACTATACTATGCGTTTCTGCATCACGCCGGCTATAGTCTTCCCGGCCACAGACATTACCAGCTCGCTCCAGTCACATACTGTGTTTCACTCAATTAATTTCTTCCGTCCTCCGTGAACTCATTTCACGGGCGTTAATTCCAGTCCGCCCCTTGGCTGGGTGTGTGAGCCGGCGTGGATCTGCCGTGTGGACCACTGTCGGTGCCTATTGATTGAACTTAAATCGGAAATCGGATCATAAAGGGACCCATCCCCTTTAAGATCAGTGGGCGCTGTGGTAAATAAAAAGTATAAAATACATTCTCACTAAACTAAGGCCTCATTGAGCCACACTAATCAAATACAAATGACTCAGTGCTTTAAAGAGCCCACAATAAAATACCAAAAAGAACCTGAGTGTTCAGAATCACACACCTGGCCAAGAGCCGTCCGCATCCCGCTTCCACTGTGCTCACTGTGCTCCACCAGCTTTATATCCATCACCCGCTCATCCACGTTGTCTCGGCGGCCTGCCTCTTCAGAAACTCAAACGTTCATTCTGTTTTAGCCTACGAATATGCGTGGATGCACGGATGCACACGGAAGCTGGGGATGAAGATTTGTGGTAAGTTTCCAGGGCACATAAAATGCTCCACTTCTTTCAACATGCAATATTTTTATAGTCACATTTTTGACATATTAGAAAATATGCCATTTGGGAAGGACGTATTTAGGGATGTATGTTAACATGTCTCCATAATAGGCCTCTTGTGATATGCATTTCTTGCCTCTATTTCTTTAACATTTTAACCATAGGGTGGCTTTTATTCTCTCTTATTTTTCTAATAAATAAAACCGAGGCCTGAAATAGGCCATTATAAAGGCTGTTAGAGCAGGGCCATCCACGACTGTCACTATGTGTTTCCATCTTCTAAAGGTCAGTGGACATTAGCCTGTAGGTCTGATGATGAGAGCCCAGGATCACCACTCGTGACCGCCCATGAAACCCCCATGTCTTTCCCATTTCACCACCAAGAGAAACATCCACGAGACAGGCCTGTGAATATATGCTATATAGCCCAGAATGCTCCTTATAATAACATGCAAATAAATTAGTATTTTCATTTCCCATTCAAATATTTCTTTAAAACAAAAAATCCAAAAAGTTTTTTTCTACATCTGTTCTTTGATCTGCTTTCAATCTCACACAGTCTATATTACAGTGGAAAATAGCGGGTGTGACGTTGCAGGGAAGGCGAGTTTATTTCTCCATCCTTTAAAGGAATTTGTTTCTTTCAGTGAATCAAAAATTAAAACGTATGGATGATGTGTTTTTCTTGCAGCTATGCAAAGGTATATGAATGTCATAGATATGGTCCATTGAAACCGAATATTATTGGCCTGTTTGTTATGGCAGAAATGAGTTAAGACCAAAAAGATCGAATACGTTTGAAGTTGCCATTTCTGAGAATGAGAAATTGACCACTGGATTTTGATTGGTCTAAATTACATTTTAATGGGCTGGAATGGAAATTGAGTGGGGATAGTTCTAAATGGAGGCTATGGTAGTATAGATGGTCTCGCACATTGATTTTGAATATGTCATTGGGTATTTAATGAGCAATGCATTATAGACTTTCCATTGAAAAATATGAGACAATATTTCCATGTGTTTTGCGCACAATTAGGCCCACACTTTACCACACTTTCCTACAGATAAAGAGGGCCTATAGCCTGCAGAAATCCGATCAATCATGGAGTTCAAAACATAGGCCATATGCCTTGCAGGGGCAGACTGGTTTAGGGCTCTGTGCAACCTTCCTGCATTAACCCCAGGATGCGTAGTTATTGGCTGAGTCATCGCCACGGGCTGCCCACTGAGCCGATCAGTCTGTGGACTGGGGACATCCTGACTGGGGTGTGGTGGTGATGTCACAGGGTGGGGAGGGCACCCACACGCGCACGCGCTCTCTCACACACACACACACACACACACACAGATTTAAACTGGTGGTCCCTCTTCCTTACCTACATGGCCTAGGCCTATATAAGTTTGGCCTCCGCATTTCCGATTAAAGAATTAAGCATTAGGAGCTGACTGACACAGATAGGCCCTAGTTATCAAACGCTGCCACTTTCATATTCATATATTCATATTCATATTTGACTAAATAACGCCGGAATTTTGAGATTAATTTCTCTTTCTTGTATTTTTTTGGCCCATAATTTAGTTTTTTTGTGGAATGGAGATGTTTGGTGATAACTCCTGCCCTCCACCGTGTAACACCCTAGGGTTCCTGCAGAAGAACAACAGTCTCGACGAGAAGGGGAGGCTCGCGGGCCAGAAGAACCTACTATCGTGCGACAACAGTGACAGGGACGCGCGCTACCGCCTCACCGAGACCGACTTCTCCAACCTGTTCGCCAGAGGTGAGAACTACAATATTCCAGCCAGACACATCAACGTAAAAGATTGTTCATTTCTGGAACAATTTACGAGCGCACGCTCATTAATTCAAATTAAATGACCGTTGGCGCTTTTGTGCAAATCTTCAGTTTTCTTATCTGTTGAATAAGCCTATGCATTTTCTTATGTTATCTCTTAGAAGCCACAATGTTGTTGGCCTCAAAAATCGACTTTGGACAACGACCAAAGTTAGAGGCATAACCTAATAATATATTTGGACAATATAGAAAACGAACCTAAGGTTGCTATTTCCTGTTAAGAACGATGCTTCTCAGTTTAAAGCCAGGAAGCCAAAATGTATGGCAATAAATGGAGGAGTTACTAATGACAGTAGGCTAGCCTATTATTACCCTATATTAGCCTACTAAACGTTACTTTATTCGACCAGAATAATTCATTATTAGACATACGTCACAAACAGAAACATTTTAAGAAATACAAAGTCAGATTTGGACTTTCTAAAGACTAAGTTACAGCCAGAGCATCGGCAAAAGACCCAGGCTAAGTTTCCACTGTCACTCCTCACCTCTTAGACCTGCTGCCAGCCAAAAATGGAGAGGAGCCTACCATACAGTTTTTGTTGGAGATGGTCGACATCCTCACCAACTACGTCAAGAAGACTTTCGACCGCTCCACCAAGGTGCTGGACTTCCACCACCCTCACCAGCTCCTTGAGGGCATGGAGGGCTTCAACCTGGAGCTGTCCGACCAGCCTGAATCCCTGGAGCAGATCCTGGTGGACTGCAGGGACACGCTGAAATATGGCGTCCGGACAGGTAGGACACCTTCAAGGTTAAACTATAGCTGTATCTAAGGTAAAAGGGGGGTCACCTAGTATGAGTTGGGAATATGATTTCAAAGCTTGGGGATTTTGAATAATTCATATGGTGGTGTTTGTGATTTAGCAAAAAGACACTGGAAAATGTGAAAAGGCCCTGCAGACACACATATCGTCATTTACAATATTATACAAAACATTCTATGAGAGCTCAAGTTAATAAAAGTATCTTTGATGGTATCTCAGATGATATTCCTATAATATGATGATATATATTCTCAGAAACATGCGTCCATTTAATAACTTTCATGTAAGTTAATACTGACTATTGTACTGAATTCAACACAAACCATTAGAGAAGAAGTTGCTGGCCAGACAGTATACAGCCTGTTATGATGACTGCCTTCTTTATTGTCCCCCTGGTAATTCAGTTGACATCCCCCTTTTCTTTCCCCTCGAGTTATTAAACCAAGTGTCGCCTGAGGGCATCCTAACACGGGCTGTTTCAAGCTGTTAAAAACGACCACCCTCAAACTGTCCCTCGGGTTTTATATATCACACAGGGTGTACTGTGTCCATGCCTCAGCACCACTTTTCTTTTCAGTGGCATGGTGCTTTTTACTGCCTCTCAGAACATGTTTGAGGCTGAATTGTGTGATGTGCGACTGGAGGAGCTGTCCGCGGTGCTGGAATGTAAATCTGATCTTTCTTTCCTCTCGCTGTTAAGCAGCACAGTCAGCTTATTTAACATACACACAAAATTATATTTATTTTCCATATATTTGATATTTTTATTCATAAGTAACTTAATATGACAGACATATTTATTATGTGAGCCACGCAGCACTGCCTTCACAAGGTGCTTGTATCCATGACTGCATTTAGGCTCCCGGCCTGTTGACGGGGACTGTGTGTTCAAGCACCTTAGAGTCTAAATGGCTGTCACATAGCCTTGTTACCAATGTAATTATGGTACAATGAACAGTGCAATGTCAGATCCCTTAGGTTTCATGGCTGACCAGGAGAATATAAAATGAAATCCATAGTCATTATATACCTTCATAAAGGTTTTTTATGTACCCAGGACAAGGCAAACATATCAGTGGCTGTCTTTCTTATTGCTTTCTCTTTAAATAAAACATGATTCCCTCATAATTAAAGCCATGTTAATAGGAATGTCATTATGTATATATTTTTATGTTCAGGTCACCCGCGATTCTTCAACCAGTTGTCTTCTGGCCTGGACATCATCGGCTTGGCTGGAGAGTGGCTCACCTCCACTGCTAACACCAACATGTGAGTCATACAGTATGTGCCCAAACACAATTCTTATCCATACAGGGGAAAGACCTCTAAATGTTAGGACAGGACAACAGAGATTTCTTGTTTGTAGGCTACTGGTAATAACCCAGAGTCATTATCATATAAAGTCATGGTGAAGGTGCTCATGGTGTTCCCCTCAGCTCACACCACAATTGGTCACGGTTATATAAAGTGTTTGGTTTGTCCTGTTGAGATTGTGTATTGACAGATGGCAGGTTGCCACTGTGCTGTACTGTATATCCGAGGCAGCCTAGCCCCAGGGGTGGTTAGATTGTATATTGATCTCAGGTCACAGTTACATGGTGGCCCAGTCTGAAAGAGGGCACGAACCACATCAACATTGCACACTCTGAACACAGCTACACACACACAAACTCTCTCACACACACAGGCTGTAAATAAGCTGTAACCTTGTGTTATGATCACTGGAAAAGAAGAAGGAACATTGTCGTAATACTGCTGTACAATATCAGAATATTCAATAACAGACACACACTCATTGTTGCACACAAAGCAATGCACATCTTGCCAGCTGAATATTTACAGCTCTTTTAATTTATTCTCAGTGGAGAAATGAATAAATCTGTCAGTTGATTTCCTCACTGGAATAAACATGAACTCCTCAAAAATGAGACAATCTACAAAATATTTAAAATATTTGATGCTTATTCATAGCAATATTTACAGTATTAAGACTGCCTTAAAGGGATGCCCAGAGAAGAAAATGTGAAAATGTACAGCACTCTTATAGAGGGCTGCAACTAATGATTATTTTCATTTGATCTAATGATCATTTAATCTGCCGGTTAATGTCTCAGTTCAAGCTGGGCATTTCATTTCAGAAGCATCTTTTTGTTATATTTGTTGGAATTCTCTTTATATCCAACAATGAATACATTAAATGCTCTAACACACAAAAAAAATCCAGTATCTGTGTCATAAAGGATAATTTCTGTATTTTTATACCTTGGCCCTATTTTTACATATTTTGGGGTTTAAAAATGCAAGTAGGTACAAAAACTTTTGAAATACGTGCAGTAGGTGGCTTCAGTCGTCAGCCGCGAAATGGCTACAGTGGCTGCAACATATTGTAGCGGAGAGGAGATGTGTAGCATAGAGGAACTGTTAGCAAGACTTTCTTTCCTAAAGTTACTCCAACACAACAAACTCCTCTCTCTAACTCAAGTACCTTGAGTGATACTTCTTCTGTTTCTGTTTCTGGTTTCTGCGGGGCGACTGTTTCGGCTGCCTAGCTGTCTCTTACTGATTTCTCCAAGATGCCTACCACAGCTTAAATTGATTCGTCATTTGGTCTCTAAAATGTCAAAGACACAAACAAAATGTCTACAGTACACTTTCCCAAAAGCCTACGATGACATGATTAAATGTCCTGTTTTGTCTGACCAACAGTCCAAAACCTAAAAATATTCGATTTGCTATTACGTAAAATGAAGAAAAGCAGCAAATTCTCAGAATTTAAAAGCTGGAGTCAGAGAGTGTTTGGCAATTTTGCTTGAAAAAAAATCAACAATTAGTCGATCGACCGACTTATTGTTTCAGGTCTACCCTTATGTATGAAAGAGAAAAATCAACAAAAACTACATATGCCCTGACAATTACTGAGCTCCAGACAGAAGGCAAGAAAACTGACAGAATTCTAACAGCATTTAAAAAGAGATTTTAAAGCAGAATCAGTTCCTTAAATATCAATAAATTAGTACAACAAATATCTAAAACTTGGTGATACAATGTTGAGACACTTGGAGTTCATGGTACAAAGTGAGATATACTAGCTACAAAGACAGCATGACCTTCACAGTGCAAAAACACCAACCAAGATATAAGTGGTGGACTGAGGACAGTATACACCACTCACATACACAAATTGAGCATTCAATATTCTCTTAATATTGTGGCCTCTACATTTTCCCCTAGACTGGCTGCTAAAGAAAAGATCAATGTAACCAAAAGGAAAGGAACATTGAGACACTTAGTTTATCCAATTTCTCAAAACATTAGCTTAGGAAACTACCCCCTTTCCCCCTCTTAGGAAAAACTTTCCCATCTCATCTCCCGGTTGGAAGAATGCCCAAAGAGACAGGGCCATTGAATTCACACACTCGCGCACTCTTTCATAATGACACACACACACACCAGCTCTGGCTGTCCCAGATACAGCAGCTAGGGTTTCCAGTCCATTGACTGCAGGCTCATTGTGAGCTGGTCTTAGCAGATAGGCCAGCTGGGCCCCACACTGACACACAATGTCCTCCGGCTGCACAGAAAACCCAGTCACACTGTGGCAACTGGCTGCTGCAGCTCCCTGCGGAGTGCTCATTCCGCCTCTATTGTCCCTGTGGATACCGACTGACTCAGTGCTCCTTTGAGGGTTTGAGAGAGCAGAGTGTGTTTGGGGGTCACAGGGTTAGTCACATAGAGACACGCACACACACATTCAAACACAGACTCACACACATTGAGTGCCCTTGATGATGATAATAAGGGCATTTAGGGGCTGTCCCTGGAGAAAGGCAGGTGACTGAGGGGTAATTTTCACCCTGAAAAGACCAATGATTGGCTCTGATTGTGATAATGATCACCATTATTGTCATTGCAGCGTGAAATGACTCACAGAGAAAAAAGGGACTTTGAAAAAGGTGCACTGGTTTTGTCCCTTTTCTGCTACGGTTGAGATTCATTTGAAGAAGAAATGAAAGTGATACATCCAAGATATTAGGCATTTTTGTGTTCCTTATATGAACTATAATTCCAGTCTATCAAAGAACACCATATTCCTGAAATTAGATCTCCGAGAGGCTTCTTTCTGATTTTATCCTTTGTTTTCGCCATTCATGGTCAAAACCCAGCTGTCACAATCTGATCTGGTGTATTGACCAGAAACTAATGTTCCAATCAAATCCATCCCGTGGGCGAGCCCCTCAGCAGGGATGTTTACACACACAAATGTCTTTCTCTTCTCTATTTCTTCATCCTTTTTTAATTCATTTTCTATCCATCCTCAACCACAGCTTTTCTCGTCTCCTATTTTCAGCCACTGCCTTTCGCCTTGTTGTCCTATTTCTTTTCTGTATGCTTTCCTTGCTCTGCCTCCATATCAACCCCTCCTCTTCCTTTGTTGTCCTCTGTCACAGTTTCATTCAGTGCATTGTTTCCCAACAGCTCTCGTCTCCCCTCAGCCTTTATTTCTCTTCCTCTGTACCCAAGCTTCCAAAATGTTTCAGTCCTCGTGTAGAGACGTACTTGTGAAGACAAAAGAGACGAGATAATGTTATTGTCGTTTTAGATGGTACTGGTGTTGATGGGAGTGGAGGAGTGTTGTATAACTGGCCTCATTAAAAGTAAAGGTAAACAGGGATCAGTCCTAAGGGTGTGTGTGGGAGGCGGTGAGATGCCCGTCAGTTAGTGAAGAGAGCAAAAGCTCAGGCCTCACTGTGGGAGTTGGTTTTCTGTGACACATGTAATCTACTTTAGCTTCTCCAGGAGTTTTGCTCTTTTGTTGTTCAATGAGCTACCAGCCACACAGACACATATCTATCGTTTTTATTCCCTCTCATCTCCCTGTAAATATTGTTTTTGTCTTTTAATCTTCTCTCTCTCTTTTTCTTTCTTTTAATGAAATAATGACAATTAAAAATTACGGTGTCTTCCTCTATATCTGAATTTTGGGGTCCACAGAGGCTGTTATCTCTTTAAAACACACACACTCTCTCTGCATGCCTGCCTTTCTTTCTCATGCACACATGTGCTAAAAATACACGTTCATGTCCTCTCAGCCATCAAATCAGCCCCATTCAGACTCACTAAGATTGGCAGGATTGACAGATAGCCATCAGAGCTTTGTGGGCTTTAATGAAACTACTGAGTGATTTTAGAAAGAATTTGAATATGAATGTTTGCTGCCCGAATCCTATCAGACACTTTTTAATTAGCTCTATCAGCACAACCCCAGTTTGTGCTATGTGGATGGAATTATAGTGAAGCTAATGAAAAACCAATGCTTGTGTGTGTTGGTGTGTCTGTATTTGGGCTTTCTAATCTGCAAGTGTCTGCGTGCATAAGAATCCTCTTTTATTCCTCTTGCTCACAGAGTAGTTGTTAATGACTCAGCCGTTACGGTTATGTTGAATGACGTGATATATTCATACATTCTGTGATATGATTGACAGGTTCACCTATGAGATTGCTCCAGTGTTTGTGTTGATGGAGCAGCTGACTCTGAAGAAAATGAGAGAGATGATTGGTTGGCCCAATGGAGAGGGAGACGGAATTTTTTCACCGGGTTAGTCTTTAAATAACAGTTTCCATATACACGATGAGGGTGTGTTATTTTGTGTTGGATGGTAAAACTATAAGCAGAAAGTCTAATGAGTTGCTATTTTAATTTCTGTAATAATATTGTTGTTACCAGCATGCACTGCAGTTGGTGTGTGAATGCGGGTTTGCAAGGTGTTAATGTGTCTGTCTCTCCTCAACAGGGGGCGCTATTTCCAACATGTACAGCGTGATGATCGCACGTTACAAGTACTTCCCCGAGGTCAAGACCAAGGGCATGTCTGCTGCTCCACGTCTTGTCCTCTTCACATCTGAACACGTATGTGACCATGAACACACACACATACACACACTGTCCATTTTAGGTATTCTAATAAAGTAGGCGCTATGCTTCATCGGCTGTAGATTAAGGCCATTGAAGAAGTCCGGTAATAATCAGTAGGTCTATTTGAATCAAGGCAATGGCTAGTTTAATGGATTCCTTTTGATTTCATCGCATCTGCTTTTGTCTGTAAAGAATTGCACAGTTGAGAACATGACAGAAAACAAGCCAAAGCTCAATTAGCAAAAATCACAAAATCTTCACTCTCCTGGAAACTTAGCTATTATTTCAATGATAGATGAATTATATGCCTAATGTCCCTACAGAGCCACTACTCCATAAAGAAGGCTGGAGCTGCTCTTGGCTTTGGTACTGAGAATGTGATCCTGCTGAGCACAGATGAGAGGTGGGGAATTCATCTTAGAAATGTAAAGCCACAACAGTAAAAGCGTAAAATACTGTTTGTGAACAATGTCATGAAGAGAGGAGATGATTCTTGTATGACATGTATTTGATGCTAATATGATGCTCTTTCAGGGGGAGAGTCATTCCTGCAGATCTGGAGGCCAAGATTATTGATGCTAAACAGAAGGTCAGTGTCATTGCTCCTTTACCTTTCATTTAATTTATTTATTTGTTCTTGCTCTTTTACTTGATCTTGTGTGTCGATTCTGCAGGGTTATGTGCCATTGTTTGTGAATGCCACGGCTGGGTCGACTGTCTACGGTGCATTTGATCCCATCAATGAGATTGCTGACATCTGCGAGAAGTACAACTTGTGGCTCCATGTTGATGTGAGTATCTGACATCGGAGTAGATGCTGCACTATTTTGATATTGGTAGAAAGAGTACTATGTCCTTGCTTGCGTACCCCTCAGTAAAAGTGCTGTCTCCTCAGGGAGCGTGGGGTGGTGGACTACTGATGTCCAGGAAGCATCGCCATAAGCTTAATGGAGTTGAGAGGTAGGTACATGTGAAATGATGGGTTGCTCTGTATTGCTATTTAAAGCAAATCTTCATTAAGACTACTTTAGTAAATTTATACATATATTAAACTTGGCAGGGCCAACTCTGTCACATGGAACCCTCACAAGATGATGGGTGTGCCTCTGCAGTGCTCTGCAATCCTGGTCAGAGAGAAGGTACAGTAAACACACCTCAACATTTCAGGAAGATTTTAAACCCTTTTAAACACTGTATTTTGAAGGTTTTATTTAAATAATGTGCATTGTTCCTGGATTATTGTTATGACAGGCCGTTCTTTTTAAGAATGAGCACAATACCCGCTATACATTACAAGTTCATATGAATGTAACCTTTCATAGCAGTAGTTCCACATAGTCCTAGCCTGCTATGGGCATTACAGTTGTGGAAAAAAGGGTCAACAGTGTATGTACTCTGTGTGCGTCTGTAGGGAATCCTGGCAGGCTGCAATTCCATGTGTGCTGGCTACCTGTTCCAACCAGACAAACAGTACGACGTCACCTACGACACAGGGGACAAAGCAATCCAGTGTGGCCGACACGTCGACATCTTTAAGTTCTGGCTCATGTGGAAGGCCAAGGTGAGATGAAGGAAGAAAGACGCACACAGAAATACCTGATAACTTGTAAATTATTCTTTTACCAACATACACAAATGTCTTCAAGCCAATAGGAATTGTGTTATTATAGCAGATGCTATAGCTGTATACTCTGCTTTTTGTTGTTAAATGTTTATTGACTGACTGACTTTCTTTCCCTGCAGGGTACCATAGGGTTTGAGCAGCACATTGACAAGTGTTTGGAACTGTCTCAGTACCTGTACAACAAGATCAAGAACAGGGAGGGATATGAGATGGTGTTTGATGGAGTGGTGAGCGTCTCTTTTTGTTCTATCAATGTTATTTTCAATCACTGGGGAAAATTCAATATTCAATATATTAATAACATATACTGACATGACAGGAACCATTTTGGGGGTTTAACCAAGAAATAAATATGTTAATTGCTGTCTTACTCTCTTTCCTCTAACTCCATGTTTCTTCATTTTTGAGTGGTGTAAAGAAGTGTGTGCGTATTAACTGTGTTTATTCCTGTCGACAGCCCCAGCACACCAATGTTTGCTTCTGGTATATTCCACCCAGCATGAGAGGCATGCCTGATGGTGATGAGCGGCGAGAAAAACTCCACAGGGTAAGACACCTGTCAATGACTATGTTATTTTTTACTTTGTCAACCTGTGCATCACATGTGGCCTGTGCACAGATAGAAATGAGGTTTAATCTTTAAAAGGTGCAATTACTGTATCCTCCATTGTCTCTGTTAAATAGACATTAAAAGAAACTGTAGAAAAAGAATCACGTCCAGATATTTCATCAGCTTCAGCTTTCATGTTTACCCTTTCTTTTTATTCATACAACCAAAGAGCAATATTTTCATGTACACTTTTTATTTCAGTAATGCAGTTGTACGTTGTAATTTTTTGACTCCACCAGGTGGCGCCAAAGATCAAGGCCATGATGATGGAGTCAGGGACAACCATGGTGGGCTACCAGCCTCAAGGGAATAAAGTCAACTTCTTCCGTATGGTCGTCTCCAACCCTGCGGTCACCCAGTCTGACATCGACTTCCTCATTGATGAGATTGAGAGGATGGCTCAAGACCTGTAGACCTCTCAGCCATCACTGCCTCAGTGTATTTCCAAGACAAATGCTACGAGGTGAAACATTCACAGTGCTGCAGACTGAATAGTGATAGGACGTGTTTTAGGTTCTTTCTATCCGGTCTATCTTAGCCTGAAGCATTTTGACTGTTTCTCTAACGGAAGAGAAACTCATAATGAGAGACTTTCTTACTTGCTCGTCCCACATAGTTCCTCCTCTAGACAAAATATGTAAGTACTAAGTATCTGAAGGCTCCAGGTACAACAAACATCTGCTAAACTAATGTATGTGTGTGCTGTGGAATCTTGTAATGTGTGTGCGTGTAAGCTAGTTTCTCATCCAATGTAGTTTGTCTTTTAATGTCTGTGTGCGTGTGTGTGTGTGTGTGTGTGTGCGCGCGTGTGTCTGTGTGTGGTCAACCACAGAAAGGGAGAAAAGCACAGATCAAAATATAACAAACTATCATAACATTATTTTGCTGTATCATACATTTGCTACACAAAATTGAATCATTGGTGCTTTCAGCTGTACATTATATTTAATCTCAGTGCACTGACCTATTTGTCCTAAACCGATGTCCAAGCCCTTGCAGCAGTGTGTGTGCAGGTGTGCATGTGGCACAATGAGTGTATCCTGTCATGTATTTTAGGCTAGCACTATGTTAAAAATAAGCTTATTATTACCTTATGTGCACACCGTAGGTACCAAGTGTGTTAAGCTGAGGGGTGTTAGATAACCCTTAGCAACTGATCTACAGTCTGCCATATTTTTGCTCGTAGAGGTTTAAGATTAAGATTTAAAATGTCTACAGCTATGTCAAGTCTGTGACAACTTTAAACATGTAAAACGCTGGCTCGTTGTTTGTTTCATGCGATACCCATATGTGTTTATAATATTGTTAAAATATGAATATTTAATTAAATAAGAAAAAAATATTTATTTCATTTCCACTGTTTGCAGATTCAGGTATTTTATTGTAAATGTATCTTTATGTGTATTACACGGTAATACATTTGTAAGAAGTTTATTTATAGTGATTTGTCAGCCAAAGAAAGAGAATCGGGAACAGAGCAATCCATTGTCCTGCTTATTCAACTTCTTATAGATTGTAGGTGTTTGTAAAATGTTACCTATTGACCCTGGACTGCGATGCAATTTCTATGGTGTTTCTTTCCGTGATTGTGAGTCTTTTTGACTGAATGTTTTGAGATGACTGACTGGCCTTCTGATGAGATTAAGAATGATGTCTATATAATCCTCTGGCTGTCGCGCCAGTCTTTTATTTGAGAGAAGCACAAGTATGTGAGAATGTACTCTCCTCTAGAGAATGAGAAGGAAGGGTTGTTGTATCTGTCTTAATCCTAATGCATTTACTGTAATATAATATATTAATTGTAATACATATTACCTGTATTCTCAGTGTTATGGGAGCTCAATGGAATATCTTGTTAAAAGAGTTCCTGTTTGTGTCTTTGCACAATGTTCACCTTTCTTTCTTCCATTGTAAATGGATGTGTACTATGGCAGTATTATATAAGACTTACGTTAACAAAGTATTTTATGGTATCTAGGGACCATACGTGAATGGCACAATTGCATAAATCGTATTTAAGGTTATCTGTTGACTTTATGTGGCCAGTCTGTTTTTTGTTTTGTTTTTTGATTAAGCCAGCTGTTAGGCAATGTTTCCCGGGAGGTTTTCAGTAGGCACTTCAACAGAATCATACCACCTCCAAAAAGATATTTAATAAAGTCTATTAAAGGGAAACATGAGTCTAACTTATTTAAACACACACACACACACACACACACACACACACACACCACACAACCATTTTCCTCTGTGGCTCCACAAATTGCACTCTTCAGAAAGACAGACATTTTATTTTTGTCTATAATCCCACTCTGCCTCTTAACTGTCTGTATCAGTAGCTACACACAGACACACACACACAGACACACACACACACACACACACACACACACACACACACACACACACACACACACACACACACACACACGTACATTATTGCCTCCCTGCCTAATCATCCTGGAGAAGGCTTTGTTTGGCCCCCAGCTGTGTGTCAGATTGGCTGTTTTCCAGCTTGAAACCCTCCTCTCCATTTCTCCCCTCTCATCTCTTTCCCCTCTTCTTCCTTACTCATTTACTCTTTTCTTCCCTCACATTTGCTCCTCTCACATTTCTCTCTTTTACCTAATTTCACCCTCAGTCTCTCACCTATACATATAATGTGATTCAGCCTCACTAAGCAAATCATTTCTAAGAGAAGCAGATGCATTGGTTACAGTGTTTCATAACCTTTAGGTGGAGAGCATAAAACATACCAAATAGAAGGATAGTAGTGGAGTGAGACTTAAGATCGGCATCATCGAGATCAGCAAGGAGGATATGATGTACTAGCAATGCCCCCTGGTGGTTACTGTCTGTTTGCACAATCATCCAAAGCAATAATTACAACTACCACTACTACAACTACTGCTAATACTACTACTACTAGGCATACTACAAGGCTGCTACAAATAAAAATAATAATTAAGATGTGCCACATAAGGGGTTTTCAAATCTATAAACATTTTAATAATCATGAAAACACATACAGAAGAAGAGATAGCACAAAAAAAGACAGAACATCATCCTGCTAGAAATAAAGGTAAAGGTTTCACCATGGAGTAGTAGATGAAAGTGAAACGGTTATGGAAGAAATAACAGCCAACATGTTTATTCTCCAGAGAGTATGAGACAAGAAACAAGATAATCTCTGGGACAGGAAGTGAAAGGGCTTTGTGGAATGTGGTATTGTAATTTTGAGTAAAATGTGTGCTAATAACACACTGGTTTCTCTCATGGTCTCATTTGTTTCTCGTAATACACCAAGAGAGTGGGTGCACCTACTGAATATTTTAGATAAATAAACCTGCCAGACGTTATCCCAGGAAAGCCTGTTAACCTGACCCTTCAGACACATTTAAGGTTCAGAATACTTATATTTCAAACTCATTTTTAATTTTACATTTAACATTGAATGCACATTGTTTAATAACTATCGTTATGTTTATCTATTTTGTATAAACATTAGCATGTATGCACTGTACATATGTGGGCCATGTAGTTGAGAGTATGAGATGAGCTGACATGGGACCAAGGGAGTCACTTTGTTTTGCAAAGTTCTGGGCTCATCAGGAGTTATTAGGGGTGTGACGATATAGTAGCCCACGATACATGACGATGAATAATATTGGGGTCATGAGTACAAGACAACAAAATGTTTTAATACTATTTTGAAGAAATATTCAATGCTGAAAAATATGATTGGAGGGTCTGTGGGTCCTCCTCCAGATGATTTTGAGCATTAAACACTATTTTCAGAACATTTGGGGACAAACAACATGATGGGGACAAAATCCACCATTTCAAAAAGTGATTGGGACAGGTCCCCAGTGACCCCAGTGTAAATGACACCTATGCATGGGACTAGATTTTCTTCAACAATACCGTGCAACAGTAATTTACACAATATCACACTATACAGTGAACTACATGGAGAGATATAGTGCGATAGTTCCAACAACAATTGGAACAGAGTTTACATAAAGGTGAATGAGGATTAGGGTAAAAGAAAGGAAAGTGAGTTTTAAATTGTAGGTTTTTCTGAGGCAGTGTTAATGCTACTGAACCAACAGAGCATGGCAATTGCTACAATGAAGTTTTTAAGAGAGCTAAATTAGAGCAGTCTGTGTTAAACGAGGACAGATTTCTTCTAAGAATAAAGGCAAACTTCAACATAGCTCTGGCACACAATTGCATGGACTAATGAAAGCGGCTTAATTAAATAAAGTACAAGTGACTGACAGTTTGCAGGTTTGTCTGTTCCTGTAATGTGGCAGAAGATTAGTTTAAACTTTCATTGGTGATATAAATTTAAAAATTGAAGTGGTTCATGATAGATTAAATGGGGTGAAGGTTGATAGGAGAACTGCAGTGTCCATAATAATTCAGTGAAGATTGTTACATTATAAAAGTATTGACAACTTGTCTGAAATGAATAGTAAATACAATCCTTGTATTTTGAGAGGTGTTGGTTTTAGCGTTTTGTGTAATGACTTTTTTATGCCTTTTAATGGAACACATTCAGATGAACAGGGCCCACAGAGAACAATACAGAACAAATAATATGAAAATACAAAACAACAAAACAAAAGGAGCAGAAAACACATTGTATGAGGGAGATATAAATTAATATGTATCCTACAATTTAATGGTCTTTTACTGTGTAATTTGCCAATTATTAGAGAGGTGTTTTGTTTGACAATTATTTAGAGACAGAGTCGGAGAGATATTGAAATTTAATACAAAACAGATGAATATTGGGAGTGCTTTGCAGCGTTATCGCATTATTGATGTGTGCAACAACAAACACAATATGAATTTAAAAATTGAATTGCAAATTTTGAGAAGGCGTCATTTCCTGCCACGTAACGGCGCATGCGCATCACTCAGCTAATCATTTGGCTACGTGTACCCGGTGTGTGGAAAGTGTTCAGGTGTCTCCCCTCTGCTGGATAACAAGCTGCCATTAAACCCCAAAACCTTAAAGGAGTGAAACCATGGGAGGATCGCAGAGTGTGGAGATACCGGGAGGAGGCTCCGAGGGCTACCACGTCCTCCGAGTGAGTTTTACGCCTCTGTAGGCTGCTGTTAGCTGTTAGCTTAGCATCTGGTCCTCGGCGGAGGATCTTCTGCTCTGTGTGTTGACGAGAGGCCGGGGAGACTGCTGGGGCCTCCGTCTAGAAAACACTAACAGTAACCGTGCCAGAAAAGTGTTATGTGCTTTCGAGTTGTATTACAGCCACATACAGCTTATACGTTATGTTTTTATTTATTTATACCTGCATGTTAACTGGTTAAATATCCCACATAGAAGCTAAACACTAGCTAGCTAGACCTACGTAGCAGCGCTGAATGACAGCTGCCAGGCTGGGTTTGTATCCATTATCGGACACGTCCCTGTGAACAGTGCTTCTTGGCGGCATGGTGGCCCAGTGGCCTCTATGGCATCACAGCAAGAAGGTCCTGTGTTCGAACCCCGCTCGTCCCGGCCTTTCTGTGTAGAGTACGCATGTAATCTCTGTGTAGTCTGCGTGACTTTCCCCCACAATCAAAAAACATGTTAGGGTTCTCTCAGTGACACAGTGGCTGCCCACTGCATGTATGTGACACAATATACCTTACCCCTTGTTTTGCAAACATTTGACTAAGGCAGCTCTAGTAACAAGCTGAGCAGTTGTCAACAGTACAGTTGTAGACCATAGGGGGGTCCATCCTGAACCAGCCGGGGGGGGGGGGAATCAACTTCGCTTTGGGTGCATGCACGGTGTTGAAGTTACTACAGTGATACTTGGTATGAATCGTAACCAAATCGCATTCTGACACGTTTGTTTCCCAAAACTTTCTCATTCTAAAACCACAGCAGGCCCTGCTCTCTTGTGTGTTGGTCAGCTCAGGTCTATCATGTTCATGCTGTACATACAGATCATCTCTGATGCTCTTTATTTACAAGCCATTCAATGAAATCAAGTTGTCTCTCAATTTGTACCCAGGTCCAGGAGAACTCCCCTGGACACCGTGCAGGACTGGAGCCTTTCTTTGACTTTATCGTCTCCATCAACAACACTAGACTGGTAAGAAAAGTCAGCAAATGTATCTAGCCGGGCCTAATGCAAGTGAGCTGGGGCTGCATGTTTAATGGCTGCCCCTCCCCTTCTCTGCAGAACAAGGACAACGACACCTTGAAAGACTTGCTGAAAGCCAGCGTGGAGAAACCAGTTAAGATGCTGGTTTACTCCTCAAAGACCCTGGAGTTGCGGGAGTCGACAGTCACCCCCAGCAACGTGTGGGGGGGGCAGGGCTTGCTTGGTGTCTCAATCCGTTTCTGCAGCTTTGAGGGAGCCAATGAGAATGTCTGGCATGTGCTGGTAAGTAAAGCCTGCGTTTTGTGTTTTTATGTAGTCCAGCTGTACTTTGTTTGGTTATTATTCTCATTAATTCTCTTTAACAGGAAGTGGAGCCTAATTCCCCAGCAGCCCTCGCAGGTTTGCGGCCGCACACTGACTACATCATTGGAGCTGATACTGTTATGAATGAGGTAGTTTATCAGCGCTTCAGGTCCTTGAAACTGTCACTCCTGCACATTCTCCACCTGATAATGATAATGATTGTGTGTCTCCTGGTTTCTGTCTGCCTCTCTGTGACTTTCTCTCTGCAGTCAGAGGACCTTTTCTCTCTGATAGAGAGCCATGAGGGGAAAGGCCTGAAGCTCTACGTGTACAACACAGACACCGATAACTGCAGAGAGGTGATCATCACACCTAACAGTGCCTGGGGAGGAGAGGGCAGGTAACAGACTTTATTTAACACACTTTACTTTCAAAATAAATACACAGAATGGTTTTCACTTTATTACGTCTCAAGTTGGCCAGATAATCAGACAGAATTGCCATTTTCTGTTTTTGGACGAGGAGGTTACCTTTTTTCATGACGATTGACTAAATATGCTGATTTGAAAGCCTATGATTATATTTATAATAATAAAATAAAATTTCAATGTAAAAACATTGTACAATGTGAAAGGGGGTCGCTCATAGTGATGAACCATAAAAGATTTATCTGTAGCTGCGGCATTACAGAGCTTTATAATGAGTTTCAGCTCATTGTTTAGCTATACGGCCCACAACTGTGCTGTTTTGGTTCACTCTCAGCGTTCTTATAGTGTCGTCTTCTGCTATAAACTCTGAAAAACCACTGTGCATTATCTGCTCTGCACCAACACAGTTAGCTGGTGAAAATAGTGGAGTATTTAGCTGCTAAAGAGACAGATATTTCCCTCAGAAGTTGGTAGAGACCAAAAACCGAGCTAACAAAGTGTGAATATTGGACTTTGATTTGCAAGTGGATACAAACATAAGTCTGAGTGAATGATTATGTTGCTCTGTAACTGCTGGATCTTTAATAAGCTTTTTGCCATTTATGTGGCCTTGTTTCTGTCGCTTTTCTTCATTGCTATTTTTCTGCATCCGGCACAGGATGGAGGTTGACATCCCCATTTTTAATCGTGCCCACAAAGCTCTGATTTGCTAACTCGGTTGGGAGAAATCAGTATGTACAACAATGTACACCACCAGGCCTATGTGAATAACTGAAAAACAGGCTAATCTCAGATGTGTTTTAATGAAAATCATCAGGTTTGTTAGTTGGATTCCTTACTTTTTTTCCCCTCCCTTTTCCAGCCTTGGATGTGGGATTGGCTATGGATACCTCCACAGGATTCCCACCAAGCCTTTTGAGGAAGGGAAGAAGATCAGCTTCCCTGGGAACTCTCCCAGTGAGCCCGTCAGTCCGCTGAAGGATGGCTTCACGGAGGTCAGGACACACATTTGATCATACCATTTACTCCAGTTCAGATTGGAGATGTATGAAATGAACTCTTGAATTTGAATGTGATTACTAAGAAATCACAACTGGAATCAGTCCTTATGTAATAACATTGTGTATTGCCCTAAAATTTTACCTACTGTTACACTCAGTGTTCACTGTGTATCCTTGAAAGCTATCGGTGCAAAGTGTTTCATTATGAATGCAACCAAGCAGGCAGAGGGACAGAGAACAAGGTTTTACAGTTAATTGCAATTGAATGTGAACATATGTGTTGGACAGCAGCATCTTTTTCTCTAACTCCTTCATGTTCTCTCTCAACACCTTCAGGTTCAGCTTTCAGCAGTGACCCCTACTCCTACTGCACCTGTTGTCTCCTCTGGCCTTGAAGATTCACTGTCAGGCCTGTCAATCAGCACAGCCCCGCCCACCATGCCCAGCGAGCTGCAGACAGGTATTCTTTCACACACATCCACCTGAGACGAGTTTAGTTATGCGTCAAGTTTTCGCCATACACTACACACGTAGCCACGCCATTTATACTTGTGCGTTAGTGTCTGTGTTGCTCTGCAATTACACTCCCAAAACACTAGTTGGCGGTGGAGTTTCTATGTTTGATTGTCTGGACTTCCTTTTTAGTCCTTGGCTAACGTGAATGGGGGTGAAATGATGATCATGCAGCTCTTCTAGACCTTCCAGATGTTATCGTAACAAATGGATCAAATTCTGATAGTGGAACATGTCATTTTGCAGGGGTTGTGTATTTAACCTTTTTCAGCAACTTTTCTCACAATGTATGGAAAGTGTCTGGTTTGGCCACTGGTAGAATTGACTTGAAAGCATTTTCTTGGGGCTTGGAGGAAATGCAATGATACCAAGCCGATCAATCACAGTTCTTGCGTTCTGTGTTGCCGCAACCTGTAGTTACATTTTTGGTGAGGGTGCGGTGTACCTATGGCGTAGATTTGATGCTGATGTATAAATTGGCCTTTAGTCCAGCACATTGAAATGGTTACATTATGCTCATTTTCAGGTTCCTAATTTTATTTAGAGGTTGGACCAGAATAGGTTTACATGGTTTAATTTTCCAAAAATACCATATTTTTGTCAAACAATGCTGCTGCACCTCTTTTCCCCCTGTGTGTCGAAGGAAGCATCTCACTTCTATTTGATCTTTTTTGGGAGTTGCCCATGTGCATTACCTAGGTAAGGACTAGTAGCCAATCAGAAGCAGAGCAGGACGGGTCCTGACAAGCAAGTTAATGTGATCCAAAACTAAGCTGCTTCAGAAGGGGAGGCAGCGGGCAGACATCTTGTCACTGCGTGTGCTACATTCGGGTTGTTTTCAAGCAGTTCAGGAGTGGGAGATGGTAATCCCTCTGGTGTGGAATTTGCAAACCTATTACATGCACAAAAAAGATATTTAACACTATAAAGCATAAAATGACCACTTTAAGCTCATATGTGATATTTGTGATTTGGAAAAACGGTGTCATGCTCTCTCAAACATTGTGTATTTGCTCCATATGTTTTTATCTGGTGTGCTTGTGTCACCCTTCCCTTCAGGTTTGCCCACAGTGCCTCTGCTCCCCTCCTCCACCAGCCCCACCCTCAGCCCCCTCACTCCACTGAATCCTGCCTCAACTAGCTTCAACCCCGCCACCACGCTACCAGGTGGGTGATTTCTCAAACATTCACATTCAAAACACACACCCTCGATCTGCTGAGTCAGTGAGCTTTCAACACCAAGCACTGGGAAAAGCCCATTCATGGCAGCTCCTTCTCGACAGATTTAAATGGGTGGTTAGGAAAGAAGAGAGGTCTGCATCAACCAATATCCAGTCTTAGTTTGTTCACACAGTACACACACTTCACTGCTGTAAAGTAGCATGAGTTTATTGTAATTAAGGCACTGATCGTTAGGGGAAAAAAATTAATGATAGCACACCCTCAAATGACATTGTGTATGTATGTGGTTGTAGGTCTGATGCCACTCCCAGGTGGCTTACCTCCACTCCCTAACTTGCCCAACCTCAACCTGCCGCTTCCAGACCTCAGTGCCATGTCACTAGCAGGCACCAGAACCTTACCACCGCCATTAGGAACCTCAGGTAAATAAACAATCTTACTTTATGTACCAGTTTCACACTCTAAATATTCATACTCTATACAACTGGCTCCCAAAGGTGCTGGTCAGGACCCCACAAGGGGTCACAAATTAGATCTAGAGATTATTAACAGGATCAGAAAGTAAGTAAAAAACAGAACACTAAAACAAGGGGAAAAGTCAGTCTTTGGTTGAACTGGTCACAGTGGTAAACACATGCAACCAGTGAAACAAGTAGACATTGTTTGACTATGTGTAAATGTACACTGTTGCTAATGAGTGTGATTGTGATGGAGACTGCTAATATCGATATCAAAATCCTGTCCCTTGCCTACAGATTCTGCATTCATATGCTGATATGTGTTTATAGAGATTGAGTGGTTATATCCAAGAGCAGTGACTTCCTGAAGTATTTGAAGTTACCACTCCTAGCTAAAAAATAGTCAGACTGTTTCCAGACTTTATGCTATGCTAAGCGGCTGCTGGCTGTAGCCGTGTTTTCACCGGAGAGATATGAGAGAGGTATCCATCCATCTTTTTCTCAGCAAGAAAGCGTATTCCCCAAGATGTCATACTATTGCTTTCAGTTTGAGATGTGGTTGTGAGGTTCATTTTAAATATAAATCCTAAAAATAGCATCAACACATCTCTTGTTGTTCATTCTTTTTCCTCCTCTCTCCAGCATGCCCACCGCTGTCCTCTTTCCCGCCCCTCAACCTCCCAGGTCTGGCCCCCTTACCCCCTCTACCGACCATGCTGCCCTCCCAGCTGCCTCCTCTCCTCCCTCAGGCAGTGGCCCCCGTCCTGCCCATTTCCACCACCACCACTCCTGCAGCCTCAGTCACAGTCACGGCAGCAGCACCAGCGACAGAGGCCGCAGTCGATCTCACAGCCCACACGGAAGCCGCCTCTACGAACGCTACGGAATCGCCGCAACCCACGGAAACGACACTAACGTTGTCTTAACCTGGGAAGAAAGATCCCGCTTGCCATCAAACCAAAACACACACCTGGTTTCTCTCTTACCCCGTCTGTCTTTCTCTGTGTTTTTCTATTTATTTGGCCAAGAGGGACAGGCAGACAGCTGCATTAGTTCAGACACAGGTGTGCATGCTCCGTTTATTGGTAAAGAAGCTTGTGTGGAGCGATGAAGGATGAATGGATATGAAGAATGGAGGACGGATGTAGACTGACTTTACCAACATGTCTTTATTACCTGATTGTCATGGAGCTTGCCTAAGCTGCTGTATGTGGAGGGCGAGGTCTACTCTTCGCTTTGTAGTTTGTCTTCGCACTTCTGCAGTTACAAGGCAAAGTACTATCTTAGGACCACCCCCCCTTTCTGATCTGGCAATCCTCTCTTTCACATAGTGTTTGTGTTTTTTTGTTTTTTTTTTTATATATCTAAACAGTGTATGTTAATAGGGCTGGATGATAAATTGAAATTACTTGATTACTACCTACATCACAATTCTCCTTTATATATAAACTGCAATAGTTACAACTAATGACATCTAAGTAGAATTTCAGACAACCAGTCAGCTCACAGTCCAGCCCAGGGGTTGGGACAAAGATAGCAGATTGGGCCTACAAGAGGGAAGAAATATTACACGCTGCTGTATTAAACCATAAATAAAGGTAAATATGAAGTCATCATAGTTTTTTTGGTCTTATCATCCAGCCCAGCATGTGTAAACTTTTTATTAGTTAATAGACCCCCTGACAAATAGATTCATTTGATCGACATGTATTAATTTTTGTTGAAATTCCTGTATGAGTATGTTCACCCAATGAATGAATATGCATTATTTTGCACCACCTTTGTGTTTTGAAATTATTATTCTGTCCCTGTATGTCTCCATGTATATCCATAACTACAGTACCTGTCTCTACCACACAGAGATTAACAGCCGGAAGGTCTTGCCAGGGGGGACAGAGGTTTGACAGTTATGAGCTACTGAATGGAGTGTATATGCTTGCTGCTGGGGGATCAGTTGGCAGGAGTACAACATGAGTGCGGGGTTATTAAATATATAGGTCTCCCCCTGGCAGGGCTGAAGCAAATTGATAGGCAGTGATGCAGTACAGCCACACGGTGTCACTGTCACTTTCTGAAAACATCCACACTGTGCACAGAGCGAGCAATAAAGCCAAATGAATTTTACATGATGCCTGTGTGTCTTTCTATGGTCTGCAGTGTCGTTGCTACTCTTTTACAGTCTCTTACACAAGAACATAAAGCTGGGAATGGAATAGGAGCACCGCAGCGCAATAAAGCTAGGCTCTAAGGAAAGCCAAAAGGGTCATTCACATGCTCGAGCATCCGTCCTTAACACAGACCGGTGAAAATGGCAGGTGTAGGTCACACCGACCACCTACAAATTACACGCGTAAAACTTATAAATCAAAATAAGTAGGGGTAACACATGGCTGTCATTAATCATGTGGTTTACGCACTTGGTGCTAGCACCCATTTTCCTTTGTCAAGTAGAAGAGAGAGGAGAAATAAAACTAGACAGGAGGGAGACATGTTAGTGTAATGCCTTACTGCACCCGATGGATAAGATTATAATGTATCGAAGTGGGCACAGACTTTCATTTGGGACCAGCACGCCGTGAGCAGATATTTCCCGCAGTTTAATTGGTCCGTCATGTTACTGAAATTACATCTGTGTTCGGGTTCTTTTGTTCATCTAATGGCTCACAAGTAGAAAAGTAATTCTTTTTACAGCAGGCGAGAGAGCGCATAGAAACCCACAACTTGCTCTGTAACTGCTTCAGCTTGTCTTTCATCTGAATTCTCGCCCAGGAATATTTCTCTTTCCTGTCATGGGCGTGCTTTGGGCAGAGTCCAGGTTGCCTGCATTTGAGAGGGTTTTAAAATGCCACAACAACGTACAGGTAAGTGTTTTATTTACAGGACGACAACATTTGGATATATCCACTTGATTTCTAGCTGCAGTACATCATGCTGCAGCACAGCCAACCTGGAGCGCGCCCACTTCTAATGGTATGAACAGGCCATCCCTAACTACACAGTATACTGGGACTTTGCTCCATATAATGTCTGTTGGACTTTTACATGAAAGTAAACAAAAACCCGTGTGGACATTGATGTTGGTGGCAGAGGAACGTGTTGCATCCCCCCCTCCCCAAACAGCACAGCGGGTGTCCGTTTCAGAAAAGGGGCTCTGGAGAGTGTTCCTCTTAACACAGTTCAAGTATGCACATATGCAAGGCGAAAACCATTCACACGTTACAAACTAAAAGCAACATTTATAGCAGCAAACTGAGAACAGCTTTCAGAAGGGAAACTCAAAGAAACTGAGCAAAGTGAGACACTGGGAAGCAAGGATAAGCCTCATTATTATGTATTGGCTAGTGGGTAAGGTCTCCTGCAGGTGAAATGTACACTAAATTCTGTCTTAGTCTTTTGCAGTACAGTAACAGCTGATCCAGCCCCTCTCAGTTCAGTCCAACTTCAGGCAGCTTGATGAGGACATCTATGACAACGTGGTGCTGTAATACTCTACTGTTTGAAACACGGTGAGTCTCATCTGAACAACGAAAATGGATTAAGACAGATTCACAGATCCACTTCCTGTAAACTCAGCAGTAGAACTGAATCGCTTTGCGATGAAACAAAAAGTGTGAACCCGAGGACTTGGCTGCTGAGTCCAGAACTAGCCCTCGCTGTAGTACTTCATGCCAAATGTGTGAGCCCAGATCAGGACCAGATCTGGACCGGAAGTGCAAATCGACCCCAGAAATTTAATCTGGAGCTTTTTTTTTTTTAGTAGAGTCCCATCAAATGTTACTTTTACGTTAACTCTTGTCGTGTGCAGAGGGGACTACAAGGGTCAGTTCAATGAGATGTAACCATCGTTTTGTGCCTTATAACAATGGATTGCAGAGTTGACTTGAACAAGTAGTCCATCTTTAATGTACAGATACCTTCTCTGCAACGCACACCTGTTCACCCTTTTCTTCGTCAACGCCACCCTCAAATAAGCAGCAGGAGAACATCTATAACAGCGGTTTTAAGTTGAGTAAAATCTAAGCCATCTTGTAAGGTGTATTATGGTGTAGAACTAAAACAGGTGGCCTTGGACCGGGCATCTAGGAGCCCCTATAGCTGTGGAAATGTCTCCTAAGGGATTCCATAAAGTCCATAAAGAGATCTACTAGCTTCATCATTTTCTTTTCTTCTCCAAACACAAAGACTCTTGTAATTCTCCTCTCTCTCCCTTTCCACTTTCCTTCTATTTTCCAGTTTTGTTCTTTACCCCCCCCCCCATCTCAAACATTTGAGTTCAAGCACAACTCTGTACAACACATGCATAGGGAGTGTCCCCCTTCCACTTCACACTTTTCCATCTCACGTTTAATTCTCCTCTGTTGCTAATGTATCCATTTGGGAACAGCTCAAGTAAAAAAAAAAAAAAACAAATAAAACCCGATCCACATCCATTGTCCTCCCTTTCTGACAATCCTGCCGTGAGATTGGCCAGAGGGTCCAGTCAGTCATGTGAGAGAGCCAATCAGTAGGTAGGGAGAGATGAGCCGGAGGGCTGCAGGGAGCCGGAGGAGTTTGAGCGTCTCATGTGAGGGAGGAGGTAGGAGTCCGAGCACAGTTGGTGAACGTCGAACCTGTCCTCCTTGCGGTAGGCCAGACAGCGCCGGATAAATGCCTGCAGAGCAGAGTAGAACATATTATAAGATAGGACTTTCCCACTGATCCCACTCTCAGGAAATTCAGTGTGTGTGTGTGTGTGTGTGTGTGTGTGTGTGTGTGTGTGTGTGTGTGTGTGTGTGTGTGTGTGTGTGTGTGTGTGTGTGTGTGTGTGTGTGTGTGTGTGTGTGTGTGTGTGTGGAGGTGTGTCCGTCATTCTGCAATTACAACCCCAAACGCTAGTCGGCAGTAGCGCTACAGCGTCCACTGTGTTGACATTTGCCGGCCGAGCAGGCTAACTTCCGGTTTAGCGCTCCGCTAATGTAAATGGGGGTAAAATTGTAAACGTGCGGCTGGTGTAGCCTTTTCAAATGTTACCGACCGAATGGATCACATTCTGATAGCGAAACGAGTCATTTCGCTCGGGTTGCGTCAGTCAAATATATTGATTCACTGTGTTACAGCCGCCGTTTTGGCCACTAGTAAATGTTACTTCAAAGCGCGGGGTACTTCCGGTCGGCTTGGAGGCATTGCGAGACTACCCAGCCAACCAATCACAGAGCTTATGGTCCACTTCGACTAGACGTGTAGTTACATTTTTGAGGAGGTGCGATAGTGTAGCCTCTGCATAGCCCCGTAGCCTACGCCGTCGATTTGACGCAGAAGTATAAATTGCACTTTAAAGGTTAGGCGTGTAGTTGTGATGGTTAAGGTTACACTATGTCAATGACATGTGCGTGTGTTACCTTGGCTTCTGTGCTAGCCTGTGGTTTAGTAGGGAATTGGACCTCTGTGGCTTTGAGGATGGTGTTTTCCTGGAGAATATCCTGCTGTGATTGGTTGTGACCAAACGGCTGGAAAGACAAGAACACATAGAAACTCATGTCCAATCCAATGTCTTCACATTGCTTCAACTATAGTAACTGGAATGTGAAAAATTAATTAAAGAGACTTCTCCGACGTCCAAATCTATTTTCCCCAAAGCACTGCCTCTTAGAATTGACCTGAGTGGCCCAATGTTGACAATGAATCCACGTGGAACGATATACCGGAGGAGTACATGATCTTCTCCGAGGTCCTTTGCATTGTTCAAAATTTGTACAACGAAAGGGGTAACAGGTGGTGTTTAGTGTTATACCTTGCGTCCGTAGAGGCACTGGAAGAAGATCACTCCCACAGACCAGACGTCCACCTTGTTGGAGATTTTAGGTGGCTCCTTCCCCACCACAAAACACTCTGGAGGAAGGTACCTGAGAAACACACACCCACACAATAACAAACACATAACTGAGAGTTCAGTTCAGTTACGCTGCTTCAAGTGGTAGGAATTAAAGGTAATTCCTTGACAATAAAGAGGTGTAACCCACGTTACAATGTCAGTCTGAGAGGGGTAGGTGTGTGTTACCAGTAGGTGCCTGCTCCCTGTGATGTGAGGTCCATCCCATCCACGCCATAGTTATCATCATCCATTATCTTAGACAGGCCAAAGTCTGTGATTTTGATTTCTCCGCACGCAGTACCATCCACCAATAAGATGTTACCTGCACACCACACAGACAGTGAGACTTGAGTACAGTGTGTGAACCTGATCTTGGAAGGATTGGTTTCAACTACAGCAGTATCACCATCTGCTCCGCCCAGCCAAACCCATTTTTCACCCAATGTTGAGAAGGAAAACACTTAATGCTCGCCCCACACTAGGGGATAATTGGGCAGATTCTGGGTCCGATTTGCCCCTCCCGACAAGTGCAGGGGTGTTCCCGATTTGAAGTTGAATAGATTATCTGCCCAAATCATCCTGTAGTGTGGTTTACAGATATAATCTTAAGGTTAAGGACTAGATGGGAGTCTCCCTGATTTCAAATCATGAATATCAATCATGTTTGATATTTAGTTCTTACGATTTAAATATAAAAATCTGTTAAATCTGTTATGTCTGCGGTATCCCACGTTTTTGAAATCAGTTAAAATCAGTTAAGATTTGAAGAGTGAAAGGACCATAACTGACTCTAGCTTCTTCTTAGAAGTCAAAAGCACTGCAAAAAAAGCAAGCAGTCTACTTGTTTTCATCAGTTATCTACATTTAATTTCATGTATGAAGATGTGACCCACCAGGTTTGAGGTCATAGTGGATGATGGGGGGTTTGATTTCATTGAGGTAGCGCAAGGCGCTGACAATCTGCATGACAATGGAGCGGGCCTCCTTCTCTGACATCAGCTTGTTTTGCTTCAGGTAGAAGTCCAGGTCGTTGCCTTCACAGAACTCCAGAACGGTACAGAACCTGGGCGAGCAGCGGACACACATGGTTACATACAGGAGAAAAAGATCAAGTTCAACAACTGACGGTGAACAAATCAAGGTAATTTATTTGTGCTTACTCTTATATCAAGAATGTAACAGTACTGTCATTCATTTATTGACCCCTCATTAGAAAGGAAGCTGGAAAGACTGAAGGCAAAGGGGAGAAATTTTACTTGCGCAACTAATGATTTTCACTTGCACACTATGCTAGCATGGTAACACTCATCGCTTGGCTAGCTTCCTGTCCTCATTCTTCAAAGGACATCTACACGACCGGTGCTGCTATGAGAGCAGCGTAAGTTAAGTCTTTTAAGGAATAGGTCAGTGCATAATGTGCGTGTGCAGCGAATGTGTGGGTGAGTGAATGAGCGAGAGGCAAAAGTAAATGTAAAAGTGAACAGAGGAAAAGATTAGCAGTAAGTTGTCAGTCTGGCAGTAAATGTACAGAGTAGGTTACAGTGTGCCTGTTGTTTCCCCAACTGTTAAAAGTGGAGGCGGTTAGTACTAGCAAACATCTCCCCTGTATAGTACATTTTTGGCAGCTAAGTAACACTTGCTATATCTTGCTAAGAACTTCAGGTACGTGCATAGACTATACTAGTGTACAACTCTGTCCCCTAAACATACTGTACATTGTGTACACAAATTATATGTCAGTTTTCAGAGGAGACAGGAAACTGGTTGTTAAAGAACGGACCCTGGTGAGTGTGGAGGAGCTGATGTTAGTAAGGCAAATTAGGGATGCAAACTAGTTCTGTTAATCTAATGAGGAGATGTTTCTTTTGAATTTTAATGTGCAAATGAAATGCTTGGTAATTATCCATAAATTCTGTGCAGGATCCATAAATTCTGTGCAGGAAAAAAAAGATTCACCAGTATGGCTGCACAATGAATCAAATATTGATCAAGATTATGATTTTAGCTTCCCACAATTACATGAACATGATCGATGGCGATATCGCCGTTTAAAATGCATGCTCCTCTCGTGGAAACTGCTGCATATCAAATCAAGCGCTTCCTAAACTTAAAGCCAAGGGGGCGATTTGGCTGTCTGCGCACCCTCCTGCTGCTACAGTCCACAGTGGACAGCAAAGTCTGCATGTGTCCGCTGTCAATTTTCAAAATAAAACACTCTGTGCACCCTGTCCTGATCATAAATCAACACAGTTAAAACAGATAAAAAAGAACCATGTATCTACATTGCCTACTTAATCATAGAAGCAGCACAAAAATCAAGCACTGATTACCAAATCAACTAAATGTCAACATGTCAGCAAAATCAGGCAGGCAAAAACCCTATGATTCTGAAATGCTTCCTGTGGGATATGCAGCTAAGCGGACAACCGAACAAAACCGGATCGCAGAGAGCCGTTGCTGGTAAGCAGAGTAGAAGCCATAGGTAGAAGCACAAAAAGCAAAATAACAACAAGCCAACAATGTGCTCAGCTCCTGAAATGTGTCTGAGACGCTTCCATTGGAAGTTAACACTGCGCAGAGGATGGGACAAAACCGTGGCGCAGCAGTAGCTGGAATCAGTGGACTTCCCAGGTAAAATGTTTTTTATATTTTGCTTCTAGGAGATGATGCACTTTAAGGACCAGGCTTATTTCGATGCAAAGATTTGTACATGCAGAAATGCAGCACATCATGGATTTGAACATTAGAACAGTTGTCGGTTTATTTCAATTTGCAAGTGCAATAAAAATATGTTGTCCCTAAAATCAATGAATAATCGTGATAAATAATCATGATCTCAGTATAGATCAATATAATCGTGATTATCATTTTGTCCATAATCGTGCAGCCCTTTGCACCAGCAATCATTTTATCATCACACTGCAGCCCTCTGAATCACCCCTATCACTTCCCAAAGCAAAGCTTTGCTAACATGGTACAATGTGAGCTGGGTCAACACTCAACCTTTGTATTCAACACAGAAAGGGTTTCATTTGGTTGTCTGGACAAATATACAGCATTGTCAGCCTGGGTAAGTAACCCTGGCTACCAGTTTTCTTTAACTCTCTTTTGGGTGACCACGCCACATGCTTAGTTAACACCCAAAGATATAGGTTTATTGTCAGGGCATGTTGATGCTGAATCATACATTTTTCTGTGAACTGCTTTTACTATTTATTCTTTCGCAATCTGATAACACCTGCATGATGTTTGCTCTTACTTGTAGCACCCACTGACATAGAGCCTTCAGGCAAAATACAAAACACTCATTATTTGAATATTTGCTGGGTAGGGCCTTTATGGAGGTCTGAATCTTACTGATGTGCACCGTGTTGTTATAAGCTCACAGTGCTGTGTGATCAACAACCTGAGGATATGTCAGCCCAGCAGGGGTGCAGCTGGCAGAGGTCAGAGGTGACTCACGTGTCAGTATCCAGCGAAAAATAGTCATACAGTTTGACTATTCTGGGATGGTCCAGCTGCTTGTGTATCCGGTACTCCCTGCATGCATGCCTGGAAGGAAATAAATGTCAACATAGTGTGTGTGTTGCGAGAGAAACATTTTGTCTTTGCGTCTCCGAACTTGTGTGCATTTGTGTGTGTGTGTATATATGAGACCTACTTGTGGTAGTTCTCCTTCTTCTCCTCTCTCCAGTTCTTGTTGAGCTGGTGGATTTTAACAGCTGCGTAGCGCTGCTCAAACAGGTCAAAAGCCTGTGTGTGATAAGAAAACACACACACACACACACACACACACACACTTCTTTTTACAGACTTTACATACAGAGGGGATAGGGGATAAAAGCTAGTCCAACCATACAGACATTACCTTATAGACTTCACTGAAGCCGCCTCTGCCCAGCAAGTGCAGCAGCAGGTACCTCTCATTCAGGGTTGGATGGTCTTTAAACCTGTGTGTGTGAGAAGGCACACAGACATTTTTTTTAAGCTCATTGCTTGTACCCGGCTCGTGCCACCTTTTAACCACATTATATCATAAATCCATTGTACATTAACATATTTATTTTACCATTACAGACTACATGGAGATGCAATACAGAAAAAATATGATATTTTCATCGCCTGGTAAAAAAAACCTGGAATACAACTGTAACTGTAAATTTGATGAAAAGAAACTGATATACAACAGTTTCTTCACAATCTTTCAAAAATATACCAGGCGAATGTCCATGTTTTGGACATATTTACTGTTTATATGTTCACTTTTATTGGGAGTTATCTTCAAAACATTATTTCTCTTCATACAACCACATTCCAAATAACAAAGCTTCCAAAACATTTAAATATTGATAAAAACAGTCAATATCTATGACCAAAAGCACTCCCATGCTTTACAGGACACAGCTTGAGAACAGAACATCCTACAGTAAGTGGGCTCTTTCTCTTTGTATTGAAGAGACGAATCGATTGATATCCTACATGTCTGTGTAGCTGCTACAGGTCGCCAGCAGAGGTTGATAAAGACCGCCTCTGCAAAAGCAAACTCTTCTTCTCTACTTCAATCTGACCACAGAAACGAAACTTATTGGCTAAGCCGACCTCACCAAGATGGCGGCCCGCCAGACGGTCTGTTGACACAAAGGGCCGCTGTTTTTGAACGGAAAACAGCTAGAACAGCAAAAAAATCGACCGGGCAGGTCCGGTAAAGTACTTTGCTAAGATGACATACTTAACAGGTTAATGTGTAGAATGGACTTACGCTGAGCTGTCCTCGTTGTTTATCCTCTTCAGCTCTCTGATATGGAGGTTCCTCACTCTCTCCAGCCGCTCTAGCTCTGCTTGGATCTCAGCTTCTTCCTGCATTAAAACATCATATGAGATGGAGAATTGTACATTTTAAAACCCATCAAGCAATTTTGGACTGTAGATGCCATTTAATACTGAATGCATGACCATCTAAGCATTGTTCTAAATGCATTTCAAGTGCTTCTGTGTACATTCTGGTTATTTCACTGGACAAAAATATCGTATAGTCACAACATGTTCTTATTGACTGACTGATCGGTTGAGTGTGTTGCTATAGACCTTCTTCAGATGCCCAAGGCGAAGCTTGAAGATCTCTTCCTGCTCGTGGTACTCAGCAAGTGTCAGTCTGCCAAAATATGGAAAAGTCAGAAGCTCAAGAATCTAAAAAAAAGTTCTACAGTCAAAACAATATAAAACAGAGGGCAATCATCCCACTAATTCTTTGTGGTATCCTCCACTTTTACACTGACAGTATGTGTATATTGCAGGGTACTCACAGCTGGGGCAGGGAGGGCTTGAGGAAGGGGTCAGAGTCGTTGCCGTTGACCACCTTGGTTTTGCGCTGCTTGGGTTCAGAGGTGGAGGCCACCGAGACGGAGGGCGATGCAGGGTTTGGAGGCTTCCTCTTGGCCAGCAGCTTCCTCTGTCGCTCTATGTCCTCCCTCTGCTGGTTGATGCCCTCCTGCTGCCTGCACAGAGAAGAGGATGCAGAGGTTTAGGAAATGGGTCATGTGAAGAAAATGCTTTAGCAGACAATAAACAGCCTTTGGCAATGTTTTTGCTCCTGGCTGTGAAATGAAGCATGCACACAAAAACCTCTTGTGCCACTTTATTTCTGACCCTTCTGTTTAAAATGCAAAACCTAAACTTCTAAATTAAACTGAATGGAAAACTATGCATGCGTTTGCAGTGTCTTACTTGATCAGGTTCTGGAATGCGTATCCGTCGGTCCACTGTTCTGTGTAGGACGCTCCATGTCTGACAGTGGTGAAGTGACCGAGACGGAGACGGTCCTGCATGCTCTTCTCCCGACACGACTGCTTCTCCTGAGTGCTCTGTTCACAAAAAGAGGCAGACATGAGAAATAATGAGCAGTGTTGCTGAAGGTGTGTCGAAGAGAAGAGAGGAGAGACACACAAAATATTCTGGGGACAAGCCCTAAGTCACATCTCCACCCAGAATAAAGGTGTGGTACATAGCTTTATTTTTCTCTGGACATATTTAAGCTCCATTTAGGAATATTTTAATATCGCTGAATCAAACCACAGTATATTGTGAAAGGGTTGCTTGAGCACCAAATACCCTCACCACTGTGCAGCTCTATGCCCAAAATGGTGGCAACAAGAAAATAAATAATAATTTTTTTTAAAAACGGTGGCCGGTTAAGAGATTCAAACATCTACCGACCCAAAAAGACAGAAATTTTCCCCTCAGGAGTTGTGGACCAAAACAGAGCTAAAAACAGGAGAGAAAACTGGACTTATTATGTGAAAAATGTTGCTCTATTTCTGTTGAATGTAGGCACTTTTTTGCTATCTTTGCAAGCAGTACATTTCAGATCTTCTATATGGTGGCTGTAAGAACATGATAAGATAATAAGTCTCTCTGTTAGGCTTATATACAGTAGGCTGAGTCTCTGTCAGTTTGTGTTTCTTTCTGCCCACATGTGATCAAAAACCATTTTATGTAGCCGTTCTTTAAATCAAATGTATAGTGAATAGACAAAAAGAGTGCACTCATACAAAGACAGACACCTTCTCTATAAGCAGCTTCTTGCTCATGGTGATGCACTTATTGAGCCTCTCCTTGTATTTCTCCAGGAGTTTTTGCTGTTCGTCTATCTGTCTCCGCAGGTCACAGTTAGCCTGTTAAGGAAAAGACAGCAAGAGCTAAATTCAATTTGTTGTATAGTTATAAACATAATACAAACCTGACATGATAACCTACAGTACATTAAACTGTTGTCCTCTTACATGCTCTTCATCAAAACTCAGGTTATGGAAACTGAACTCACCCTGAGCAGGTCATCGATTCGCCCCTCTTTTTTTTCCAGGTCCAGACTCTTGTTGCTCTCCAGAGCAGCAAGTTTCAGGCCTGTTAACTCCGTCTAAGAGAGCCAGACGGGTACAGTCAGAGGTGTATTAATAAATGCACAATGTATAAGATCAAGTGAGTGTTTCATGTGTGCATCATATTACCTGGACAAACTTGCTGGAGGATGCTTTGGGGTTGTGTTCCCCAAAACACAGACCCGTAGGAGAGGAGCTATTCTGCCGGATCTACAAACAAAGAGGTATTGTTAAACCTTGTAACACAGAGACCCACATTCACCTCATGTGCAAATAACTCATCAGAAAACCGTGTGTTCAGGCATTCTAGTCTTTGTGAAATACTCACGATTAAGCCCGGGGCAGAGTGCGAGTTCTGTGGAGAGCGCCGTGCTGATGGAAGGCCTCTGACTGGACTGGAACCATTTCCACCCTGGAACTTTGCAGAGAAAGGGTGAACTTAAAAATCTGGTCCAAACTGATCAATCTTAACATATTAATAATATTATAATGACAGAAGTTGCTCTAATGCTCACATCAAAGTAGTCGCTGATCTTGGGCCCACGTGTGGAGGTCTTCCCTGCATAGAAATTAGATTTTTAATGCGAGCTATCAATAACGCATAGATGCCTACATTATACTGCTTGCAGTTGTCAGTCATACCTTGACTACTCTCTGAATAGGTGTCAGCTTTTCTTTTCCTCCCTCTTGACGATTCAGAGTGCTTCTTCTCCGGGGTCTGTGAATCGATATGAAATAAGAGAGAGAGGAAAAAAAAGTTTAAATCCCCTGCGTTTTACCTAACAAAGCTAGCGGGAAGAAAGAGTACATACTGAGTAGGCAGGGGAGCTCCCTCTTTTCAAATCAGAGTTCTAGGAAGAGGAAGAGAAGGAGAGGTGGAGGTAGTGGGAGTGACAGAAAGACGAGTGGGCCAAGCAAAAAAAAAAACCCTGAGTACTGACAACATGCAACTGTATCTAACCAGGCTTCAATGTTGGTATCTGTGTAATAGAATGTGTAATCTTTTGTTTCAGCTTTTGTTCTGTCTTCTCAAAATAATTAACTGTCATCCATGCCCACTGCAAAAATGGTTATGTGTGTGTGTTCTGTTTACCTCTGACTCCTTGTCGCTAGAGGAACCCAGACTGCCATAGCTGTGGTTAGAGGACTCATTGGCCAGACCCTACAAACAGTGAGAATTGAAACAAATAAGTTAACAAACACATACACACATCTCCACAGGTGTGTGCTGCCGTTCAAGTCCAGTAACCCTATGAAATGTGAATAAAAAGTGAAACAAAGCCTGGAGGGCAGGCCTCTGATAGGAATCCAGATCTTCAGTTTTCATTAGGCGTGTCACTTGGCTCTTTTCCATCACATGTACATTGCCAGGAACCCTGCATCCTTTTTAGGAAAACAGAACATTTAACCTGCTTTTCCACTATGGAAACCTGGGTTTGGTTTTTATTTCCTGCTGCCAAAAAGCTCTTGTTGCTGAGATAGTACTTTCTGATTAGTTAGTCACTGGAGTGAACTTGTTATTGACATCCACACAATGCAGGCTTTGAGCAGTTAAAAAAAGTGTTGTCTTGTGAGCACAAATTGTGTGTGGCGTATCTGAAAAATAAGGAATTATTTTTGTGTGTTGTAGTAACCTTAGCCCCTCCGCTGGTGCTCCCAGTGCTGCCTACTGTGTTACCACTGACAGCTCCTGTGAACCTGGCCTCCAGCAGCTCCTGTCTCCTGGGGTCCAGGCTGTGCAGCTCCTCCATGGGGCCTGACATGAGGGCATCAACAAGAGAAAGGTGAGAAGCTTACATTATTGTCATTACTAGCAAACAATGGTGACAAGTACACGGAAGCAGAGCCGAGAGAGCTGGACATTTTTCTGTGACAAAATGATTTCCTTAATTCCTAGAGAGGAATTACAATGAGCACTAAGAGAAGGAGCAGAGGACGGTATCTGTGGGGAGGATTAGAGAAAATTAAGAGTGATTTGAGGATAAAAATAGAAAAATGGTTTTGATTCAACTGGGCAGTGGGTAGCTCTTTTAAAGATCCACTTTCATGCTATAATGGAAGATAATGTAGATGAGTGACGCTGCATTCCTAACTTAAACAGGAAGGTCATTCTACCACTGGGAAGTCAGGAGGGAGAAGAGACTAGGCCGGGCGGAGTCTCCCAGTATGTCAACACAAACTTAACTTAGCCCTTCTATTACCTCATTAGTTACACTGTCACAATGGCCTCATTGCACAGTGGCACTAGTCGGTGATATTTAGGGATCTCAATACATTGGATGCCTTGCAGATAGAGCACAATACCAGCTGAGACAAGGACATTTAAAGTTTTATACCAAAGAAAGCCACATCTTTTCTGTGTCACACTTGGAAAAGAAGTCACAGTCGCTGAGGAATAGATGTGGGTCTTTCAGAAGTTATGTGGCTAATTCAAATGCTACACGCGTGTATTGTGCTGGTGAAACCGGCCACAGCTTTTGGTTTTGCAGGCCATTCAGGCTTTGCAAAACCTTAGTTTTACATTTAAATGTTGTCAGTACATATAGCCAGATTTGCAGATGTCCAAGTGGTAAACCTTACCTCTGTAAATCTGAGCCACATTGTTCATAAAATGACTCACACACCCACAAGCAGTAGGCTAAACATATAGGTGCCTGACTGGGCCTTGCTCTATGACTACCAGTTTCCAGGGAGAAACACACACACACACACACACACACACACAGGTCCTCTGCTCCCTGCTGACTACTGCTGCAAGTGTTTGTTTCCTTATTGGACATTTCCTGGCTGTCATCTTTACACAGCTCCTGGCACAGGGGCAAGCCCTAAAAGGCATAATGGACATTATGAAACCCTTGAGCAGTGAAACAGGGAACACACTACAAGGCCTGTGTGAGGTTATCTAAGGACAGGGGAGAGATCGATTTAGCCTAATTTATATATATAGTTAGAGCTTTATTTTATAGCTTTATTTTATATCATAGTACATTAGTGTTAAGAGTCTTGGGTTGAAAATTAATTCTTAAACGATATCCTCGGTACTGTAATTGCAAACAGCTTTTCGTTCTTACCGTCTTATTATCACAGCCTTAATTTTCATGTCCTATAATGTCCTATAACTACTAACGTTATAACGTTACTTAGCTGGACGATTATAACAAATTGCTCCCACTTATGATCACTGTTTTGTCACATCCAGCAACTCAGCAATATCGGAGTAAATAAAGTCTCGACAACATGTCAAAAACAATATGCAAACACAGATGAATCCGAACTGGACAGAAAGGTAAAATGCAGGGCCTAATCTCAAGTTTATAGCAGTAGGGGCATGCACTGCAATGCATTAATGGATGCATGCATAGCTACGTTGTTTTAATATCCAACTAGATGCTGTTGATAGCTGGCGAATGTTACAAACTGCTACAAAACACTGTTATCGCACAGCTACGAGTAGCTAGAAACCATGTAAGCTGACAGTCATACAAACAAAACAACAAGCTAGCGCTGCCTTTGTGCAAACATGATAGCTTGCTGCTACTTAGACTGGCCATCAACTGAACTGACAGCTGACGTTTGGCTTCCAATTCACGGCATCAGTGAACTTGACATCCATTTTTACTTCAACAAACGTTAGCTCGACACGGCCAAAATAATCCACTTCTCCTGCAAAGGACACACTTAAAGGAGAATAAGAGTCGGTCGTGCACTTGGCGAGCTAATATACCTTCCTTGCTCTTTGCGGTCGCCGTTATATGTTGTTGAGAAAACGTTGGGGACGAGGAGAGCTGCGACCAAGATGGCGTCGCCTCCAAACTTCCACCACCACTTCCACTGTTACTTTGGACACTCATGAAGCCACTTTACCGCCGAGAGGAGCCAGCGTACACACTGTCGTTCGCGGAAATCCCAAACTTGCGTCCATCGTTTGACACCTGCTGTAACCAAACAGGCCAGTAAACGTGAGTTACAGCGGATTTGTGTTCCTAGACGTCTCGCATTTTGTGACCCGTAAGGGTCCTGCGGAGGAGCGGCTTCCTTAGACACTCGCTGAAACGGATCCAATGTAACCTTTGCATGATGACCGCACCGCGCGCCTGTCAGCATCCACTTCGCGAGAGGAGCTCTGATTCTAGTAGGCGAGGCTATCGCGAGGCTGGCGCGCACCTAGCAGCGCGATGGGGGATGGCATGAGCGTGACACCGAAACAGACACTGATCTGGGATCATTTTACCCTCCTCCAATCTAGCCTTAGGTTGGCTGGAAGGCAGAACTCAGTGTCGACCTGAGAACAGCCTCTTGTTTGGGTGAAAACAACAAACACCCCGAAAAAAATGGCCGAAAGTTCTTGTCTGCTTGAGGAGAACGACGGAAAAGACAAAACACACATATGCAAACATGCGCGCGCGTGCGCACATGCACCACTACATGAATATGTATACACACATAAGTATATATGTGTCTATACAGAAGCCTATACATATAACTTACACATATTCACACGTACATATATAAGCACAGGCCTACATATATACATATAGTATATATTATGCATAGTATACATGTACAATTTATATATTATGTACAGTATGCATGTACAGTAGTTTACAGTTTGTGTTGTGTGTTTGTGTTTATATGGACCTGTGGTGTTAATAAGCTTTTTTTCAGTCTTGAAATACAAGTTGTGGGGGGGAGCGGGGAGTGGGGTGCAGGTGGGAGGATAGTGATGTGGTCTGGGCTATAAGGTCTTTTTTGTTCCAAATTTGGTGCAGTGCATCAAAATGCCTTTGCCTTCTTGTAGGGCAGCATGCACATACACACACACACACACACACACACACACACACACACACACACGGGATCTTTAACATTCAACTGTTTGGCCTACATTTTTTTCCTACATTCCTTTCTAATTGTTGCATGAAAATAATGTTACCAAAACTGTGAGATCAGAGTCAGCAAATGTGTGTCTGTCCAGAAAAGATGTATAACACCTCTAATATTTGAAAAGTAAATTCTAATGTAATTTCACTGTATACACCTTCAAAGTAATAGTAGTAAAAGGATTGTTTGTTTGTCGAACCCCTGCTCCCCTTGCAGTCAGATTGCATCAGGAAACAGACGAAGGCACAAACGATCATACTGCACCTCATATGCACCTGCCCATGGTAACCTGATTTTTTTGGTCACATGGTATCCATGGTAACAGAGCAATAGTCCTGACAGGCAATGGGGAGGGTTGTATAAGCAGTCTACTATATTACACTTCTACACACTACTACACACTTTACACACTACAGCACATACACAGAGTTTGTGATGTCATTTCAGGTATGAAATTGGAGTTGTGTTGTGAGGAAAAGGGTGACGGGTGACTGATATTCAAGCAGCAGTCGCGACATTCCAGGAGCATCAAATGTCTGATGGAAAACTGGGAGCGTCTCCAGTTTGTGTATAGGCGACACACAACTGTGGCCTACCACAAGAATGCCCCTAGGAATAATAATAAGTCTGAAAATACAAAGAAAGTAAAGAGGTAAAAAGTAGCTATACATTTACACAAGGTATTATATTTCATAACTGTCTGAAAATGGCTTTTTGTAATGTTAAATATTATATTAGCATTAATCTAAGGGCACTCCATCTCTCCAAGTCTCAGAGATGAAATACATAAACTGTTTTCCGCAGGTGTCATTTTTGATACGGTGCACTTAAGTCAGCAGTTCTAGATTTTAAAGGTGAACATTTTGCTTTTCTTAACATTTATGCATGCTATAGGCTGTACAGATCTATAATAGCACCTTTTCCCTCATATGCCAATTGTGAAGGGTAGGCCTATATGGATGAATGAGAACTGTACATATATATATATATACTGTACATATCCACATTTATTATATTCTTCAATTTTTAAGCTTTTTATATTCTAATCTTACCAACTTCTACTATTATTTCTATTCCTTTATACCCCCAATGTACAAGCAAGTATCTGTAACAAAATTTCCCCTCTGGGATCAAGAAAGTATTCTGATTAATAAGATTTAGGCCTAGGTGATAATCAAATAATAATTGATTTTCTTATTTACTGTAAAAGGACAGTATGTATAGATATAGACTACCAAAGTAGTGTGATAAAGCATGACAATATGAAGGTAAACAGTTAAAAAAAATACATGAATTAAGTTATTAGGTGATTACATTAGAAAATTAAGGCCATTATGGAGTAAAACAGAAAATGCTATGCTGATTAGGGAATTGGCAGGAGTAGATTTTTCAACTGCCAGACCAATGTACACTCAGGTATAAGCCATGGGTAGAATACACACTGAGGATGCTCCAGTTAGTCATCCACATATCTTTTCGTTGCACCTTGATTTGCTATGAAGAATCTGATTCATACAAACTACAGTGAAATTCATTAGATTGTAGCTCAGTTCATGATTTAATGGCAATTGCAACCTTTTCACACAGATTAATTACTATGAACATTTATTGTTTCTCTAAATTTACTTTATATGCATAATAGAGCCTAATGTGTGGACATAAAAAGAAAGAAAGAAACCTAATGCTCAACATTTAGCCAAATCTCCCTCAGTTAATGCAGCTCAGTCAGCAAGTTCTCTTTATACTGTAAACACTGAGATTGGGGTTAATTAATGTTTAGTAAATAAATAACAGTAACCTTTAGGCCTATACTGTCATAATAGGTGCAGTTTGGAATAATGTTGAGCTGAATTCAACAAATGTATTAATTATATTTTACTCACTTTTGTTTGAATAAATCAGCTATTAATAACTGAGTATAATTTAATTGCATTACTCAATGGAAGATGTTTGGTTTTAATTACCTTACACTTCCTCCCAAGGATTTTGGACACATCAGTCATTAGGATTGCAAGGACTGACATTTTCCCAAAGGTTAGGCCTGTTAAATTATTGTTTGTAACCGAACAATTTATAACCAAGTTACTGTAGCAGTTGTCTAGTGATAGGGATTTTAATTAGTATAACATTATACAGTATAATAAATTCCCTTTTAAGACAGCACTTAATCCAGTTCAACAATTTTCTGGCCTCAGCTTGAGCTTCTTCCCACACCTCAAGAAGCTATAGCCAGTGGCGCTGTCGGGGGTGGGTCAGGCGGGACCACGGCCCCCCTGAAAAAATTGGTGGCCTTAACAACTGTGATTGGTCGGCTGGGTAGCTTTGCAATGCCTCCAAGCCAACAGGAAGTGCCCCGTGCTTTGAAGTAACTTTTACTAGCGGCCAAAACAGCGTCTGTAACATGGTGGATCAATATATTTGACCGTCACAACCCGAGTGAAATGACTCGTTTCACAGAATGTGATCCCTTCGGTCGAAAATGTTTGAAAAGGCTACACCAGCCGCAAGTATATAATTTTACCCCCATTCACATTAGCGGAGGGCTAAACCGGAAGTTAGCCTTCTCGGCCGGCGAAAGTCATCACGCTGTAATATTACTGCCAACTAGCATTCTATATCTTGCCAAAGGACAATTCGACATGCAGCCTTGAGGAGCTGGGGATTGAATAGCCACAGACACTGCCGTGTTTGATAAGCACGGCTGCACCTCTGGCTTCAAGGGAGACCATCCTGTGCCTTTCTACATCTTCCTTTCTTTTTGTTCTTTGCCATAACTCAACGCATTGGCCATGCTGTCTTTCGAAAGACAGCTGATTCAGCAGTTACATGACTTCTTTACCAAAGTCTTTGAGTAGTTTGCCTAGAGGAAGAACTGGTGCCCTCTTGAGGAGAAAGACATCTCCTCAAGAGGGCCCTCAGCTGTGCTGAGTGAAATCATAATATGATCCTGAGTTTGTGCTGCTGGTCCGTGCATTGGCCAACTAGTATGGAAGGTGATAAGTGTCAAGAGTGTCCATGCATATCTTATTAAGGTTGTTGTCATAATGATGTTGTCATATAGATGCTTTCACACTGACTTATATTCCAGTATATTCCAGAGCCGGAAAGGGGGGTCAGATTTGATCAACTGATCCAGAGTTGGTAGTAACAGAACCAGAATGATGTCTGTGTGAAAAGCCATGGAACAGGTGTGGCGTTTCAACGCTGTTGTGTTACAAGACACAGTCTTTTTTTTAAACAGTCTAACCTGGAGAGCCAAATCACAATGTGAAAGCAAACAATCCTGTTGTGGGATTATGCCACAATATTTTGTTCAGTATGAATGAGCGAAAGCGGCGTATTGGCGAACATTCTTTCTGCGTTGATTGCAGGATCTCTTTGAAAGCGACCATAGAAAGATAGAATGTCAATAAAGCTGATGTAGTAATTTGAAGTTGCTTGGATAAAAGCGTCTGTTAAATGTAATGTAATGTTTGTGTCAATGTACTCTATATTTCAATTAGATTGTTATTGTATAGGCTAAAATGAAACAAAAAATATTTATACTCTGTGATGTCTGTAATCTCGAGTAGACTTGTTCTCAGTACGTTTTGTTCCTCGCAGTAAATGCACTTCTAACAATATTTGTTTTTATAAGGAAAAGGGCAATTAGCATATTTCAAGAACAATTAATTTACTAAGACATACAGATACATAACGCATTAAAACATGATTTTATGGATCTCAAAATGTTAACTGAAACTATATTTATTCTATGGACATTAGACAATTAGTAACATTAACTGTAAAATAAGAAACCAAAGTATATCAGTCTGCGATTCCTTAACTCATACTTTGACATAGTTTTCAACTAGTCTATATCCTGCATAATGAAATTCCTGAAATTCAGTTATCGCTTTTGGTTCCATTGGCGTTAGTAACGTTAGATTGTGTCTTTACATTTTGAAACAAAGGGCTCTATTTCATCTTTCTTTCTTTTGTTAATATGGTCTTACCCCTGATGTGTCTACTTGTAATGTACACTTAAAGGTCTTTAAAAGAGATAAGCCTCTAGGCCAATAAATATTTTCACTATTGATGGCACATAGAAGGCAGGAATAGCTAGTTAAAAACATATTTTGTTGAAATAATTAGTCCTTTATTTTTTATATAAAAGTATTCCCTTAAAATTCACTAACTTTGAAATGTTCTTCATGGTAATCACAGTGAATAAAGTGCTTCATTAAAAAAACAAACACACAAACTGACAAGGATCTAATGTTTTGTTGCACTTTATTCAGCAAACACAGCATGTTACAATAGTTATACGCTACCACTTGTATTCTGTCATTATTTGTCCATTCTGCTTTCACAGTATGCCAAATTTGCTTGGCGATTTGTAATTTATTCACAAAACGTCCACAATATTGTAAAATATAAGACACATAAACCACCTGAGCATCCTAGTCAACATCTTAACACAAATAAAGACCTATGCCCTCGCTGAACTCTTTACAAAAGTGGTTAATGAGCTGAACACAACTGGTATAACCTTTTTACGCTTTACTAATTCCACAAACATTACATTACATTTAGCCACTAATAGCCTACCTACGTGTGGTGGAAGGATGATTTTTAGATGTAACAATGTCCTCCCTTAAAAGACCACCCTGCTACAATATGCATGTGTGTGCATTTTAGTCAGTCTGTTGTGTCTGCCCAGTGCAGGACCACAAGCAGCAGATCAGGAAAAACAGGAGTGTTACGAAGCATTACTGATTTGTTTTTATTTTTTCTTATTGACAACATGCCTGTATTTGAGTGCCTTAAGTCTTACAGTAAGAATTATGGCCAATGAGCAAGTGTTGAATGCTTACACTTTTAAAATTAAAAATATTCTTGGAGGCAGGGAATTTACTCTTCACCTATTGTTTGCTGTCTGCTGAAGTAGAGTCCAATCACATTTACCAGAGTATTTATTTTGGAGTTTTAGACCAGAGCTGCCAGACCAAAGCAGCATGGGAAGCGGTGACCAGACCCCACTAGTGGGTCCACCTTATTGCTCACACACACACAGCAAGTTGTGTATTATGCCATTTTGCAGGACAGTGCCGGATATCCTCAGATGTGGAAGGCCTGCCTGTCCCTCCACCTCATTGTCCTCAAAAATTAGGACATTGTTATGCCCTTTAATATAATCTATTTAATTCAGAGATTTACATGCAGTTGTTACTGTTTCCTCTTTTTTCTTAAGACACTAACTGTTGTCACAAGACTCTACATGATTGATTTAATGACAACATGACAATACAGCCATTAGTGCCGAATGAAAAGAATGTTCTTGTTAAAATAATAATTTGGCATAAGCCGCTGTTTGAACATGTCACAATTATTGCAGTTGAATTGGGCTTAGCCAATATTCAATGATAAAAACGCAATACCAAGGTGAAATGACGGTAAGAACAGCGCTACACAAATGGTTAAGGGCAGAATTTGATCTTGATGCAACACAAGAATACAAAGACACTGTAATGTCCTGCTCCTGCCATGGCTTGTATATTCCAGCTGTGTCACACCTCTTTTATATGTCACAGGTGCCAAAAAGATTTCCACAAAGTATACACTGGGGTGCATCCTTGCTCATAGCTCCTTCTCTCTCCTCAAGAATCATTTTAGGAAGTGAGGCACTGATGTCACGCTGTGATTGATTTCCGGGTCACAGGCAGGAGGACGGAGGAGTCACAAATTAGAGAAATGAAAAGAGCATTTTGTCCTCTGGGCAGGATGACCAGCAGTCCAACCCTACTTACCGATGCCACCTTCACCTTTGCCACCTTCTGAACAGAATTTGCACGGTTTCAACATTTTGCTGTCAAGAGAGAACATTTAAATAAAACACTGACAAACATCGTTTTGAGCCATGTCAGCCTGTTAGATTACTTACTGCTGCCACAGACTCAAGGGTAAATGTAGCAATTTGAAAATAAGTCCTGTGTTTCTGTTCTCTGTACTAGAAAGTCCATACTGACCTCATTCCCACTTCATGTACCCTAGAGGCAACCTCCGGGTCAGAAAAGTGAAGCCGATGCAGGAAGTGCCTTAAACATGCATTCTTTCTAATGGCCAGCAGGGGCGACTTCACTGGTTGCACAGAGAAGTCAGATTGCATTGGGCCTAATGACAAAATGACACTACTTCTAACTTGATTTATTACCTCAGTAAATATTTTCCTAATGACTTTGTTTTCTCAACTGCTAGTTTTAAGTCTTCTTTGAAACAGCATGATGTTCATTTTGTAAATTATGGTCCCATTTAGGTGAAAATAGACAATAAAGCAGAGTATGCTTTAGGGTGTGACTACCCTTGTGACTGACAAGTCGCTTACCATAGCTACATGTCAATCAGGATAGAGGTGAATGAATTGTATCCACTGCACTATGTACATTTTACCAGCCGTGTACCTGTTTTTCGGGTGCTGTTTGTGTTGGGTGTGTTGTCTAAGAACTTCGAGGCTTTCACAGTGTGTTTTCAGGTCATGAAAGTTAATTGTAACATTTTACACACTCTAAGGAGGTGGCTGTTCATTCTTCCCCAGTAAGTACATTTTGTTTTAAGCCTGTATTTCCCTAGCCAAAATTAGCATCCCAATTAATATCACAGTTAACAAGAATGATGGATGCACTTCACTAACCAGGCTAATTAGCTCCCCTCACTCATCCAAATATGGTGACGTCTGGTTCCAAAAAACCTAGATGGCAAAGGCCAAAATTCCAAACTCGAGGCTTGAAAATGGTAGTCTACAAGACAATGGGTGACGTCACTGTGGCTATGTCCACTTCTTTTTCACAGTCTATGGTTTAACCTCGCCTTTCTGGAGACATGTCTACCTGTGATAAAAGATGAAAAGAAGTGTGAAATGATGATGCAATGAGAAGAAAAGCAGAGGCCTGTAGGCTAGTCACACACTATATATAAGGTTCAGTTCAGTTCTTTTTTTCTACATGCACCTAAATAAGCTAAAAGAGCTAAGTTAAAAGACACATAGCTGCAGTCTCTGTGTGTTAATGAGTGTGTTGTACTAATATAGATATTAAGTATTAAGAGCAGAGTACACTCTGTGCTGCCTAGAATCTCCCTTTCTGCTGGCAGTTTGGGACTTGCAGAGTATCAAGAAGTTATTGAACCCAGTCAGCATTGCAGCATCAGCTGTGAACTTTTGGTAGCGTCCCATGTTCTGAATGTTGACCCTTACAGTTGGTATTGGGCTGACTGAAAAACACAGGCCGAGAAAATGAGCTGAAGGTAGTTTGTTCACAGTCAAAGATTACCGATAGAACTGATGCATGCGAGGGGATGAATTTACTCTTGCCATTTTGGGTCTCTGGAACCAGCATCATCACTGGTGTTGGAGCTCTTCAACACTGCCCAAACTCTCTGTGCAGATCTTGCACAGAAGAGCCAGTCTGGTCAGCATGTGGGGGTATAGCATACACACCTCACTATAGTCCCAGATTCTGGTTTATATTGTTTCACAGAATCATTGGCCCTCTGCAACTCCACTTGCCTATCTTCAGGCGTGCCGTTCTTCATACATCTCCTGGCCGGGTGAGTTATCAGCATACAATACTCGTCCTGGTCAAATATGAATCCAATACAAGTGAAGTAAAAAAATATTTTTAATTAAAGTACTGGAGTACATGCATTTAAAAATACCTGAGTATTCAAAATGCATTTCTAAGAACCTGATAATGTTTACACCAAAATATAAAAAAGAATACTGATAATGTACCAATACTACAGTCTTTAATAATTTAAAGTTTATAATTATATAATTTAAAGTTTAATACCCATCTGTAAGTTACCGATAGTACTGTGTTTATTTGACAGTAGCATTAACGTAGCATTTTGGCAGTGGATTCACACAGTGGAGGGTCATCCATAAATCCATAAAAAGGTAATGTGACCAACCATGGCATAAACACTGCAACTAAGCATGGACAGCTTTGCTGAAAATGTGACTTAAACAAATGTTTACATACCTCAATATGCTTTCTCAGGTTGGACAACAGCAACTTAACAACATTTAAAATTATATGAATCTTTCTTCATTTCAAAACATGGATAAATATAACCATCTGTGCTCTGGTGAGGAATCTTTGTCTTTATCTGCCGTAGCCATCGTTACCATGGTCAAGTTCAGACTGGACTGTTCAAACAATACAGCAAGAACTTTGGTTTTGACTGACATGAGGTTTACTTTGATTGGGGTCTCTCCTGTGAACACATCACCTGTTGCATTTTAGAAGAGAAAAGAAAATTCATTCACTGACTTCAAAGCTATGCTTCAAAGTAATGAGTTTCGGGAACCTTCAAAGAAATGTAGGGGAGTCAGAAGTACAATATTTGTCTTTCAAATGCAGTGGAATAAAAATAATTAGTTTCCAAAAAATAATACTCAAGTAAAGGACAGATACTCAAAAAAGGAGGCTACTTGAGTAAATGTACTTCGTTACAGTCCACCCCAGACTGAGAGGCAGCAAGACCAGCAGTCCCACAACTGAAGGCTCTCTAATCCGGTGCGGGCACCTCAGCGATCTGAAGTTGCACACCTGGGCAGAACTAGACAGTTGAGGAAAAGGGAAACACATACAGCCGCAGCACATCTCACATTCTGTACAGTGCAACCAGTCTAAACATATAGTTGTACAGCAGCTCACAAAAAGTCTGTCTTTGGGTCAAAATGTCACACACACACACACGCAGTGTGTAAGATGTCTGTGAAGGTTCTCAGTCATCCAGGTCATAGTTGTCTAAAGGAGATTAAAATCAAGGCGCTACTGGACTTGAAGATACTCGAAGACGTTTCATCACTCATCCAAGAGACTTCTTCAGTTCTGACAGAATGGTAGGGAAACTCAGCTATTTAACCTCTGTTGGGTCATTGTCAAAGAAGATTGATGTCACTAGTTCGTTAGTGCTCCTGGATGTTGTAATGACATTTGTTATGGTCGTTGGAGCCACCCGAGGCCAAGTCAGAACGACTATCGTTGGCATTCCTCACTGCATTGGACATCATACAGTAGATTGGTTTTCTTGTGTTTGGGTGTGCAGCCTTTAGGGTGGACCAGTATTTAGTAAATTGAAAAACACAATGGAGTGGTATTTACCTGCAGTGTTTATCCTCTATGCAGCGCCACACACCTTCATAATTTCATACTCACACAGACCAGTCAGCTTGATTCTAGTCTTTGACAGCGAGGATAATGTGTCAGATATCTGGTGTGAAAATGACTTAGACCTGTCTCATTTCTTTGTTGGCTGCTCCGTTTTCCTGAACAGTTTGCTGGAGGGGTTGTGGAGCTGGATGAAGATTTTTCTTATAACTAATGACTGAAAATGTCATGCAGGATTTCTCTTCCAGGTTGAATCCTCTATTTTATCAGTTTGAGTTTGTTTTTCTTCAACACAAATTTGGCATCTTTTAGACCATAGTCTTTTCATAATTGTCCATTGTTTTTCTGACTTGTTGTGTATGGTGTGTAAGCCCATTAAACAACAAAGTTTGTTAACATGCATTTTATGTCTCTAAAATAGGAGGCTGCATTGTGCTGCCATAAAAAATAAGAAAAATGAAGATAGAAGAGATTACAATGTAAAGGGCAATATGGAACTAATGGTGAAAAGAAAATGAATACTCTGTTTTCTTGAATTAAAACGCCGATATTTTCATTTTCAGAGTGATGAAACTTGAAATGTATAAAAAAGCCCAGTATTAATGAAATCAGAGGTCATTCAGTACATTAAAAAATATGAAAACATCAAATTAAGGCAAAACAGTGGCTTAATCTGCTGTAGCTAAATGACAACATAATAAAGGAGCAGGGAAATGTATTCGCTCCTCTGTGACTGCAACATACTGAATTATCATTTTTAAATCACTGCAATATCTTAAGATAAATTACTCCATCTTGGATAGTTAAAGTTTAATATCATTACATTTACATGAATCTCAATTCATGTTCTAGACACTCTCACTCTCACAATGGCACAATTAAGGAAAAATGACAATATAACACTTCTAATTTCAAATATCACTGTCATATTTTATATAATATAATATAATCTGTAGGGACCAATTTGTCATTTAAAGTATACAAATACATTCAAGGAAAGATATTGATCAAGAGTGCATCTAGTAAATCACAGCAGTTCAGTCTATTCTTTTGCCCTTGCAGACTCATGAAACATGCGATTCCTTGGTTGAAAGCCCCTCCTCTGTTCCTCGTACATGCTGATGTATGATCTAAGAAGGTCCTCCATTGTGTTGGCCTGAAAATGGGGGAAATGGGTTCATCATCACGAATGGACAGACTGATGTACGGAATAATGAGTACTGTAACATTTGGGCATTGTAAAATTGAATTTGAAAGACAAATCACCTGAGAGGTCTCACAGACAAAGTTGTTACCCCTCACCAGGGTGCCGATGGTCATCTGGAAGTAGCTGCCACTACTGTGGTACTCTGTGATGCGCCTGAACGGGTGCATGACCAGCAGCTCCTAAAAGGTTCACAGTATGATTAATTCACATGTAATGGTTTGTTACCAATGAAAATAAACCCCAAATAAGAGAGCATAAAAGTATCACAAACTGAGATGAAATATAACAGAAATTATATACTTACTATTACCACACACCATGATATATTAATATACATTATATACATAGAATACATATATAATGATTATTATTGGGCATACCTTTGTCTTTGGGTCTATTAAGCTGATACCTTGCTTGCTGATGGCAATCAAAACTGTATTTGGGTAGCTAGATTCACACGTTTGCTGCAAAGTCAAATGCAAATGAGAACACAATATGACATAACAGTTTCCTCAAATTGTTGTCAGCCAACTTTGCAGTCACTTCATCCTGATGACTCACTTTAACTTCAAAGAAGGTACAACCAAAGGTTGGCCAACTTGAAATGGCTCTGAGGAAGGCAATTTTGGCCTCTTGCACCGTGATGCCACTCTGCTTGTTGTAGGAGGAGATAATGTGCTGCAAGTGGAAGACAAAGTTTTTTTTCAGTGGGCACCTATTACACTGGACACTAAATGTGTGCTTCTGCACATCTCTTCCTTTACCTTCTTCCATTCTTCAGGGGACAAGATTTTTATCTTGTCAGCAGGAACCAGTTCCCTCAGCATTCTGGGAATCATGACGAATTGCGACCTGTCAGAATCTACTTCGGCTCTGAAGAGCAGCCCACCCAGGTTGGTCATGTCCTCTTTGGTGCAATTGTGGTATCCCCGTAGGTACTTTGGCAGCTCCTATATGCAGGTAAAATGGAGTTCATGTATCATGACAATCCTGCGTGTCGAATAAGAGTAAAAGCCAGCAGAAGAGAGGGTTTGGTTGAATACCTGCGGGAAATGGAAAGTAAGGTCTGCAACCAGGTCTTTCCCCGGGCTCACATTGAACCAGAGCTTCCTCTTACAGATCACCAGGTAGGGCACATTGGCCTGGTTGGCTAGGAAGCAAGATTTGAATTATAAATACAGAGAAGCACTGACATATAAAAACCGAAGGAGTCAGTATGATGCATTACCTTCTTTAACTTTCTTTGCTTTCTTAGGGGAGTCTGAAGTCTGCCTTAAACTGTCAAAGAAATATTTCTGCTCATCCATGCTCATGACCTAAGAATTAAAAACAGAGTTAACATCAGTATGGTAAACAGGGTAGGAGTATGGCCTTGGATAGAAGAAGATTTTAAGTTCACCAGTGTAGGACAGATTAAAATACATGACCTCATTGTCTCAGCTTTTAGTTTTCATCATAATGAGTCATATTGTCAGTGCAAACTAAACCCCAAAATGTGCCCTGAATCTACATAAAAAGCAATATATCTCATAGCATCTTTACCTTTTCTGTCACATTACAATGCAATTAATGATAATAAAAATATGAATCAACAAACAAATCACCCAGCCCTACCTTGTTTGGTGTTTTCAGGTACAAGCCATATCCGTCAGCTGAGGTCAGTTTGAGCTGAGAGGCAATGCTGCGGCACAGGTCTCTGATTGTGGTTGTCGATGTCACCTCAAATATCTGCAAAACAGCAAGGACAGCAACTCACGAAGAAATCTAAATGCACTGTGTAATGATATTAACTTTAATTTGAAAGTCATTTTGGAATCTCATATGCAGGGGAAAAAAAGGTGTTTGCTTATGTATTTCCTCATATATGAAAGATGGATAACAATAAGAAAAATAACCAAATACTGACAGAAATAGAGGTGAATCAGAGAAAAAAATAAATGCTAAGAAGATGAAAAGTAGTGCCAGTCAAATGAGCACTGCTGAGAGTCTGCACACAAACTGACACCTCATCTAAGTGTTTAAGAGGAGAACGTTGTGTCTTACATCGTCAGTGTCATTTGGGAAGTGGACTTTATGAAAGATCTGGGTGCTGTTCTGTTGGATGGCGTCCACTTCTACCATATGGGGAGGAAACTTCCTGGGCTCCTTACTGAGGGTACAAAGCACTCAGATAAATCTATTGTGCATTCACAAATATACACAGACCACAGCTCACTCCTATTCTATATTATGGTGAAAGCAGAGTTTTGTTTTACATTCCTTATTATGACTAATACAGCGAGCATTCTGCATTTTTCCTCTAAATACCAGTAACCTGACCTGAGCATCCCTTCCAGCCTCTTCAGGCAGCCAGCAGCCAGCACATCTCTGGGGCGCGACTCCAGGAAGCGCCTAGTGTGTGTCAACAAATTGTGACTGGGCGTGAACAAGCCTGTACACAGCCACATCAGCTGCCACCCAAGGTCCATACTCAACCTGAGGGGTGGGGTGAGGGGTGGGGTGAGGGGTGGGGGTGCACAGAGGGTTGAATATGTTGAGTCTTGATTTTGTGTGATTTAAAAAAAAATACAGAATTACACACTGAGGGAGCACCTGTTGTTGTTGTTGGTCATCTGTCTCATAATCTGGCAGTAGATCTCGTCCTGCAGAGCTTCATGCTGGGTGGCTGGACCAAAGATCTGGTCTGTCAGCTCTATAGGACTGCGAGCTTGTTTGATGGGGTAGTCGCCCATGTACTTCAGGATAGGTTGGATGAGGTTAAGGAAACTAGACTATGGTCAGTATTACACATGGCCTTTGTGTTCTAAACAGACAGAGGCGCTCTTTAATCTAAAAAGGTACAGATTACAGAGAGTTGATTGTGTGGAATCAACAATATCATGTGTAAAAATAACATTCTTCTCTGATATTTTCCTTTAAAGCAGTTTGATCCACATTAATTTACACGTTGCATTAGTGAAACTGGAAAAACGTCCTATAGGAGTAGGAGTATAATTTGGAAGATCCCCTGAACCAGGTTCACAATTTGAGGGTTTTAACAGTAAAGCATCTCACCATTCTCTAATTTTACAGCTGTTATTAAAACAGGGATGTCAGTGGATCTGTGTCCAAAATTGCCCTCATCTGCAACAGGGACGCATGAGTCTCAAGGATATCAGTGTAGGCGTTGCAGGCCAGGTTGCTGAGTTCAGAGTTGCGAGCCAGGCTCTTCATCAGCGGCTGTTTGAGGGGTTCTCTGGAACAAACCCACAGCTTCTCCCTGCTGACCGCTTTGGATGCACCGTGTCGACTGACATCTTTACCTACAGGCCTGTGGCACGGAGTGAGGGCACAAAAATTTATTAATCCCACTTATTAAAAATAAACTGCCACTCATTTAATAACTTAAAGCTATGTAAGTACAGTATGATGTCTAAATATATTTAAATATGCTCAGCATCACTGCTGTGCCCACCGCGCAACCAAATAACACACTTACGGTTACTGCAGATGCATATTAAATACTTGAAAAGTGCCAAATTATGAAGTGACTCATGATATTATTACCTGAAGTTCTCAAGCGCAAACTCTTTTAAAGAGACAGGAGCCACTGTTTCATCTCTATGCTGGGCGTTTTGTGTTGTTGAAAGTCTTTTCTGGCCTGGACTGAGCAGTTCCTGATGGGGCAGAAGCATTTAGTTAGTTACACCACAAGGGGGGCTCATGTGAACCATCATACTCATGGATCCACCGCTGCATTTATAGATCTGACAAATGATACGTCATACATGTGACCCTCTTGAGCAAATAATTAAAAGGAATGACAAATAAAGGTAATTCTACCAGCATTTCTTCTGTGGGCCTGTTGAGAGTTGGCAGAAACTGCACAGCATCTTTATAAACCGCACCGCTGCTACTGGTCCGCTGGTTGGTTGCTCTGAACCAGTTCTTATCAGGAGAAGACTGTTCATCTTTCTCTACCAGCAGCAGGTCCCCTCGTTTAAAAACCAGGAACATGGGGTCATCTGTAGAAAGAGCGAGAGAGACACAGAGGCACAATATTTGACAAGTCATTTGTTTGTGTGCATGTATGTGTAAGTGTCTTTGAGCCTACTATCTTACACTGTACATGCTGTGGACCCTTACCTGGTTTACTGTTATCATGCTGAGCCAGTGCATACACTGAGCGCTGTCTCAGCCCTTCCAGGTTTTTCTCTATAAGTGATGCCATGTCCGCAGCTTCCCCAGACTTCAGCACAAACTCTCCTCCAACTGTGGCCAAACTCACTGTCTGACCACTGAAAAGGTTGTCACTAGAAAGGTTATAAACATGGTTTTATTTGTTTGAAACTTATCAAAACTCAATTTAAAATTTTGCAAGGGAGTAAATTAAAAATAAAAATTATTATAGTTATCCATACCTGATCATGCGTACTTCTTTTAGTTCTAGGTAAGGAAGCTCAAGGAGTTTCTTGTCTCTTCCATCCACGAAGAGGATGCTATTCCAGTTTACAGCCACAACAAACCTGCTTTTGGGCAAAGGAGGTCCTGTGGACAGGTATGGGTATGCAAATGTTTCAGAAGCAAGGATAAGTGGTCTGCCATTTCTCAAATGAATGATTGATTTACAGGAATATAGTAGTGTGTGGCACTACATATACATTTCACAGAACATACATTTCATTAACTTCATATTAGTCCAGCAGCACAAGGGATATGTTGTTTATCACTCCTTTACAGACAAGACAAATGGAAATATACATAGACCTTTCGGGGGAAAAAAAACATACATTCAATGTTGAATACTGTGTGTAAAATGTATGCTGACTAACCTGACAACATTGTAACTTCATAAAACTTGGAGAAGTAAAGGGGCCATTTCTCTCGGGCGCCGTCGACCAGCTCTCCTTTTACGCTTTCTGTTCCCTGCTTCCCGTTGACATAAGGACCCTATATGACCAGGATGTAAGAATTATCCTGAGGTGACTCATCTTTACTGTGCCCAAGTGATATAGAAATAAAACCGAAAATAAATAAAACTATAAATGCATTTATAATTTAGAACGCTGCACAAATCCAGTTTGTTTGTTAGTCATGTTACAGATGCTCCTTTTGTTTGACTGCATGCGCTTTACCTGTAAGTGAGCTGCGCTGATGAGTTGGATCCACTTTGTCATAGATTTGTTCTCAATAAGTGGAGTGGCGATGCAATCCTCAACCACCTTCTGGACGTTGTCTTTGTTGTACACCGTGCCAAACTCGATGTAATAGTGCTTTGCTGCCAGCTGGACATATTCATCCTCCTGAGAGATGAAATACATTTTTATTGGCTACGGTTTCCACAGGTTGGTTTACAGTTTTTTGTTGCTTATGATTTCGGACATTGGTATCATTTAATGTGCTGCAATAGGAGAGGTGTTGAGCAAAACATTGATGTCTACCATTAGGAAGTCACAGTGGATCCCAGACTGTTGCTGTCTAATAGGCTACATGTTAATAGTGGGGACAGGGTGAATGTAACAGTCCAGAATAAGGACAATATTTTCTATTCTTGCTTTTTTCATTAAACCTGCATTAAGTGATTTTGAAGCTGCTTGGCAACAGTGGAAACAAGCTACAAACACAACACTTAACAGTTGCTTATTTACACATCTAGCAGATGGGGAGCAACATTAGCATTTGGAGGTGTGTCTCAGGCCACCTGACAATAGTCTAATATTCACTCTATTTTTAGCTCTGATGTGCTCTCTCCCATGCTCCTGAGAAATATTTGGCTCTTTTGCTGCTAAATGCTCCACTATGTTCACAAGCAAGTTACTAACTTTGGTTGTCTGAAGTTTGGTGCTGGAAAGGTAGCGTAAAGTAGGTCAGTGCAGTCAGTGAGAGTGAACCAAAACAGTGAGGTTGTGGGACATAAAACAGAAACAATGAGCTGAAAGGTGCTAAAACGCTCTGTAGAGTTTAGAGGAACTGCAGAGTTTGGTCACTACAAGCAACTCACACTTACATTACACATAGTCATTTGACTCATTGTTAATGTGAAAAATATTGATTAAAGCAGGTTTATTTTTTAAATGCTTATGAGCCGCAACTCAGATTTACAGAAAGGTTTGCTGGATTAACCAACCATAGTCAACCAGAAACAAGACCATACCTAATGGGCTAACCTCAAAATCATTATTTTTTCCTAGTGTGACATCACACCAAGAGGCAGTTAGAAAAAGACTGTTAAATAACTTCAACATTACCATATGAAAGGATGGTGAAACACTAAGGAGTATCAGTTTAATGCTTTTGCAATATTTAAATAAAATACACCCCATGCCTAGACAAACGTTGGTTTCTGTCACATTTCTCTTTTAGCTACACATTAGGAAAGAAGGTATGATGAGTATGTGGTGTACTTATTACAGTCTTTTTACTCCCAAGTCCCACCTTCTCACTGGTGTACTCTCCCGACTTGACTTCCTTGATGACCTGTCTGTAGATTAGGTCCGTGCTGATCGGATCTAGTGTGCAGTCATGCCAGGGTGTGAACAGTTCCTTGCGGATGGAGAGCCTCCAGGGGGCGTCCTTCTCCTGCTTGCCCTGCCTCCTCATCTCCTGCTCACACTGAGACACTGCATCCAACACATGTTTCCCACAGCTGCCCAGAGACCACATCTAGAGACGAAAGACCAACGGGCTTTGAGTTGAGTGTGGCTCTATACAATCTTTTCTACTGGAATTTAGCAACAACAATCAGAAACTGGATTCACAGTATATGGGATAACTAAAGCATGTACACTTCTGTATTCATATAGAGGTAGGGAAGCTCTGAAAAGATATGAGGAGACAAGAGACAAGGAGGTTCAGCTCACCTTTTCAAAGAGACTGATGTACAGGGAGAATCCATATGTGTCTTCAAGATCGATCTTGTCAGCCACAGCCCGACAGACTTCAGCAGAGGTGGAGGCTGAGTCCAGATGTACACTGACAGTACGTTCATCCATTAGAGTCACAGACACGTCTATGGGCTCCATGGACTTGGCAGCCTGTCAGTAGGGAGAAGGAAGATGAGACTGCATTGAAATCAAGAAAACAATCCAATAATTTGGAATTTAATAGCCGGCAGCCGAGGTGTGCTGCTCATGAAAATATTTAGCTTCCAACAATAAACCGGCGATTAAGAAACCACCAGGGGCAAAAAACATTAACATAACAACAAGACCTACCTGTAGCTCTATCCAACAGGGCAACTCTTTTCTTTCTCCATTGGCTATTACACGACACAACCGCTCAGTACAATATACTCCATAACCACTCGGCCCTCTGCGGACAAAACTCTCCAAATACTGTGGAGTAGAATAGAACAGGGTTAACAAAATATATTGCCAAATAAGAAGAAATGGACACAGCACAATTATCTCATGTAAGAACAGAAAAATAAAATAAAAATTTAATAAAATGAGTGCAGACTGTGTTGTGGGTTCCTTGGAATCAACACTGTTTCAGGTATCTCAGCTATAACAACACAAGAACTGGTAACTGACGTGATTTATTTAAAATGCTGACATAGCCCAAGTTATAAAAGCCACTTACTGTGACTGTATTCCTGATAGCAATCAGGAGCATGCAGCCAACTACTGAACATTACTTTAGTCTGTTTTGTATTTGGATATTGTAAAGTTATAGATAACAAAGTTTAACATTTCAGGTTGGGGAAAAGATTCCCTCTGTATTCACAGACTTCCATCTATTTTTTTAAATTAAAATAATTAGAATAATTAGATTCAGTATTCAGAGGTTGTTTGTAATTTAACTCACTTTTTTACATTTTATGTTTATCCGGAGTGTTTTTATTTAGTTTAGTTATTCTACTACTTTGATCATACCAAAACAGTGGGTGGGCGTGAACTACTAGAAGTAACTGTGTTTATTTAAAAAAAAAAAATTTGTGATAAAAGCAGAAGCAATACAGTGACAGACTGGTAATTAACAGAGGTTTAATTACACAATGCAATAAACAGGAAAACGAGTCTCTTGATTGCAAGCTGCAGCATTATTGAATGACTTGCTGCAGACTGACCTTCATGAAGAGGTCTGTTGGGGGGAAGATCCCAAGACAGAGGGAAAGAAGGGTCCAGCCTCGCATACGGCTGTTCCTGTTCTTATTGTTCACCAGCTGCTTACAGATCTGGCAGTATATCTCATCCCTGCACAGGTAGGAAAAAACAGGGATGATAATGTTAAACAAGATAGATATAGTATAGTAAGAACTAAACAATGAGTGCAACAAGATCTTTCAGGAGCTCACAAGGTGTTTAAAATATTAATGCAGGAAAAAATAAAACAGACAAACACACTGTATACAGACATTACATATTTGTTTATCCCACTATCATGTGAACAAATATCTTTTTTTACCTTATGTCTCGTCTCGATAGAGCATATCCGATGATGATGTGTAGTTTTTCCTGGGATGAGAGTGGCCGATCCAGTGTAGGACCCTCTCCAATCAAAATGTCCTGTTCCTCTGTCATGTCCTCTGGCTGGTAAAGATGACAGCAAAAAGAGCAGTTAGCACACCTAATGAATCAACACAGGAATAAGGATTGAATGATGGATATTGTCACAACGTTAGTGCTGACCTCCTCAGGAATAGCAGAAGCTTTTCTGTTTCCGCCTCCAAGCTTTTTCTTGTTCTTCCTCAGTATTTTCTATTCAGAAAAGACGTGACAATTAAAGGTGAGACCAACGACGGAGGTCTGACATTCTAGCTGACCTTCTATGTTAGACAGAAGCAGAAAATAAGCTGTTTGTAATACAGCTGGGCCAGTATATTTTATCATATATAATTCAAATGTTCGATAAGCTCTCATTATTTATTATAGCATCTATTTCCAACCACCATGAATCACGAGTGGCAGCAAAGTGTACCGTTATCCTTACTCTTGACATGTAACAACGTGACCATATTACCTGATCTAGTCCCACCAGGTGGCTCAGCCTCCTGCCCTGCCGTTGAGGCATATGACGCGAGACGGTGCTGGCCTCTTGAGACATCGTGTCCACAGATTTTGGTTCTGGCATGTCCTCCATGAAACGCAGTATAATCCAAAAAACAGTCAGGCATGCCTGGAGGGAAATGAGAGGAGAACCTAGGAATGAGCGCTGGCAAAAGATGGAAATCTCTGACTGAAAGAAAGCCGTTTCTGCTTCCTCTCTGCCCTCTCACCAGTGCGTCGCCCTCGTCATCGTGGGGCAGAAGCGGCTGCCTGAGTCTCTGGGTGATGTGCTCGTGGGTAGCGTTGTCCTGGAAGTGAAGGATGCTGAACTTGTAGAATGAAAAATCGTCCGTGCCGTCATCAAACTCGTCATCGTCCTCTTCCAGTGATGGGGTAGGGGTTGTTGAGATTGAGGATGGAGCGATGATTTCAGGTTCTGAAATCTCAACAGATGTTTCCTCCACTGGCTCTGGCATGCTTCTCCTCTTCATCTAACAGTCAAAATAGAATTAATATCAGAGGTTCAGTTGGTCAGTTAATAATATCTGGTAAAATGCAAGCCACCTATCAATGTAACATTAGCAGATATCAGCAAAACCTCAAATTCATCTGATTCTGATGCTTCCTGTTCATCGTCTTCCACTGGAGGTGTGGGCTGGAGATTGTATGTGTACTCCTTTGTATCCTGTTCAACGACTGGCTCAGGCTCCTCATCAGATTGCAGTGACAACTTCTTCAGACGTTGCTGAAGCTCAGAGGCAATTTGCTCTTGGTTCTGTTGCGCCAGGAGTAAAAGGGAGGCCTGTTATGGGGTTGGGTGGAGAGAGGATAGGAAAGAGGGGGTGAAAAGGTGTCAGAATACAATACGATACAATACATTTATTTTTTTATTACCACTTCTAAGACTTTGAGATCTTACATCATCCCTCATCTTTTCAGCTATTCTTCTGGCCAGCAGTCCCCTGGTGTGAGCCTGTAGCAGAATGACTGCCTCTCTCTTCTGTGTCCAGTCCTTCCTCGCCCGGTAGCCTCGTACCTACAGTTAATCATAGATTATTAATCATTTTATTAAATCACATGAATATACTTAATACATACTGTGCAATTTAGAATACTTTCAACACATAAAAATACTATTGAAATTGATTTCCATTTCTAAAAAAAACCCTGCAAATGTTTTTATTAAACTTAACACATGCCTTTTACATGACTTCTTTGAATATTGTGAAAAAGTTCATTGAGTTAATAAGCTGATTTGAGTTCTTCACAGGTTGACATTTCTGTATCATAAATTCTTCATAACTGAAGTGTTGATTTCCATGAGCTATAAGCTATAAGCTATAGAAATGCTAGAAATATTTCACTTTAAGTGTAATGAATCTTAAATATATGAAAGTTTCACTGTGAAATAAATTACAGAAGAAAATGAATTTTTCCATGACATTAAATTGTTTTGAGATGCACCTGAATGTATAGTAAACATATAGTTAACTAACTTACCTTTCAACCTGTGACAGTGAAATATGAATAAAGCCACACTGTAAGCTAATTTACAGTATCTACAGTACATGCCTGGCTTTGTATGGTGAGTGCTGCTGCTTGCTGTCTTAGGTAATGTAACCGGAGCTTCCTGCCACGGATCTTTGATGCAAGCCGTTCAAAGCCTTTCTGGACCTGGTTGGTGCAAGAGTGCACACAAAGGACAAGGTCACTGGAAATGAGAAAAGTTTCCCTTGTATAGCATAACATCAAGGAGAGAGCATTATGTCAGCTGCACACTCTGTGCTCTGTAAAAGTTTATTAAGCATCAGACCTTTCTTTGTATTTTCTCCTGTCTGTAAGCTCTCCAGTTCCTTTGCAACAGTACAGCTGCCTTCCGCTTCCTCAGAAAAGACTTTCTACAAAAAGAAGAAAAGTAAAGCATACTCCTTAATTAATCATTGACACTCTTTATGTCTTTTTCTACAACACCCTACTTGATCTGGCAGCACGTATATCAATAAAATTACATCTGTAGCATATTTATACACAGACCTGTTCAGATAATGTAAACAAACACAATGTATGGTACCAATGACATCATTCACTTCTGAGTTCATCTATGTGACTTTATTCTTCTTCTTGGAAACTGCACCTGTCTTTGTGTCCCATCATGACCCTCTGGATCACCAGAGCGATCCTGCTGAGTTCCTGTTCCCTCATTCGTTCCAGGACAGCGTCATGGGCGTCCTAAAATAAAGTGAATAAAGACACAGACTACTTTTTCATTTGTCCAGAAGATCCTAGCAATCAGAAGTCAAACTGCTTACTGCAATAATTGAACAGTGCACAAATCATCTAAGAGAGAATGTAATGTCCACAGTTGATGTTAGATGCTGGTCTAGCTCATAATACTGATACTACTTAGCCAGTGGAAATTAATACTGTTTACTGTTAATCTGCAGTGATACTCTGCTGTCTCAAAAACAGTTGTTTTGAATTATAAGTTTTTCACCTTCAGGAAAATCTTGGTCCGGCCTATTTTCCACTCGTCTGCTCCTTCGATCACTGTCTTGCAGATGGCTTCACAACAGGCAGCAGCTGTCTCCTGGGGAGACAATAAAGAATTGATTTGATGCTGAAGAGACACTAATGACAGCCCAAGTTCCTCTAGGGGGAAAGGCAATAAAGAAGTAAACCATCTTTGTGGCCACATAATGGCACTTACAGTTTTATCATGAGTAATATTTAGCAGCAATTTATGAAATCGACTGTCAACATTGTAATCATCAACAGGGCAACATTTTGACTAACCTTTTTGGGGTCACAGATGGTTGTCTTCAGGAGCACCCTGTAGCGCTTCAGGAACTCCTCAAAGGTGTGGCGAACTGGGTATCCCAGCTTCCGGATGCGGATGGTGTCCATCATGCCAGAGTATCTCAGCTGACGCATACACAGCTCTCTGTCAAAAAACTAGAGGAGAGCAGATTAAAGCGGTTGTGAATATTCTGTGTATGTCACAGCAACAGCAAAATTACTTCATGCTAACACGTTCATCGTGACAACTCTAAAATGTTTGCCATGTTCACCGTCTTAGTTTAGCATGCTAACATTTCCAAATTGGCACTATACACAAAGTACAGCTGGGGCTGATGGAAATGTCATTAGTTTTGCAGTTATTTAGTCATAACCAGAGAACTGACCAAATTAGGCCGGCCCTACTGGGTGAGAAGCTGACAGCGATGCAGGTGGATGCCCCCCTTGTGTCCTGGATTGTTGACTACCTGACTGGCAGACCACAGTATGTGCGCCAGCAACACTGTGTCAGACAGCGTGGTCAGCAACACCGGGGCCCCGCAGGGGACAGTCTTCTCTCCCTTCCTCTTTACCATCTACACCACGGACTTCAACTACCACACAGAGTCCTACCATCTTCAGAAGTTTTCTGATGACTCTGCTGTTGTTGGATGGATCAGCAAGGGTGACGAGGCTGAGTTCAGTGACAGAGCTGTGGTGGGGGATTTTGTGACATGGTGTGAGCAGAACCATCTGCAGCTCAACGTAACAAACCCTAAGGAGCTGGTTATGGATCTAAGGAGAGCAAAGGCACCAGTGACCCCTGTTTCCATCCAGGGGGTCGCTGTGGACATTGTGGAGGATTACAAATACCTTGGAGTGCACATGGACAATAAACTAGACTGGGCCAAGAACACTCAAGGCCTCTACAGGAAAGGCCAAAGCCGTCTCTATTTTCTGAGGAGGCTGAGGTCCTTCAACATCTGCAGGACGATGCTGAGGATGTTTTATGAGTCTGTGGTGGCCAGTGCTATCCTGTTTGCTGTTGCATGCTGGGGAAGTAGGCTGAGGGTAGCGGACGCTAACAGACTCAACAAACTGATCTGCAAGGCTAGTGACGTTGTGGGGGTTGAGCTGGACTCAGAGAGGAGAATGCTCTCCAAACGACGTGTCATCTTGGATAATATCTCCCACCCACTCCATGACGTGCTGCTCAAACACAGGAGCACTTTCAGTGCAAGACTCATTCTCCCAAAATGCACCACAGAGCGCCACAGGAAGTCATTCCTGCCTGTGGCCATCAAACTTTATAACTCCTCCCTCTAAGTGTCTGACACACGGATACTTAGAAACTGGACCGTATTATCCATTTTTTTGCAATATTATCTGTGTAATAATAATTAATGTGCAATATTCTGCTGCTATTTATTCACTGATCCTTTTTGGTTCACCATAATAACTCTAATAATGTAAATATTGTACATACCCACAATCCTTTATATTTGTCTTTATATTTTATATTTATACTCTTATATTTATATACTCTTTATCTATCTACCTTTGACAAGTGTGGAATTGTGACAAAAGAATTTCCCCTCGGGGATCAATAAAGTATTTCTGATTAAGACCAAAAGTTAACAGCTCACACGTTATTAAAACTCTTGAGGGGAACATTAATGTGTTACATTTCATAGGAATCCAACCTATAATTGCAAAATTTCACTCAAAAAGACAAATGTCAACCTCATGGGGAAAAGTCAGTGGATCATCAAATTAATTAGGATTCATCATCTGGGAACCATGAATGTCTGTCTAAAAGGTTTTGACAATCCATCAAGCAAATGTTGAGATATTTCGCAGGATTAGGGAAAACTTGCCTGCTAGTGGCTCAATAAAGAAAACTAAGAGAATTGCCAAAGTGGTGGTGAAAGGGGGGGGCGGGTCATCCATTGGGGATTACGAATCTTGGTACAAAATGGTGATTCCATCCAAGAGAAAGGTAGGCTTCCCAGTTAAAAGCAATGTGTGTTAGCAGGTTATATTTTCCAGGAAATTTGCTCAATTGCTTTATGGCACAAAGCAGGAAGAGATTGTTGTTTATCCAGTGCAAGGGCAGATGGTAGAGGGGCTGAGAGGCAGATGGGAAATTTAATTTTATCCTCTTCAGTTAAGCCAAAGAGGGAAGAAACAAATGCAGACAGGGGAGGTAGACATCTTCATTATTTCATGAAACAACAGGATTTAAGGGAAATATCTTATATGTTGGTACACACTTGCACAAAACTACTACCACTTTTGCACAAGATAGAGTTTCTCTTCATCTCCTCCCCCACCTTATTTGTTAATCGCACATAATTGCTCAATGACACAGTTATGTTTAAAAAGACTACACATAGAAACCATTGTGTGCTATAGGCTATCTATACTGCGGTTGCTGCTCTTGTGTCATTCACCTCAGACTGCTTGTCATTGTTTGGTTTGAAGCAGCGGATGAAGAAAGGCTGGCAGGCCGACAGAGTCTTCATGAGGGAGTCCAAAGACTGACGGAACTGGCCGCTCAGCGTCGGCACTTGTTTACGGTTGTCAGTCTGGGCCTGCACGGATGACAGAGAAGAGACTAAAATCATGATGCCAAGTCAGCAATTCAGTAACAACTGTCACACCGGTGTCACAGTGTCGACTGTGTCCCAGTGTAGACCACCAACAAATGTCCTTCAAAACAAGTGTCTTATAATCTAAAATATTGTTTTCTGTATAAAAGTGAAATATCTGCAAATGAGCTGAGATCATTTTGAGGAATTCTCCCCATTTGCATGATATTTCACTAGAGAAAACGAAAGACAGATGTGGCAATGTGAAACTACATGATATGCTGATGAGCTTATTCTTGCATACCCGTACAGAGCTCTTAGGTGTCATGATGACCTTCTTGTTGTTACCAATCTTCACTCCATTGGTTGAAAGCTCAGACTCAAATATCTGACGAAGTAGCTTATTGGTGGATGTGTCAATCATCTTTATTACGTCAAAACTGACAGCATCTCTGTTCTTTTCCAGGAACCCTTAAGGGAAAAAAGAACATTACTGAGCACCTCACAGCTGACATTTAGTCTTTAGTAGGACTGCTCGTGATTTTGCTTTTGTACCTTTGGAGTTGTAGCAAACCGTTCCAGCAAAGTGGCGAATCCCAAATTCTGTGTCATATTCGCTTTTGGAGGTGATGTAGGTCTTGTTCCCATGGTGTTGCTGGTTCATCTTGTTCAGCAGGGTGACGTCTGAGCCCTGTGACACACCAAACAATACTTTAGATTAAAACCAAGCAAAAGCACTTGACTGAAGTGGCATTTTTACAGTAAAAGCAACACAGTATAGCGCAGCCACCTTTGGAAAATGGCTCTCTTCATCAATCAGAGCCAGCAGGTTACAGGGTTTCCCAGCCAGCAGGTCCAGGATCGTCTGATTGTCACTAAATTTGATGTTATTCCAGACAATGTCCTCTTTCAGGTACTCCTCCTGCTCCAGCTTGAAGATGTGGCCCACGAAGAACTGTTGCAGCTTCTCATTGGCGAAATTAATGCATAGCTGCTCAAAGCTGCAAAACAACAGGGTGACATTTGTTCAGTTTGTTAGTAACTGTAAAGTTGTGATACACTCAGCCTGAAGGACGTGTGAAAAAATGTCCTGACCTGTTTGTCTTGAAGTTCTCAAAACCGAAGATATCAAGCAGGCCAATAGACAGGTGAGAGGATTTGAGGCTTTTGGTCAACCTCTTATAGATAACGGTGTTGATTTTCCCAACGATCCATATAAACAGCTTATTATAGATTGCCTGAAAGATCAGACACAAATTATAGTTAAATTTGATCTTATGATCATGAGTAATCAGTCTGAATAAATTGAGGAATATTAAGCAAGTGTTTTTGCGACTTGATGTTGAAATCCCTTGAAACCGCCGCCCTCCCACCCAACCGAAACACACACACACACACCACTTTATGCTGTTGAGCGAGGACACTTCCTTGTAAATTCCCTGGGTCTGGAACCAATAAGGAAATACACACCATTCTGATTTACCATCACTGGGTCAGCTTTATTACCTTGACAAAGGCATCTCTGCAGTCAGAGGCCTGTTCTGAGCTGAGGGGTTTGGTCACCCGTTCTCTGTTGGTCATGAAGGAACGATGGGTCAAACACGTTGCCAGGGAAGTCTTCTGGACCTGCAGAAAACAGACAAAAACAGTCATCATATCATGCTGCAGAATAATGATCTGTCATTGTGTCTCAAAAAAAGTGAACATAAAGTGCTCACCTCCAGCAGTGACGCTGCGATGCTGAAGTGTTTTGACTTGCTGACATCACTGGTTTCCAAGTTATTTTGTGTGTTGGCTGGTGGGAACACAAGATCAAATATAACAACAGAAACAGTAGTTCATTGTGTTGCAAAGAAAGTGGTGGAAGTAACTCAGTACATTTACTTCAGTAGAGTACTTAAGTACAATTTTGAGGTACAGTACTTAAGTAAGTTTTTATGCTACTTTATACCTTTACTCCACTCTACATATCAGATGTACACTACACTGCATATATTAGCTTATATTAGCTTATTAGCTTATGTTATACAAAACCTATGGCGAGCTTGTAAAATACAGTCCATTACTTTAGGTTAATCTTTCCAACAGTATATAAATTTAAATTAGCTTCACCTCAATAAGCTGCAACATAAAATGCTGTTAATTTATATTAATGCTACACTAATGACGATTCAATAATATAAGATGTAGATGGTAATATAACACTGACAGTTAACATTATAAATGCTTACATTGTACTGATTGCAAGACATTTACTTGCATTGGAGTATTTTTACATTGTAATTTGCTATTGCTAATTACAATGTGTGCCAGCTCTTTATTGTGTGTTTATTTGCTCAATACTGAACCATAATGTAGCATACATTAAGTTTCGGATTATAGTTGAGTTGTCCTGTTGCTCGTATGCTCCCCCTCTGTTTTATCAACATTTTTGTTGAGATATTCATGACATCAAATATAATTATTAAATTCAGAGTCTGTTCAGATAGTTTTTTAACTTCCTCCACTCACCCTCGAAGCAGACATTGCCCAGGTGTAATATGGCTGCCAGGAGCTTGAGGATTTCCTGACACTGGCTTTCTGAGAAGGTCAGTATTTTCATCGCAGAACAAATGCGCTTGTAGTCTTTAGCATCATCTCGGCCTTCACACACGATACAGTCACCCTACAGCCAATGAGAGGGGAGATTATTTACTTTGGGTAGGTGATATGTACTTTTTTTGGTTAAAGTGAGAGAATGAGCGACAGAAAGCTATTGTAATACCTTGGCAAGGAATCTGTATTCCTTAGCATCTCCAAGACTCAAAGTCTTCTTCTCCTCTGCTGTGACCCCAGCCAGCATGCAGTAAAATATGTGGTAGTTTCTCTCCTCGAGGGCCTGAGGTTGAAGAGGCAAAAATGATCTATTATTGCTACGAAAAGATCCAATAAACTTTTCTGTCAAGTGGGCTGTAAATGAACACAGACAAATGAGATAGTTTTACTCCTCAGCACAGTGGCCTATGGAGATAGCAGGCAAAATGGAATGGTCTGTTTCCTCTACAGGCCGCTGCGAGCTTATTGCCCATTGTAATGATAACAGCATGTTTATTTAACCAGCGCTGCAGCAGATGCAGTGCACTTTGATTTTATAGTTTGCAGTATGGATCTGCCCTCTGGAGAGATAAGAAGAACAGGGTCTGTTTGGACGGAGCCACCTCACCTGATGACAGACACGAGACTTCTCCAGAAGATACTGCTCCACACGTGCACCTTCAATCATTCCATCCTTATTGAAGAAGATCTCCAAATATTTCCCAAAGCGACTGGAGTTGTCATTGCGGATTGTTTTAGCATTTCCAAATGCTGTACGGGACAGAACAGTAACGTTTGAACACTTAGCATGAATTTTTCCTATTCTCTTTGTGTGTGTGTTATTAAAGGCAGTTGTTGCTTGTCTGTCAAGTATGACTGCATGTGAATTATGCATAGATGTGCGATGTGGTACCTTCTAGTATTGGGTTAGACTCCAGGATCTGCTTTTCAATCTGCTGTTTAGAGAGCTCACCACTGACTGCTGCCAAGTACTGAAGAATCAGCTTAGTGCTCTCTGTTTTGCCTGCTCCTGATTCCCCACTGAGAGCAAAATAGAATAAATAAAAAGACTGATCATCATTTCTTTTATTCCACTACTGCCTGTCAGCAACAATTAACAAGCCATCATGACTTTTTGGGTGTGTGATTTATTCTGACCTGATGATGCAGCACTGGTTCTTCCTTTTGCGTATCATGTTACTGTAGCAGGATTCAGCAATGGCAAAGATGTGGGGAGGGAGTTCACCCAGCTTTCGTCCATGGTACAACCTTACCTGAAGGACAACGGGATGCGCACATGAAACACATCACTGTAACCTTTGATGAAGAGGAAAGTGAAAATGATTTGCAACTGTAGTACTATGTTGAATGTTACTACCAGTCTCACCTTGTCACCCGAATATATCGGAAAATCCTGGTACGGATTCACAGCCACCAGCACAGAGCCTGTGTAGGTCTACAATCAGAAGAAGGATGGTCAGGTTAAAATAATGATTTAAGTCATTTACTGGTGTGGAGCAATTGTATTGGTTTTAAAAAGGGTCAGGTCAACCAAATAACACAAAAAAAATATTTCTCTATGCAGTTCATTTTGTTTTTATTTACCCAGGTTTTGAGGTAACAGCTCCTGAGATTTCTGCTGCCACTCCAATACAATGGTAAATGATGATGGGGATGTTGTTAGAGATGCTCAAAGCATTGAAAAATATCAAATGTGACAGATTCATATGCAACATGTCTTTCCAGAAATTATCCCAGGTGCACAGGATAATCCACACCCACTGATTAGTTATTTTATCTTATTTTATCTTTTATAATAGTAAGGGTTGTGATTTAGCCTGAGGAGCTATGAAGGGCATTACTATCAAGTTTTTCAAAGAAACTTTTAATATTTTGACCTAAAAAAATTCCATTCACTTCTATTGTACTGCGGGTGGCTGCAGAAATCTTTGAGGCCATCTCAAAGTCAAATCCTCAGGACCTCCAACCCCCGAAAGAAACTCACCTACCACCAAAGGCAAGTTCAAAAACATGTATTTTTGTGAAGTGTGTGATGTAGCCCTTGAAGAACAAGTGTAACAAATAGCATGAGATGATGCATCCTGTCACTCTTGCAAAAGTCTAATTCCTTCACCCCAGTGGCAGGTTGTTCACTTTCAAAAGGCAGACCACAGCTTTTGTTACACATGTGCCTTACATAGATGATGCCTTGTTTGTGTCGGAGCAGCAGGTTCCTGAGGAGGCCCGCCTCGTTCATGTCTCCAAGTTTGATCATGTCGTCCACACCCTCCACTGATGTAGGGTGCATGATCCTGAGAGAGGCCTCCTGCTCCAGGGACAGACTCTGCTCCTGGCAGAGGTCAAGGTAAGAAATGTAACTACTCTTTGAAGGTGTATGGTTTTATGTTGCTTGATGCGAACAACACAACATTTTCAACATTTTCATCTTGCTCAATATATAAGCCACCAAAGGGCATTTACCTTTCCCTCATCATCCACCAGTAACCGCTGGCCAGATGGTGTTACTTTGACCCTCGCTCCAATGGGTACCCCTCCAGCCGAGTCCACCCAAACCCACTCCCCCTGAAAACAGAGCACAGTGAATGTTAATAAACTACTACACTAACATGTTTAAATGTCCTTCAGAATACAGAATTTATGATAGGGCACTGTACTTTATAGTTTTCCCTGCAATGAATAACTGCAGGGAATTGTGACACAACATCCAGGAACAACTGAATTATATAGTGCTTTCTATTCTTAACAATAAAATCCATACTCATAATTCAACAGTCAGTATTGACTGAATTTCTTCATCCTTACCTTTCTCAGCATCACCAGTTTGCGGCTTTCCTACTCCCTGAACAAAGAAATCCATGTGAGGAGTTGCAGTTTCAAAAGAAAATGATTGACTGCATCAAATCAGCTACGCTTTCATCATTGTTAAAAACTTAAACCAGAAGCTTTTCTCTCGGCTGTGTTAAACATTATTCATAACGAAGCCCACTGTTGTGCTCAATGACACGGTTACATTGTACAAAGCTAACAGAATAACAAAGCATTTAATGTTACATGCACATAACAATTAAGAGGTCTACCTAACAATCCTTTGATCAGTGATCTTCATTAATTCACACTCTCTCAGCCGGTCGCAGAGCTGCTGGTTGCCTTGACGCCCTCTTGAATCTGTCTCTTCTACGACTGACGGATTGATTTTATGGCACTTTGACTTTGAACTGTTTGGACAGAAAGGAAGAGGAAAGGAAACCAATCGCTTATGCAGAAGAGAGTATCTGTCTCGTCATCAAGTGGGTGTCTTCCCGGCCACGTTGATCCCATTTCTTTTTTTTAATATGAATAATCAATGTCAGTCATGTTCAAATACATTTCTGAGATTATGTTAGAGCAATAACAGCACATTCATTTAACGACATTAAACAGTCATACAGTGAGTGTTGTAACAAATTTATGTGCAGCCTTTGGACCCTGATTGTGTAGATCAGAGGAGACACTGCTGGGCATCTCATGGACTATGACTGCAATAAAGATGTAAATATGAGATTAACTATCTTTTGAATTGAAGGAGGACCACATTTCTCTCACGATATACTTAATTTTCTGGCTGGTGGTTATCATTTAAGTAATATTCAGAGTAATACACTGTAGGGATTCTGTGGTTGTGGTCCTCCACTGTCAGTAATGAAATTCTATGAACTGCAAATTTCACTGCCGGTTATCTTCTTTGTCAGATTAGAAGTTGAACTTCAAATCTTAAGGGAAGCCTCCCTCCAATAATGTGTGCATATAGGAGTTATCTGCACTAAAATGCAATGAAACTCCTCTGGTTGTGTGGGTTTGAAGTCATAAAAGTACTCTTGGCAGAGATGGGAGTCACTGCTGGTTGTTTGCTGGCGTCTGTTTGTCCGGCTCTGATAAAGAATTGCCTGAATGGTAGCTAAAGATGAAAATAAACACTTGTAAACAACACTTGCACACATGCTACTGGGTGATCTTCCAAACTTAGGTCTGCTCAACTGACTAAGTGCGTGTTTATGATGTTGGATAACACGATTAAGCTTCCTGTTTCATGTCAGCAGCCTGACCTTTGACTGCATTCTGCTGACATCATGGAACCAGTTATGACGTCTTATGATGAGAGCAGGCAGCAGTTTTTAAGCGATCCTATGAAAAGAAACGGTACCAGGCGCCATTTGTTCACTTTTGATCCTAGGTAGGTCGTGTACAGTGGGTTTATCAAAGCTTTTTCATTATAAACATCTACAAAAAGCAGTTCAGTAGCTTAGGTACAAGCAAACAATGACTAAAAAGATGCCATAAAGTTCTGTAGAGGGATAAATCAGAGTTGGCCAATAATTCTGTGTTCATAACTACAAATCACACTTTCATATGCAAGCAGTCATGTGATTCATTAATATAAAAACATTGATTATTGCAGCTTTAAGCAGATCTAAAATTCCATGACAATGTCAGACACTGAAAAGTTATCTAGTCATAAAAGCCGTTATGTAAAAAAAAATATTTTAAAATCAAGTCAGATTTGAGGAAAACAAAGCTTAACTGTTTTGTTTCACTATTATTTCAATGGGTGTGGAAGGAATATACCTGTAATTTATAAAGGCAGGGTCAAGTATGACATAACTCTCCACCTCACTATCTTATATATGCTGCTGCAGTGGTTGATGGTGGATTAATTACAGACACTCCCTGGTAATAAAGAACGAGAGATTATCTGTGTTTATTTGTAATATAAACTAAACAAAGAAGGGGAGTACCAGTGTGGTAAGTTAGCGGTCACCAGTTTGTCATAAGCTGTTACCATCACTCAGGATGAAAAGAAAATACACAGTTTGAGTCATTTTCACCCCTAATGGATGTTATGTATGTATTTATTTACCTAGAGACAAAGACAACTATCTACTGCTGAGTATGGTGGTTTAGCGGAATACAGACCAGAATCATACAAGTCACAATATAACTTTGCACACATAAACTGTACTTGAATTTTTCTCTTGACTTACCTCCATTCATGGGTTTTCAAAATTATTTTTTCACACCTAATCACAGAAACACACCCTACTAAGTCAGTAAAGTTGTTTTGCACAAACACTTAACTTGACGCTTTAAAATACATTTAAATAACAACTTAAAAACATTAGCTAGTGGACTTCTGACACACCTAAAAATAAAATCGGTCAAACAAACAAGATTTGATAGCCAAAACAAAAACAATTGTGCAGACGTAGCAACATATATTTGTATGACACAACATGGCACTGTTCAACTAAAATCTGAATGAGTGACTACTGAAGAGAGGCACATTGACTCAATTAAAGCAAAACAAAAAAGGTGAGGCCAAAAAACTATTTTAAATGTGCAGCTGCACTGAAATGTTGTTTGATCTTCACTTGATAAATTAAGGCTGAAATTTACACGTGATATTAATGAGGTCAAAAAAGTATTTGTGCTACACAAATCACGTCTGAGCATAAAAACACCCCCACAAACAGTTGGAAGCACTTCAAAGCACGAGTAAACATAAAATACATTAAGATCTCAGGGCCACCAACCATCTTCAGCAGCAATTCACATTCAAGTCATTCCCATGTTTTGTACTAATAACAACAATGAGTTGATACATTATTAAGCTTCAGCCTGACTGGCACACTAAAAAACAGAAAATGTAGGCTAAGTCCCTTTAAACTAAGATCAATGAGGTCCAGGAGACCCCGTTTTTTAATCATTTAAATCAAATGAGAAGTCCTGCGAGCTATATTCCATGGCTTTGACATGAAGGCTGTTCATTCACAGCTCAGATGAATCTCAAACTCTTCCTGCATAAAACACTATAAATACATACGGCAATATAAAAACTCATGGATAGCATGTTTCTATGCAAATGTTAATGTACCTGTTCTGTGAATTTGATGTAGTCAAAAAGGTTTTATCTTATTACTGCTACATTTTTACATTATGTTCCATGTAGCTTCACTCAGGCCACAAGAAGTTATATTACAACCTCCATAGTCAAGTCAAAGAAATCTAAAATAAGTAAACTTCAGTAGTGTGGTAAACTATTGCTTTCCAAACAAAAATATGGGTCTCTCCTCAATTTTACAATCAGGAAACCATATCGCTGATATTAAACAGTCATGTCACATCAAAACGGTCCTGATTAGGTCGATAAAACAGCAAAATAAAACTCATAGATGCACTGGTTCTTTCACAGTCAGACCGGGGTGACAATTCAATTTGTAATCCATACTGAATTCCACAAAAATAGCAAGGTCTACCCATTAGTGAGTTCACTGAGGCTTAAATTTATATATCAGTGTTTACATGCTTTAAACCACTTACTATAAAATCATACAGACAACCATTTTCCAAAAAGTACCGTGGTAGATTTTGAACTTTTGTTTTCAATTTAAATGGAGATTTCTAAATGTAATGGAAATTAAACCAAAGCAAAGTCCCTTTCACAGCAAATTCCAAAATATTTAACACAATATTATACCTTGGAAAATGGGCATTAATCATGTACGTGGGTTATTTGCAGTAAATGGGCTAACGTGATTAAAAAAAACACTGGAATGGGCCTTAAAAATAAAACTTGGTGGGAATTTCAAGTGAAAACAGACTCTGACCTGACCAGTGATTTCGCTGCTTATCACAGGAGTACTGCTTCTAAACTACATGTAATTTCTAACAATCAACAAAGCAAAATGTGCAATTCCAAATTTCCATACAAGTGTTTGTGTGCTCTATGGCACATTTAAGCGTTTATGATGCATTCTCCTCAGGCCTCTTGAGCACTGCGCTGTATTTCATGGGTGCGCTGTCCGCTTTGAGCTGCACCTCCACTAACGTGAAGATTGAAATGACCTGTAAATGGAAACGTGAAATAAAAAAATTTACATTGTCAACCGGCTACAAGACACTTTCTAAATATCCTACCCCCAAGCTGGCTTCTCCAACTCTTCAGAGAACAGTAATTACATTAGTAATGTTTTTATCTTTTAGAATAATCTCAAATCAATGGGGTGGTGATGGCGCAATGGATAAGATGCCTGCCTTTGGTATGAGAGACCTGGGTTCAATCCCCCACTGTAACCCATCCACCATTGTGTTCCTGAGCAAGACAATTAACCCCTAGTTGCTCCAGAGGCGTGCGACCTCTGACATGTATAGCAAAAGTCGCTTTGGATAAAAGCGTCAGCTAAATGAATAAATGTAAAATAAAGGCCATAGAGCCTAAGATACATTATATTGCACTGAAATGAGCAGTTTAGCGTTTCTCTTTGTCTCATAACTATCACATATTCCTGTCAATTTGAAGTTCCTTAAAAAATATGATCACCTAATGAAGACCTATAAAACTATGAAACCTAAAATCAATTTGTCCATTTCTGTGTATCTTAAAGAATATTGTAATTTTTCTATTGGCAGGCCAGGGCTAAACTGTCTGTAGCTCTCACCTGCTCTACTGGAGGTTTCTCTGGGTCCTCTGGTGTCCAGACCAGAGTGAGCTCTGATTTCTTCCCCACCTTATGATGTCGGAACGACTCCAGGCCTGCAACAGACTGCAGGTGGAAACAAACGGTTTCAAACTGTTTCAGACAAAGCGGTCACTTCACCTTCCACTGGGACACCAACACAATCACTCTCTGGACATTCCTCTCTCGTGAATGAGCGCTTTTTTGCTAAATAATATGTGCTTGTGTAAAATGAATGACAAAGCTGGAATGAAAACCATTATCACAGTCAAAAGAATCCAAGACTAAGACTGAAGAGATTTAAAAGCACGTAAAAAGGCACATCTAAAAACACTAAATAAAATAACGATTCTACAAATGTATGCACAAATGTGTATGTGGGTATATTAAGATTGACCCTGTTGCCTGTAAATGGAGTGCATTGGAGCTGACCTTGCAGTAGATGCGTTTCTGCACTCCATACCGGAGAACCAGCACATCAAAGGACTGATCCAGCACTCCCATCACCATGGCCTCAGAGTCCAGAGGGCCACAGTCCTGTGGAGCACAGACAAAAAGAAAGACTTCATACTGACAATATGGTTTTGACTTGACATTTAAGAGCTGCTTTAAACCTTTAACATTTTAGGCCTTTAGTTGAACTGCTGAGCACTTTTGAAGAGTATACTAGATAAGCTCCAAATCAATGATCACCCAGGGTCAGAGCCATAGCGCCCTGACGAGATAACTCTAAACACCGAATAATATCATATAGAAACTTACATGTCTAATATATGTAGCGCCGATGACCAGAAAGCTTCTATGAAATGTCTAATGTTACAAAAAACCATTCCCTTACACTTAAAGCCTTTTTTAGATGGTTTTAGTATCAGTAAAATATTTCATTAGCAACCCATTTGGTTGGTTGATCAAGAATTTTGCAATTATTTTTTTGGTAGGGAATATGCAAGTTGTTGCATGTGCAACAGGTGCACTTGCAATATGTAATAGTTTACTTATTGTGGGAAATACTGTATTGTGCAATATCACTATAACACTTGTACATGAATGTGTAACTGTTGGGGATTATGTAGTAATTTAAGTGTTAAATGTTATTGCACTGTGACTCTATGTGTAGATAGCTGTTTAATGTAACTGTACTGTTACGTGTCGTGCGACTATATGGTCAAAGCTGTTCAATGTTATTCATGTGCAAATGTAAATGATGGCACATATGGCTGAGTGCTGCCAGACCCTGTGGTCTCTTGAATGCACAAGACAAATTTCTCCCATGGAGACAAATGCTAATCCAACGTAAAAGATAACATTTTACAATCGTAGCCACTGTAACAAAGAGGATAAAAACAAACTTGCAGCAGTCAAATGAATTTTCTTCTTATTGACAGTGTGTTGCGATTTGGTTACCCACCTTCACAAACACTCCAAAGAAGAGCTCAGAGCTGAGCTCCTGGACTCTCTTGGACACAGTCTTCCTGTCATTACAGTGAGATGCCTGTTTTTGGACTTCTTCTGTTGACAGCCCCAAATTAGGCCCACAATCTGCATGGAGACATTCAATGGACACACATACACACACACAAAAAAACAAAAACAAAATCACACATTCAAAAACAGGCAGACACAGAGTAGGAGCAGAAACAATGGCGAAGGCAACAAACAATGCATCAACTCGTTGTGTGATCTGAGGCAGCTTTGTTCTTCTCTGCATTTAGCTTCTACATGATCAACCAGACATGACAAAACAAATGCTGCACTGTCTGAAACAAACAGGACATTCTGTTGTTTGCTTAAATCTGTGTGTTTGTTTTTGTGCTTCCAAGAGAGACTTTTGTTGAGAAGGTACGCACTTAGTGAAGAAGCCAGTAGCCGGTGGACAATGATGTCAGCGTAGCGTCTGATGGGCGATGTGAAGTGAGTGTAGAGAGGAACATTGAGGGCGTAGTGCTTAAAAAACTGCTCCTGCTTAAGTACGCCTGAACAGAAGTACAACGCCATCTGGGAAACACCAATAACCCAAAATAAGTACAGAAACATCACTAGAAAGACTCCATGTTTAAATAGCATATATTGCAATTTTATGTACAACAACAATATGTTAAGATGTATTACTTTTTCTCTCATGGTAACAACTATTACATGACATTCTTGTAATACTGAAAAAACAAAACAAAACAAAACAGAAGGCGCCTTTCAGCAGTGGTTACTGAGCTCTAACCTGCATGGGTCTGGAGCACATGTGGGTGAGGACTTCTTTTCTGGCAGTGGAATACTCGTCATCACCAAGAGTAGTATTGAGACTCTTCTGCATGTCGGAAAAGCAGAGAGGCATCAATGCTGAGTTATTCTTTTACAACATTTTCAGTAAGTCAAATGACTCAGAAGCATTTAGAGGGAAACGCCTACATACAGCACAATAAACCTATTTTACAGCAGTAAATTTAAAATCTTAACTAGTTATTATCAGAGCTACATTTCTACCATTTCCTTGTGTAGCTGGCAAACAAAGGCAAATCACACACACAAGAAATGTAATTGTGCTGCATTGTGAGTACTGACATGCAACGCTCCCGCAGACGACAGATCAATGTCAATTCCCAACTGGTCACAAAGCTCCTGCAGCTCGTCCACCATTTTGGCCTTCGGTGGAGGGTGGCGTCTGAGCAGGGCAAGCTCAGGGAATTTTCGGTGGATGTGGTGGGCCGTGGCGATGTTAGCCAGTAACATCAACTCCTCCACCAACCTGGAGAACAAGGTTATAGATGAAAGTTAAATGGCCACCAGAGAAGGGGAAATAAGAAACATGAACAAAGAAGGACGGGTATTCAAGCACTACAGACTGATTCAGAAATGTATTTCTCCAGAAGTTACACGTGTCTCACATAATATAAATGTTGGAAGAGAGACAGAGGGGATGCAGACACAGACATGTATCTGAGGAGGGTTTGTTACTCACTTGTTACTGTCTCTGTACTGGTAAACATAGCAGCCTTGAGGCATCATGGTCTCTTTGTCCAGGGTGAAAGACAGTTTCAACTAAAACAAAAAACACAAGACATGTACAGAAAACAATGTCGGATAAACTGAATAATCTGGGTCTTGTTTCCATGCATTTAAAAAAAAAAAAAATTGCTCAAATAATCTTGTTAAATCTCTTCTAGCTAACTCTTAATTTATCTTTGATGAACTCTTATTTTCAGCAGCTGCACAGCATTTATCATTCCCCATTTCTTTCTTTCTTTATAATACACTTTTGTGTCAGTTTTGAAGAGGCAGACAGGAAACGGACAGACAAATAAACAGAGATTTCAAAGACTAGAAAACTAAACATGAACTTGATGTCATTTACAAATTCAGTGCCGTCCGTAATAATGCACACTGACTAAGAATTACAATTAAGTGATTAAAGTCTAGACAGTTTGATAACTAATCATTCAACATTTAATACATTTTATTAGAGTCGAAATGAGACATTTTCTCGTTCCATTCTTTGATTAACAGTCACATTTTATTCATATTTAACCCCTCTACTTCTTAGCAGCCAAGCTTGGACTGAAATAGTATTGAGTTAGTATTTTACCATATTTCAATTATTGTGGATCTACAAATTATCAATTTAAATTTCCCACACCTATTGAACTTCTACAGAAACTAGGGTTGGGCGATCTTCTCTATTTTTATATCGTCTCATCATGTCTACTTGAGATCACCGAGGGGATGGTGTTTCATTGCGGCATGTCAGTGAAATACCAGCATGGAAGATAAAAGTCTTATTAGCTTTAAGAGAAACATCTGTAAATGCATAGTACAGTGTTTCCCACAGAACGGTGTAATGGCCCTTTCAGACAGGAAGCTGGAAGTCCTGGTGCGGCGCAAGCCATAGAAAATAATGGGTTTCATAGTGTAGCTGTGCAGACGTCGCAGCCCATACCAACAATGACAGTGTTGTATTAAGAAAATAGATAGACTAAGCAGTGTGTAAAAGGTTCTGCAGCCAACTCAGAGTTAACTTGAATGCATTAGTTTTTTTTATATACACACGGCTACCTTTCAATGTGAGAGAGAGAGAGAATGCGCTGCACGCAGCTCCACATTGTATTATGATTTTACTCATATTTAATAGTATATGGCCTTAATATCAGTGCATGAAAAACCAATCGCTGATCATCCCTTCAATCGTCGATCCAATCGCCACTAGCCTAACAGAAACCTTAAATAAGTTGGGTCAAGACTGTGGCACATGACACCCTCATTTCTGTCTTTTTTGCCTTATTGTACATGTTTTAGAAAAGACCATTTGACAGATAACACAAAACGATCAAACACAAGGCAACGAGAACTAACCTGGTCTAGTCTGAGTGCTCCTCCTGCGAAACGTTGAGCCCGGAGGTTCTTGGCAATGGTGTGCAGGTTGAGCACAGCCTGGTGGATCTCATCAATGGGGTGCTCGGGGTCAACAGGTGGCAGCTCCTCAGTTGAGAACATCTTTTCAGGGGCTTCGATCATGCTCTGAGCATGGTCGTAACTCAACTTCACGCAGGAGCGGATTACCGTGCGGCCAAACCACTCACTCAGGATCTGGGGGGTAGGCAGGCGAAGCGGAACCAATGAGATGAAATAGAAACCAGAAACTCCGCCCCCCAGTATTAAGTGAGTGCGCTGCAGTCGGCAGCAGCAAGACAACATAATATTTGCTTTATTCCAGAATGAACCAGCTTTCAAAATCTTTACTGCTCTTTACCTGTGAACATCACCTTTTGTTTGAGTGCAGCTCTAACAGGTCCGTACATTTTAAGTGGTCATACCTTCCCCTCCGGTGTTATATTCCAAATGACAGAGAAAGTGAGTCTGTCGGTGAGGGGGTTCAGACTGCACAGCTCCTCGCACAGCAGCCTGGGCAACATGGGGATCACCTGGACAGTGACAAAACACGCCAACACATTGAGTGCTGAAGAACAAAATGAAAAGGTATGCTGCATTAAAAGCTACAACTGAGAAATCAACAGTCAAACCATGCCGCAGAGATAAATGATTGAACTAAATCTGGTGAGCTCAACTAGTAGCTCCAAGTGTGATACCATGTGAAGTAGCTAAGTGGAGCGCTCACCTTTTGAACCATGTACACACTAGTTGCTCTTTGGCTGGCAATGGAATCCAGAGCGTTGTCCTCCCCCACAAAATAACTCACGTCAGCAATGTGGACTCCCACCTCAAAGTTACCTGTGTTAAAAAGACAGTCTAAGACCAAACCTCCCATCCCCCAGTAAACACAGAATCTCTATCTAAATCAGAAATCACCATAATCATCAAGCCCCACGTAGCTTACCATCAGGGAGCTGTTTACAGGACAGAGCATCGTCCAGGTCTCTGGCGGTAGCAGGGTCGATGGTGAAGATACACTCCTTCCTACACGATAAAATTATGCTTTGTGGGTCATATGAATACATGTCCTTGATTAAGACTTACAGTACACTTGATTGCTGCCATCGGATGACAAAGCTTGAAATTATCAATAGCCCAATTTCAGCAAAATAAATACAGCCAATGCGTTAGCAGTCTGGGTCTACAGAGCTCTCATCTCTCCTCTTGTGTAAAGCTGGTTTTGGCTCATGTTCCCACTCAAAAAAACATATTTATTTAAAAAACTAAAACAGAAAAGAATGTAGATGTATGTAGACAATGATGTGTCCAGGCTCCACAGTCCTACCTCAAGTCTCTCCTCTTTCTCATCTCCTCAGGAGGGATGGTCCAGGGCAGGTTTTTGGGTAGGCAGTCTAACACCTCATCTGAGAACTCAGAAAAATCAACGTCGTACTCCGTCAGGATGCCCTCTGTCTCTGGTTCGATTTCTCCAGCTTGACCCAGTGTCTTGGCAAGTTTACTGGAGGAAAAATTTGGCGAGAGTCAGGTTGGTTGTCGTTCCGTTGAAATCCTTCCCTGCATCAAGCTTTCAGCCTAAAACTCACCCTTCTGCAAAGTTGCTGTCGGCTGCCCAGTTGGTGATCCGACATATGAACAAGGTGTTGGTGTAGTCGCCCGGGCGGGAACTAAAGTCTTCGGGACAGTCAGCGAGGAGGACGTTAATCCGCGGCACCCGATGGTCCACAGGGGAGAACATGGCAAAAGGCTTATCTGGTAGGAATTTCAGGAAGCCAGTAACAGCTCTTGAGTGTTTCTTTTCAACAATGTACACCACCTGGCAGAAAAACGAAAATGAAAGGGAAAGTACAGTGATGACTTTGAAATTTAAAACCTAAGTATTTATTTTTGTTTGTTAAAGATCCTCAGCACAAGAGAACAAATGACACATGCTGCTGCTGAAGAACAAGTAAAACAGAACTTCTGTGATCTTACAATACATTTAATTCAAGCATTGTGTCTTGTAGTTACTTTTCATAGCAAAAACCTTTCTGTGACGAGAAATATGCAGCCTTTATTGTGAAGTAAGCCGATACATTATTAAGATGTTGTGGCAACTTGGCATAACTGGTTTGAGTTTTAATGAAGATAAAGGTATAAATCTGTATTTAGTCAAACTGTTTCACTTTACTGTCAGTGGATTTGTTTTACATAAGGTGTAAAATGTATGCTTAGGCCTTCAGTAGCGTTTAGATGGATATCTAGCACATACAAGTCACACAAACTTTTTATCATGTCCCTGCTGTTGCTTAATGTTGCATGAATAAAAACCCTGTTTTAGTCCGGTGGTTGTTTTTATCTAAGAAATGATTGGACAAAAAGGAAGGGGTGAATAAGAAATAGAGCACAACAGGTAGGCGGGACTCTCACTTTAGCGGTCTTTTGGAGTATTTCCCCATTGGATCGTGGGGTTGAGGGGTCCTCCAGAGCTTCCCCTATTTCCATCAGATAAAAGGACAAATCAAGATGTATTAGCTGATCTGTTGCACTATTGTTTTATTTGTTTTTGCTTCTGTGCATTGATTCTGTCTTCTGACCAGTATATAATCCTTGAAACAAAGAGTTTACTGACCATTACCAAATGCCCACTGTTATTATTGACACCACAGTCCCTGTATTAATAGTGATCTGCAATAGCTGCTGTAATCACAACTCCATCACAGTACCTGTGTCCGTGAGGGTGGTACTCTGAACTTTGTTGATGAGTTCATCGTGGTCACTACACTGGTCCGCCACAGTAACATCTGGCCTGGGGGTGCGCTGTGCCTTTTTCTTTGCTGTTGATGCCATGTTATCTCTCTGGTTCTCTGACTCACTGGCGCCATCACAGTCAGTATCTGACCTCACAACCTGGACAGACACATGCATTCATCATCTGCTGATACAGGCACTACTGATGTGTTTTACTGCCATGCGGGAAGATAGCGCAAATGGAGCCCGTTATAAAATAATAATGTACATAGATAGGTAAATGTAGTCTACCTTCCACTGCTCCCGAGGGAGGATTTGCACCACCACTATATCTCCATTCAGCGCTCTGTTGCGAGCTACAATCCCATCCAGAAATATATCCCGCGTGTCATCCTGCCAACGTAAAAACAGATGTCTCGTCTCCTGCCAGTCTTTGACGTGAACCGTCCAAGTACGTACTAACTGATACAATGAAGTCACATGCTGAGTTACGTTTATTACACAGTATACTGTTGTCATACAACAGGTTAGATATAAGGGGCTTTTATAAAAACACATTAAACAAGTTGTTGAGGCAGCAAAACAGATGTGTCAAATTTGTTCTGGGTTGACCTTACAGGAGATGGGATGAAACCGTCGTGGTATTTCTTTGGGTTGATCCTTAACTGTCCCTGTAGAGAGAAACATTTAGAAATCAACTCACCAGTATACTGTGGGATTCACTGCTGTAAAAATGTTACTATGCACCAGCTGCGTGTGAGTTGGCATGTAAAGTTGACCTTAGAGGCTTTGAATACAGTCTCAGGAACAGTAATTCATGGTTTGTACCTGAATGAGTTCTCCTCTTTTAAGGCCATGGGAAACCTCCTCGGATGTCATGTAGGATTCAAACACTTGTTTCTTTGATCCTCTGCCTCCTTTGTTCTTACTCTTGTCGGCAGGAGAATTGGCACTGGAAGCTGAAAACGATTTAAGTCACTGATTTAATTTAATCATTTTTAAAATGTATAAATCTAGATTACACATTCAATGTGTGTACACCTGCTGAGAATCAACCTCTCATAATCAATTTACCTCTGGACTGCTGCAGTTTTCTGTCTTTACCATGAGGGGATTTGGGCCTTGACATCTGAGATTCAACCCCAGACTTTAATGTCCCTTCTCGGCTTCTCTCTTCCTCTGGGTGTTTTGACAGGTTTTTTTTCTTTGATTTTATCATCTTCTCTGGCTCCTGTCCACTTCCTGTACTGGCTTTCTTTGGGGACTGGGGATGTCCAACAAATGAGTCGGTCTCTTTAGATTCCTTATTTTTCTTCTGCTGCTGCTGCTGCTTCTGGTGTTTCTTTGAGTCATTGGGTTTTAAAGAGACTAGTTCCTCGCCAGACTCGATGTCTCCATCCTGGCTGGTGGTGGTGTCCCTTCTTTTCCCCCGTCGCTGCCTGTCAGATAAACCCTGCTTCCTCTCACAGTCCTGCTGAGTACTGCGGGTGCTTAGTTTCTCCATGTACAAAGACAGTGAACTCTCCTCTCCTTTACCTTTCATGGAAGAGGGGGAGAAGTCACTTGAATCAGAGAAATCATTGGGCACTTTGTCCCTTTTTCGCTGTGGTATGTTCAGCTTGTCACTCTGGGCTTTGGGCAGTGCGCTTGGCCCATTTCCATCCTTCTGAAACAACGTGTCCTTTGCATATTGTTCAAGATAGAGACTGAACTTAGTGCTGCAGTGCTGGCTGAGAAGCCTGGCATAGGCATCTTTCTGAGGTGGAGTATTTGACTGATTCTGGCTGCGCTTTGGCTCTCGATTCAGGTTAGCCTGCTTCGGTTGCCGAGATGAATCCATATGACAATCCTTAAAAAAAATTTTACATAACGTTGCAGTGAACGCTGCAAGCTTAAATCAATAATCATAACTTTCAAGGAAGCTAGCTTTTATTAAGAAGCAATGCTTACAATACAAAAAACAACTTTACAACGTTAAATTTATTTCTTTGAAGAAAATAAAAGCAAATCTTCAGCAACAGCTAACTTTAGCTGACTTACTGCTGAGTAATCCACTCACTTTACATCATGAAGGTTAATAACATACGTAGACATTACCGGTAAGTTAGTTAACCAATTAATGCTAGCTATTGTTACATTGTGTGGGATGAGGGCTACACGAGAAAACAAACACTAAGTTACCTTCGGTTTTAATAACGTCTCGAAATCCTTAAAGCATAACGTTTTCCTAGCTAACGTTGCTCGCTAACAGTTAACTAACGTTAGCGATTACTGGGGACGGTGTCCGATAAACGTTAGTTAACGTTAGTGTAAGTCAAACAGGCCGCGACAAGCGACTCGAAAATAGACGGAAACACTGTCAAACTTACACATTACCTTGTTCACCACGTCTAACTTATGTAAGTTAGCTTTGGTTCTGAGCAATGCTAGCTGCGTTCACTACTACTACTACTTCTTCTTCTTCTTCTTCTTCTTCTTCTTCTTCTTCTTCTTCTCTCGGGTTACTGGGGGATCGCAAACAACTTGTAGGTGCACACCGCCACCTCCTGTACAACACTCGTAACTAACATTACGCCATTTCCCCATCCATTATCTATCTACAACATCTTGTCCTTTGCCCTTCTTTTATTTTATTTTCCTCCCATCCTTTTAGCCCATTTCCATTCCTTTATTTGTTATATTTTCACGTTCCTTTTACAAGTGAAATTGGTACTGATATATTAAAAAGATGTAACATAATTAAGCTTGTAGAATTTTTAGTTTTTACATCTTATCAAACACTAGTTAGGAGCTCATAAGGGAATACTGGGAGAAAACATAAGTGAAAGTTACTACATAGATTTTGGACTGCAGAAAGATCAAGCCCTGAATTAATACTTACTTTGTACTTTGCGGAAATGACCCATTGATTTTGAATTGGTGAGTGACTGTGGGGGCTCATAGCTTTATGTGTGAAACATTACACCCAAATGAAGCAGTATTCCAGTAAATTACCATGGGTGCTCCATCTGTCACTCCACTATGACTGAGGAGCTCTATAATTTCAGATTAACCTGTCTGGAAACGTATAGAGTAACACCAGAAACCTCTAGAGGGCAACAAGGACTAAATATTTCATGTATTTCACTACATTTACATTTATTCATTTTAGCTGACGCTTTTATCCAAAGCGATTTATACAATTGCTATACATGTCAGAGGTCGCACGCCTCTGGACAACTAGGAGCTAATTGTCTTGCTCAGGGACACATTGGTGGGTCATTGAACCCAGGTCTCCTACACCAAAGCCATGCATCTTATCCACTTATCACCACCCCACTATACAGTTACATATTGGTGTGAGTGTCAGCTGTGCAAACAACTTATCCAGTGTAATAAGATTGATACACACTTAAAAACGCCTAGTTATATATATAATCCAACCTGGGTTGTTTCTGCAATTCAACACTATGGATAGCCTGGTTATAAATCTTTGTGTTTTAAAGTGTTTTAAAAGACTATACTAGTGTTTCTGCATTTATTATCCCATGTTATAATTCATATGTACAGTAAATTACTACAAACCACAGTTTCACAGTCTCTCACACATTTTGCCTTGATTAAACCTTTCTATGTAGCAATATTTGACTTGCAGATCTAAACTTACTTGAGTTATAAGCAACAATAAAAGCAGACTTCAAAGTATATATATCAGTATATTTTCATTTTCAATGAAAATAGTGCAGCCATATCCGTGTAAACAATCTACTCAATCTGCTGATCACATATCTTAAAACATTAATACATGACAGACAGAAAGAAGTTCTACTTAAAATTCAGGCAGACAGAGATGTTTGTGCCTGTCAGATTTCTTGGTGTGTATGCATGTGAAATTTTCTAGGATTACAATAGTTCCCATCACCTGCATTTGCTGGAGATTCCCTTCTTTTTCCTGACAAGCTGGTTTCGCACCTCTCTGTTCACGCTTGCATAGTACAAGACAACAACTTCAAGCACCAGTGCGCGAGCGCACACACACACACACACACACACACACTCACACATTCACACACACACCAGTATAATTCCCCAGGGATGGTGTGGGGGTGATTCACAGCTATAGGTGAATGATGTAGATGAGGTTGTTATGTCTCACCATGATGAAGGCCCAGCATTTCTTGCAAATGTCATCCACAGACAGTGATGCCTGCAATTGTGGTGGTGATTAAGTTATTTACAGTATGAGCTTTGGATAATTGAGGACAATATTTTGTCATGCCTGCAGCTCATAACTGTCATAAGTCATTGTTGTCACCAACACCCAACTCCCCCGACATGTAGTGCCCTGTAGGCCATTTGGCCTCATTGACAACATCCCAATGCACATTTTTTCGGACACTTCAACTAAACCACTCAGACTGTCTGTGGCAACATCTGGTCTCTAATTATACCCCACCTGCGCAGCATTGTTTGTGAAACAGAGATAACATGATAAGGTTGTAACTGGATTAATTATATGATTTAATTAAGTCTCACCCGCTGTTACATTATTAGACATAGACTGTATTTATGCCTATCTAGTTTAAACAGTACTTACAGCTTTGTGTTATAAGAATAAGAGTTGAACTAATGCTGAACTAAACAAATGTGACCGGGGGGGGGGGGGGGGGGGGGGTCATATACTGGTACTGAGACCAGGTGAGGGCACTGAGGGACCCCATATGCCTTACAGGGAGGAAGAGCATCCAGCCACACTGGACATTTTTCTTCAGTAAATGGGAGGAACACCAGTTAAGGGCAACTATTAATCAGTGTGTCTTACCTTTGGATTAAGCTGGAAAAAACCCACACAGATAAGGAGGGATGCAAACTCCTATAGAAACATTTCAGACGGCCAGAAGACCTTCTTAAAATGTAAACCTGTGCAACCTCTCAGTGAAGCTCCTCAGTGGACGTCCATGTTATGAAGAAGACTGTAACTGAGTTGTTTATTTAAATTTTGAACACTTAGTGGAATGGAAGCTCTCAGTTATCCATTGGAGGGAATTCCAGGATGAATGTGTTTGTGGATTGTTCTTGTAATAGAGGCAAATTTTTCATTTTTCATTCTTCCCTAGTGTGTGCTGGGATAGGTTCACCTTCCAGATTTTACTACCATTAACAAAGGGAACACGTGTCTGAGGAGCCCCATTTCTTGCCAACATTAGTAAGATGCTTCAACACTACACACTCAGACCATTGATTTAGAACATTGTGCTGATATTTGCAGATGAAATAGATTTTTTCATCAGCATTGGTTGATAAACTGTGCTTCCTTTGGCAGACTGTTCATTGGAAACAGTTACAGTTTTCAGAAGCCTTTTGTACCTTCATTGCAGTTGATCTGGCAGTCAGATCATTGGCATTTAGCCAAGAGATTGATTCTAACGGTGGAAATTCACAGAAGTTTTGGAATTACTGTTTTGAACCTCATATTTTCCCACTTGATGGCTTGTTTCTATTTTACAACACCACAAAACTGACTAAATGACTAAGAATTAGTTCAGATAAGTGAATGAAATTAGTTCAGATCTTTTTCTATTTTCATAAATGTCCCCATCATTCTTCTTCATCTCCTTCTTTGTCACTTTCTAACTAGTCTAAAGAGAACTGTCAGAGGAAAAGACATGAGTAGCCATATCCATCACCACATCAAACTCAGGTTAAACCAAGTCGCGTTCCAACATTCTTACTGAACATCCAGCAGCTGCACAGCAACCAAAATAGGAAAAAATATTTAGAGCTTTGATGCTGTTGACAGCTTCTGCACTGGTTGAAAATGAGGCTGAACAAGAAGATGCTGTTATGACAGTAAACCACAATTGATACCTATAAATATTCAAATCCTACACGACTGTGAGATGGATCAAGACAGATGACTCAATATAATTTAGAGAAAACTGTAAGCCTCTGAAAAGCAGCTTCCTGTCAATCAACTCAGTGTTTTGATGATGATGTTTGATGTTTTGATTTTGATGTATTTTCCAGTGCCTTTCCAGTTAGTGTTTGATTCTAGATAAAACAAACCCACAGCCTTAAAAGCACAACATTGTACACTCTTCTATTGCGCACTGGTCACCTTCCCACTGACAGCAACTTTACTTGTTCAAACACAGCTCCTTGCATGGGTAAGAAAAGATCATAAGAGGAAACACCCTTTTGCTCATAAGCCTTTTCCCCCTTCCCTTGCTCCCCTCTGAGGAAATCTAAAGGAACCTTTGGGAGGGAGCGTGGGAGAAAGAAGGGCTGGTATGGCAGCCTTTCTACTGCTGCTGCGGTTGTACAGACTCAAGTTGTAAAGCAAGCAGATGAAGCAGCAAATTCCTATCAAATATTCATCAGGCCAGGGGAGGCAGTGCAGCTTGTAAAAAGAAGTTGAAATAGAAATAGAAGGTGCAGGAGCAGTCACTTTGTACAGTCTCATCTTTTGCCTTCTGATGCTCCCTCACTACTTGGTACTGTCTCTTTTCTCCCACCTAATTCACCATCTCCACCACATACACACGATTTTTTTGATGAGGTCTGGAGTCTGCTTAGTCGTTTAAGCCAATGTACAAAATGAATGAAAAGAGTTGATAGCGATTTGTGTGATTTACAAGCACTTTCTTGTCTGTAGTGTCAGTTCTATCACCAGTTATCCATCGGCCTAAATATCTGTTGCACTGTCATATGTTCACATACAAGGCTAATTTGTCACCAGGCTAGATGTAGACAGGTTTCCTCGTTGCCTGCTGCAGCGGGCATCGGGATGCATGAGGAGATCTTTGCCATCATCACCTTCTACTGCCATGGCAACGGCCTGCAAGTCACCCCGGGCAAGCTGCACGCCGCAACACCCATTTACAGTCTGGGGCCGAATGCAGTAATGACAAATTTTTTTTGAGCGTCCAATGTTTTTGGAAGGTGTGGGCTATATAGGCCCTACACCCCTAAACTGACACAAATTAGAACACGGAGATTTTTACTTTTAGATGTTACAGAAGTGTATGAAACCCGTAAGTTTTTCTGTCATTGTGTTACTTATGGATGGAAATATAGTGAAAATAAATGATTGCCCTTTTTGCTAGGAACCCCCTCAAGGACCCATGGGGGTCCACAGACCCCATTTTGAGACCCACTGTACAGCATTTGACATCATCTGCCCTTAGAATAGCCTAAGGGAAAAGTCCCCCCAAAACCCCCTTTAATGGGGAGAAACATGAAGTGGGATCCCTCTGGATGGACAGACATGCAATAGATGTCTTGTTTACAGAATATAACAGCATAGCAAAGTTACAGTATGGTTTTTTTTGCTTTAAAATTTTAGGGGATCGTGGTTAAGTAGTTGGCAACGTGTGAGCAAATTGAGACAAAAGGGTTTTGGATTAAAATAGGCTATTTAACAATAATGCATGGGTGTAATGTTTAGGGTAAACACAGGCTACTGTAAGTATCTATATAATATTATAAATACACGTGTGTATATGGTTGAATCTTGAATGCTGTCATTCTTTCTATTCTATTGTATTCTAATTTTAGATTCAATCTAACTGACACCCCCTCCCTCGCTATTCTTCCTACAGGCGCTACTTTCAGCACCGGACAGCTCCAGTCTTTCCCACGCCCCGCCCACCTTCGGCAGACTGGCAGTGTGAAACAACCACACACACTGGTGGGCGACGCGCTAGGTGGCCTATTAGAGTTTTATTGGGAGGGACGGAACTTCAAGAACAATTTGCTCCGTTCCTCGTCATCCTACTCCTCTCACATGGATTTCTCCGAGATGGAGTAATAAGAGAGCGCCAGCACTCGATCGTAACGTCGCTTCATGTGAATGGAGGGCGGGCTGCTGCGGAGTCAGTGTTGTTTTCTTATGAGTTAGGAGACTGGAGGGTGTCTGAGCAGCTGTTTCGATCAAATATGGTGCTGTGAAAACGGAGAAGATTAAAGGGAAAACAAAAACATGCACAGGAGGAGAAGTGGAGAGCCTTTATCGTTTGCAGATTGATCATGGGTATGAAATTCAGGACATTCTCTGGTTTGTGCTTCTCAAAGTCTTTCTAATCCAGTGAAACGACAGAAGAAAGAGAGTGGCTTTGGTTATGCTCACCAGACTTTGCCAAGTTTCCACGGTTTCTTCTCTACGCTTGTAAAAAGGACCGACATGGCTCTACTGGTCATCCCGCTGCTTCTGCAAACGGGGCTCGTTTTGGGATCAAACTACGGTTATGTGGAGTGGTCTGATAATGACCGAGACGAGAAGAGCCCGCCAGTCTTAAGCACTCAAAACATCAACAGGGAGCCGCCCCACCACCCGACCTACTACTCGGTACCAGCCACCGAGCGCACGGTGGTGGCGCACAAAATTGAGGAGGACCTGCCGAGGGTGGTGACCGCTTTCCTGCATACCGGGGACTCCTCGGCGCTGAGGCAGGTCAACTGTTCGCGGAGGTACGAGCTGAGCAGCCTGCGAGGCGGCCTTCACGTCGCCTCCCACTATTCCCTGCACAGCATCCTGGACACTGTGGCGCACGCCACAAACTTCCTGAATATGATCCTGCAGGCCAACAGGTCCAGGGAGCACACCCTGCAGAGGGACATCCACTGGTACCATGCGCTAGTCCAGAGTATCCTCGAGGGGGACCCCAAAATCCACAGGGCGGTGGTGACCTTCCACGCGGACGCGCCGACTCCGAGCCCCCACGTTTTCCTCCAGGCGACCAGAACCGAGAAGGAGGTGGTGCTGCAGGACTTTTCCAGCTCTGCGCACCGCCACCTGAAGAGCAGGAGCCCGGAGTCCGACTGGTTTAATGAGTTTAGGGACGGGAGGAGACCACACATGCACAGAAGAGTGCCGGAGGCATCGGGCACCAAGAGTGGAAGTTACCTCTTGGACAAAAACCAGATCAAGTGGTCGGCACCGTACCTGGAGTGCGAACACGGGGCGTTTGTGCCCCACTGGCTGCTCACCTTGTCTGCTGGCTTCTATGGACTGAAGAGCAACTCTGCTCCAGAGTTCAGGTGAGAGGAAGTGTTTATGTGTGTGTGTGTGTGTGTGTGTGTGTGTGTGTGAAAGAGAGAGAGGGAGGGAGAGAGGTAAAACATACAGTATGTTTTTAATGAGTTTTGTAACAGCACTTTTTGTCCTCAAAATGAGAAAACAATTATATTACATGTATTAAGGTATTCCATAGTTTTTAGGGTACAGAGTACTTGAAAATTGGAAGGTCTATCAATCAATCAATCAATCCATTCCAGCTGTTAAAACACTTCACTCATTAAAGGCCTACCAAAACTAAGCATCCCGCATGTGATTAACAGTAATGCACTATGGGACTTCATGTAAATATGGATCCTTCTTGATCAACTGCAGCCTTGATGCAGGAAACAGATGGCTCACCAGTAAAATAGGCTTCACAGACACAGGTAGACCTCTCTCATTTAATATGCTTGCCTGTCAATGCACAGATGTGCATCTCTACTGCTGTATCCCACTATCTTATGGACACTGCAGGCTTTACTGTGTGTTTGTTGGTAAAGGAATCTATACAAGATGACATTTGTGTGTGTGTGGACAGCAGTTAGGTGCATCAAATCACCAATGGATCTCATATTTCAGGGCTCCAGTCCAAGTGTCTCGAAAAGATCAATTAAATCATGAATAAACAATGTAGCCACTCTGAATTTCAGGTGCACTAAACCCTCACATCCGTTTGAGCAGAGATGTTTCACACACAAAGGTGTCCACTTCAATACTATCACACAACTCATTTAATGGTTGCTCAGGAAAACCCGTTCAAAAATGAGAGATGGTTTGTCCTCAGTGCCAGTGTCTAAATTTTTGGAGCCAGAATTCTGCCACAAACTTTCACCCACATCTACTTACACCTCCAGTAAAATGTTTTAGTAAAATCCACCATAACTGCAACCACACAATAAAAAGCACAAATGGATGTGGGTGACATTTTATTCGGAAGACACAAATGTTGCTCAGCCTTGCTCATGATGGTAATTTGGGCCTCAGGTTGGCAAGGATCCACCCTGTTGATGTGTCTGATGTCCCTGTTGATGTGACGTGACCAGGAGCTGGTCTGGACAGTTTTGGGAATTGCACTGTGGCCATTGCTGTTGCCGCACAGCATCCGGTGGTGATGAAGATGAGGGCGGAGTTACCACAGAATCAGTTTGATCAGAATCATCATGGTCTTCAGTTATAGCTTATATAGCAAGCTATGTACTGTATGAGTGAGACTTTAAACCTTTCAGTTAAATGTTTTGTACAGTACAGTTTCAATTCACTGAAACAGCCCACACATTTTTGGCTTTGATGCTCAGTTTGCTTCCAAAAATTGTGCACTGCCTGTCTGGGATACTTCCTGTCTAAAACCATCAACATGCAGTGATGAGGATGTTTAACTAGTTGAGAGAAATGGAAGATCTGCTTGTGTTAGATGCCTTAAGTGCACTTTCATGTTCAGCTATATTAAATTAATTCAGTGAAGGAATTCATAATTAATCAATTGACTGTTCAAGCACAGCCAACAGGCTTTTTGTGTGAGTGCTAAAATTATTGTGATATTTCACAAGTGACACAAGTGTGATTTTTGACAGAAGAAGAGGAAAAGTTGGATACTTTAACTTGTTCATCAAATTTCATTTGTGAAGCTGCATAGGCATATAGACAATATATTCCTGATCACTGCTTTTACAATATAAAACATTTTCATTGTGTTACGGCTGCCACTGGCACCTGTCTGTAATTTTACCTGTGTGTATCTGTTATGCTGAGCAGGCTTATGGCCACACTGCTCTGGGCGCGCCCGATCTCGGACTGGCCAATCAAGAAGCGTCAGCGAAAACCAATACAACACACAGGTAAAATTACAGACGGGTGCTGGTGGCAGCCATAACAATTGCCGTTTGATGGTGGAATTGGTGTATATTGCCAGAACCATGTATGTTTTATTCTTAGACAAAAAAGTAATGTAGTTTGACAACTACTAGCTTTTTCCAACTTGCAGTCAATTCACATGGTCTTCATCTGTGGTTAGAGTTGGAGCAGGAAACATAATAAAGTGCTTGTTAAAACCAGAGTGTGTCTTGTAGAAAGATACACTCTAATTGAGTGAAATGATTGTCTGCAACTACACCACTGGACGCATGCTGTTTTCCTCCTCACTCTACTTCTTATAACTCTAGATGTGGTCATCCCATCTCAGTCCTGTGATGACATTTCTAAAAATAGGAAGTTTGTTGGCTCCAGACAGAAAAGCATAAGCTAGTGTAGATGATGGAGTCAGTTGCTTGTCTTCTACTTTCTACCTCAAAGCATCCTCTTTCTCATCTCTTATCCCCCTTTTTGCTGTCCTTCCAGGCCAAATTTAAAGATCAGCCTACATAAACATTAGTTTTTGTAAACCTACTCAAAATGTAAATAACTGCAAATTTGAATCAGATTTATGACATAGGGAGGGAGAGAGAAACTGCCTTGAGGCACTACTTAGTTTACATTCTGTAGAACTGTAAAAGGTGATTATTTCTGTCCATCTGCTGGTGTTGAGCCATGAAACAAACAAATGACAGACACTCTGAATACTCAGCAACCACCAGCCATCACCTTGGGTGGGATTATGCAGGAACACCACACCTAGAGAACAGTGCGCACAATGCAAATACTGTAATGCAGTTTTACACAGTAGGTGGTGGAAAACCTGAATGATTAAGGTAGTATTTGTAACCTGTTTGTCCAGTTCAGTAGTGCTAAAGAGGGAATACAAAAGCAGAGGCGCTAATTTCTGAAAAGTTCCACATGATAAAAATACTCACAATTATGAGCCATTACATAAAAATCACAAGACAATATTGACTCATAAGTTAGATTTAGTAAGTCAATATCTTGATGTACCTTTAGACTTTATGTGTTTTTGGCCATGCTATTGTGACACGGTTCAAAGGATGACAATGTTGGTTGGTCCACCACTATTTTTCTGTAGCTTTCTAATGTTAGCATCCTAACACGCTAAACCAAGATGGGTTCCCATAGCTGCTAGATAGAGAAGGGAGAATAAATCATAATATCCACCTCCACCAGTAAGATAAATAACTGACTTTGTTATTTTGGACAATTTAGTAAACAGTGATTTTCACATGTTAAAGACTAAAAATATCATTGTGTGTCTATTCTGGCTGTAGTTTTGCTTTGTGACGCTCAAACTATGTGCTATGTGTTACTTTGCATGGGTCCACAGATGGTGCTCAGATCTGGCATCTATCACATATCGGCTATTTCTACTGCTTTTAGTCTCTACCAAGCCTTGACCTGTAAACACAGACTAGAGCGCACACATCTATCTCACACACACACGTCTTTCTGTTTGGTTGTGTGGAGCTGGTAGCCAAAGCCTCTCTCCATGGTTGTTTGTTCCCACTTCCCAACAGGCAGATGGAGGTAACAGGTGTCAGGCCCATCCACCGACCCACAGAGGAGAAAGACAATGCATGTAAATGTTCAGTTTGTACGATGGTGGAGCAAATTAGTGAATGGAAAGGCTAAATCAGACTAAGTATGCTTTATGTGAGTGAGTGAGTCTCTACACAGTCTGCTATACAGCTGTAGCTGAAGTGACTTTAGCTCCACTCGTCTAAGTCTCCAGAAGTTTTCTTCTCAGGCTGTATTGCAATCACATTCATGTGTGATGGCTCACTGCTGCATAGACCAGCACGCTCCATGTATTGAATTTTAAAGTGCAACAGGGTCCTGCAGAGATGTTTGGGTATACAAGCAGAGAGAAAACATGAGCGTTTCAGAATCAGAATAAGAAGGAGCTTTATTGCCAAGTAGTGTTTTACACATACGAGGAATTTGCTGTGGTGATAAGGTGCTACATGTAGACAAACATACAGTCAACATAAATAAATGTAGAAATATATAAATATGGAATGGAAGAACAATGTTACAGATGTGCAAACACCATGTGTCTGCAATGTTGCTGAAGAGTACCCAAAGGAAGAGAAAACACTGCCCATGTAATTACTGTCTTTAAAACCAAAACAAACAATACTATCCAACAGATATTAAGAAACTAACCTAACTAAATCAGTGCCTTTAAAGGTTAAGTGTGTAATTTTTTGTGAAATCCAGTGGTGAGGTTTTGCCCCCCCCCATACATCTAGTGCAAGTATGACCAATGAGAGATAACTGGAAAATGTAGCTCACTTTTTCTGCACCATAGTCCATTATAAACCACATAATACATGACGTTTACAAAGGCATCATCAGGTGAGGATTAACTTCTCTCTCCACTTTCTGCATTTAGATAAGCAATCTGCAAATCTTCCAAAAATGTATTTTTAATTTTTTGAAATACATTAGAAACATAGTACCAATAGCCATAATTTCAGCTTGTGGTAAAATGATGCAACGTTTTAATGGGCATTTATTCTTTCAATTATCAAATTGTACATTTGTGTAGCGAAGCAATAGCCTAATTAATCCAGCTACATATTTTACACCACTGATAAAGGAACACATTACTTCTCGGTGCTTATGCCCAGCTTCTAGCTAAAGCTATTAAACAACAGTTTTCATTTACATTGCTAAAGTTGAACTAACTTAATTACCTGTCCATCAGAAAACAAGCAACTGCAGCACCACTTGGAAAACGTCTTTCCCACACCAGCACCTTCATTTTTGCTGTCATGAGTCCCGACTTTGTGTGGCTTCATCGTGTTTTTGCTTCTTTGACAACGAAGATTCATGCTCCGTCGGCTCGTGCTAAATAATGTGTGTTCCTCCATTTATCCAAATTTCACTTCTCTTCTTACTTCTAACAAACCAAATGACTTACTCAGAGAATGTATATTATTATTATTATTATTATTACCTCTTCTTTGTACGCATTGAACGTAGTGACAAGCTTCTACACTGTCGGAATTATACCAGAAGAAGAACAACATAGTGACAAAAACGTCCTCTGTAGCACCGTTTGTCCGTTTCGGCTACTGTAGAAACATGGCGACAATTCATTGTCAACAAATCCCATGAAAACACAACAATGAATGATCAGCCAAACACTGGGTGGTTACTTCACTATGACGAACACGAGGATTGCAGTTTGAGTTCATCCCAAATATACCATGTTAAATACTCACTAGAACGCTGAAGGTGTATTTATCTACAGCTAAAAATAGTACCAACAAATTTTTTTGATAGAAATTCTCTTCTAGTTGTCAGTTTTGGAGGTACACCTAGCCAAATGTATTGCAGTAGTATTGATTCAACTGTATGATCATTTTGGAGGCTGCAGGTTGTGGTGGGCCTGTTGAACTGTGTCATTCTATCACAGGTGTTTCTATTATTCTGTCCACCCCATTTATATCAATGAGGGTAGGCTTATTAATAGAATAACCTCTGTATAATGCAATAAAGTCCAGCACATCTTTCAGAAAGCAACATAAACATTAATTTTATAGTTTCTGGGCACCTAATAAATAAATCCAATTTTCACTTTCCTTTTAGCTCTATTTTGGTCTCCACCAACTCCAAAGAAAATATCTAGCTCGTTAGCTGCTAAATGCTCTGCAATAACCAGCTGCTTCTGTGACAACTGGTGCAAGCAGGGTATCAAATATACAGGGGTAGGATCCAACTGCAGACAATTGAGGCAGAGCTGGTGCAGTACAATGATTTAACACAAAAATGGAAGTACAAAAGCTTACAGGAAGGGTGAGGCAGGAAAGGGTCAAAACCAGCAGTCCAGCATAAGCAAACAAATCCAGTATGTAGAAGGCAGGAATTCAAAGTCCAACAAACAGGTAAAGATTAAATCCAGGTAATGCAGGCAGAAACAGGGAACCAAGTCTTGAGACTTGACACAGCAACATAGCATCTGGCAAGGAACAAAGGAAGTGAACTAGTATGGTGAGAAGGTGATGTGCAAGTGAGATACTGGTGAGAAGTAGGTGGAATACACCATATAAATGCAGGACTTTAAAGTAGATTCTTTGGTAGGTGTGTCAGGGTTCTTAACTAATCAGCAACAATGTGTATATAAAGAGTAAAAAGGCCATTTCGGTTTAAATAAACGCTTTGCTACGTTTTGTTAAGGCTGAATGTGGCCCAGGTGTGGACGAGGCACAGGTGATGGGGAACAGAGGGAACAGCTGAGGGAATCTGGTGGATAGCTTGGGGAGGGCAGGTCTAGGGAGTTAGGGCTGAGACAGTCACAGATAGAGACAATAAAGCAGAGGGCTGGGCATGAGAGTGTGCAGCTGCAGGAAGGGACAGAGAGGCAAACAGTGACAGCTTCCAGTGATGGACAGATAGTGTACAGTGGTTTCATTGGAAACACACCAGAGAGATTTCAGCCACTGGCAAACTCACGTGACAGATCCAGAGTCAGCTCCTTGGGCAGCAGTCATGACACACTTCCATCTTCCCGATCCATAACCCACCACCTATCAGTACAATTGGTAATTCAGTGTATAGTATGAAAATAGATTGTAAAATAATTGGTTTAAGAATGAACAGAATTTTAAAAAACAACTGTTTCTATTCTTTTAATGGAAGGAAGCTTTTGTTTTATTAAAAAAGTAAGAGAGAGTTCTTGAGACCGCACGATATTGTAGAGTGCCCTGTTCTGACCAAAACAATGGAATCTTTATACCCAGCGCATGTCTAGGAAGAAATAGTATAACCTTGTTGTGCAAGTATTTATTAAAATTTCAACTTTGCTTTTGTTTCTTTACCCTCCTCTCCCGCCCTCTCTGCCGCTTAATTTTTCACTCCCATCACTCTTAATTTCTTTCCCACTTTCGATCTATTTCTTTCATTCCTCTCTATTACCACTCTCCCCTTCCCTGTTTCTTCCACCCTCGACCTTACTTCCCCTGAGTATTACTCTTCCTGTTCTTTTTAATTTTCTTCTCTTTCATTCTGGCCTTCTGACTCCGCGTCCTCCTTCCTCCTCGCCCTCACACCGGCTTGCTTAACCTTGTACAATCTCGCCACCTTTTCCCCTCCCTTTTTGTCCGTCTCACATCTACAACATTACTTTATCCCTAATTTTTTTGTCCTGTCTTTCCTTTTATTACGCTGTTCTTACATTCCCACGAAATGTATTTCATGTATTATTTGTTTGGTTATCATGTATCACAATCTACTAATTGCATCTTTCATTTTTACTTTATTCTTTCCAACGCTCCCCGCTCATTTAATTTCATCTCTTTATCATTGCCTCTCTTTTATCTCTTCCTCTTCTCTATCTTTGCAGAATCTTCTCTCATGATTTCCCTCACACTATTTCCTCTGTCTCTTCTCATCATTCTGTGATTATTCTCCTTCCTCACCACCTTTCTTCTCCTTTCTGGCAGGGGTGTTGTTCGTGTGGATGTGAACCTGCAGGAGGTGGACATTAACCAGTGCTCCACCAGTGGCTGGTTTGCTGGGACTCACCGTTGTAATCTCACCAGTATGGAAGTGAGTCTGCTCTACAGTATGGTTGTTTTTATCGCATAAACAGAAAATGCTCTCATTTCACTTGTTATCCATTTTGTCATTCTGGTGTGCATTCAACCATTTGTTCACCCATACAATCTTTAGTCTGTTCATTATATAATTACTTAAAAATGCAATCAAGCGCTGTAATCAAAGCATATAGGTGCATCAAGCAAAAACAACAAACAAATTTTGTAATATCTAGGAGTAAAGGCTTAAAAGAGACATTTGACAAGAGCCTTTCCAGTTGAACTATAGTGTGTTCACTATTTCTTCTCACAACCATGTTCATGGTGTCCTTGACGTGCTTATCCCCTGTAATACTCTGGTTAAGAGCATGAGCTAGTTGAGAAAAAGTCAACTGAAGTTGCCCGTTTACTCAGCCAAAGTGTATGTAACCTAATATCTATGGAAAGTTACCAAGGATAGAAGTTTTAACCATACTGAACATCTACAGCCACGCTAGCAGCTCTGCAAGACAATACTTAGCATAGTAGTGCTTTGAACCAATGTATGCTTACATGTTCACACAGACAATGCTATACTGATTGTCAGTTTCAGGTGTACTGTGAAACATCTGAGTTCAGTAAATTAGCATGTTAATGTTTGTTAATTGGCACTAAACACTAAATACAGTTTAAGCTGAAAGCCTGTGTGGAAGTAGGCACAGCATTGCTCTGAGCTAAATGCTAATGTCAGCATGGAAATGTAAACATGCTGATGTTTAACAGGTTGGCTATAATGTTTTTCCAGTTGAACCATATGAGTTTAGCATGTTAGCATGCTAACATTTGCTAATTAGCACTAGACACCAAATACAGTTTGTGTCTTTTTTTTTTTGTGGTGAAGGCAGGGTTGAGCAGATTGGAGGACCCAAATGCAGGACGCAAGGCAGAGGAGGTACAGTTCAAAAAGGGGTTTATTGTAGAAAACAAAAGGCAAGCACACTTACTGGCAGAGTGGCTGGTAATCAGAGTACAAAAACAAGGTAATCCAAAGAAAACAGGGAGACACAACAAGCAATCACACAGCAACTCAGGGAGACAGCATACAATGACCCGACAAAGACATGAACAGAAACACCAGGTATATATACACACAGGGACTAACGAGCAGGGCGGGAGCAACACAGGTGACAGACATGAGGCTAAAGAGGCACAGGTAGGCAGAGAGAGCGGGGGGAAACAGAGACAGACATGCAGAGGGATCACTGGGGTTACAGACATGACAAAGGTTACTAAACACTAGACGACAGACAGACAGAACCCCAAAACCCAACAGACCAAAACAACAGATAATAAAACTGACTAAAAGTACAAAACATGACATGGCAAACAGGATCGTGACAGTTTGGGCTGACTAGAATATTGTTAGTTATTCAGGTACAGTATTGGAAAAATTAAAACTGACCTGGTGGTGCTAGATGCAACATAAAGCAGTCACTTAAGTTATTAGGGGAACATGAATGTTTGAACCAAATTTTATTGCAATATTTCACTATTGTCAACTTCATGGGCTGTTTCTCAATCTGCGTTCTTGTCTGTGCTTGTGTGAAACATCATAAGTCGCAGCCAAAGTACTGTTCCAGTTCAAAAGTCCGCATCTAGCCAAGTACAGTCAAATACCTGGATGTGTTCTCGCTCCGCCCGTTTTACCGAGCCTGCATCGGTGGTGACTTGTGTGGACTTTGGATCGCCAGATATCCCAGATGCATTTCGTTGCCAAAAAGTGGAAATGTCGGACGAGAAAACGCAGAACTGTAACTTATAATACTGCTGTTCTTGTGTCATATATAATAGTTTTAAGAGTTTTTAATGTGGGAATATAGTTGTTTAAACTACAAATATGTGATTGATTTCTCAAGACAGAGCTGATTTTAAAAATTGCTACGACGTTTTCGGAGATGTGAGGTCCCGCCCGCTAACGGTCCGGCCATCATCAAGTTCCAATAGCTGAATGACTGACTGCGTGCTCCCGTTCCTGGAAGTTTGTACTCCCGAGCCGAACTTGCCAAATCCGAGCTTTAAAGTACAGAACTTGGTGAACTCGGTTTTGAGAAACAGAGTTTTGTGTTTTGTGCCAAGCCATCCAATAGATGTTGAGATATTTCACTGGATATTTGAAATTTTTGACATGCTGTTGGGGATGAACAAAAGGTCAGAGGATCACCAACTGTGTGTGTTTGTGCCTTTGTCAGCGTGTGAGCTCGCCTGTGCACTCACTTCCTTGCTCATGTCAGTGCCAATCAAGTGCGGCAACTTCAGGGGCTGAAAAATTAAGCAAACAAGGAGGTGCTAAAAACTGCTATTCATGGAATGGCCACTTGAAGCTGGCTCCAAAAGTGAGTCAGTCCTCCAGACCTCCATGTTCAACTTCCCAGCAGAAATAAACATGTTTACAGCCTGGTTCAAAAAATGTATATTTAATTTCCCTGTTCATGGCACAGGGGGTGAATTCTTTATTTAACTTACCCGTTAAATTATATTAAGGCTTAAAGTTATGCATAAGAAGGACTTGGCCGTTAAAAGCGGGTACCTTCTTAGGTGGCTAGCCACTTGGTGGTTAAGCAACCAGGCTTCATTCGGCCTGCCTCGGCTCCACCTCTTTGCCCATTTTTGGATTAGCCAGAGTCAGGCACTGGTGATGTGAGGAGCTGCCGGGAGCCCTTTACATTGAGCTTCACAACGGCATTGGAGAAACCTATGGGTGAAGTCATGGAGACTACGTCCATGTTTTACACAGTCTACTGTATGTACCAATGTGTTAGTTTTATGTGATGTATTGCACAAAGCCTCTCTGACTCCAGCAAGGGAGGGAAGCTGCTCAGGCTTGCATAGCATGTTGCTGGCCATATGATGTATAATAAATGCAGTGTAATGGATTGCTGCAAGATGTGGTGAATAATTGACCATGTTCTTTGTTTGTGTGCCTCCCCCCTCTCGGTGTGTCATAGGGAGGTCTCCATGTTTGTCTTGATCTGTTGCGCTGTTTCTTCTGCTTTGTTCCATCTTTATAAGAAACTCTCGTGGGTGATGTCAGGAAATCTGAATGACGCTGCTGATAGTGCTGTAGTTCTGACCATATCTGTATTGACTGTGTGCAGATGGTGTGTGTGCAATGTGTATGGTGTCTTACTGTTATCATCACAGTGGTGGGCAGAGACAGCCTTTTATGTACCAAGGCCATTCCATCCTGTCCATCTAACACCACTTTCATAGAAATGCTTTGAATTATGTGTCTCATGTGTATGTGCCAGCGTATTTGTGTTCACTTAGGTACAGTTATGTGTATGTGCATAGGTTAAACATTTGCTTTTGGTCAATATAATTAAATCTGAGCATGAAACATTATGGGAGGACATTTTCAGAGGTTTATTACAGAGCTAAACACTCATTACTCTCCTCTTCTGATGACTTTCTAACGCCATATTTGGACAAGCGGCAGTCAATGACTCAGTGCTATCTTGAATCAGCAGGGTTCTTTGTCTCTCACTGTTTCAAATGTAGGCATATTGGAAGCAGGTATTAAGACTCTGGAAACAGTATAAGACTGTAAATGATATTGATCCATTACAAATGTTTTGTTACAGAGGGACATGTATTGAACATGAAATGGAAAAATGGATGATTTTATTTACTAATTAAATCAACAAGAGGAATATGCTTTTTTTGTAGGATGAATTTAGACACATATTACAGCTGTCCACATGCATTTCTGTCAATAGATCCATTACACACTGAACCTTTAACTTGGTCACCATCTTAGTATAAACTAAACACAATGTACATTTGAGACTGTAGGGGTGTAATTAGTTTTGTGTAAAAAGTATTTAGTCATAAAGTAAGTATTTGTTGGGTGGGAATAAACAAACAACAGTGAATCTTAGCAAATATTACTAAAGATTAAACAACAAGCTGTAAAGTGTAGCGTAAACAAATAAATAACATTAGTCTAAATATATACAGTATATATCCGGATCAATGTGCGTGTTTCAACCTTTTTTGAAATTTAGGATGTTAAATATCTTGTTTCTTTGTCCCCCACACCATTTATCATTTTGTGCGATTTTTCTCTCAATGGTTCACTCGTTTCATTTCTTTCCCCAGCCTGTTCCTTCTTGCTGTAATTAATTGCTTATTGCTGTTGCTCAGCCAGCCCATTACCAATACTTTGGTGTAGCACTTTTGGGACTTTACCTCAATTTTCTTGTTCAAATCAAAGTCTGAAAACAGTGCAGTCAGAAGCCTCCAGGAGAAATGATTTGGCTGCTAAAACAGCATCTCAGCACACCACACACACAATACTACATTTAGGTAAAACTTTAATAAAAACTAAATAATTTTTTAAGCTTGTTATCACAGACCAAGTGGAAAAGAATTGCTTTTTGTCCCAAAGTCCCCATTAAAAAACAGTTCATTTTTAAATCTCGCTAAATAATTTTTTTGGGAAATGGGCTGTGGAAAGTCAGTATGAGGCTCATTGCTTTCCCCATCGAGTACAAACACACCCCGAAGCTCTGTCTCAGAGATAAAGATAATAACCTTACAGTCTCTAGTAATGTGACAGGGCATCATATGTTCTGCAAAGTGTGCCGGGAGTTTTACAATACCAGTTCCCTTCTCATTGTTACTGTTAAGTGTTCAGTCTGTTTGTGGCTCAGCATCTTTTTATATAGCCTGTTTTTAGTCAAATGTCTCTTTTTGTTTTAAAAGCAGTTTAGTGAAACCTGAGAAAGTTTAGTCAAACCTGGCAATTTATCCCTCAAACAGTATGTTTCACTATAATGACATTTTTTGTATGCTCAAGTTACTTATGAGTTAGAGAGGATAATTTTCGACACTCAAAAGTGAAAGAATTATTTTGGGGGGGCTACTCGGGGGCAGCACAATGAGCTGTAAACACAAACATGTTAGTTGCTTGTTATTAACACATCCAGCAGACACGTAGCAACATTAGCACTAATTTAGGGTTGTGTTTCTGACCACATGACAAATATAAGTAAAATATTTACTGTTCTTTTAGTTCTGTTCTGGTCTCTCTGAACTCCTGAGAAATACTTTTGCCTCAATAGCTTGTTGCTACTACAGTACATTTGACAGCTTGTGGTGGTCTGCCTGTCTTTTGGTGCTGGGCAAGTAGCGTACTAACTGATGGTTTATAACAGCTTTTCTTCTGCCTGTGGAAACTGAGTTGATCAGAGATACAGCCAGCTGAAAACTGAAACAATGAGTTTATATTATTCTTCTTTGACTGTATTTATGACCAGCCAAAAAAAATTGCACATGTTAGCCTCCTAGTTGTAATTCTGAGTCATTGTTGCTGTGAATTTCCTACCGCTACGATTGGCGAAAAGAACTACAGAAGTGTTAGCAAACCTGTGGCAAAATAGCTGCAAAGCCACATTTATTAGTAAGTAAAATTCATTATTAAATTAACGCAATACATACAAATATGTAGCACAACCAAAGCAGCTAATCTAGGCTGTTTCAAAGACAAGCAGTGGGGTAACCATCTTTGAATAACGCACAAACACTCCCACATGAAATTAACGCAAGGTTTTCTAATTCTTAAAGTTCTCCTGACATTGCATTAATCTACTGTAGCATAAAAGATGCTAATGTAGCTAATGCTCAGAGGACATGCAGAGGTGGGTAACAATTTTCCATGGGTTCTTTAACAATGAATTGTGTTAAAAGTGGCTGAATACAGTTGAGCATATTTATGCTCAGATACATGACCTTCTTATTCTTCGTCTTGGCCTTTTTTTCTGGTCTGCCCAGATACAGTGAGGCTGTGGAGGAAGGTAGGATGTGTCACCATGAACCAAATACAAGACTTCATGCATTATGGATAGCCAGTCGTAGGGGAAGCATCTTACATAAGGAACCACTGCTTATATAATTAGACGACTTGATTAGTATGGGTGATTTGTGACTGGATGAACCTGGGTTTATATGTTTTTTTTAAATTTGTGTGTGCTTTTTAAATGTAAGTACGCATCAGTGTGTGTGCAGTATGTTTGCATAGCATGTCTGTATGTGTGTGTGTTTTCTCTCTGTGAAACGTGTCGCTGGAGATAAAGGGCTTCAAAGGCAGAGCTCTGCTAATGAGTGTAAACTGCTGTGACAGCCAAGGAGGGTTACCCCCTCTGTCTCTCCTATCGCTTTCTCTTCTCAATCAGCTACACTTCCTCTCCTTCTTTTCCTGCTCTTTTCCACACTCTCTGTGTCCATGGCTATTCCCACAGTCAAATGCGTCTATTGTACTCTCTTGTTTTCCAGGTTTCCTTTTTCATCACCCTTACCCTTGCCTCCGTGTCTCCATTTTCTTGAAGCCAATTATAACACCTCACAGGAGGGTGGAAAGACAAGCCAGAAATGATCCTCCAACTTTCAACTTGTCGTTCTCTGCTGTTGCCAGCCTAACATATTAAATCATCATTTGAACTGACCGAGCTATAATTGAGAAAAACCCTTCACCTTCTTCTACAGCTTTAAATGCTGCAGCAACATTCTCCTCAGGATAAATTGGGGACCTCGGCTGTTATCATTACAGCTTCTTTACAGCATACACACTAACCCCAATTTGTGGATTTAACTTCATGCAGACACGGAAAGCACAATCTGACAAAGATAAAGCAGCAACACCGTAATTTCTAGCTATTGCTCAGCTACTATTTATAGTGGTGTGTTAGTCCAATTACTCTTTAAGTTTAATTACCTGGACACATGTGGCCTTTCTATGCCCTGTTGCAAAAAAAGCTGTATAGGGTGAAAAAAGGGACATAAATTAAATATTTGTTCCTTATTATCTCTGGCACATTGAAGAGGATTTAAGCTTCACATGTCTTAAAGTCAGTATAAATACTGTGTGTAAGGACAGGGATACCCAGGTGAATCAGACATTGCAAAAGCCTGTGCACAATGTTAGCAGTAATGCATATTTAGGTAGAAGGAATATGCTGGATTTGGGGTTTCTTCTAAGATATGTCATTCTAAATTTGTCAGGAAAGCAGACACTTGCAAGATCTGTTTTTTACTTGCCTTATCTCTTACATGTAAAAAAAAAAAGAAAAAGGAGGTGACTTGAGGAGTAGAGGAGACAGAAAATAACCTGTTCTGCTCTGCCTTTTCCTGTTTCACTCTCCTCTCTCTGTTTTGTTCTGCCACAGGCTCTCCGTCTCTCCTCTGAGAATTTGAGGCTCTACAGCTAAAGCTGGGTTGAAGTGTTTCAAGAGTTAGTGCAACCACTTGGCAATGCATGTGTGTTTGTGTTTAAGTATTTTTTTTCTCGTTTTCTTCATCAAAGAGACCATTAGTTTTTTGTATTTAGATAAAAGGTGAAACAAAGGTAAATAAACCCTCAATTTCATTACGCAAACTTTACTGTATAGCTGTGGAAATGTAAGAGGCTTTCTCGGTAGCTGTACATTCAACTTTATTTAAAAAAACACCTTTCTCTTCTGGGGGTTGCACTGAACGTACTTAACAGACATGAATTGACACTGTGACTTAACATACAGTACCGTATCCATTAAAGCCTGTTGCCATCTGTAGTGATCCTAAAACCTCCATGACTGTAAATCTAAAGGGTTTCTTTCCAAATTGGCCCACTCATGCAAAACATGTATGCCACTGCAAGGTCTTTGGTATGAAAGCATGCAACAAATGGTGTATCTAACACTATGATTCAAGTTCATTTTCTTTACTTTTGCATAAATCGACCTGCTCAAGTTCAACTTGAGTGTGGACACACGCTGTACAGTCCAATTGAAAGCCTATCTGCACTAGTTACCATAAGAATGTTCCTGCTGGATCTTTGTTAAAGCAAAAACCACATCAATAATACAACAGCAGAAATAGTTGTTTAGAGTCAGGCTTCTGAATAGTCAGTTCTCAAAACTGGTGCACTGACCATAAACCCGTTTTTATTAAAAAGGGAATTTTGCAATATCTTTCCATTCCTTCATTAAATATTCAGCAGAAAATACTGCAGGCAAATGTCTGAGCTGTAGGGCTTGTTTCCAGACTTAAACTTCACTAAATGTCGACAATGATCAACATCAGCAATCTTTTCAGTTTTCATAAAATTATTTAAATACAAATTACAGTATTTATAATTTAATAATTTTCCTGAAAAGAGAAGACGCTGTTTTTGTGAATTTAAAGATAACACTTAGACAGATGCTAAGAAAACAGCTTGTTGTGGAGTTTAAGTGAGATGTACAGTATGGTGGCATGGATTATTTGACATCTGAAAAATTAATTAAAAAAATGTTAATGCCATCAATTTAACACATTAAATAAATGCTAGTCATTGGCGGTAGCACTCAGCTTGAAAAAACTGCTCATATTTTCCACTGAAAGCCTGGGTTCCAAACTAGGGGAATGGTGTTTGATTGGCAAATGAAAAGGTTGCATTCTGGGGCATAAAGCCACAATGAGCACCCTCCATTGTTCTTTTACCTGGAGTCCAGTCAGTGCAAACTGCCTCCATTGCAAGCTTTCACAGTCACCTCTTCCTTATTTTGATGATGGTGTTCTTGTTTTTAACTTTTTGTATAATTCCAAGGTTGTGATCTTGTTAAGCCAGAAGATGCTACACAGCCTTCTCAGGCAACCATTGTGGAACATGTCAATCCTTTTATCAACTTTCATTTCCTATCAGAAGTACAGTACCGTCGTTTTTATGCTGTATTTCTTGGACATCCAGTTGTTTCAGAGTTGGAAAAACACACCGTGGGCTTTCCCCAGTCTTGCCGTTGTGTCCTTCTGTGTCCTCGCTGAAAAGGTCTCTTCTTTCTCACAAACATATTTGGCTCATCATTTATTAAAATCGGTGCTCTTGTAAGTCCTGCAACTTTGAAGTTACTACTAAATTGCTACTAAATATACTTTAATGCTTGCTCTCTGGAAAATTCTTTAAACTGGAGACTTACTTAACTTATATATAACAATACAATATTAAATGTATTATCAATAAAAAAATTAAAAATTCATGTTAACAAAACTGTAGCAGTAGAAACACTCGTATTCTGATAAGCATATTTCTTCTTTGATCTTTAATTAGGCTGATGTCACATGCATGCATTGTAGCATGAAGTGAGGAAGGAGAGTGGAAGGAGGAGGAAAAATATAGGATGGAGAGGAGGACGAGACAGGGAGGGAGAGATGAGAAGTGACAGCAGAGAGGGACAGTAGTCAGGGAGGATTCATCCTCCACAGAGAAACACCATTCACTCTCTAATCTGTTGCCTGCAGCTCAGCGGCTGCCACGGCAAAATGTAACAGCCTGTCAAGTCGGCAGCAGCAGTTGGATCTTAATTGAGTGAGGCCTCCCAGTCGGGTCCATGCAGGGAGCTGGGGACCACCCACCCAGATGTCTGTGTGGGAAAACTGAAGGTTCATCAGAAGTCTTAAAATGCCAAGTGAGACTTGTATTTCCAAAGGCTGCACAGCCAATCAGTGGTAACATTTTGAACATTTTCCTCCTTTAGGTGACTTAAATATAAATCATAGCCCGGAATTTCTGAATTTACAATCCCATCACCTCTGCTCCCTCATCTAAAGTCCTTTAAAGATGCAGGGAAACCAACAGCAGCACTCAGCTCAGATCTCCTGGTGACTCTATCTCTAGTCACAGCAATGTAACCGCAACAAGCCACCAATCAATAACTGGCCATATGTCTCAGTTTTTGCCTCTTACATTGATGGAGAAATTCCAGACAGGCTTAAGTCCAAGCTATCCTCAGACATCCACTGTTTCAGTGGTCGGTAGTCTGAAACAGCAGAAGGCAGATTCCCTACCCAGGGGACAGAGTGATTGTAATGCTTTTAGGGTTTAATGCTTTCAGTGTATTTATAGATCTCTGAGGGACACAGAGTGCTCCCTCTCTCTCTTGCCAACTCCCATCTTGGTGTCATGTTCACAGCTTTTTATCAAATTGTACTGTGAGAAAACCGAAACAGGTACCAGCTGGCTGCAGTCCAAAATTAAGGGGCCTCCATGTGAAAGTTACAGATTATTTCAGTTTCAGTTTGTATAGTTTCAGTTTCAACATTAATTCCCAAACCTTTTCAAAGGGAAATTAAACCTAAAAGACTATATATAACAACTAGGTATAATTTGTAGTGGTAATTTGTAGTTTTCCGTATAAGAAATTGAGATATTTCCTGCTTTGCCGCCATGGACTTTAATTGCAGAAAAGTTTAATTATTATTTAATCAAAGAGCAAGAACTTCTTTCCAGATTCATTACTTTGCAAAAACTGTCATCTGTTAAACAGAGATAAGTCCATTCTAGAAATGTGAGAATTGACAGTAGCTTCATAAGACCATAATGCAATGCAGCAACTAGACATGTTGTGAGTGAGGGGTGAAACTCAGATTAGGTTTATCTAAAGGTTCCTCTCTCAAACAGAAATTGACAAACATGAACACAATATCAAGCTAAATTAATGAAAGGAAACAAAATGGCAATTCAGGCTGATTTTCAATGGGCAAGGGGGGTTCTCTGCACTTTTTTAAACATTTAGATCATAAGATCACTGCTGTAAAGCATCAACCATCAGAAACTGTTCACATTTATAACCACATTACAAAATTATGTGAATGTATCTTTTCCCTCTAAAATTGCATTTTAATGGTCAAATACCAAGGTCTGAGAAGGCGCAAGACTCTATGATAAAAATCTCCACAGGATGCTTCAAAGATAAGTCTTTTGCACTTTCTGTGATGGACAATGCAACCTTGAACTATGTCAGTGAAGTGTTATAAAAAAAAAGTGGAATTAAAAGCCCCCACTGCATACAAAGTAAGGTGCAATTATAAAATACTTTCTCACCTTCAGCCTGCAGTCTGATTAGGTGATCCATCAAACCGAGACACGTCAAACGACCGTTTCATACCCCTTTCATGGTGGCTGAGGAAAAACGAGGCTGGCCTTGGCACCATTAAACACCCTGCCTTTAGATGTGTGTGTTAGTGTGTGTGTGTGTGTGTGTGTGTGTGTGTTGCTGTGTTGCTGCATGAGTGTGTATAGTTTTGTTGGAAAAAGTAGCGCTTGGTGATTGACGACATATGGAGCGGTGCAGTAGTGAGGCAGTTTAGGGTATTGGGCAACATTAATCTTTTTTTGACAGTCCTTGTCATTCTCCTGTGTGGCATGCATGTTTTCGGTATTATACTCACGGGATCTTATGCAAGATGTATGGGCTCAAGTAATGTAGTCTCATACGAGGTCAAAGTTAGTGGGGATATTCAAGCCATTTGCACTTTTTTTACACTCCTATTTGATGTGCTTTAAAATGCATTTGGGAATCAAAAACTGCTTCTGCAGTAATAGCACAGACAGGTTTAATAAATGCAACAATTCGGATTCACAGGGCCCAATAAAGGTCTTAAATAAGCATTATATTTCATCCTCACCCACCTCAGTGTCCCTGGGTATGTCTTATCTTAATGAGTCTCCACTTCCTTTGGAGTAAGCAGAAAATAAGTTCATAACAAATGCTGGTGGTGAATGTTTATGCCTGTATTAGCTTATTAGAGTGTGTGTAGTTCTATCTATCTATCTATCTATCTATCTATCTATCTATCTATCTATCTATCTATCTATCTATCTATCTATCTATCTATCTATCTATCTATCTATCTATCTATCTATCTATCTATCTATCTATCTATCTATCTCATTTTTTCTACTCAGCAGATGTTAAAAGTTTCAAAGTTGGACTCCAACTGTGTTTGGGGCCCGCAGGGAGGCTGTCCATGACTCGCCACCTGCTCCTCCAGTCAGAGAGGTAGAACCATCCTGGCCAAGACCCAGATTATTCTAGTTTGGAGGGATACAAATTTATCAGGCTTTAGCTCAAAGCCCCCTTCCTGTGTTTTGTAGACTTTAATTTCACAGGCATGCTTATCTCCTGAGAGAGAATATACACAAATAAACACAAACATTAGATGAGCTGTGGCTTAGTTTCTGTTTTTTTTTTTAAATACTTGCTGGGTTGATGAATCAGAGAGCTTAGCGTGGAAATAATTATTTTGATTTAAATAATCTGAAAATGCTGTTGTACGATGTAATCACTTAAAGCTGCATGTTGGTTGCTGTAGCAGCATCACATATATTCTGTAATTGTTTGGACATTTGAACTTAGAAAACCCAAAACCATGAAACATGACTCATCTGACCACAGCACAGTAGCATTCATCAACCTGGCTATGAGAGGCAAAACACCTACCCTTGTATGTATGCCAAGCTTTACTTTGACTCTGCTCTCACTATGCTCTGTTTTAGTGGATATTTTGCTCTGTAATTCCTATGCATGACTTCCTGTGGAGAGAGAAGTCATTGTAAAATGTGAGAGTCTACTTTATTTACATAAATATAGTGAATCTCCTGTCCCTGTTTTAGGGAGAAAAAGACAGTGTTATCAATTTCAGACCTATTTTTAACCATTGGAGCTGCTTGACTAAAATTGTTGGTCTGTTGATCCACCACTTTGGCCCAGACTGACATATTGCAACACTTAGGGGATGAACTGCCATGCAGTTTTGTACAAACATCTGTGGTCCACAGCGGATACATCCCACTTTGGTGATCCCTTGACTTTTCCTCTAGTGCCACCATGAGCAGCTGTACTTTGTGCTTGGTGCTAATTAGTAAATGTAAGCATGCTAACACGCTAAACTAAGATAAGGCGAACATGGTTTGATAACATTTTCATTGTGAGCATGTTAGCAGCATTTAGCTCAAAGCACCCCTGTACCTAGGTCCAGCCTCACAGAGATGCTAGTGTGGCTGTAGACTGTTACGATGGATTTTTTTTGCATTAACATTTCCCCAGTGCAAACAGAAATACTGTAACTGATTCCCAGGAAGCCTAAAATTCTGGATTGGTTTGTATTGGGTGGTCAGTGTGGTCAACAGTCATGGTAATGCAAGAAATACTTCAAAATCTTGCTTTAAAATCCACTTGCATAGTTTTATCTTTATGATTGATTATGGTGTGCAGAAATACTTTCTTATAAATAGAATACTATACAGTGACTTCACAATGGCTGTATTTGAATTTAAAACATCATCAGGGATCTTTATTATGAAGGCCATTGACGACATTTATCCCATTGTCCTTGGAATTCCCTTATTACATATCAATGACAAATAAAGAGGCAGAAAGGTTCAAGAAGGATTTTAACTATTGCTACAAAACAACTGAAACATACAATAATGTCACTGATATTTTGTAGATTTGTACTTTTTTCTCACTTTTTTTCACAGCTAAACCCAACATAGCTTTAAGAATCCCCATCCGACACAGTTCACATGTCGGAGCTGTACTTGCAAACTTCAGTCAGTCAATACCTCATAAGAAAAATGTTAGAACCAAGAGGTGAAGTCTCCAAGGTTTAAAGCTCACATTCTTTCTTCCAAAAAGTAGAAACATGTCCAACTGCCTGGTCTGCTTGTCTTCACTGGTGCAATACTGGAGCAATGATTTAGAGTATCTGTTTAGTCTGTCAACCATTTACCACTTCATTTCAGACAAATATTCCCTCTACAGCCCATCCCTCCTACTGCTGCTTCCCAGTTTCAAGATTTGGGGCTGTTTGTCAGCTTTAAAAAATACAACTGATCTGTGCAGAAGTTCAGCGGGAAGCTTCAGCATGCGGAATTCTTCCAGTTAAGATAAAAATAAGATGTTTTTGTAAAGTTCACGTTGTCCCCATTACATTTAAACTGAATTAACTACAGCACTAATTACAGCAAAGCACAGCTCTGAAATGAATTGCAAAATATTAGTTTTAAAAACCATGCTGCAGGCAGAAGTGGAGATTTGGTGAGTCTGAGAAGATCAACACCACTCTCATGTCTGTTTGCTAATGTCCCATCCATGTCATATGTAATTATGAGCAGTCAAGTTGCAAAAAAAAATTTCACATTAGTCTCTGAGCTGTAGTCGGATATGAGGAATCTCATACTTGTTGAAAACTACAGCAGTGTGAACAACCATTAAGCAAATTGACTGCAAACTCACCATTGCTGGCAGTTAATCTGCATCCAACTTAATATAAATATTTACAATAGTAAAAGTACATTTAAATGACCTATATATTTGGGTGGTGTGTGGTTTCACTTGAAAATGAACTTCTCTAAGTATATAACACAGCAACATTTGCTAATTTAGACAAAATAAATGTAACTACAAGGCTAGCAGTGGGGATAACCATCGTGGAATAATGTCAAGTCAGGATAGCCAGAAGTTCTCCTGTTCTTCCTATTCTGCCGACATGCGGAGTGAATGCAAAATTACCATAACTAGAGGCAGGAAGAGGGTTACTTTGTGAGACTGGAAGCTAGGGGAAAGACATGCCTAAAAGCAGCAATGTATTTATTTTGTTTCATCCATATGCAAACCCTAACAAAATGTAAAAATGACAAGGTAAAATAACAGGCTTATTACTGAGATTTTGAGGTGATGATTTGAGCTTTGAAGACAGCCATGCTAACTGTTGTCCTTGGTCCAATATTTATGCTACGATAAACTAACTGCCAGCTGGCTCTTCATGCGGCTCCATGTTTAGCATGTAGACATGGGAATGGTATCTATTTTATAGCTCTCAGCAAGAAAACAAATAAGCGTATCTCCCAAAATGTCAAACTATTTCTGCAACACAGGCTGTGCTTTGACTATTAGAAAAATAAAAAAAGACTATCAGCTACTGTCACTGATTCATGAGGTGTAAATATAGTCCTGCCGCTCTTCAGCCATCCCAGAGGAGATATACAGTTTTTACTGTAGGCATGCAATGTAATACACTATTTATGAATGCTCATGTCAAATTTATTGCAGATTTATTTTAGTACAAGAATATGTGCATTCACATGAGCCTGTGTGTGCCTGTCTGAGTGAATTCTTGCTCCAGATGGTCTGTAAGCCCATGTAGCTCCCACAGTTATCAGTGCAAGCTGGAATTATGCAGACACGCTTAAATTCTGCAAACAACCTTTAATTCTTAATTTAGATATTAATTAGTTTGCCTGTTACTTGGCAAAGCCCTGTGATTTCCCCTGACAGCAGGCATGTTTATAACTGGAGCGTCTGCTGCTTCACACTGCAGAAGAGCATGTAGACGATGTAAGAGACTCAATAACATGATTGAAACAAGTTCATTAACTGAGACCTCAGCAGTGGGCCTGAGAAGGAGTATAATAATCAGCATGCAGTAAAAACACAGAGGAACTGTACATATTTATTCAGTTTGTGATGTCTGTTTTAACTACTGAGATCCTGGATAATATTCAGATTATTTGATTTCAGTTATAGATAAAGTGTCTGGAACAAACTGAAGTTTATGTTTAGTCCTGTGCAGTCTAAAGGTTACAGCATTCTTCATTGGTAATCTGTACAAATCCCACTGTTAGTCACCATGAATCATCCAGATCTGGACAATGTTTTCTTACAAATGCAAATATTTGAAAGCTCCAACACTAGATAGCTTGTATTTACTCAAGCAGCATGTTGAAGCGAATTGTGGAGCCAGAAATGCTCAAATATTAATGAATGTGTGAAGAGAACACAATCACTGTTTATGTCTTTTGGAGCAACAACATTTTTTACAATCATTCTGCTTAATTTTCAGTTCTGGATGATATTATTGGCTTTCATTATCACTGTAGGGCTGCAGCTAATGTAACTAATGTAACATGTTTGCATTGAACAATACTACAGACAATGTAGAAGAAAAGCTAATTATCAGATTACATTTCGGACAGGTTTTGTTGTTGCTGGCTCATGTGATATTTTATTCTGACTGAAATCCTAAATACCAAAAAGAATTCATCATTTTACTCCCACTTGCTTTTGGATTCAAGAAACAAAACAGAGCTGCATTGGCTGAGTCACCACTTTGGTTCAATCATCCCCCTCCATCCTGTTGTTTCACATTTGCACAAGTTCTTATTTCTTTTTTTTCCATTGTTTTGATTGGATTTGTTTATCTGCTCTACTCTTGCTGCTATCCTGTAATTTGCTGCTGTAACCTCAGAATTTCCCCCATGGTGTATAAAGTTATATCTTATTGACGTCATTTTCTCTTCAACTTCTCGCTTTTGCCTCCATGCAACTACCTCCTGTGATATTCTTGTTGATAACTACCAAAATAAGTGACCGTTGATTTTTGTTAATCTCCACCTGTCCGTATCTGCTTTTTCTTCTCCCAGTGCACTCCCATCGTTGGCCATGGATTTGTTTTGGACAAGTACAAGTGCCAGTGCAGGAGAGGATTCTACCATCCAAGCAGAGTGGCACTCAATGGCTTTAAAAGTAGGTTACAAATCCCTCTGTGTTATAAAAATATATATTGCAGTGAGCTGTCACATCAAAACTTTGAATCTTTTAAAAGCAAGCTTTTGGGATTTATGAAAAAATTAAAAAAAGACCTATTTTTCAGGTGACAGCCACACATTTTGTTTGAAATTCTTCCTATGTCTTTGAATGGGCATCCTGGGGCTTTTGAGGTTTGAACCCTGATTTTTCCATCAAAGGATTTTGACTGTTCTTATTGTGGAAATGTCTACTACGCTTCTATTCTGAGCTCTAGTTGGAGCCACAGGTGGCATCTAAATCATAGACCTGTTGGATTATAAAGAGGTAGATTCTCACAGGTTCTCACACGTCACACAAAGGCAGATTTACCATTTGAAATTCTTAGTTATTTTTGAAACAATAGCTCTTTGAGTTCACCCAGAAGTAAACACCAGACTCTATTTCTATCCATGGATTTTGTTTGCTGAAATGACAAATGTAAGTTTTGTCAGCTGTAGCCAGCTAGAATAAGCTAATGCTAACGCTATAATTCACATATACATTTCTATATTTCCAGCTATTAAGCTATTTAACCTGTGTATTGTAATACAATGTTACAAAGAAAAATGTAATTAAAATATTCTTCATTTTAACATGGCATTTAATGGTTTGGATGCTTACTACTAAAAATACTTGGGAAAGCAACAACGTGGTTAGTTTTATTTATTTATACAGTATTCTTCACTTTTACAAGAGAAAAGGATTTGATGATAAGGAAAACCACCATTGAGATTGTGAAATGTAGGTTTGGCTGGCATGACTTTGTATAATGTAAACCTCACCAAACCAAACGAAGAGCAGAATGGGGCTGCTGATATACAAGCATTTTGGATGCACCAGTGCTGAAGGTATTATTATAACATCACCTTTAAATAACACTACTACACTACACTACTGCAGGTAATAGTGAGATGGCCATGCTAACGTTAACTTCTTATGGTAGAGAAGATAAACACACTGTTTAATCCATTCCTTAGCTTTTGTATTTTCAGTTTTGCAAAGTCCAAAAACAACACCCTCTAAAATATTGAGATACTAATTATAAATCTTAATAAAGCCCCAGAACCTTTTGAGCATGTGAAGAAATCCAAAGCTTACGGTGGCTAAGCTATGATTGGATATTCGCTGGTCGAGGGAGGGTTTTAGCGAATGGCCAATTGTTATTGTTATGTCTGCAGATATGGCTGTCACTCTCATATTTCCATTATTCTTTATTATTTATTTTAAAATTGTGAATATGTAAACACAGCTTGTCGTTCGACCTTTTCTTCACTGGTATTTCTCCTTTCACTCTTGCGATTTTCAAGTATTCTATGTCCTTAACTTCTGCTCCTCCTTGCTCGTGTTTTGGATTTGAATGCCTGCATTCTGACACCTTGACTGAAAGCGCTGCAGTGAGCGTTGATGAGCGAAATAATCAGGCAACTGCGGTGGTTTTCATCCCTGACTCCAACAATACAGCACCCCAAGGGGGATGAAATGCTAAGCTGGAGCTTTATTGTAGCGTGATGAGGCTTGTAGTCCAACGGCCCAGTCTGTGAAGAGCCTCATCTTCCAAACCCCATATCCTGGTCATTAAAATTCACTGCAGTTCATTGGGTAGCAGTAGCTGGCGACCCTGATTTCTCCCCCTGGAACCTGTCTGTTATTCCTAGTACATCCCCGAAAACAGACCAGACTGGAAACAGATTTTGTATTGTTCCCTAGCAACAGGCCAAGAGGACAGATATCAAAGGGGAGAAAGGATGGAGAGAGGAAAACACAGCCTGCAATAACAAATGGATTATTTTGAAATGTGCAGAACCTCATGAAACATCACATTTGATTTGAATGTCACATTCTACTTTTTGCTGGTGATCTAAGCTATTATGTCTTGATAGCTGTGATAAAAGATAGATTGATAGTTGATAGATAGTCAAAGTACTGTTTATAAGTAAATGTCTATGCAACATAGACCTGTTGGATTATAACAGTCCTAGCTAACAACAGCTAGTAGCAATGATAATGCTAAGTGAGACTGTGCACAAAGTTAGCAGTACAGGTAGCAAGAAATGAACTGCGAGTATCCCAAAATAGCTACCAGCAACACACATGAAAAAGAAATGTTAGCATAAACTGTATGATATTCTTGCTGCACAAGTCAAGAACAGACAACCTCCCTCAGATATTACATTAATAATGTCAACATGTATAAAACAATCTTTCCTCAAAATATACCAGACATTGGATACATGCCAGACTCATATTAGCTGACTGCAGTTTAAACAAGCAAACTTCACTCATAACAAACTGCGTAGATGCACAATTTAATAGGAAGTATTTATCAGCCACAGAAGATCACAAGGAGACTCCTCAGACCTGAAAAATTTGAAGCATAATAACGTGTTGCGTTTCCATCCAAAGCCATCTGTCTGTTCCTCTGTCAGCTGTCACCGAGCACCACACTGAAACTCTAAACGCACGTCAAACTAATCACCAAAGCATAGATCAGAGAGTCTGAAAGATGTTTGACAGGTAAAATTGAGGAGACTGTGAAACTGCAGTTATAAAAAAACGCACCAAAACAAAAACCACAGCCGTTTTAAAGAGCAATTACTGAAATTATACAGTCAACTCTCTGGAAGATCACTCCTGATGCACATGACAACAAACTCCAAACAGAGAAGGGTGGAATCACTGTGAACATCTGGCTCCAAGGGGCCTGTACTATGAAGCAGGATTTGAGGTTAGCGAGATAACTTCAGGTTTAAAACTGAGTATATCTTATGCTGAACGCCTAAACTAAGAGGTCAATGAAATAAAAGCACAGCCTACTGGCCAATCAGATCTCTTGGTAAATACTTTGCATCACACTCATCCTAACTAACATCCTGAAGCTCACACGAGTCATTTTGTTATCACAGTGTTTATCTCCTTCCCTTCTTTTCTAAACCCTTAAACACAGAGAGACTAACTGGAAAAACATAACCACTTCCTGTGATCTCTAATATCAGTGACTGCATGATGACTTGATACATTCATCATTCCCAGTACTTTTAGCATATTCTCTTGCAATCATGCTCTACTGAAGCACTGTACAACTGTAGCACAGTGTTTGCATACTGTATGAGCTCTGGGACTGAAAGAGGAATTACATGCTTATGAAGCATCATTTTCAGAAAGAGCTGCACAGTGTGTGTGTGTGTGTGTGTGTGTGTGTGTGGTGAAAATGGAGGATTTAAACTACTCCAAATCTTGCCACAGCAGACACGTCAGAGAATGAGGAAGTCATCGCCTGTCGTTTCTTTACATGTAATTCATTCTATTCAAGTTTCAAAGGCGCTTAAAAGAACACATCCAGTTGTGAACACTCTCAACTGAGAAAAAGTAATCTATGGGTAGATTTGATAAACCACATCCAAGTGTGCCGCTTGCTGGTGTAACAAAAATTATGCAGACCGGAATGATGAAGGGAGCTGTGTCACAATATTTTATCCTCCTGTCCTTCATTATTGCCTCATCTGCCTAATTAAAGGCTGTATTCTTGTAATTATCACCCTCAAGGCTTTGTGATTTATTGGATTGATGATTTCTACTCCTTCAAATTGATTAACTGAACATTTAATAAGAAGTCAGTATGTGACAGTTGAACAAAAATTAATTACATTGATAATCATTGAAAACACTCCAGTAAATCAGAACTGTGTCTGTGTTGTGAGTAGATACAAACGTTTTTAAGAGGCTTTCTTTCATCTGTTAGAAAAGTACAGGAACACAGCATGTGAGTATATCCAACATTTAGATATCTGATGGGTTAACTAAAGAGCTCTCACATCCTCAGGTAGGGAGCAGGGCTCTAACAGAGAGGAGACCTCTGATGTCTCCAGTAAGTGCCTGCCATGCCGTGAGGGCTGCCCTTACTGCCGTGACGACACACCCTGCCTGGTCCAGGAGGATGGTGCTCTGCGGCTCGCTGTGGCCTCCTTCCAGGGTCTGTGCATGGTGCTGGACCTGGCCAGCATGGTGGTGGTCTACCACTTCAAGAGGAACAAGGTAAGAAGGGGGTCACTAAAGAGTGCTTTAGTCTGCCAATAGAAACACTTATGGGCTGTGTTTGGAAATGTAAAGGTCATTATTCCCTCCCATTAGTACAATATTACATTACCAGATTACAAACTGCAGCATTGATTCCACAGGCTGTCTACAGATTGTGATCATGGTGCTCAAACATTTAACCAGACATCACATCCTTTTTTTAAGGGGGGGGGGGGGGGGGGGGGGGCAGTTTCATTTACCAGAAAAGAGCAAGTATTGAGTTTCAATATGAGAATTGTAGTATCCAATGTTTGGAGCTTGATCCACACTAAGGACTTACAGAAAATATCATCCTATGCTACAGAATGCAACACTAAATCCTGGCACTGGCTCAAACAATAAATGGTTTAAAATTAGACAGTTGTCCAAGATTAAGCAGTTCTATTTTACACAGGTCTAGGATTTCAGTAATTTAGAGGAGCAAGTCTGATAAATAAATGCTACTTTGCTGGATATCTGTGTTGTATGCACACAGATTTACAGAAAAGTTGTTGCATAATATCCACTCAGCTAATAGGATAAAGTGAAATAAATATGTGATCCTCACGGCATAGCATAATTACAACCAGTCCTCTGGCAAAGTTGAGCTGAATCTCTCCCGGTGTGCTATTTATAGACATTTGCGTTGTAGCTTCAAAATCTCCTACATTTCTTCAGCTCACAAGAAATGTCCCTGGAGCCCTTCAAATTTACATGAAGAAACATAAAAAATCTTTTAATGTGGGTAATTAAAACCAGTCCAGAAAAATGCTGTCGTCACTCATATTCTGGTTTCAAGGGAAGGCAAAATATTAAAAATATATACATATTCAACTCCTCTGTGTTTGTTTGCTTTGAGGCAATTATTTAGTATTTGCATTTGTCTGCAATGGCAAATAAGCTGGAGCTATAACTCCTCATAATAAAGAAACTGATGATTTATAGCAACTGGATATGAAGAATAAATCATGGCTCTCCTGCTATACATGTGTCATGTGTTACATTATAACTGCATTCATTTGATGCATCTTTTTGACATGTTTGTCATGTTGTTGCATTTCAAGACATGGCAGCAATTCACAAAGCTGAGCAAAGACCTTTAACTGATAACTTAAGACAGACCATAATTTTCTCTCTCAAAATGGATTGATTGATTGATTGATTGTTTTTCTGTTGTTTCTCTCTCCTCAATAACAGAGTATCCGCACATCTGGTCTCGTTCTGCTGGAAGCCATCTTGTTTGGGGCTTTACTGCTCTACTTCCCAGTAAGTCTGCGTTCTTCCGTCCTGATTTAGGGACACCAGGGGTTACAGGTGGCAACAGAGTGTGGTTTAATACTACAGAAACAACACTCGTTGAGCAGCTACTTTATCAGAAATACAACGGATGCTGTGACAGTTGCAATCTTATTGAATTGGTTTTATTTAGAGTTGGTTACCAAGAACTTGTGCACCTTGCTGAGGAGTTGGAGGTCTGCAGCATGCCGCTTGCAACTCTCATCTAACAGCTCACTGTGGCAGTTTAAAACCAATCCACTGTCAAAAATGACAACAACGTCTGCTGTCTTTTGTTGTAGAGGTGTCAACAATTGTTGTCTGTGACTAATACATTAAGTTTCCTATGCCACCCCATGTTTTACCAGTTCAGTGGTTTAAATATGAGGCAGCTGCAGTAGGACATGTTCGTTTGCAGTGACAGTAACTTAATAAAGCTCTGATTGGATTTTTGGAGAGATAAAGTTGCACACAGTTAAACCAGATTACATACATGCATTGTTTCCTGTCAATCCCTGCTGAGTATTAAGGCAGTCTGAGTCCACTGTGGTAATGACAGACACTGCCACAAACAATAAAAACTACTATATAAAGAGGTAATTTATTGGCCATTGCTAAAAAAAAATGGTGATGACAAGTAGTTTCAAAAATGAGGTTTGATTATATAAAAATCTTAAGGATTCTAATTTTAAAATGTTGAAAGCTGTATATTTTGATTAGCTGCCCCAATGTTAGAATACATTACCATTTAAATAAGGCAGGAAACCGTGCTTCGCACTTCTTCAGTTGCAGTTAGATGCTGTTATAGTATTGTACCTCTGATCATTGTGGGGGGAAAAAAGCTGGATATCACCGTCGGTGTGCATGTACGGTGAGAGTTTGTCTTATTGTGCGTGTGTCTTCTCTAGCCTTTCTGTTGTTTGGATGCGTGCGCAGGCCCATGTGGGTGGGTGCCAGCGTGCATTGTATATGTGTGTATTTACGCTTGTGCACACAGCCCACAGTGCACCTGGATTACAGCATCAGAAGACCATCTTTAGCTGGGAAACAGATGGAAGAAATCTGAGTTCCATATAACAGAGAAATATGATGTAACCAGGGAATTCACTCCCTTCAAATAGTTGCACAGACTGCCAACACTGAGCCACTGCTCTGCTCAAACATAAAGATGGGTGGATGTTAGCCATTTTTAAGAAGGAAAAAAAACAAAAAATGTTGAGAGAAAAAAGAGTCAGCTCTTGGGATAAAGGATTTGATCGAGTGTTACCATGAGAAAGATTTTTGCATTTAGGGCTGTCGCGGTGAAGTAATTTCCACTGCGGCAATATGTTAGGACTCAACAGCGCGGTATGCGGTATTATCGCATCTTTCACCAATGAAGTAATTTGGTGCCATATAGCATAGTAAGAGTGTCTGTCACCTCACTGCACAGCGAGCTGCTAACAGCAGCTTTATGGTCGGAGCAAGCTAGCTGCTGGGTGCAAGTCAACAACATTGCCAAGCAAACTCCTTTTTGTAGTTTGACCGTGTCTTTTTCGCACGTATATCAAGTCAATTTACACTGACACGTGTGTCGCGGTGCGGACCACTGCGCTGTGATAACATAACTAAATTTCAACAGAAAGCATCATGAAAAACAGCTGCAGGCATCCGACACACTACGCTTGTTAGTTAGTGAGCTTCAAATGAGGTTTACTATTCAGTTTCTCTCGACTGTTCCTCAGGATTACAACGTTAGTCCAACATCGCCGAGCCTGCTAGCCACATTAGCTGCGCAATATGCTAACGCAAAGTTAGCTAACCTTTAAAATAAATAGTAAAACAACACAATACATGCCAACACTTATAGCTTACAAGTTTGAAGTCGGGTCACGTACAGCCCATGGCGATCCATCCTTGAACCTTTACAGAGCTCGTTATGGTTGTGGAACTTTTGAAGCAATCATTTATTAAATTAACAAGCCCTGAAGTGTAGAGTATGAACATTGCGGTTGTTGCGGTGATCGCCATCCTCCGCGGTAGGCTTGGACAATGGCGCTGTTACGTCCCCGCTCTCTAGGGGTAGGAGAGACGTAAACATAAACCAGATGGTTTTGGTATGGGTGGAAAGATTATTTATTAAACAGACCGGTACAACAAAAAAGTAAAACAGAAAATGGGCAAGCAGGTGCTACGTAAAACAAAGAACCAAATATAGCAAAAATAGATCCCTCCTAAATGAGGGATTACTAAACTACTTACAAAAAAATAAACAGAAACCTCTCTAGCTGTTGTTCAAAAACCAAAACAAATAATTTCTAACAGGTGTAAGTAATCAGTGATGAGCTTCTCCTAGCCCAATTCTGCAGACCAATACTGAGATCAACCCGGGTGAGTTACCAACTCTCAATAACACACAGATTGGTTGTTTCCACTAACGACATGCACACACAGAGTTCAATGTCAGGACCAGCGTCGGGGCAAAGTACGTGGCAAATGGTAGCTGCCTTGACCTAGCAGCAGACCAGCCTATTTGATGGAGAAGGCGTGAAGGCGGTTCAGCAGGCAGCTCTGCGATTGGAGGAGGGTTGGTGCGCTGCTCCAATCAGGATCGTCGGATGTGGGAGCCAGACTTCCCCAAAGATCAGCCAATCCCCCGCCGGAAATCTCACAGTGTACCACATGTAGGGGGAAACAGCAGCAACAGTGACACCCAGACAGCGCTGTATTTCATTTTTGCGGTTATCGCCACAGCCCTATTTGTATTAGCATAGAAACCATGGTAGTTTTGCTGCAGCAGATAAAGAATTGCAGGTGATGTGGGTTTGTCCTTATGTGACCACACTTTGGGTATATTTTTGCTGTGATGCTCAAAATGGATTTGATTTTGCATCCATCCATCCGCCCTGTTCTCCATTCACCCCAAGGATAACTCAAGTACCAATAATAGCTCCCCGAAAATATCCTGCCGCCCCACTCTCTGATGTTCTCAGACACTTGTATACACTCAAGGGTATCTTCCTCCCTTTGCTCTGCTGTTTCTCCATCTTTGCTCTGCATTTCTTAGTACCTTGCCTGACTGTCTTTAACTGTTTCCTGCCCCCCCCAATGTTTTCCTTCCGTTACCCCTCTGCATGTCCCTTCTCCATCTCACCTTTGTGTCTGTCTCCTCTCCGGCAATCTCAATGTTTGTTGCTGCTGCTGTTTCTTTGTTGCTGCCACCTAAAGCCTCCTCAGCTAAGCTTGGTGCAGCTGTTCTGCTCTGGTGCTCAATGCATTTTTAAACAGTCCATCAAGTTCTAGCACAACTTGTTTTAAAAATACATCTGCTGATTAATTGATGGAGGAGGCATAGGAGGTTGGATGCAAACCAGGAGGGCCACCATCTCTTCTGGGCTATATAAAAATGTGTCTTTTTATTGTGCAGTCCCCTATGACATTGTAGTCCACAGGGGTAGCACTCCAGAAAGGGTGTGCCACTGTTTGTGTCTGACTATCTTTGTGTATGTTAGTTTGTGTGTGTGTATAAGCAGGATGGAGGATGGATTATGAGTGTGTAAAGTGGCTTTAAAGCTTCACATTTCCCTGTGATTTAGTGCAAGTGCATTTGTGTATGGATTTGCATTTCTGCATTTATGTATGTAGGTGTAACAAACAGTGTGGCCTACTTTTACCTCTTATTTTTGGAGGTGATTTATTGTTTTGGCCCGTCATGTAGACCAGAGAGCTGGAGGGCTGGATGTTTGCTTGGGAAGCAAAGAGATGAAGGTGTCAGGAAGGATGCTAATCCTAATCACAGGTAAGCAAGACACAGAGAGGCAGTAGGACAAGAGGAAGAGAAGAAAGAGTCTCTGAAAGAGACAAAGTATGCAAGAGCAAGTGTTTGGTGAATTCTTGCTCTTAAGGGTTGGTAACACAGTTGGCTCCATCCAGTTTTTATTTTCTTATTAAATTCTCCCAATACCTCTACTCCCAATACCAATGCATGTATGTAACAAAACTAAACTTACATGTAAAATTGCTAATTGAGGTGGAGTTACTTTTACTACACTGAACAAAATTATAAACACAACACTTTTGTTTTTGCTGAACTCAAAGATCTAAGACTTTCTCTATGTACACAAAAGGCCTATTTCTCTCAAGTATTGTTCACAAATCTGTCAAAATCTGTGTGAGTGAGCACTTCTCCTTTGCCAAGATAATCCATCCACCTCACAGGTGTGGCATATCAAGATGCTGATCAGACAATATGGGTATTGCACAAGTGTGCCTTAGGCTGGCCACAATAAAAGGCCACTTGAACCTGTGCAGTTCCATCAAACAATGCCACAGATGTCACAAGTTATGAGGGGGCGTGCAATTGGTATGCTGACTGCAGGAATATCTGCCAGAGCTGTTGCCTGTGAATTGAATCTTCATTTCTTTCGCACTGCGTGAGGTAAATGGTGGTCACGCCCGATACTGTTTCCGGACCCCACCAATACAGTGAAACCACACATTTTCGAGTGGCCTTTTATTGTGGCCAGCCTAAGGCACACCTGTGCAATACCCATGCTGTCTGATCAGCGTCTTGATATGGGACACCTCTGAGGTGGATGGATTATCTCGGCAAAGGAGAAGTGCAATGCAATTGGTATTGTTAACATGGTTGTACTAAACATGGCAACCTTAAAAACAACAAGATCTCTACTCCTCTTGGGTTTGAATCTTTATGCTAAGCTAATCGCTTCTTGGTTCTAGTTCCGTACTTGAAGCACAGACATGAAACTGATATCAAACTTCTCATCTAACTCATTGAAGGAAACCAAGGTACCATAATTTCCAAAATCTTTTATACATTCCTTTAAAAATGTGTAATTTTTTATTAATGGACATCATTGGTATTGAAGTCATGAGTTGTCTTGTCCACAAAAACACGGTAATTTTGAAAAGCTGTCTTTCTCTGGAATATGGAGAGATTCGTTTTTGGTAGCAATTTCTTTTCAAAATTGATACATAAAATGAAACTCTTAATGTCTGTCTTCAATATCCCAGCTAATTTATCAGATCCTGAGCTGCAACAGCGACTCACAGTCAGTAGTGGAGCATTAAAAAGGAACAGCTCTAATTCTTGTTCGTGGGTTTGAAATGGACTTGGTTTCCAGCTCTCTTATGACCAGCATACCAATGACAGACTTTGGCAGTGCGAGGTTTTGAAGAGAACTGGGGATGGAAGGAAACACTTGCTGCTCCGCGCTTTGACTTTGTGTGTCACAAAGAAATGTCTGTATACCAAAGCTGAACTGTGGACAGACTTATGGTTGAAAATAAGGATGTTATGACAGATTAATTGCACACTGAGCCACATTTTGGCAGAATAGTTGAAACTGATATTGCCAGTAATAAGACCGTATTAAATAATTCAGCAAACACAGCTTGTGGTGATAAAAGAAAGAAACCAGCAGAAGATTAGTTCACTGCTCATGTTCTTGTGACATTACTTCAATACATCTTCACTGTGTCCTCTCTCTATTTTACTTGTAACTTCCTGCATAGCTGTATAAGATGTTGTTAAGTTTAATATTTGTTATTTTTGTTATTCTGTCTTTGTACCATACTCTTTACTCTTAACATTGGAGGTAACATAGAGTGTACACTATTATTTATATTCCCAATTACACATTAGTTTACCTTTTATTTTTACACATCTTACTGCCAGACTGTGGCAGCCTCAGGGTCGGCTGGTTGCTTAGATAAGTTTGCTACAGATGTTCTGCTTTTCTGAAGAGAAGAGGTTACAGGTGTTGCTGTTACTTAAGCTTAATTTGTCTGGATGCGGCAGTCTCTTGAATGCCAAGGCTCACATAGGACCTGGGATAAATCACGGATTCTACTCCTCAGAGATGTGTTTATCTGTAATTCAAACATCCATTAACCAAACACACAAATCCTGTTCACTGTTGTGAGGAGCTGGATCCTAACCCAGCTCACAGTGGGTGAGAAGTGGGGTATATCCTGCACAGGTTGCCAGTCTCTCACAGAGCTAACACATTTAGACAGACTTCATAGATGTAGACCTTTTTCAAATAACTTTAAAACTAAAATTAGTGTGAGAGCTGCAGCTCAGTTCAAATGGGGGAAGCTAAGGGTCAGTTAAATAAAAAGGAATCCGGATCTTTGTGGCTGGGTGTGCTCAACTTCGTTTTCCTGCTTGGGGCGAAGCTAAACACAACAGGGACGGGTCTGCTGCTGTTGGTCACAGGCTGGTTGGTTGAGGCCTCCTCACTGCTTGGGGCCTCTGATAACTCCAATAAGTAGCTGTGGCTCTGCACCGGCGACTCCCCAGACTATGACCCAGCTATGTGCCACACTCTTTGAGATATCAGCAGTAGCCTCCGCACACCCACACACTGCACACAGGAGACAAGCAGAAGACTCCTTTACACAACAGCAATTTATAAAACATTCCACACAACAGACACTGCCACCAGCCCACATAACAATTATATATACCCAGGGAAGAAGACACACCTGTCTGCCATCAGCCCATCCCCATGCAATCAACCTATGTGAAAACCACACCCACCAAATGCACACTCACTCTTGGTGCTCACCCATCACACTATCACTGCACTCAAAATCAGGCCGATACAGGTCTACCCCGTTACAAAAGCAACTCACAGGAGCTGAGTAATGGATTCTGAGACACATGGACTCACATCAGGTCCTCTGCAAGTATTTTTATGTAAGTTAGGTCACTTTTTCTGTTTGTATTACTGAGGCAAATCTGGAGTATCCATTGGGATTAGTTTATTTTGTACCTCAGAATTATGTGAAATTGAGATCTGTAAGAACAAAATACTTGCTACCCGTAATGATTAGATGAGTTATTGGTTTCCTTGTGTATGACCCTGCTGATGATTTGTTCTCAGAATCAGCTTTATTGATCAAGTATGCGTGTACACACACAAGGAATTTGACGATGACCACAGAGAACAATTTACTGGCGTAGAAATAGACATAAAACTTAAAACAAGGATAACAAAGCTGAACAAAGTCAGGTAAATATAAACATAGAACTATTAGATGAAAAAATAGGTGTGTATATGTATATATGAATATGTGTGTGTGTGTGTGTGTGTATATAAATAAATAAAACAAATCCCCCTCTCACCATGGATACCATGCGACCACACTTCAGTCCAAACGACATTCCAATGTTGTTGCTGTAGATCCTGTGTGGATCAGTGAGTCGATGTCTCGCTCATTTCTGGCATACAGCTTGATGTCATCCATGTAGAGGAGGTGACTGATGGTTGTTCCACTTCAGAACCGGTATCCGTAGCCAGTCTTTGTGATGATCTGGCTGAGGGGGTTCAGGCCTATGCAGAACAGCAGTGGGGAAATTGCATCGCCTTGGTATATACCGCACTTGATGGTGACTTGTGCAATTGACTTTGAGTTGGCTTCCAGACTTGTTTTCCACAGCTCCCTTGAGTTCTTGATGAAGGCTATTAGTGTCCTGTTGATCTTGTATATTTCCAAGCATTCCAGTATCCATGTATGTGGCATTGAGTCGTAGGCTTTCTTGTAGTCAATCAGTGCACAGATTGGTCTGCCTGGTCTTGCAGTCTCGAGTGACTCCTCTATCAACCAGTAGCTGGTGCTTGGCTCCCCTGGTATTACTGCCCATTCCCTTCTTCATGTATTGAGCCACGTGCCTACTCATCTTAGCCGCTGTGATGCCTGTGATGTGTGGGTCCCATCCATCAGTTGGTTCATTTGTGCTGCCAGGCTGTTAGTTTCTTCAGCCAGTAGGTGTGGATAATTTCAGGGCCAGGTATGAAGAGCTGGACAGCTCTTCATGACTGACTAACCTCTCTTTGTGTTGCCTTGATCTTGGCCTCTAGCCTTCTCCTCCATGTGGCTTGTGGTGTTCATTTTATAGCCAAGCATCTCTAGGATCACTGTTGCTGTGGCGTACATCAGCACTTTGGTCTCGGTTATGGCTTTAGTAGGGATAGCATGTAGTGCTGCATTCACGTCTTGTACTTACATTTACATTTATTCATTTAGCTGACGCTTTTATCCAAAGCGACTTACAATTGCTATACATGTCAGCGGTCACACGCCTCTGGAGCAACTAAGGCTTAAGTGTCTTGCTCAGGGACACAATGGTGGATGTCTCACAGTGGGAATCGAACCCAGGTTGTGTGTTTGGTTAACCCTAAGGGTCCACCTGGATCCCCCCCCCCCCGACAGGGAATCAAATCCCCGATCACCTGTACCAATGTCAGTGGCATTAAGAGCAGAGCTATCCAGGAGCTTTGTATGTATATATATAAAGAAACAATGACCAACAACATAAAGTGTTTATTTAAATTGTAAACAAATACAAACAGTGCAAAGGAATAAATATTGAATGGTTAATGTGATTACTTTATATAGTAGGTAATAAGTGGTGGTTATGTACAGTAAATGCATGTATGCATGCATGTTTATATACCATATATACAGCATGAAGATTTTATCGATGGATGATACATATGATATGTACATGTTTAAGCACAGTGTGTATTGTAAAATGTAAACATATCATGTATAATATGTAGATAAGTGGATGTTGTAGTGTACAGGGTTACTGACACTATGATTTAACAGTTCATGATGGCCTGTGGAAAGAAACAGTTCTTGTTCCTGGCTGTTTTGACGTAAAGTGCTCTGCAGCACCTAGCACAGGGGAGAGATGTCCATGTCTCTAGAAGAGTCAAGTATTTTCTGTTACTTTGACAAAAAATGTAGGTGAAGTTGTCCTCCATATTATGTCAACGACTTAAGTCCTACCAGTTACACACCTACATGATTATGCTTTTAACTTACTAGTTTAGAGTTGTCACTTGAAGCACCTGGTATAAATAGCTCAACATTTAGGGAATAATATATGAAGGATTACAGATCTATAATATTATATTCAACATTCATCAGAAGTCTGTATTTATCAAGACTAAAACTTGAGTACCTGTGTGTGATTTGTGTGAATTAATTCAGCACACATGACTCAGTAAGGAGTCATGCTTTCACATCATGGAGGGTGTGTATCCACCAGGTGGGTGAAGCATGTTTTCTTTGCTTCAGTGGAAATGTGCACAAAGTCAATGCGCTGGATCTCCAGAACAAAATGTGGATCTCACCTTCACTTGGGTCACTGGAGATTTGACATGTGGCGTCCCACTGAGATACGCACTATTGAAATGAAACGCAGCTGTAAAAAAAATGCAAATGGAAGCTCAGATGTTTACAGCTTGGCATGTGAGACATGTCTCCTCAGCCTCGTCTTTAACAGTAATAGGTGCAAATAAACCTCACACCAAGCAGAAAATGACAATTTTTAGGCCACTGGGAAATTCTCTGTTTTACTGCAAATCACACACAGAAAAAGAATAAAAACCTGGACTGTGCATGCACACACAGAAACACACGAACATGTCCATACGCTGACAAATGCAAATTGCAATGCAAATCAACATGCAAATAAACATACAGATGCAGTCTTTCACACAGGAAAAATGCTATTGTCAAATAGCAACAGTGAGACAGGATATAGCCCTTCAAACCCTCATATCTAATGTGTTCTGGCAGCTGACATATGAGCAACATACAGTTAAGAGATGTCAGCGGGGGCTCTGGAGGCGTATGATAGCTGCGAGGCCAAATCAGCCTCCAGCTCTGGTTCTCTCATGCTGGAAACTCGCCTCATTTTTATTTCTGATCCCTTCTGTGTGAATATGAGAGGAGTATGAAATGAGTGGAAGAGTGCAATTCAAAACAAAATATGCAGTATGTAAAATCAATGTGTGTGTGTTTGTCAGTGTGAACACTAACACTGCTGCACCACTCTGCAGGTGATGATCCTGTACTTCCACCCCAGTGTGTTTCGCTGTATCCTCCTGAGGTGGGTTCGCCTCCTGGGTTTCGCCATCATGTATGGCACCGTCATCCTCAAGCTGTACAGGTACTGTAAAATGAAGCGAGAGCTGAAAGCACTAAAATCAAAACAGTGGTTATCATCATATTAGTGAGTTATGGCATGTCCTGCATGTTTTATCCCTCATCCTATGAATGATTTATCATTATTTATTCCTATTTCTAATATAGAATACTGAAGTGAAGATAAAACAATAAACTAAAAAAATAGTCAAGCCTCTCCTTTCCTTCTCTCCTCAGTTCTTCTCTCCTCCTGTCTGCTCTCCTCATCTCATTATGTCTCTGCTCCTCTCCTCTCCTTTCCTTGTCACCTTGTTTTAACTCCTCTCCTGTTTTCTCTTGCTCTTGTCTCCTCCTGTTCTTGTCTTTTTATCTCCTGTCTTTGTCTCATTTACTCTCCTATTTTCTCCTCTCCTTGTCTAAATTCTCATCTACTGTTTTCTCCTGTCTTTGTCTCTTCTCCTCCCTTCCTATCTCCTATCCCATCCTTATCTCCTTTCCTCCAATTGTCTCATTTCTTCCTTGTCTCGTATAATCTGCTTGACTCCTCTGCTCTCTTCCTTTTTCCTCTCCTCTCCTTGTCTCCTCACCTCACCTCTCCTCTTTACATATCCTCACCTTTTCCTCTGCTCACCTCATATTCTTTCCCCTCTTCTCTTTCTATCTCCTTTCCTCTATGCTCATCTCCTCTCCTTACCTCATCTCCACTCCCCATCCTCTCTTCCTCCTCTTCTTTCCTGATATTAACTTGCCCTATGAGTTAGCCTTTCTCAGTTTCAATAATTCAGCTCCCTCTCAGTCTGCACACTTGTGCGCACACACACACAACACACACATCCATGCAGTTTTGCCAATAAACACATCTGAATTTCACATCAGGTTCGGCCTATATGCGTCTGCCTGCTGAAGTATCTATTCAGACACAAACTCACTTCCTGCTCTTCAGCTACGAGCAAGTGTTGCTGAGATGGGAGAAGGAGGTCAAAGGCTGGCCAGAGTGTTCCCTTGGCAAAATTACCAATTAGATTTTTTTCAGAGCTTGCTGGGTGTGAAGTATGCCCCGGGGCAAGCTCTTACGGCCCGGCCCCACTGAATATGTGAGAGATAAGATAGATTTGTCACAGTCTAGTCGCGAGGGAACAGATGAGCACAGTACAGAGATGATTGAGAATTGGCTGTTAGTATGTCTTGATGGTGTTATATACTATATATGCTATTGTTGTACCCATATAGCTTTGTTTACCCAGCATCAGATCACTTTCTCTGATGTGTTGCATTTTTAATTCCCTTTGCAGAGGCGTATTGTCTTGTGTGTATGCAGTGAAGATATTTAGTAAATAAATAAACCAATGTACCTCTGCATGCATTTAGTCTAATAAGTTAGTTCCAAACACATTTGTTCAACCACCTCCAAGTTGAAAGATTTAAAACTGGAAAGTTTTTAAATTTCCCTTTAGATTATTAAATATAAAAAAATTTGCACCCTAGTTCTCCTCTCTGTTACAACATGAATTAAACCAAACATGAATGAATTGAAATTTTCTCCCTGCTCCTTTTAATTCAAGTGGGCATGTTAACAAGAGTCTGGGGCATGAGTTGTCGATAGCAGGAAGAAAATCTTTTCTATACTCACCCTGCTTGTCATGATTCCACCATGATTTCTCTCTCCCAGGGTGTTAAAGGTGTTCCTGTCCCGCACGGCCCAGAGGACGCCTTACATGACCGGCTGGCGAGTCCTGCGCCTGCTGGCAGTGATTTTGCTTGTGGTGCTGTGGTTTCTGGTGGCCTGGACCTCCGCTGTGTGCCAGAACCCCGAGCTGAGTCAGGCCCTGATCGCTGCAGGCCTCACCCCAGAGGGGCTGCAGTTCAGCATGTGTCTGCTGGACCGATGGGACTACATGATGGCTGTCGGTAAGTGTTTGTGTGTGTGTGTGTGTGAGAGTGTGAGTGTTTGTTTTCCCCATTTCTACATGTATATGTGATATGATGTGTAGTGATGTTTTTACAGGACAAGAAATGAGTGAGGAAATGTTGGTCCTACTTACCACTTTACTGCAAAGGAGCTTTTGGACTTATAGCTTGGGTCTAGGCTGCTTGGCTAAGGCTAAAGATTAAGTTTGGTTTAGAAACTTTGCTTTTTCAAAAAAATCTGCAGGGTGGGTCAGGCGGAAAAGCTGCCAGGTAGCACTTGTAACTCTTCTAACAATTTGGTTGTAAATGCAAAAAATGTGTTAATTTTCCAGTGCTCCAGCACAGTATTTCTAAACTTTTGCTTGACTCTGCATTGAATAAAGGCTGTGTGAGTTTCTCCAAAAAGAGTACCTTAAAAGGTACCCTGTGGAGTTCTTGACTACTCATAGCACTATGGAGTAATGTTTTTATGAGTGGGTTCTTTTTTCCCTTTGGATCTCATGCACATATTCTGCCAATGGTTTCAGACTATTACACTCTACAGGTGGCGGTAATGTCACAACAAATGTAGCAATACCAACAAAGGTATTAAAGTCAAGGACTGCTAGCAAGAAAAAATGCTTTAAAAGTAACCCCTGCAAATGTTTTTCGAGAAAAGAAAACACATTTGTCAGACCACAGAAACAATGTGTTTTTACCAGAAACCTCCATGGGGCAGGCTGAAAGGAAATGTTTCATTGCCCTCTCTTGTGCTTTCAAGTCCCTTATTTATGGGCGATGTTACAGTATAGTGTTGCAACAACGTTAGAGGTTAAACCACTGAAGGACAGCAAAAACAAGATTTTCATTAAAGGTACAATGTTACAGAAGCTCTAAGTGGCCATCCATTCAAAAATATTTGAATGGATGGCCACTTAGGGCTTCCATAAAATGTGTGAGAATTGAGAGAACTGTCAAGCTGTCAAATTCATACTCCAAAACAAATAAGGGGCAGCATATCACATATCTACGGAAGCCCTAAGCGGCCATCCATTCAAATATTTTTTTACTCTGTTTTCCCGTAATAACGGGATAAGTATCTCTTGATCTTGAGATAACAGACCACTGCTGAATACAGGGGTCGGCTGGTGTATTTCTTTAGGATATTTTACAGTGTGACTGGTTAGCTCAGTTGATAGAGCACAGGACTCAATGCAGGGCTCTACGCTAACCTTTTTCCCAAGGAGCACATGTGCTTCTAAATGAAAAAATTTAGGAGCACACAAAGAAATTTAAGAGCACAGCGAAAAATATAACAGATTTTAACAAACTATTTATTATACACTTATTTATACTACATGTGCTCCTTCTCCTTGTGTTCAACTATGGTATGAAACCATTGGAGGACTATGGAAGTGAAGACCCTTGTATCTGTACACCTCGGCATCGGCCTTAATATTTTGTTAAAGCTTTTTAAAATATTGAAACAGATGTTTTGAAAAGTTGACACATTGAAAAATAGCTTTTAAAATACTGATCACTGATAATGTGTTTGTTACACATGGTAGCTCCGCTTTAATCTTGAGAAGCTGCAGAGCTGCAGTCTCTATTCATTCAACTTACACTGTAAATTTCCAGCAAAACTGAGACTTTTTGAAGACCCTTTTCTCGCACTCTCTCTTGCCTGCCATTCACCGGTTTTGGTGCATGCCAAACTCTAAAAGAAGAAAATATTCTTTTTGTGGTTCATCAACGGTGAGAATTATCCGAAAGTCCCGCGAGGTGCGGACAACACGGCACAACACGGGCGAAGCTGGGGCACCATCTTTACAGCAAGCGTTCTTCTTCCGCCACCACACACACGCTACGCCTACACATGCGCACTGACGACCCAGGGTTAGGTTTACAATTTTGGATTTATTTACGCACTTTAAAAACATTTATTGAAAGTTTTATCCTTTTTACAAGTTTATTTACAGCATTAAATGTTGAAATGTTTATTGTTAATAGGCAGTATATTAACTTATTGGGAGAAAACTGGTAGTTCGTATGTAAAATCAGATGTTGAGCACCCCCATATCGCCAAAATGGCATGATCCTTGTTTCGCTGCGAAGCTTCGACTGTGAGATTGAATCAGTTGAAGCATCAAATCTTCGACTATTCGGGTTCAGCCCTAGTAATATTATAACATTAGATAAAAAGTTCTATTTTAATCTAATAGTTTACTGTTGGTATTTTAATATATAAATTATTTAATTTTGATATATGTAGGCTATTGTCATTTTATGTAATAGTAGACTACATAAAATACTACATAAAATATAATAATTCCAGTTGGACAAAACAGCAGTCTGATGTTTTCTTGTGCAAAAAAAATGGCCTACTTAATTTGTTAATGCTACTATATCATCAATAATCAGAACCATTCATGCAGGAGGAGTTCAACATTTGAAAGTTTACTGTAGCACGTGAAACTTTTTTAATGTCCCGCCCCATCCAGGCTGTAATTGGTCAGTTGACGAAAAGTGAAATTAACGAGCACATCGATTTTATGAGGCTTTAAGCCAGCCAAACCCACAACTTCTTTATCTTCTCCCTACTGTCTTCTGTCTCACCGCTCCAGCTGCTGACATGTCAGTCTTTGTTTTTGTAACGAGCTGTTGCTGAAGCGGCCAACGAGCGACCCGCACACCGGGAACTCTCTCGGTGCTCTGGTGACTAGCTGGCTTTTTTCCTACCAGAGTTTCAACAACTCTTATTTGACTGACACCAGTTTAGCGTCGCGTCCTACCTGCTACTCGGGGCGGGGTGTTTTCAACGATTATCAGAGCAGCGCAGCAGGGAGCGGGATTATTGTAGGTTGTAGTCACGGTAGTTACTCGCACATTGTGCTCGTAAATAATTTTTCCAGTTCGCACATATCGATTTATAGGGGCATATGTGAGAAAAATGGTCGCACTGTAGAGCCCTGCAATGTAATCCAAGGATTGCGTGTTTGACTCCTGCTCTCAACTACTTATTTTTCCTTGTTTTGTGTGTTTTTTATTGTCCTCTTCAACAAAGTTGTTATGAAGCGATTCAGGGGAATCCAATCACACATTTCCTGACAGCTATTTCAAAGGTCCCGAAATAGACGTCAGGAAATGTATAACATTAAATGGATTCCCCTGAATGAGAAGCACAGGAATTTCCTCTGCCAGAGAATGATGGGGCCGGTCTCTTAATAAGAACTTTGTTGAAGAGGATAATGAAAAAGATACAAAAGAAAAAAAGGTTTGTCTTCCATGAGGATTGAACCCATAACTCCACTGATGCAGATAGTGAAATTACCATTAAACCACTGTGTTAAACTACAGTTTTTTTTATCTCGGATTCAAGAGAAAACAACAGTTGTTATCTCGAGATCAGAAGATAATTGTCCCGTTATCACTGGAAAACAGAGTAAAGAAATATTTGAATGGAAGGCCGCTTAGGGCTTCCATACATATCAGGTCATATTGTTGCTAACTGCTGTTAGCTAGTTAGCTGTGTAGCTAACATAACAGTTCTAGCTAAATGAGTCTGGACTGGGCAGAACCGAAGCCGGGCGAGTTTGCAATGAAACCAGGCTCAGCGGCCTCCCAGTGGACCGAACACAGCTCTTAAGGCCAGTTTGAAGATAGGGACTATAGTAACAAAGTGATTTTCAGCGGCTCTGACCAGGACTCTGACTCCAAGGATGACAGAGACATTGCTGCTTCAGGCAGAGACAGGAGAATCATCATCATGTGGGAGAGGAGCGAGAGGGACGCATCAGAGAGGCAAAAGAGTGCAGAGCCAGAATATTTTCAGACCTAACTGATTTAAGGTTTTTTTTGACTGGACTTTTACTGGAACTGGTGGCATTTCTAAAAACATTGTAAGAAATAATGTCAGTATGCTGCCTCAACTGTGTCCTAAGGCTCCACTGCCAGTGTGGTCAAAAGGCAAACAGCCTGCAGTTCAGAAACTGACACACACATAAGGAAAAAAGATACTCTCCGACCTCACAGAATTGAGTTTTCAATAGTGCACGACATCCGACTCACCTATAGTTGACAGTGCAGTCCTCTCCTATGCTTTATAGAACCTGATATTCCCGACAGCAAATGAATGACAAACAAATAGAAGGGACTGTTTGAAGTTGCTAAACTGCAAATTTCCAGTGAGTCGTCTGCACAATGCAGCCATTGTTGTTCAAGTGACAAACATAAATAGGTAAGGGCTTCAGAATCTCAGTCCTGTATAAATGTGATGAAATCCTCTGATTTGGTGGGTTTTTTGTTGGAGCTAAATAGAGTTACCTCTTTAACCAAGGCATAAAATGCTCCAAAACTAACTTATTAGTCTGTTTATTCAGTGCCCTGCCCTCGAAGCAGTATTTTGAAAAACGTCAGCTCTTAAATGCCTGATGCCTTTGATGGATGCAGTTGTGAATTTTGAGGGTGTTTGATTTTCCTTTTACTGACAGTTTAATGAATTAAGTTAACAATGGGCTGCTCTTAAAGGAGTCCTACCTACTGCATTTCCAGACCTGTAGTTCTGTGACTCCTGTATGGTAGCTTTGCATGATTCAAAGTTAGAAAAAATAAGCCCACTGTCTTCTGATTGGCCAAGACCCTAGGAGGACAGGTGTCTGGAGCAAATGATCACTCAAGCCGATTTTTTTTTTCATATGTGAGTAGAAAAAATCTGGAGCATCTGGGACAGGGGAAATCTGAGGCTTTGGCTAACAGAGATTTTTATTTTTTTTTACCTTACTATTTGAAGTTTTGGCCTTGTTTAACATGAATATCTGACATTGTAACATTATGGATATGAGATAAAATATGTACAAGCATAATAGGTCTCCTTTAAACAAGATGGAGTACCTCTTGCTTACAGTGTCTTGGGCTGCCACCAGCATGAAAGCAGAACACCTCTAGAGGGCAGGAGGTTCTTCCAAGTCCCTTATTTATATTTTTAGCCCTTCGCCACAAGCATGTCTCCAAGGACTTTCCAAAGGATAAGCCTATCTAGTTTTAACTAGACAATAATCTATCTAACTACTGTATAATGTATTATGGAGCATTATAAAACAAAGGAAAGCAAACTTAACTACAACAGCAGAGTATTCACCCCAATCTATAGGCTTTATTATCTAAACTCAACCTGTTTCCTACCTAACCAAGCCACATATAAAATGTCAAGGCTCTTTTTTTAGAGTGAGTAAAGTTACCTCTTTTTACCTGTAGTAGGAGCCCCTCATGGACTGTACAAACATTTAAAAAAAAACAGGGTTGTTACTACTACTTGTTAATACTTTTAAAAAACAAAAAAATCTTGCAACAAAAGCATGAAATAAAATATTGAGAAAATAACCATCCCCATTTTCTAACCCCATCTCCAAGACTAGTCCCTAAGACTAGTCCCTGAAATGGTTGTCAAGCACAAAGAGTGAACTGTGAATAGGTGAGAAGTTGCAGGTACTATCCCTCAAGTATCCTGTAAGAACCCAGATGGCCTTGTGTGTGCATTATAGTAGCTTTCTAATGACCTATTCTTGAAGCAGGAGGCAGTGATGGGCACCTCACTGAAGCCAGTCTGACAGCAGGGGAGACTAATCCTGTTTGGAAAGAGGAAAAGGATGGATCCCTGAGAGGAGCTTGGTCTGCCTCTGAAAACTGATAGACAGGCAGACACAGAGAGAGAAAGAGAGAGAGAGAAGTGGCAGGGAAAAAGAGGAGTGAAGCCTGTGAAGTATGAAGCTTGTAGGGATGTGGGCAACGATGCAGAGAGTTTTCCGCCAGCTGGGGAGGGGGAGAACTTAAAACGAAGAGAAGAAGAAGAAGAAGAAGAGGGAGCTGCTGATGGGAGGACAGCTAAGGACACTCTGGAGACAGGACAGAGGAACGCAGCATCTTCAGAGGAACAAACACAGCACTTTAAATGGATTGAATACATAGAGCACAACAATCCTTCCGTTTTTGTTTTTGAATCTGTATGTGTGTGTGTGTGTGTGTGTGTGCATGTTCAAAACAAGATAGGAAAAGAGGGATCCCCGCTGTTCGATCTGACAGCTAGTGAAAACACACCGGTGTGCTGAGGCTACGCTGAAGGACAGGAAGCACCCTGCTGTGGAGGATTTTAACAATGCAAGCCGCGGTTCAAATCATGCTTGTGAAAATGAATCTGGTTGCTTTTTGGTGTTTTCACGTGTTTTGTCCTAATACTGACAAGGGAACACATGTTTGTCTAAAAATGAACAAGTCATCCTATTTTGTCTTTAAATGCAGAGCAAAACAGAGCTGATGCAAAACGCTATTGATAATGTCAACAATAAAGATTTAATTTGAATCCGCAATTAATACGCATTAGTTGGAATTGTTATCCTTTCCCTCTTGTAAGCAGCTCTCACTGCATCCTGATTCAACAGCTAAATACCATGTAATTACTTATGATTTATGGACTAGGCCTATTCATGAATATTAATGGACTATAATCACTGTAAAGACTTTATGGACTTATGTGCCAACACAGTCCTGTTTCTTTGCTGCTGCCTGCAATCAAAACAATGTCTGCAAAGCTTGTATCAAAAGAAAAGCTCTTGGTGATGCTCATTTGGAATTTTCATATGCAGCACATTATAACGGAAATTTTTTATTTTATTTGAAAACATATTGTTTTTTCCCTTCGCAGTAAAATAAGCATAATCCTTTCTTTTCTACACCAGAGAGCAGCAAATACAAGATATTTTAGTTTGCTTCAAGACATGATTTCATACCTCCATAATGCAGCAACCCTAAAGGAATCCTCTTCATCATATTCCAAATAAGTAAAATCGATTTTTGCAACTGGTATTATTTAAAATTTCATTACACCAGCAATTTAAGTGATAATGAGCTATCTGTGCACATACACTGTACAGTATATTCTGAAATATGTTGATAACCCTGAAGATAGCTAGCTTTATGAATAAATCTTCCCTGTGAATTGCATTGCTGTGTGACCTTGGTGAGATAGCAGGAATGTGTCAACACACTATTGAGGAAGCAGCTGCCTCATTTGAGGGAAGAACTGCAAACACAGGGATTCTTGCTAAATTAGGAACTGCTAAATTTGAAACCACTATTGCCATCAACAACAGCGTCAAGTGTCAAAGCAGGGTTGAGGATTCAGTTCTTTATGCCTGCTTTTTTAAACTGTGTGGTGAACGACAACATTGCTGTGTGTTATCACAGTGACTATGCATTTGCATTTTGCAGGTTTTCCAGTCAGAGCAACAGTGCTGCTTTCATTTAATTGCAAAGAATGATTGAATCAGTACTCAAAGGAATTGTTTGACATTCTAAGACATATATTTTGGGTTAGATGCGTAGATTGATACCACTGTCAAATCTGTGAGTAAGTACGGAGCTGGAGCTGGGAGGTGGTTAACCTAGCTTAGCATAAAGACTGGAAACAGGGGGAAACAGCTAGCCTGGCTCTGTCCAAAGGTTAAAATAACAATTTGGAAACCAGCTATTTGTCCCTATTTCCAGAAAAACCACCCAAAATAACATACCCAAAATGAATCAGTAAAAACTCCACAACTATTAGGCCTAGATGCATAGGTCTCCTTTGATAGGTCAGAAGCTAAGGAACATGAATCAATCAAATGAACCTATTTATTTTTCTATTAAAGAATAAATGGAGATGCAATAAAGGAAAATATGGTATTTTCATCCTCGCCTGGTATAAAATCTATATTTTAATAGCAATATCACCATCAAAACCATCATCCAACACTTTATAATGCAACAAAATATCTTCTAATATACCTGGAATACAACTGTAACTGTAAATTTGATGAAAAGAAACTAATATACAACAGTTATTACACACTTTTTCAAAAATATGCCAGAAGAATGTCCATGTTTTGGCCATATTTACTGTTATATATATGTTCACTATACATCGTCAGAGTCTTTTTGTCAGTCTAGTTGCCAGGTGTGGTATCTTGTGGTGCTTGTACAGAGACAAAAAAGTATAGATTGAGTTTGGTACTTTGTTCTTCTAAAAGAGACAAAAGTTTTTACTGAGTAAAGGTCTTACTCAAAGACATTAAACCTAATTAACCTAATTAAAACTCATGAAATAAAAGACAGTAAAGACTGAGAAGAAATGGAGTCTTCTAACCGCTTCATTTGTTATTTGTTTCTTATGTTTTCCAGCGGAGTTCCTGTTCCTGCTATGGGGCGTGCACCTCTGCTATGCTGTCCGCACCATACCTTCAGCTTTTCACGAGCCACGTTACATGGCAGTCGCCATCTACAATGAGCTCCTTTTATCAGCCATCTTCCACATCATCAGGTTGGTAAGGAAAAGGGGAGAAACAGATGATTGGTTATAAGTGAATGGCAAAATTTTGTCCTCTGATTTGCTGACTGAGAGAGAAAAACAGACAAAGGGAAGATGTAGAGGTGGGCGTAGCATAAAAGAGACATGAAACAGAGCTAAGACTGTAGAACAATGAAGTGCGTTTCTTTATCAACATCTCTGTGACAGTAATTAGGAAATTGTGAACAATGGCAAGGGGCTTAATAGACTTCCCCTTCTTGCACCAAAAGCTGTTGTTTAATCATAATCATAGAGATATTTGACTGTTAGAGCTGGCATTACAAGTGCTGAACATGTTAGATGAAAGGCAGAGAGTTCACCCACCCCCTTCATCAGGGAAATGAACAGTGTCAGCAGAGCGCCTGGGTAAGCCAATTGAAAGGAGGTGAATAAAAACTGTCTTCCACAGGCAGAAACACAGCATAGAACTACTGTGCCAGAGCCCGAAATAAACTCTCTGTGCCCTGTAACTGTCTGGCGGTCTTTATGTCACTCATTCACAAAAGTACAAATACCTCAAATAAGCTAAATGTTACCCAAATTTTGAGGTGATAATGGCTGGATTCAACATGGACTATACTTCTTTGAAGGAATACATTACCATAGTACTTAAAGTCTTAAAGCTGTACCAATCGAATTTTATATAATCCATTATTAACAATGAATTGAATAATTATGTGTAATGTGAAAAGAAGAAAAGATCGCTCATAGTTGAACTCACAGAGATGTAAACTGAATAGCTCTATGGAGCTTTATAGCCTCTTTTACTTCATTGTTTTGGTTGGACACCTGTTTTCATTAACTCACTTATAAACACACATCTGCCCAGTACCAAACAGTAGACAAAGTTAGCAACTAGCTGGTGAACATAGAGCAGTTAGCAGCTAAAGAGCCAGATAATTTGCTCAGGTGTTGGTGGAGACCAAACAAGACCTAAAAGTTGAGTTATATTGACTTACACTCATCATTTGGTCAGGAACATGAATCCAAATTAATGCTAATGGATGCTGGATGTGTAACTAGGCATCTGTTTGCAATCATGTTACCCATAGCAACTTTAAAAGGTATTAATATATCAAGTTGCATTTTAAGCTTGTTTAGCTGGCCCCCAATTGGCCAAAAATTATTAGAATCTCTTTTAAATTGTCAGTGTTTTTTTATTCTCCCTGTCTTGTTTCTTACACAACACCATTTTACAAGCCTAGTCTTTCTCAAGATTAAGCTAAATGTCGCAACATTTTCTGGTTTGGATGCACTCATTTTATTACACGTTTGAAGACAACCTACTGTATGTCGAATGTTTCGCAAAACAGACTGGAGGCTGATATGATGAATGTGATTTTCCTACATTCAGGCAGCTACTTAATGTTTGTCTTGCATGACAATCAGCTTGCAGAGACTTGAAATTTGATTGAGATGACACCTTACAATACATGTAAATCTTTAAATGTTGTTGAGTAGTAACACAGTTGACGGCAGAACAGAAAAAACAGATCTGTTTAAAGAATGGTGTAAGTAGTAATACCCACATTTTTTATTACACTCCTAAAGCAAAGAATGCTTTGTCAATCCTATTGCAGAGGGAATAAAAGCGGTCAGGTGGTTTATGTAGTACGCCTGCAGAAGCCTGGGGCAAAAGAAATCCATTTGTCACACTTTCTCAGATAAAGCTGTTGGTGATTGAATATTCTTTCATTTAGGCAGCAGTCTATTGTGCTCAGCTGGACAAAAAGGAAAAGATCACATTTCTTTTAATCTGTTGAGAAACTGAAAAGTCCAATGGGTACACCTTCATCAGTGGTGTGAAACTGTAATAAATCAAACTGTTCTCGCTTGCTGGGGAATAAACATTAGTAGTTTTTGGTGAGCTGACAGAGTCAGTCTGCTGCTGTGGCCCAGAGATAAGGCTGTACTTGCGTGGGATGTGCTGTGTGTGTGTGTGTCTGTATGCATGTGTGTGTGGTGGAGGGTTGATGAAAAAACATGTACCTAAACAGGCTAAGCTTTTGGATATCTAGATTAGAATTATGGATGTGAATGTTATTTTTGGTAGTGATGAAAAAGGAAGAACAACCTCTTAGCCACCTTTGTGGACCTCTGACAACTCAGTACTTTAGGAATGTTTCTCTCACTCATTCTCTTTCTCTCCAGCTCATTCACTTACTCACACGCACACACAAAGAGGAACCTTTTCACAGACTGACTTTGTACAAATACACAATACTCAACTTGATCCTGGCTTATAATGATTTATTGTGTCTGGCTTTGATTGGTTGTAAGAAAATTGGTGCCAAATTGCAGCCACTTGTTAGAGCCCATTAAGGCTTTTGTGTGCTTTTCACATTCTTCAGTGATAATTGGAGTGATTACTGATACTGGTGTTCATAAATACAATACAACTTAGCATTTAAAACAGCGATAATAATGGGAATGATGACACGATTGTTTAAAATAAGCCACAAGCTACCAAAATTGCTGCTGTCAGCTTTGACATAGATTCTGCACGTATCTGGATTGAGTCAGTGGTGACAGAAATGGGACACAATTCCTCAGTGCAGAATTACTTGATTTGGTGGGTTTGCCGATGGTGGCAGAAAACAATGTCTCTACTCTGCTCTATAAACTTTATATGGATCAACAATGTAGCAAATTGCTATACAGTGTAAAAATAAAGAAAACAGCAACAGATGTTAAAAAAAAAAATAAAACTACATACAGGTGCATCTCAGAAAATTAGAATATCGTGAAAAAGTTCATTTATTTCAGTAATTCAACTTAAAAGGTGAAACTAATATATTATATAGACTCATTTCATGCAAAGTGAGATATTTCAAGCCTTTATTTGATATAATTTTGATGATTATTGCGTACAGCTTATGAAAACCCCAAATTCAAAATCTCTTCACGATATTCAAATTTTCTGAGATGCACCTGTACTGCCAAATTCTCTGAAACGCCTTTGGAAACGGCTTATGGTAGACAAATGGACATTCAATTCACAAGCAACACACTCCCTCCAAACTTTCGACATCTGTGGCATTGTGCTGTATGATGGAACTGCACATTTTCGAGTGGCCTAAGGCACACATGTGCAATACCCATACTGTTTGATTAGCATCTTGATATGCCACCTGTGAGGTAGAGGGATAATCTCGGCATAGTGCTCGCTAACATAACATAACATAACATTTTGACAGATTTGTGAACAATATTTGAGCGAAGTAAGCCTTTTGTGTACATTGAGAAAGTCTTGGATCTTTCAGTTCAGCTCATGATGAATGGGGGCAAAAACAAGTGTTGCATTTATAATTTTGTTCAGCATAGTTTGGTGACGTGCATCCTTTTTACAGTCTATGGGTGCGTCTGGCATTCACATTAACTTTATTTTAACTTTATTTAACTAATATTATTTTGGATGCTAATTTTGGCTACTGAAAAACAGGCTTTGAACTAAATGTACTTACTGCAAAAAACTGCCAAATCCTTAGAGTGTCTTTTAGTACAACCTTAACGATACATTTTTAGGCGACCAAAATGTTACAATTAACTTTCATGAACAAATGATCAAAGTTCTTAGACAGCACTCAAAAACAAGTTTATGGCACATTAAATGAACACAGCACAGTGTATAGACAGCTTAAGTGTCCCCCTTTGTGGTGGACCACCATGGGACCTTATTTCAGAAAATAAGTGTGTGTGACGTATCGATCATGCACTAATGTTAAGGTTAGATAGCTGACATTACGCTTTTTTAACACACACCAAAAGCTGGTTCCACATACTAATATGTTCACCTCTTTTAATACTTTTAATAAATGTGTCATGGTGACGGCCATGTTGGTGATGTATATTGTGCGAGACAGCAGATGTAGTTCATTGAGTGGTTTCACACAAACCTAAATGTTACATTACTGTTAAAATAAAATATGTGTAAACCAGGGCACAATTCAAATGCTATAAAAAACTGTTTCTCGCCATTGTCTACCATACATATTTTCTCCAAAATAAGATCCTTTGAGGCGGAAGCAGAAGGGACAGAGTAATCAATCACTATGTAGCCAAGCCTTAAAACCACACAAGCCCAGACCTGCCCGGTATCGGGTGGGACAATCGACAAAATGTAAATGGGAAATCATGGATAATCAGATTATTTTTCACCCTATGCCACACACCTCCGTGAAGCTAGGAGGCTCAGCTATCATCTCAAACATTTTTATCCACACCAAACACACATCAAACACCAAGCATCTAAATAAATTTATATAACAAAATAAATTGCTCTGTAATCACTGTACATGGCTGCACAAGTTGCCTTCCACATATCTCTACTCTCATAATACACTGCAGTCTAAAGAACGCTGAGCTTCAGCTCTGTTCACTCGTTTCACTCATATTACAAAACCCACAGAGTTATTAGCCGACTAATAATAACAACAAACGCAGCAATATACATTTACAGTTACATCCGCTGACTTACTTTTGTTGTTTTCGTTGTATTCAGTCCAAAACAGCTGTTACTCTGTGTCAATAGAGACCTACCTCGCGGGCCACCATCTTGGTGAGGTCAGTGAGCTCTTTAGGTTTCCTTTCTCTCATCAAATTGAAGGAGAGAAGAAGAGTTGCTTTGGGGGAGACTGTCTTTATCAGCCTCTACTGGCCGTCCCGTAGGAGCTATAGACATTCAATATAACAATCGATTAATCTGCTCAAGACAAAGAGAAAGAGCCCTGTAGGATGTTCTGTTCTCAACTTATGCGCCTGTTAAGCACAGGAGTACTTTTGGTTACAGGAATATTGATCAATATTCACTGTTTTTATCAATATTTCAATGTTTTGATTATGGTTATGTTATTTGGAACGTGGTTGTAGGGACAGAAATAGTGTTTTGAAGAAAACTCCCAATAGAAGTGAACATATAAACAGTAAATATGGCCAAAACAGTGACATTTGCCTGGCATATTTTTGAAAAATTGTGTAATAACAGTTGTATATTAGTTTCTTTTCATCAAATTTACAGTTACAGTTGTATTCCAGGTGTATTAGAAGATATTTAGTTGCATTATAATGAGTTGGATGATGGTTTTGATGGTGATATAGCTATTAAAATTTAGATTTCATACCAGGCGAGGATGAAAATATATTTTCCTTTATTGCATCTCCATTTATTCTTTAATAGAAAAATAAACAAGTTAATTTCGATCCATATTCCTTAGCTACTGACCTATCAAAAGAGAATTTACTCAAGATCGTGAAAACTGTGGCATGTCTTGTGACAATAAGTATAAGCATCAGCATCATACCAATTTGTAACACAATTTGTATTATCAAATCTATTTTTTCACATTAGCTCAGCTTCATATTTTTTCACCGTACCCTCTAGTAACTGCCGAAGTACCCCTTGGGGTACAAGTACTAGTTGGGATCACTGATGGGAGCATAATTTACAAAATGAACATCATGCTGTATTGAAGAAGACTTGAAACTGGTGATTTAGACCATAAACTCGTTAGGAAAGTGTTTACTGATAATTTACATTTATTCATTTAGCTGACGCTTTTACCCAAAGCGACTTACACCTGCTATACATGTCAGAGGTTGCACACCTCTGGAGCAACGAGGGGTTAAGTGTCTTGCTCAGGGACACAATGGTGGGTAGGTCACAGTGGGGGATTGGACCCGGGTCTCTCACACCAAATGTTGAGACCCGCTTTTAATGACCGTCAATGTACGGGAAAAACAATACAGCCTCTGTTACGCATAAAGCTAAAAAAACGTATTGTGAGCTCATTGTAACTAAGAGGCTAAATGCTAATGCCAAATATTACTTTGCACACTGAGATGGTCAAGCTAACGTTAATGAACTAAACTCTTAAGGGGTGCTCCAGGTGAATGCCATTGAGAGAGACATACAAGAAGAATTACACAGTTTAGTATTTTCTGTCAATGAGGAAGAAACAGCAGAAAATCATACAAAACAAGATTTACGATACTACAGCCATGCTAGCAGCTCAGACTGGTGCTTAAAAAGCTAAATGACGTAATTTGCTGACAATGACAATGCAAACATGCTGATATTTATCAAGTTCAGCATTTTAGTTTAGCATGTTAGCATCCTAACATTTGCTAATTTGCAACAAACGTAAAGTAAAATATCATCTGTTAGCATGGCTAAATATATAAGTCTTGTATTATCAAGTGTTTATTTTGGCAGCTACCTGTGGCTCTTTAGTATTCAGCATTCAAAATGTATCTTGCCTCAAAACAAAATAACCGCACTACCTCAAAACCAAGTTTAGGTGAACACATCTTTCATAAACTTTACAGGTGGCAATTGGTTCTAATATACAGCTACTGTTATCATTTCCCCTCAGTTTTGCTTTTATGGCTCTATACGGTTTTTGAAGTGGAGGTTGCCTCGGGGTTGTGGTACATTTTGTTCTGCTCGTCCAGAGAATCACTAAAGGCTGCTTTTAATGTCTATGTATGTGTGTCTGAGTGAATTACACAGACCCAACTAGCTGGCTTTCAACTGCACCTTTGATAAAGTGCTGTTGAATAAGCAGAATGTCCCTTTCTGCAGGTTCTCTCTGGTGCCGGGTCTGCACCCTGACTGGATGCTCATGTTGTTCTTTGCTCACACTCATCTGACCGTGACTGTGACTCTGAGCCTGCTGCTCATTCCAAAGGTAACACTTCACACCTGTAGCTCATGAACCATGTCAGTTATTAGTTTACTAGACTGTCAGTAAGTAGTTGCAAGTAAGTACATTTACATTACAGTACATTTACTTAAGAACTGTACTTGTGTTGAGCTACTTTAGAGTATATCCATTTTATGTTACAGTACTTTATACAACTACTTCTTTACATTTCTCCCAATCATTTGGCTTGTGACCCCTTACAACAGGGTCTGGGTGGGGGTCCTTGTCATGTTTGGGTTGTTTGTAGTTCCACCAAAGGAAGATTTCCTCTCTGAACTTCACACATGGTTTCATTTAAATATTTGTTTAAAGCCCAAAGAGCTAAAATGATTCAATATTTCACAAATATATTTTTATTAATAATCTTTAGACACATCAGATTTATCTTATGACCCTATGGAGGGGCCTGACATAGATAAACCAGCAGTAAAATGATACTTACACATGGATACATTAGCATTAACAACCTAATAATGTAATACATAATAATATATTAGTCACAAGAGCCATTTTTCTGTAGAACGAGGACTTTTGCTTTTGATACTTTAAGTATATACAACGTAAAAGACTTTTAAGTAATTTTACGAATGCTTGTGAGTAAGTGTTTTTACATTGTTACTTGTTTTGCAGTCTCATACCGTTTTCAGAGAAATTATTCTCTTCAAATTAAATAGTTTTAATTTAGGCGAACAAAAAAATATTCTATGCGTGATATTTGCAGGTTTGCTATCACACAAAGTGCACTGTAAGCAAGCAAATAGGGAAATGGGTAACACTGAGTGAAAGAGGTTGTTATAGTGCACTCGTGTGCATAATAGCAAACACATGAATAAGTGTATTGATAGAAACATAGATTTGAGTTTGCTGAAATTAAATTACTATTTGCATGACAATCTCTCTGCAAAATATAATTCATGTGGTTGCACAACATTTTTTTTGCTTAAAATGTGTCATTGCTTGCTTAGAATCAAGGCACAAATATAGTTCCATAGAGTTCAGGTACTTGATTGGGATTAACTAACACTTATAGCGTGCAATCAAAATCAAGTACAGTATGAATGTTATCAGTGCAGAAGTCAAACGTTCCTTTCTTAGTGGGTGTTTTTTGTTTTTGTTTTTTTGAAAATCCTGCAATTGTAATGGGAGTTACATGTAGATTTCCATAATGGCTTCTGCTGTACTGCAGCTTGTATACACAACACTCCATTAATGATCTTAAGTTCATTTGATATTAGCAATCTGGAACACACACACACATGCATATGCATGTTTGCTACCATTACCTTAAAGTCATTCAAACTGCGTTAGTGGTTATTGTAATTTAGCTAAGCACCCGCGTGGGAGTCTTTATGTGCAATCTCTCAAGTCTGATGGAAAACATTTAATTCTCCTGCTGTGTGAAAAATGCAATACACCATCGGCTCACTCTGTTCTTTCATTCTTTCTTAATTAGGCACCTCAGTAGTTCAAGTCAGTTGAGTACACTGGGATAATTAAGCACAATGGGAGGATGTTAATCTAAAACAGCGTATGTTCCTGAATCTGGAATAAATATTTGGTCTCTCTTTGTTCCCAGATTTGTTATTTAAGCAAAATTGAATAATTTGCCCATGAAAATTAATTCAAAATCAGCTTATTACAGATCCTTCTTTCTTCTCAATTTATTGTGTTATTGTAATAACGCAATCTAATCTCACCTTTTGTTTTTGCATTTAGAAATCCATGTGAGGAGGAGATTACTGCTTGCAAAAACTGAGCTTCATCAATTTGAATTTGACATACACATTTGCATAGTTGCATTGAAGAAAATAATAAAAAGCAATTGCAAGAAATATTATAACTAAACACAGTAACTTATATTTTCATGTATTAACTCAACTTTTAACTGTGATTTCAAAAACTAAAGAAACGTTGGTTTGTTGCTCCAACAGTCAAGAAATAGAGAACTACTTGAATAAAGAAAACATCACTTGACCTTTGAGTTAAAATTAATGTAGAGGTAATTATTGAATGTAACATATTAGTGGCATATTCAATAAATAATATAGAAAAATAGAGATCTCCTATAGTGTGCATTTTTCCATATTCTGTAGTTCGTATTTTTTTGGAAGAAAAGTTATTAAAATTAAACAAAGTTGATCTTGGGCATGATAGTGACTTTTTCATCACATAAAATCTATATCACTGAATATTTTGCTTCAGGAAAATCCACCTCCACCCCAATTCAATGACCCCTTAAGCCAAAACATTTATTATATCATACAATAAATCTAATCAGAGGCTTCCTATAGGCCAAAATAATATGCTAGATTTCCATTTTTACATCTTTTTCTCATCCTTCCAGGTGGCTCAGTGATGCCGTTTGTTAACCTTGCTCTCCATCTGTCTTAGTTCCTGTCCAAAGGGACTCAGGCCAGGGATGATATTGCAACAGAGGCCTATGAGGAGGAACTGGACATGGGAAGATCTGGCTCTTACCTCAACAACAGCATTACCTCGGCCTGGAGTGAGCACAGCTTGGACCCTGAGGATATACGGGTAAAGCAGCATTCAAATCTTCAGTCTGGTTAAGTCCAAAAATGTATACTTTACTCCTGCTGTTCCATTTAGATAAAACTACTGGAATGTGCCACACAGGAGACTGCTCTTTGTAAACCATTAAGAGTAGATATGGATGTATTGAATCAGCACCCACACATCCTCCCTGGTGAGAAAGGGCCGACTCCTTCTGATGTTGTAAAGGAGGAATCCACAGGAGCTGCTGCTGCAATGTTTGCTGAGAATGACAGTTTGTCATCCAGGGTCACTCCAAGGTTCCTCGCCGTCCAAGTAGGCAGCACCACAGTGTTGTCATTTTCCCTTGAGCAACCCAAGCTCAGTCTTGTCCAGGTTGCACTTGCCTTGACAACCTCTCCGAGATGACAGCCATTCAAGCAGCTATGTGTGCCTTCACCTGAGGGTCTGGTGGGGTGAATGACAAGAATAGCTGGGTGTCGTGAGCATGGCAGTGGTATGAGAAGCTATGACAGTGTGTAACAGCACCAAACAGCCTTGTGTAGATAGACAAGAGGAGAGGGTCCAGGCTGTGTGGTTCAGACACCGATCCTTTCCTTGTCACCTGGTAGGATCAACCCATTAGTAGGAAGGGAACTGGGAAGTGCAGAGCCTTCGACACCTAATCCTTTAAGTTTGGGGAAGAGGATCTGGTGGTTCATGCAGCAGACATGTCTAATAGTTTGAGGACAGAGGCAATGGAGTTTGCTCCAGCAGCATGGAGCGCTTCTGGCACCACAAAGAAGGCTGTCTTGGTTGAGTGACGTATTTTAAGGGGATATATCATGCTTTAAGAAATGTCTTATTTGTGTATCAAAGCTTAAAAGACAAAGCTTTGACTCTACAAAGCCTTAAACTCTCATTCTTCAGTGGATATAGGTGGTTCTTGATCTGTGTTGTGCAGGTTACTTTACAATTAGCAATTAGTTACAGGATAGAGTGGCTTGTCCTTGATCTTGTGTATGATATGATCCATATCATATCATATGTGATATGAAAATAATGGAAAAATAATTTCCTGGACAGCAAGCTCACATTGCCTGAACTGTCGGCCATTGTTTGCAGTCTAATACTGACTGATTGATGTATGTCATTCATTGCGCCGCCACTCAAAGCGCTTTACACTACACCCCATTCGCATACTGATTAGCAGAGGCTAAGGTGCCAACTGCTCACCAGAAACAGAAACTGACTTATTCATACACATAGTAGTGCAATTTGGAGTTAAGTATCTTGCCCAAGGACACTTTGACATGTAGACAAGGGGAGCCAGGGATCAAACCACCAACCTTCTAATAAGTGGACGACTGCCCTACCCCCTGAGCCACTGCCGCTCCTATCAAGACAATGTAACGAGTAACAAGCTCATTTAAATTTCAGTAATTGTAATTGCATTATTTAATTTGACATGGTAATTAGTTATATTTCTAGTTACTGCCAACAGTAGTTGAATTGCAGTAATGTTTTGTAACATTGTTCTTGAATCCAGTGGTTTCTGTCAATAGCAAAATTATTTTATTAATAGTAATAGTGATTTTCTATGATGGAAGATATGCTGTAAACTATTACAGAATTTAGAAACTATTATAAAGTAACTGATCAAGCTACCAGTTGCCATAACAATACAGTTTTGAGTAACTGTGTGTTTTTCATACCTGGAAATAGATCAAAGCTACCCAACATTGACCCAACAGTCTCCTTCCTTTTTTAGGATGAGTTGAAGAAGCTGTACACCCAGCTGGAAGTCTACAAACGTAAGAAGATGCTTGCCAACAACCCTCACCTTCAAAAGAAGCGAAACTCCAAGAAAGGGCTGGGCCGCTCCCTGATGAAACGGATAACAGAGATCCCAGAGAACATGCACATACACCGGCAATGCAGCCGTGAAGACGGCAGCGAACATGGCAGCAACCGCAGCACTTTGAGGAGAAACCCATTTGAGCCGAGTCACCACGGTAAGATCATGGTTCCACTTGTTCAATCTGTTCACTATGATAGAGTTTCACCTTTGAAATGCACTATATGACTATGTTTTTATATGAGTTAAGGCCTTTCGATTTTTCTTTTTTAACTGTCTTCGGGTGGGGGGGGTTTAAACTTTCTATATTTTGTTTAACTTTTTTCAAAATCTGTAAATGTTGCTTATCTGCAAACATGTAACTATTGTGACTGGTTGTGTCTGTAATTTCTTCATCTCCTCCAACAATCTGCAAAATGGAGAAACAAGTTTTGATAATGCTTAAGAAGCCAACTGTAGTTGTAGCTAGCATACATACACATTTTTCAAAGCAGACATTCTCTAAACATACCATAGTTTAGCATGCTAACACTTGCTAATTAGCACTTAACACAAAGTATAAGTATTAACAATAAGTAATATCAGTAAACCTATCCCACTTTAATGCCATTTTTATTGTTTTACTAACTAACCTCAGGCAAACCTAGGGATGACTCGTTGAAGAACAAAGTGATGGGCTTGAAGAAGTCACTCAGCTATGACCATGTTTGTGACCAGGATGAGAAAACGGGAAGCCAAACTGCCTCGACTGCAGGAGACAAAATAACTCCTGTTGGAAGTACTGGGGAAGGGTCTCTTCTGGGTTCCCTGATTGGCCGGAAACATGCTAAGAAGCAGCTGGAGCCAGCTGCAACCCCACCAAGACTGGAACCAGCAGAGTCCACTGAGTCTGTTCCTCTGTTCTGGAAATCAGCCAGCGCTCACAATCTAACGCACGAGAAGAAGCCTGTCCATCTGCGGACGTCCATCATGCAGAAGTCTCTGAGTGTGATTGCGAGTGCCAAGGAGAAGATGCCGGGGCTGGCCAACAAAACGCAAAGCGTGGAGGACGCCAGCAAGAAGGGTCAGAAGGGACAGGAGGAGATGATGCTGTCTGAGGTGGATGAGACACCTGAACATTACCCCAAGATGATCATCAGCCAGTCAGTGGAGTACTCTAAGACACCCATGAAGATGGGCATCATGAAACAACAGGTACTTTTCACATATTTATGTAATCAATTAGTTCTTACTCAAAAGCTTTTTCTTAAACTTTCAATTGCGTCTCAGTGGATTGTCTGGCCTTTAACTTTTTCTACTTGCAATAACTATAGATACATAATATTAGCATTCATTTGATTAATGTAAGTCCAATATTCACACTTCTTTTAGTTCTGTTTTGGTCTCCACTAACTAAATGCTCCACTATTCTCACCAGCTAGTTGCTAACTTTGTCTGTCATTTAATGCTAGGAAAGTAGTATACAGTCTGTTTATTAGACTGTTTTTGCTGAAAACAGCTACCTGCTGCAGGAAATAACAAGAGAAAGTACACTAAAACTTGTGGCCCATAAAACCAAAACAATGAAGTTAAAGATGCTAAAATGCTCCGTTGAACTGAGGGGAACTACAGAATTGGGTAATATACTATAACTATATATGTGGTATATATATAAAATATGTTTTTCACGACAAGTCACCCCTTTTACATACACATAGTCATTTGATCCATTGTCAATTGACATAATCAGGTTAGAGAAGGTCAGCACAAACCATTAAACACCTGAAGATATCTGCCGGTACACCCTGAAGGCAAGACCTCCCTGCAAAGGATGACTTAAGTGGTGTATGACATCTTTAGACACCCCAAAATTCAAGAACAGTGAAAGGGGTTATAATCTCTGCCCCATATCTGATTTTTTTACATGCTTCGGTCATCTCCATGACAACTGAGCAAACACTATGATTTTATGAAGGTGGTAAATGCAATGGAAAGCACTGGAAAAAGTTAGATCTTTATTCTAAAGTTTGGGCTTTGGACATTTTTCACAATTTACTGACCTTTTATAGATGACACAATGAATCAGTTAATTGATTTATACTAATATATTTGATAATTAAAAGAATCGATAGTTGTAGCCCTTAGCTCTCTAATAAATTGATTAATACAGTGACCGATTCATTGGTTTTTTTTGTTGCTTGATTTTAACAGGTAAGTGGCAGCCAGCCATCCATTTGCTCTGAGACCGGTAGAAACCTCTACGACGTGTCTGAGGTTTGTCCTTGGGAGTTGGAAGAACCTCAGACTCCTTCTGAGGCAAAGACCCAGAAACATGTTTCCATTGCTCCCGGAGAAACCACCACCGGCCGGAGAGGAAGCAGCAGCTCTGGAGTCTCCAAAGGTAGCCGGTCGCAGCAGAGGCAAAAAATAGGGCAGTCCCCTTCCAACAGACGCCGCTCCAAAGATAAAGGAGGAGAAAGGGATGAAGCCAGGGAAACACGTAAATCTCGGCCACCCAGGTCACCTCTCCCTCTTAAGCCGGACGTCTGTCCCTGGGAATTCGATGAGCAGCCTATGCTGGGAGGAGATTCAGATTCGCTCTCCCCAGACAGGATCAGGCGTAAGAAAAGCGTCACACCCACTGACGGGAAACCCAAGGGTCTCCACTCAGACCACTCCAAGTCCACAGGGAGCCTTTTGCAGCCTCCCTCCCTGATGGTAGAGATATGCCCGTGGGATTACAGCAGCCCACCTTCACCTAAAAAGGACAAGTCCTGCAACAGCCCCACCACACACAAGAAGAAACGGAAAGGCTCCTGCTCGTCAAACCACAAAGCAGAGAAGGAGAAAGGGAGGGAGAAAAGCAAAGAGAGGCGGAGCTCCTCCAGCAAGCCGCCATCGGAGAGGAGGCACGTTATCCAGTCATCGGAGTGCAGCGGGACGGTGTTTGAGCGGCGGAGGAGCTCCACCAGAGACCCAGAGGTGATAGAGATCAGGAGGGCGGAGGTTTTCTCCCGGGAGAATGAGCCCTCACACAGCAGCTTTGCTCAGACTAAAAAATCACCAGAGAAGAAGAAAGAGAGCTCTTTGAGTACTAGTTACAAACCTGCAGTCACGGCTGATGTATGTCCCTGGGACTTTCAGGACCAAGACTCTGGGGAGAGGGCATGATGACCGGTGGAATGACTGTACTTTTTTGTATTCAGACTGACAGCACAGAGGACAAAGCAAAGCAACCCAACGATAAAGATGTGACATTGAATTCGATAAGAACATTTTTCTCTGGGTGACCTAAGTGGAAAAAAGACATTGTGAGGAACATAAAATGTGTTCTGCTGTCCATTGATGCGGTCCAAACATAACTATTTGCTAAAAGGGAAATCCTAGTTGTTACATTGCAGTGAATGCAACCTTGAAGTCACTTTAAAGGATTTTTTTTGTCTGCACTTTGCTTGCACATTTGTTACATAGGTTTTATCACAATGAGTACATCAAGGTAATTAGAAAAAGAATCAAAATCATACCTGTATCTACCAGCAGATCAGACAATCATTTGTCACAAATACAGTAAATGTTTCACCTAATGAGCCCATTGAATATTGACGAATGTTTCCACTGTTATGCTGATTATGTTCTACATTACGCAGTAAGCCAGTGGAGCCTCACTGTATTAGACACTGATGATGAAAACGTGCTGGCAACATGAAAAAAGACCTAATGGGCTCTAAGGAGCAGGACCAAAGCCCCAGACACAGCTATGATGCCTTACCTTTAGGCCATATACATAATTCAAGCACAAATTTGATCTGTTTGATTAGTGACACAGGGGAGTAACAAAGGATTTTAGTACAGCTACATTTAAAAATGAGAAAAACTGTATGTTTCAGTAAAAGTACTCAAACAGTATGTATTTTTATAAAAAGCCATTGCATGTGGCAAACTATCAAGCATCCAATAACTAAATGTTTATTGGTTAACTTGTACTCAAATATGACAGTGGAACTTTTGATGTTGTTGCTTATGGTATTTGTCTCCTTATGTACCACATGATGCTTTTGAAACAATGTGCATTGCCATCAATAATGTAAACACATATTTCACACTCTATATTCTTGCCCTGGATGTCCGTTCTCAGAGGTAGCATTTCCAAAAAAAATGCGCTGAACACTTTCAAGGACCAAAACCAAGCCTGACTAGGGCGGATGATGTGAATAATGCATTTTTTCTGTCACTTACTTGCCCATTTTACATCTGCTTGAATGCACCTTCCTTCGAGTTTTTGCACATATTCAATCGCTAAAACCACGACTATGCATGAACAAAGCTTTTTTTGCCACTTTCTCAACAACAGAAAATGAGTAATTTACCATTTTAACATCATCTCCAATGACAACAGCTTTCTGTTCTGTGATCAGCCACCCACCAGTCAGTCAGGCACAAATGATAGTAAGCTCAGCTTTATTATAGCTGTGTGTGCATGACTGTAAAAATACAGGGTGTAATGATACACTAATAATCAGAAGGAATAAAAAAGCATTGCATATATTATGAAATACTTAAAGTGGACTAAGGAGCACATGGGATTTCCAAGTATAGATGTCAGATGTTGTCATGTACTGTATTTATCAAGCATTTTAGGAAAGAACTTCCTGCGTAAATGATCTGTTTTGCTCATCAAGCATTCAGAAAACAGCATCCATGATGTGTAAGGCCTGATAAATAAACATGACCCACCAATACAACTTTCACTAGGTTTTTAATATCTGATGGTTTTAGGCTGTTTGAAATGGAATGTTGTAACTTGCTCACTAAATGTATTTTATGCTTGTTATACTGTATAGTGTTGCTCCAAAAATTTACAAAATGTTGTAGCATCCACATGGGAGTATTTATATTGTACATTCATACTGTGTTGCATGTACATACAGTAAATACCCTGTTCTCAATTCTGGATTAAATCTTTCTATAAAACCCCAGTATGCTTCAGGACAGTACATTTATTTCAATAATCCATATATAGTCATCACCTGTTATGTATATCAAAATGAAACAACCAAACACCAAAACAAACCAAAAACAACTAGTTTTTAAAACCAATTGGATGTCATCAGGGTGGTGTGTCTAAGGCTGTTTAAGGTTTCCTTATACACAGTCCATTGGTCATCACCATGGACACCAAGTATACAAAACAACAATATCATCTTTAAATAACCCACTTTTTACAAAATACCATATTCACTCTCCGATGAAGAAGATAAATGACCATAAAATCAAAACATTACAACCAACAATATCTATGTTTTAATACAAAGCAACAAATTCTGCATTCTTTAAACCTTCAAACATATGCATGTGTCATCCACATTTCCAGTTCAACAAAATGAATTTGAGTTCTCTTTTAACTTCATTGTAGCAGGAATTGTGTGTTCCAGCAGTATGTACAACACTGCCACCACATGGAAAATTAGACTCCTCATGTCTGGATTAGACGGTGGTGGTCAGATTATGATCTTTCAAGCAAAACACAAGATCATCTTATTAAATGCAATGCATTGTTACAGATTTAACTACAGATTTAACACTTGTTGTTACAGTTAATAGCTCCACCTTGACCAGGTACAACATTAAAGTGGTTCTTACATGTTTATGCATCGGTAATAATAACTCATTAAGCCAAAATATATAGCAAATATAACTGATAAGTACTTGATGATACAATTTTGAATGCAGGAATTTTACTTGTAATGGAGTATTTCTACACTGTGGCATTGATACTTTTACTGAAGTTAAAGACCTGAATACTTCTCCACTAGAATTGGAAACATTGTAATGATGTAAGAACATGAAAGGATCCTGTACTTGAAAATGGGAGTAAACCATTGTGTGACTGTATTTAGTAAAGCTTTTTTAGTTGAATCTAGTATATGACTATATTTCACGGATGCGTTGTGTGTAAGCTTACATGGCTCTGCTACAAAGGTACAAGTAGCATTGAAAGAAATGCTGAGATATTTTACTTATGGAAAAAAAGCATCACCACAATTTGAAATACTGCATTAGTACTTTTGTCTTTCATGATAATAATATTACTAATATATTATTGTGTACGCAGCATTTTATTGCTGGTTGAGATTGAACTAATCTTAGCATCTTTACACATGCTACTGGGGGCTAGTTTATCTATTACAAACTATATCTGTAAAAAATGTAGGAAAGTAAAAAGTAATATTATGTTACTTCATACATCTACTGGAGTAGAAGTATGAAGTAGCATACCATTGAACTATCCTATTATACAAGTACCTCAAAATTACATGGTTATTAAATAGTAATTAAGTGCAGTACTTATAATATATGTAAATATATAAGTACTACAACTAGTTGATGACCTGATTGAGCCAATTATTGGATTTCCCCACCCGCAGCCTCCACCAGCACCCTGCTCCATCCTGTTAAATTAATAAACGGCAGTGACGTCATCCCTGCAGCACCGGACGGGGCTGCGTCCCTGCAGGAACAGCCGATCCGACCTGACACGCATCACATCAGCTACAGACCTGCACGACACAGCACGACATCACAACAGCACACAGCTTCCAGTTTTCACTTTCTAAGTGGAAGGAGCGGCCTGTAGAGTCATGGGCAACGTGCAGGTAAGAAAAGTGGAATTTTCCCACAACTTCTGCAGCTTAAAATAACACGAGCTCTTAATCAGTGCAACACAACTGCAACTTGTCAGACACTGAATTGTCGAGTTTGCAGTGATGCAAGAGGATAAATGTCAAATGTAAACGTCATGGGCTAAAACTTATACCAACAGGATCAAGATCACTGAAGTAGCAGTGGTAACTTTAGTAGACATAATTGAGTAGCTCAGACAGCGTCCAAAAGAATATATAAAGGTTTATTATTTTACTCAGTTTTTGTGCCTAACTGTCTAACTGTAAACCCTCCGAGTACTAAGAGGCACAGGTTGCGCAGTTAACTGGAGCAAAGGGATTGTGCCCTGCTAGGCCGAGGAGGCAGCAGCCGCAGCGATGAGGAATTTCTCTGAAACGCTGATCAATAAGGCCGCATTGTTTTAAACGGAGGGTGGGCGAGGAGAGGAGACTGCGTGCAGCTGCTGCTGGCCCATGACTCAGCGAACACACACAGGCTGCACCCTTTTCCTGCGGGAGAAACTGGCCTGGATGTGCTGGAAAACCATAGTAAAACCTTTCCAGAACCTCGTCATTTCATCTGTTTGAGTGCAGAGAATTATAATAGATATTTTTAGTAGTTATATATTTTACATCAGCTTTATGCTGTATTGCTTTTTTAAGACATCGCAGGCTGCTTTAGTGTATATCTTAAAAGTGGAGAATTTTATAGTTTTTACATACTTGGACAAGTTTTATGAATGGCATATATTTAAAATGATCCTGACACTATTTTTTTTATTTTCAAGCCCACCATAGTCCCATATGAGGACTTTGATGTCACAGCTGATATTAAGGCAATCAGGAAAGCATGTAAAGGTTTAGGTAAGTGTACAGTATAAGCACTTTTGCTCATTCCTCTATATGTAAGTGAGTATTCTTCTGTTTTTCTTCATTCATTCCTCTCATAGTCCTCTCTCTTCCTCTATTTGCATGTGATTAACGCATCAATTATCACCTGATTAGACTGAAAGGAGGCACCAATCACAATGGATCCACCTACAACTATATCTTTCCTAAATCAAAACTAACTAATTTAACCTAAAGAACATTTGTGTTAATACTCCAGTGAACAAAGAAACAGTGGCTATAATTTTGAAGTTAATTAAAGATTAAAAATTGTAGACTGATAAGAGAAATCATGTGGAACATTTTAAGGCAGTCTGTCACTGGCATCTGTTCACTGGGTGCTATCCACCAGGAGTAGCCTATTGTGTGATACGTGACAATACTTCCTCCTTATTTGATCAGCTCTGTCTTATCGTTGCTGTCATTTACAACTGTAATTGTAAGTTTTAGCCTATATTAAAGCTCCTTGAGATACCTCTTGTTCACTGACCGCTGTTGTGAGGATAAGTGTCTCTTCTAAATGAGAGACAGCTACAAGACTATGTTACCCATCAAATAAATACATTATCACAATAATGCAGTAACAATTAAGTAAACAAGCTAGCATAATTTAACAGAATTTCTACGTTTTAAATGACCTCAATATGAAATTGTCGTGCATATTACTGTCTGTTATCAATTATGGTACTACATGAGGTTCATTCATTGTGAATATACTATTTAAAAATAGCTATTCCACACCATTTTTAACAGAGATATGTCCGCCTGGCAGCGAATTTAATAAAAGCCCTGTCCAGGTTGAGTGAAAAGAGACTGCCTTCAGTCTTTAAGAGGCTTTTTAGGTGTCTAGCAATTTGCTATTAATTGCTATAATAGTTAAGCACCTTTACTGTATTAGAAGGATTCTGAAGTTAATCATTTATGTTCGTCCTGCTGCATATTCTCTAGGCACAGATGAAGAGGCCATTATTCAGATCCTGGCCAATCGTTCCGCAACGCAGCGTGTGGAGATCAAACAGGCCTACTTTGAAAAATATGACGACGTGAGCAGCTGCCTACACCTACCTCTCTCTCTCACACAGACACAGACATATACATGACAGCCATGCACCGCGTTAGCACTGTGTTCATTTTGTGTGTTTTGTTTAGGAGCTGGAGGAGGTGCTGAAGAATGAGCTGACAGGTAGTTTTGAGAATGCCATCATGGCCATGTTGGATCCTCCTCATATCTACTTCGCCAAGGAGCTGAGGAAGGCCATGAAGGGGGCTGGCACAGACGAAGCTGTGCTGGTAGAGATCCTGTGCACAGCCACCAATGAGGTGTGTCAATATGTGATACTACTGTTTGTCAACATGTTTCAAGTCACTCTATCTTTAACTTAACTATAATAAACATGTCAGTATTTACTGTAGAGTCTGTTCTTAATACCAGTTGATTATTTTTTTGTGAGTCCATTTTAGGTACCACTTTCTACTAAGGCAAACTTTATAAGGGGTTTATATTGGCTTCTAACTAATGTCTTTATTATTATTAACTAATTTATTAATGTTGTTGATAAATGGATTTAGTCCTGATGGTCTGCCACTCTTTTCCAGAAGGCAAGTGGTCTATAAAATGACAAAGCAACAGCAGTCCTGTTGGCTTTACTGATCTGTAAATCATTAAAATATGCTTTACTAACTGTTAATGAAGCTATTAGTTTATAAAGTAGTCCCCTTTTCTAAATTTATTAACCACCACTTGTATTCACTTTCTAGATGTGACCCCGTTCTTCTGTTAAAATGTTAAACCTGCATTCATTGCTATTTTTGGCCACTTGAGGGCAGCGCAGCAAGCTGTAAACAGATGTATCACCTTATAAGTTTGGTCTGGCTTACATTTTAGTAAACAGTTATTTATTTACACATTCAGCATGTACAAGGCAACAGTAGCATTCATTTGGAATCATGTTTCTGGCCACCTCATGATTTCAATCCAAATATTTACTCCAACTTCTGAGGTGACGGCACATTTAGCAGTTTAGCTGCTCCACTGTGTCTACCAGCTAGTCGCTGACTTTACTGTCTAATGCTGGCCAGGTAGAGTACAGTGGGTCTGTCAGTGTTTTGACATGAATAAGTGCTGATTAGAGCTGTGAGACTGACTTTGAAAACCAAAGAAAGACGCTACAACATCCATAAAGCTGAACTGTAGAGTTAGGAGAAAATTCTTTGTGGGTCTGTCACTATGAGCGACCCCTTTCATATTACACATCATTCGATCCATATCAAATATAAAAAATATTGATGCTTTAATATTAGTAGCTGACTGAATCATCTTTCTTTAACTTCCAACAGGACATCTTGAGTTACAAGGAGGCTTATGTCCAGGGTGAGTTTTCTTCCATGTTGTCATATATACAGCTTCCAATTTCCAGCTCCCATGCTAGAAAGTGTGGTCATTTAATCAGCACGTGGAACAGATAAATACACTAAGTTTTATCATAATGTCATGGGTGTTTCAGGAGTGAATCACGGTCTTGTGAGCCATGTTTTCCTCACTCGCTGGCTACAAATACAGTCCTTCTCAGGGTCACTTTTTACTTATTGCAAAATATCTTGTAGCACTGTACTGTAAGGACATATTGTACATCTGTTGATTATGTAAAAACGTTTTGACTCTTACCTTACAGTGCATGAGCATGACCTAGAGGCAGACATTGAGGATGACACCAGTGGAGATGTGAGGAACCTGCTGATGTCTCTGCTGCAGGTAAAGACTCAATATTTTGGCTTTATTTAACCATGAACGACATTGGTAGTTATAAAAGGGGTTGCAGTACACAAAGCAGCAAAAGTTACCGCATTTTCAAGCATAAGGAGAAGGAGAATAGTACTTTTCTTCCTTTGATAATGGTTACCAGAATTGTTCTCCATTCTGTGATTTGCCCACTGAGACATTCATCACACATCACATCATTGTCTGGCATGCTCCGGCCTCTATGCCATCTCCAATTTGTTTTACCGCTCCCACCCTTTTCTGTTTCCCCTCTCTTTTCCTGCCCCCAGAAAGAAAAGACAAACACAGCGTGACGCATGTTCTACAGCGACGTCTGTCCAAAGAGCTGCAAATGGCTTTCAAATATTTCCCGTTGATGTGTAGCAGATGATTGTTATCCCATTACATGCCTGAGATTATTTTTGTAATCCATCTCTTTGACCTTTCCTTCACTCGCTGTATCTTTTCCCTCACTCTTTCTACATGCATCACCTCCCTTATCCATCCTCTTAATCCTCTTTTCCCCTTCTCTCCCCTCTGTATCTCTCTCCTGTATCCCTCTCTTCTCCTATATCCCCCTTTTCCTACAGGCGAGCAGAGACCAGGGCTATGAAGTAGATGAGGATTTAGCCGAACAGGATGCCGCATCTTTGTTTGAGGTACGTTCTCAGATGAAATCTGTGCTGCATAATACCTTCAAATTTGTGGCCTTATTCATAGTTTGCCCTTTAAATAACACCAGTGTTTGCCAGGTAATGTGAGATTTAGATGTTTAAGCATGTGAGCCCAGGATGACTGGCAAATCGCCCAGGTAAAGGTTTTATTAAATCAAGAGTTTTTGTGGTAATGCTTCACTGTGGCTTCCATTACACTACATGATGTAGAATCTTTGTGGAAATTCATAACTAAGGTGTGAAGCTTCATATTTAAAGTTTCACAAAAATATTGTCCAAATATAAATGTGTACAGAGACAGTAATTTTTACCATATTATAATGAGCTTTTGAGTCAGTTATTTTTAGCCATCTAATGTTAGCATGCTAACATGCTAAGATGGTGACATGGTAAACAGTATACATGCTAAACAACAGCACCGTAGCATTTTCATTGTGAGAATGTTAGCAAGCTGACATTAGCATTCAGCCAAAGCACTACCATGTAGCCTCATAGAGCCGCTGATGGTTGTCCACTCTTAGTCCTGTTACAATAACGAGGTTTCTTAGTCATTCTTATGTGCCTCTTCACATAAGAATGAGCCAGCTTTTTAAGTTAATAATGGTTAGATATGTCAGTCTTATTTTTCCTTATTTCATAGTACTAGCACTAATGAAGTAAGTAGAACTACTATTACTACTGACAGGAATGATGACAAAAAGTATAAAAATAAGACCCTAGTTGTTATGAAACAGCGACTATCCTTCCATGAATAACTTCACTAATCCTCTCATCTAATGAGCCAAATCAGGATAGGAGTTAAATGAGACACATCTAATACTTATACAAAATACTCACAAATGTTGGCATATTTTTTTCCTTTTTTTTGTGCCTGTCAGGCAGGAGAAGGCAGATTTGGCACAGATGAGTCGACGTTCACCTTCATCCTGACACACAGGAACTACCTGCAGCTTCAGGCCACTTTTAAGGCCTATGAGTCGGTAAGGATGGCAGTCATTACTGCCAGAAAAAGCTACTGGCCTCTCATCATTGTCGATATTATACGTTTTTGCATTAACTTAATGTCTTGCAGCTGTCAGGAACAGACATTTTGGACACCATTGACTCTGAGGCAACAGGGACTCTGAAGGACTGCTATATTACTCTGGGTAGGTTATAGACATATAACAGCACTGTTCATAAGCCATGAAATACCAAATGAAATATCACTTCTTGTAATAACACCTGCTGCCTTTTTGTGTGTTCTATAGTCAGGTGTGCTAAGAACCCGCAGCTGTATTTTGCTCGACGCCTCAATGCCGCCATGAAGGGGGTGGGCACTGATGAAGACACACTCATTCGCATCATTGTAGGCCGCTCTGAGGCAAGTCTGTGTGTGTAACCATGTGGCCAAGTGTCTAATCATATTGAGTAACCGCATGGTAGTCGTGATGTTAATTGAACCAGATCACCAGAAACAAATTTTGGTCTTAATTTAGGACCATGTAAACATCCAATTCAAAGACAAAAAATATGCAATGAAATCAGATTTTGTGGTGACAGCAGTGTTATGTTGATAACCCACAGACTGACCTGGATACAGTGAAGGACATGTACCTGGAGAAATACGATGTTACCCTGAAAGATGCTCTGGATTCAGAGTGTAGTGGAGACTTCAAACGCCTCCTCATTGAGATCCTGCACTGAAAGTCGCCACCTTCATCCTACAGGCCTAATTTAACCAACATGACACAGTCTCTCCTCTGTACCCACTCATTACTTCCTCCTCCTCTTCTTTATCCTCCTTTTACCAGTTTCATTCATTCACTTTGTGAACATGTTTCTATCCATCATCCTTCTCACATCTTAGAGAGAGTCAGTCCTCTTTGAAGCATGGACCAAAAACCAACTCTATATTGTATTATATTTACCAACTCTATATTATATTTTACAGTGTTATACACACGGTAAACTTGCATTCATAGTCTTTAAATACACAGTTTTACCAAAAACATTACAATCAATGGGAATTCTCTTTCTGTTTTAGTGCAATATACAATAGAGGTGCATTGACAATTTGATATCCCTTTGACAAAATTATTTCAGGATTGTGGAACATATCTGGAACTTGTGCAGCTGAGCATCACACTCATTGATTTACTAAAAAAAATAGATAGTGTTAGTCCAGATCATTATTCACAATCAACAGCTTGACTGTAAATTTCACCATGTCATCCTTATAGCAAAGTTATACACATAGAGGCTGCTGCTGCTGCTGCTGCTGCTTAACATAAACTATGCACTGTAAGCTTTTTATATTTGTCACTTTATTAATTTCTCTCATCATCACCCAGTATCTTTACTACAATTTTCCTCAAAGATGCCTTTTGTAAGATGATAGCGATGTAATTTCCTTTTTGCTGCAAACACTCAACACGTAAGTGCCGAATGATCACATTTGATTAATTATACATGACTATATTATTACCCTGAAATCAAAAACCAATAACTCTTTAACTATACACTATTGGGTTTTTGTAGTCGCATCCCTTAATGCTGTGAGGGATTTTTAACTCAGACGGTTTGAAGTCTTATTTTTCAGTCACAGCTAACAATTACACACTTTATTAAACTGTTGACTTTTTCCTGTTGTTACTCAATCATTCCATTTAGTACTTCCAGATCATTGAGCATTTAAAATCATTAGATGATGGTGATCGTTTTGAAAAAGTCACACATGTTGCTCTGTAATCCCTGAAGTACAATCAATGATAATGGACTCACTATTTAAAATCTACACAACCGTGACACAGTGATATAAACTACTATGATGTATGTTTGTATTGTCATATAACAAATCCATACACTAAATTATATAAAATAATGCATTATTAAGATGAAATGTGACGTGCGTATGCAGTGATAATAAATTTTAACTCCATCAAAAAATGAATGTTTTATTGTCATCATCTCCTGTAGAGGGCAGCGTAGCACCACTAGGGATATTGTATATGTTGCTTTTCAGGTATGATATGACAGTTGATGAAATCATAGTGAAATCAGTTGTATTTTCTAATGTACAGCCTGTGCTTTAATGAGCATTATGATATTATTTTTAGACAATCTTTTGCTCTGATGTTAAATATGAAGATTTACAATTTCATAATGTTTGTGTTGGTGGCCTATGATCAAAAGCCATACGAAAGTTTTTGCTGGGGGGTTTTATTCCAAAACATTTGACTCATTGCAGTGGACAGAAACTGTGGGATGCCTCTGAGCGAGTTGAAAGTGAATAGAGGAGAAGAAAAGTTAAAAAAAAGTGAGAACTGCTTCCAGATGCACTGACTCGGGAGCAGTCCATTTCTCACTGTTTCTGTCCCACAGCACTCTTCTCTTTCTCCCACAACTCCTTCTGCATCATTCTCTCTTTCTGTTGCCTCCATGTTATGATTGTTTCAGTATCAAGGGCAAAGTTTGGAGTACACTTGCTTTCTGCACATTCTTGCTACCTGTAAATCCACAGTCTGCGCTCCATATGTAGCCCAGTGGCCCCACCATGCACCACACATTCCAGTTACTATAAGAAGAAGGTGGGGAGTGTAGATTCCATGTAGTGTATGGACACCAGTCTGATTTGTGAGACTCCCTTTTGAGAAACATTTTTCTCAATATATTATAGTCTTTCCTCACTCATTTCCATTTAAGTTTCCCTTTCAAAATTAAATTCTTTATACTTGAAGTTAATGTTTTTTTGTTTTTTTTACAATCGATCTACAAGGCGAAACATGAAATAAAATGTGAAAGACACCATCCTGCTCTCCCACAAAAGTCAGACTATCTTTGAGCAAAAAACCCCCATCCCTTTTCTGACCCTCTTCACTCCAACTCACTCATAATTGTTTTTACAGTTGCTAAATTAACATGGAGCAGGAATTCACTGATTAGTCAATTCAATTGTGATTCTTCTTTTAAAATATACTGTTATATATTATTTAGATATATGTATACAAACAAACAAACAAACACATGCACTGCCTAAAGACACACCCATACCTACTTGACATACTTATACACTTGTCTTTCCTTCCATCTGCACTCTATTATCCAGAGAGTTATTGTGCTAGAGCAACTAGTGCTGCCAGATGGAGCTCCATTCCCTATACTGTGGGGCTCTGACCTTTTTCCTTAACCATTTATCATCCTCAGACCACCATAACTCACCTAGCCGGTCATCCATTGGCAGTGGTTTCAATTTGTCTCAAGATATGTTTCAGTTTCTTAGGACTCAGGTCTGGTTATTGTCTTTCTTCTTTTGTCTAGTTTCTGACAAAGGTCATGCCCAAGATTTATTTTTAGTTCATGAACTGTGCTGCACATGCTTTAGTCATGGCAACAGACTGGTCAAGCAACCTTGAACTAGAGAGAATAAGAGGACTGAATCAGGAAGTGGCTGTGTCTGCACTCTTTTGATCTCAGAGACTCCATACCAGCACCTTCAAGACACAAACCTGCATATTAATGGCACTAATCCCCTAAAAGTAGTGATTTATTGAATAGGCTATAGCACACACTAACCTGGAGGTCATGACTTCAAAGGCTGAAATAATAACATCAACTGGTCTACTGCTTTTCATAGAACATAAGCCCAGGATCATAACATGCTTTTTGATCTTTTGCCAAAGTGGTGCAGCATTCTGGGAATGAGAAGGTGGACGTGCGTAGGAAGACCATTAGGAGGTTAACTACCCGGCTAATATAATTTCAACTGTTTAAATTCATGATAAAGGACCTCTGTTCTTTGATGTCTAACAGGAAACACCTGGCAGCTTCTGCCAAGAGCAAACATTTTCAAACATTTTTTTTCAATTCAGTCTCCAGTCTATGACTGCAGCACATAGGGGAATAAAACCATGACAGAATTAGTATGTGCAAGATTATGTCTCTAAATGATCGGAACAGCGATTTGGGATGAAACATGCTCTGCACAAAGAGCAAGGGAATCTCTGTCATTACAATGAACAAGGGGACAATCTGCAATATATTACCTGATATAAGTTGTTGTGATTGCGATCCTGATGTACCTTAAAAACCTTGTAAGAAAAAATATTACGTTTACGAAATATTCTTGCAATTGTGGACTAGCTATGAATACTTCATACTACTACTGCTACTAAGGCACACATGACTAGCAGCTGTGTCCTAATTACTTTAAACGCTACTGCTAAACCATGTTAATAATGCTGAAACCAAAATGTAGATTAGAGTCATAAAGTCAGTCAACTAACTTGAAATATCAGTTACTCTTAAAAGTTTGTTAACATTAGCTAACATTAGCCACAATACAATAAGCTACTAGTCATACCAAACCAAGTAAGGCTGTAGAGGTGAAACTGCTGAGTGCTTAAGAATTATTATTTTTATTTAATTTTTATTTCTTCTTTCAAAACTTAGTCTCACTTTAAATGATACTCCATGTCACACCGAGCAGAGTCCTTACACAGAGGCAGCAGCAGTTTTATTTCTAGTGTATTTAATATAAAAACATCAAATATACAATTTATTACAGTTTAGTTTGAGTAAAAATTAACTATATCTTAAGGTGTTAATATTTAAAATAGCATGCGGTCTATCCAGGACAGTTTACTAAAAACACAGGGCCTCCTCTTTAAGTCCATAATATGCACAAAGTGGTCACTAAACAAGGCATGCAGTAGATACTCACATTAGAAAATGGCGACTAACATGAAACACATGCTCTTAAAAAACACACTCCTGAATGAAACCAGCACCAGCAAACTGCTTTTGGTGACTGAAGAAAAAGCTGTAGTCACAGTGGGAATGATCTGAAGGTCCTGTGGCGTCAACAGATAAAGTGAATTACATAAATAAAAGACAGAGAAAGTACAGCACATGAAATCTCTGAACATGAAAAAGCAAAAAACCCAAGCGTGAGAAAACTGTCCTGGATTATCAGGTGAACACAGTTGCTTAGAGCCATCATTGGTACTGTAGAAATCATTACACAATTCTAATACTTTTGTTAGCATAAATACAAATAGTGATGCACAATGCTGCATGTCTTAAATAAAAGTCCACATTTTTGACACAAATTAGCTGTCGACTACTCACTACAAAATCAAGCAGCTTAAAGGAATAATTAAAAGTTTGGGAAATAACCCTTATTCACTTTCTTGCAGAGAGTTAGATGAGAAGATCGATACCACTCTTATATCTGTCTATTACACATTGATTACAGATGTTTAGCTTAGCTTAGCACAAAATCTGGAGGCAAGCAGCTTGCATAGCATGACACCACAACTTGTTGCTTTTACACTTTGCTTTTTGTATTTATTAAAATAAAAAGATAAGATAACAGAGCCAGGCTTGCTGGTTCGCCCCATTTTCCAGTCTGTATGCTAAGCTAAGCTAACAGGCTTCATATTCAACAGATCTGCGAGTGATATTAATCTTGTCATCTAACTCTCGGCAAGAAAACAAATAATGTCTTTCCCAAAATATCTAACTATTCCATTAAAATCAAACCAATCAAACCAGTCCATCATATAAATGGTTTAACATTTGGCCTACTGAACTGGAAACCATATAAAGAAACAACACGTTAAAGTTTTGCCTTTCTTACATTATGCAGCCACCCAGAGGATTGACACTCCACTTCCTGTTTGGTGGCTGATCTGGTTGACCCTTCCGCGTACACAGTCCAATATGAAGAACAACGCTGTGCCATTATGAACCTGGATAGACGCCCGCAAGCTCAAACTGGCCCAATGGCTGCCCTCGGGCATCTGACCACCCACCTGCTGGGCTAAAGGTACAGGTCGGGCTGCCTCTGCCTCCCGACCTCCTCGTGACCCCTCTGAATCACTTCGCCTTAGAAGAGTCACCTTGACCAAGTTGCAGGAGTGAATGAGTTTGAGATCCAGAGCCACACTGGCTGTGCCACTCTCCATGAAGACAAAATCATGTCTCTGATCTGTGGATCCCTTCCCAACCAGCCCCATCTGGGACACCTGAGCGCTGGTCTGGCGGAAGAACAGTGGCTTGTTTCGAACTGCTCCTGAGGGAAGACCGGTGTGAGCCACGGTGGCAGACAGAGAGGAAGAGATAGCAGCCGGGACCCAAACCAAGCTGAGGGTACTGATGCCTATTTCATCACCAAAGAAACGTACGTTGCACTGAGCAGGAGAGAGGATCTCAAAACCCAATGTGTCCCCAGGGCCAACTTTAGCTGCTCCAGACAGAGATATGGATGTGTCTCGATAGTGGACGCCTGGTCTGAAGGCACGGCCCAGCTCCATGCCAGTTCCATTATGGTTGAGGTACGCCAACAGTTGGAAGCCTTCACTCACACATGCCTGGCCCACAGAGTACAACGCCTGCTGAAAGACAAAACGCACAGTGCCACTTTCTGCAAAACGGATCCCTCGGCCATCGTGAGTCAGCCCCACTACATAAGGGTCTGAGGTGGAGGTGGTACGGAACAGCGGGCGATAGTTTGTGTGGTAGTGTGCGGACACCGTGGCCTGCGCTGTCATGGCCACAGCTCCGGTGTCATGAGAGAGCCAGAGGAGGCTGAGTGGGGATGCTGAAGGATCATACAGCTGCAGACCTTCACTGCTTTGGTTACAGTGGTGGCTTGCGCTCCGGAGGAAGAGGGAGATCGTGTGACCTGGGGCGACCTCTGCTACCCCACTGATGCTGACGCTCTGGAGCGACCTTCCTTCCCGCTGCTCGACCCTAACGCCACTGAGGTCACGACTTTCAGAGCCGTCTGTGTTGTTCATACGCAGACACAACTGGATGAAGCTACGACAGCCATGGCTCACAGAGAGATTCTCATCAAGCCAGACCAGACCATGTTGCCTGACCACCAGGTGCCCGTCTTCAGAGGACACCAGACCTGCGTCGCCTCTTCCCTGGATATGAAGCTGCATGTTAGGGAAAGCGTGAGCCAGATTGTGGCCTTTTGCGTCAGGCAGACTCACATCTCCGGCCCAGGACAGAGAGAGGGTGCCGTCACCTGCAGCAGGGCCAGAGCAGACGGTATCTGTGTTGAAGGTGCAAGGTGAAGACACGGGCTCTCCATCACACTCATTACAGGCCTGACACTCATCCATGTCCGAGTTGAAGAAGTAGCCGTGACCGCACATTCCTGAGTTGGCTTCTCGCTCTGTCATGTCCTGGCACCTGAATCCACCTGATGATAGGGAAAACAAAAGCTGAGTGTTAGTTCAAAATATATTTCAATGTCTGAAAGCAATGTCTCTAACTAATCAGTCAGTAGTTCAACAAATGGAAAGGAGGGGAAATGTGGAAGTGTTGGCAATTTGTTATTATACAGAAATTAGAGTTGTAAGCAAATGCAGGCAATATTGACAAAGGTTTTTAGTAATTGATGTTACCTGGAGTATTGAGACACTTCTGTTGATCTCCACACAGATCAGCTATTTCTAGGCATTCATCTCTGTCCTGCAATGATGAATAAATGATACAGCTATTATTAATACTTGACTACTTGTCAAACACTACGTGTATGTGAAACGAATTGCTAATAGTGGTGAACGCACAGAAAGCCACCCTACTTTGTAGATCCCTTCAGCTCTACAGAGCTTTATATGGTCTTCCATCTCATTGTTTTGGTTTTCCGGCCTGCAACTTTACTGTATTAGTTCACTCTCACCGAACTCATAGTATATTTTTAGGTAGCAGCAGGCAGCTGTTTTCAGAAAACAACTGTGATTAACCTACTGCACAGTACCTGTCCAGCACCAAACTAAAGACAGACAAAATTATCAGCTTCTGTTGAATATAGTGGAGCATTTAGCAGCTAAAGAGCTAAAGAGCAAGATATTTCCCTCATGAGTTGGTGGAGACCAAAACAGACATTGCCATCTATGGGGGGTTAAAATTTAAACCTGATAGCTTTCTTGTCCTGTCTTATACTTTCTTTAGTCATTTTCTGTCTGTGATGTCAATTCCACTTTAGATAGTATTCATATTGTGAAACAGTGTTAGGTATCTCAGGGACCCATCAACAAAAGCTTAGTTTTTTCCCCCATGCTTAAAGATTTGTGCTGTTTATGTCCACAAGTTCAACTGTCAAACTGTTAAAAGATAGCCGTGCTAACCTGGCAGATTCTGTCTGCGTGGACTGAACACTGGGCGACCAGGAAGAAGCCGGCAGGACAGATGGTACATTTCTCACAGCGAGGACGACCACTGCTGAAGCCACAATACTCCTCAGGGCCACAGCTCCCACAGGCCAACAGGGAGCGACCCACCTGATGGCATCAACCACCACAGTCAGGCAAGTACATCACATAAAGAAGGCAGTGCAGAGTAGCTAGCCAGATGTCATATGTTGCTGACAACTTATTTACTTGTCCAATCCATATGCTAGGTGAAGTAGGAAAACATTTATGTTTAATTAGATGATATTTTGTTAATTTGATAAAGAATGTCAACATTAGGTCAGAAATCATTATGCGAGATCCATGCTGGTATGAATGTAAGAACTCTGTGGATTAATTACTCAAGATTCTTCTACAGTGCGGTGCATGCTTTTGCAGTAGATCTGTGTAGTGGTGGAGGATGTACTCAGATCTTCTACTTAAGTAAAAGTAGCAGTACCACAGTAGAAATAATTTATAAATAAAGTCCTGCACAAGTAAAAGTACAAAAGTATAGCATAAACTTTACTTAAACTTTCAAAAGTAAAGGTTTAGATACTGTGGTGTAGATTGTAAAGTCGTATCTTAACTTACAATAATACTATTGTTTATAATATTAATTTGAAAGTAACTAGTAACTAAATAAGTGTAGTGCAGTGAAAGTACTTTTTTTCCCTCTAAATTGTAGTGCAGCAGATAAAGTAGCAGAAAATTGAAATAGTGAAGTAAAGTAGTATCTTAAAACTGGACATTAGTAAATATACTTAGTTACTTTCTACCACTGGGTGTGTGTATATATAGAGTTTGCTCCAAAACATCAACAATAACAATAATGTATACATATTCTTGCAAAATGATGGCTGCATGAAACTAAAGTCAGTGTCATACATGCCTGACTTTTATCACAGTGCCTTTACTTAGAAATTAGTTATGGCTCTGAAGAAGGAAACATCTGCAGGAAGCAGGAAACATCATATTGACAGCCAGGTTGGTTTTTCATACATTACATTTCTAACACACTTGTACACCCTCATTCAACTTGCAGCTCACCTCCATCACGCTGGCCTCCATGTCCACCTTGTGCAAAGAGAGAGCCTGCTGTGCTAGCTGGGCTCTAGCCTGCCCACTCAAGGTTTCCATGTGACTATCTAGCTCCCCCTGCAGGTTCTGGAAAGTTGTTTGTTTGATGCTGTCCATCAGTAACTTATGCTGGGCTTTAACCTGGAAATAGAAAAATAAGATAACTTTTTATTTTTATGATATCCATACAAAAATTAAACTACAAAATGTATAATTATTCTGTGGTCAGCCCATTGCATAAATGTCCTAATTTCAGGTCGATTGTGGGAGAGAACATCCTTTTCCTCTGATGCCCATATGGAATAGATCCTCCACCGGGAGGTCAGTGGTCAGCATCATCTAACTAAATAAGACTTCTGTAGGTCAGGTGTTTTCCATCCACCTCAACCACATACATGTTTAATGTTACTCTAATCACAGCCCATAACAAAACCACCAACTATTAATACATCCTTCATCATCAATCACAGCAGTCGTACTTGCTCCATCTGTTCATACATCCTCCTCTGTTGCTCCAGTATTTCTCTCTGCTGGTTGACCAGCGTCCCCTGCTGCTCACTGAGGAGCCTCTGAAGCTCCCTGACCTCGTCCTGTTGGCCCCTGAGGGCCTCAACCAGCTTCTCTTGACTCTTAGACAGCTGCAGCTGCAGTACAAGAGCATCCTCTGAGGGCAACTCATTAGTCCCTGTGGCAAAAAAAATAACAACTATTACATGAGAATTTAAGTGATTAGTATTTTCTCACTGAGAAGGCTGCATTTCCATTTTGTGGCTTATCACTCACAGACTGACACTGACCTGGTTTCATGTCACATGTCAACTGTATCCATGCGCCACGTTCCGACCCAAAGTCTGGAAGTTCGTCCAGAAACTGCGCCGCTCTATCTGTCACATGAACCGGTGAAGAGTTTCCTCTCCCGTCGTCTCCTCTGTGCGTACCGCAACCATCTCCGACGCAAGGCTTTTGCTTCTGGCGCATCCGGAGGGGAAGTTTACATCCAATCCCTTTGCACTCCCGTGTTGCACTGTCATCACTCGGTGGGCGATGAGAGACAGTGGTCGGACAGGTCCCACCTGCACAGCCAGGATGGAACACCTCCGCCGTGATGGTTCTCGGGTTCGTCCTCCTGGAGCCATCCGTACCTGCCTGTTGCGCAAAGCTTCCCGGCTGAGGTTGGATGATGGTATACGGCGCTAACGGCGCGCTCTGGGCTTGGTGATGACTGGAATGAGAATCATGTTGGTAACTCGGGTGAAGTTGTCCTTGTCTGGATTGTGCAGAGTGGTGAAACTGCCGTCGCAACGCTACTGACTCTGTGCGTCCCTGGCAGTGCGCTCCGGCGCATGTTCTGCTCCAGTCCTGGCCAGAGAAGCAGCGGGCGCCCCGGCAGTTTTCAGATACGCTCAGTGCTCCCCTGAGTATAGATGCTACAAAGAGTAAAAATATAGTCGATATACGTGCCATATTGAAATGTTGAAAGGCAAAAATAGAAAACAGGCCACGGGCGAATGGTGGCCTCCTTTGCGCATCAATCCTTCAGCTCACTAGATCTTGTTTGATCATCTCTGTAAAAGAAAGAAATCCCTCAAATTAGTAACTGCCCATACATGTAACTGCCACTAAGTTTTTAATAACTGATTGCACAGACATTGAGCTTGTCTCCATTGCGCGCACCGCGGATTCTGCCCCCTTTGCCCCTTCTGGAGATAGCTACGTCTAACCCACATGTGGCGCTCACTGCTGGTAATTGGCAACAGGCTTTGCTTCTAGTCTTAAATTAACCCATAGCGTTCCCGGACATACCACTCTGCCTAGTCACTCCATTCCCATTTAAGCTGTGCATGTGGTAGATATTTGGACAATTCCAATGTTATTTTTTTTCTCACTCTGGCGGGTCATTCTTAAGCAGTTTTGTATTTACAGTTAACAGAACTCCCACTTCCTAATGGTCCAGTGGAATTTAAGAAATTTTGTTTAAAGATGTTTTCACATGTAGCTATCTTATTCAAAGGGCAAATAACTTTTAATTTTCAGTTTCCCTTTTATTTTGCCATTCATTATGATGACAGGACCAGCCCTGGGGTTTTTTAACAAGCTCTGTCAGAATTAAAATCTCTGCTTTATTTGAAGCCAAAGCTTTGATCTGTTCTGTAATGTTGGATTAGAGTGCAGTTGTAGGACTTTTAAAACACTACTCTGTGATACTGTAAAGTTGTAGCCAAAAGCCTCTCCTGTAAAATGTAAACTTTATTACAGTTCATTACCACTCCCATTTCCTTTCCCTGACCCCACATGGCTTTGATTAAAGCTTTAACCCACATTAGAAACACTTAAATGTTTCCTCTCTTGCCATTTTCATGGCAAAAAGGAACTCACACCAACACATGCGCTCACACACACACACACACACACACACACACACACACTGAGAATCTGCAATATGTGTAAATCCTCCACCACTCACAAGTTGTTTGTTATAAATCATTCAAAAACACTAATGAACAGTTAGGCTACACAATAAATATATTGATTTGGGACTTTCTCAAAAGATGGCTGAAACTGCAATGTGGACACACATGCACATGTGCAGCAGGTGCTAATTTACTCACTTGGGCTAAAGTGAGACCACACAGGATCAGGATTCAGAGTGTACTTTCTGACACCAACTCTGTGCTTAAGAAGAGACCAAACAAGCTGACAGACCATTCACAACCACAACAAGACAGTCAGAGCTGTTTTTGAACCAAGAGACATTTCTTTCACTGTCAGCACTATTCATAGAGGTGCTAATGTCACCGGTCTCTTGCTGACACCTCACCCCATTCTCATGTGTGACAATATTATTTTTATTTTATTTGAACAGAGAGGTGTTACTGTTACTAAGCTTAACCTCATTGATATGAATGTGGTGGACAAAATAATAGAAGCACCCGTCATTGTAACATAATAGCATAGCATCACAGCATCACAAACTGCATCCTCCAAAATGATGAGTTGAATAAACACCTCTCTCCATCTTGCATCTCTTTCTTGTTATTGATTACATATATCTTTCTACTTGCCAATAATTGACTTTGTCCAATATGATTTTGTAGGAGGGTAAAAGCTGCTTGCTCCATTGCTGAAACAGCTATATACTTGTTTTTGTCATCCATCCCTGTAAGTTGTTACTTAGTTAAATGCTGCATTTGTTTGTATTAATCTTGATTATTACGGCGTACAGCTCACGGAAATCAAAAATCCAGTATCTCAAAATGTTAATATAAAGAATTAATAATACAGAAATGTCAACCTGAAAAGAGCTCTAATCAGCTAATTAAGTCTAAACACCTGTAAACGTTTCCTGAGCCTCTAATCTTGTCCATGATATTAAAATTTTTTTAGATGCATCTGTAAGGGAACATCTGTCTGGCTCCACCATGATCATGTAGAGCAGTGAGAAATTAAGAGAAGAGAAAGGTATATTATGGTAAGTAGCTGTGGCTGTGGGATCACCACAGAAGAGCAACAGAATTAGAAAATTAAACCTCACTCTGCATTACCAGAGAAACAGTTAAATCTACTTCCTGATTTCACAGGAAGTTTAGCTTATTTGTGCAGAGGCAGTGCAGACAAAGTCACATGTACAAGTGGTTACTAATAGACTTGGTTTTTAGCCTTCACACTCACTTGAATGCTCCCATGTGTGAAAGAGAGAGAAAAGGTAAGAACACATTTTAAATGATTGTGAAGAAGTTTATGAGGTGTGTATGGCAACTGTACAGTAGATGAATAAAATACAAATATGATAATGTCACATTTAGTACTATTATGTAAAAAAAATATATATATATCTATCTATATATATATATATATATATATATATATATATCCCTTCTGTTAGTCCCTTTAAGAGTTTAAGAGTTAAATTCTTGAGCAGCCACATCAGCTTTGTTTAGGACAAACACATGTCCTCTCACGGCAGCCAATGGATGGTTGTGTTACTAATTGGAAAACACTAAGAAGCGCTCAACCACAAGAAGAGAGAAAACATATTGGTTTACTGTCAGCAGGCAATGCTTTCTGATTCCCTTCATGCAAATAAGTCTCAATAAAGAGCTTTTTGTACACAGGCTTTGGCCCTGTTAGTCTGCCTGTCTGTCTCCTGGCGGTTCCTCGTTCTGTTGATGTGTGAGACCACAGTGGGAGACGGCAGCAACAATCTGACATGCCTGATGAGAGCATGGAATTCATAAACAAATGTGGCTTTGTAATGCACGATTTTGATGAGCACATGCCTGGGACTGCAAATGCAGTATCAATGAAGCACCAGTTATTAATATTGATATGCATGTGTTTTTCACATTAGACAGAAATTACGGAAACAGAAGTAAGGACTGACTTTCACATGTGTGAGGCAGAAGTCACAAAGGTGATGTTCACCTTCTTGATCCAAACATTTCACTTTCATATGGAAACAATACTTAGTCCACTACCATCTCCCCTCTTCCCGTTTTACCTCATTACAGTTTAATGGATGGTCTGTTTACTGTTCAGCATAAACACAGAATGAGAGTGAACAGCACAGGCAGGACTGTATACTTACGTCTTTCTGTTTGCGTATATGCACATTAAGCTGCATGTGTGCATACATATGTGAGTGTACATGAAGAAAAACAGCATGGTATAGAGAGCAGCAAAGCAGTTTGCGTACCACAAGCTGCAGCTTTAATGTCTAAAATATATCAGCTCAAAGTTAAACAAAGCCAAACAGATGTTTGCTGTGCTTGTCGCACCCTGATGTTCACTGTAGAGAATTTCTTCACTCTTTCTCGGCTGATATGTCCAGCTATATCACAATGTGATCCAAGTCTGGTTTTAAAAAAGTACATAAAGAAAATATATCTATTGGCAAAAAATATGATATTAAAGCAGCTTGATGCAGCTGATATTTTTTATTAACAATGGATCACATAACTACTTGTACTTAAAAGGGGTTGCTCGCAGCCTTACAGAGTGTTCTAGCATATTTTAGCTCACTGTGTTGGTTCACACTCATTGCTCTCATAGTTCAGTTTTTAGCCACAGCAGGCAGCTGTATTCACTGAAAAACCTCTGATAAACGAACTGTACACTGCTGCTCAGCACCAAAAGGCAGACAGACACAGTGCGACTGGTGAGCTATTAGCAGCTAAAGAGGCGGATAAAACAGAGCTTAAAGGCGAGTAAATATTTGATTTACATTCATCAGGTAACCAGAAACACGCCTCCAAGTGAATGAGAATGTTTCTCCATATCTGTTGAATGTGTAAATTCATTTGCCATATCAACTGTTGGGTTTCACAGCAGGTTTAAGCTGTTTCACACTATGTATGTGAAAGGTCTCACTATTAGTGATGAACCGCACACTATCTGTCCCACTCCTATGACAGATAGACACTAGCAACTAGCTGGTGAATGTAAGCATAGCATTTAACAACTAAAGAATAAAGATATTTATCTGAAACTGAACTAAAAAGAGAGTAACTGTTGGATTTACATTTGCCATGTTGTCTCATGTCTGCTGGATGTGAAAGTGAAAAGGTGATAAAATGTCATTGTTGTGTTTAGAGTTTATTTCTGCTGTCCTTAAATGGCCAAGAATTTAGTTATTGCAGGTTTAACAAGAAAACAGGAAATGAGTATTGGCTGACAGAATTAAGCATTGCAACATAACACAAATACTTAATGAGACACAGAGACGAATGAAAATAAAGCATGTTTAATAAAAATGTGATTTCATAATGTGATTAAAGGTGATTAAAGTGGAGAAGTTGTCACATGAAGAAACAGACACAGTATGGATGAAGTTCAGACATGTGTCATGTTCATATTTATGTGCTTATGGTCAAGTTATTTCTAGTGCCACACAAACAGAAAATGTACTACATAAGCAGACAATGTACAGAAACAATGTTTAAAGCTCAGAATACAATGCAAACAAATACTGTATTATCACTTTAAATGTTGAATGATGGAAAGCTAATCAGGGACAGGGGTCACCAATTAGCCTTCGCTAGAAATCCTACATGCAACACATTTGTTTCATGTTATTGTAACGTGTTAAAATGTGTTTTCAGCACTGTCCCCAACAAATACATTCCTAAATAAATGAAAAGTTTATAGGCATTGCAGGCTGTTGTGTATATTAGTTTTAGTTTAGACAGTAGTTCATGTGTACTTCCAGGTATTTTGCAGGGTTGCACCATGTCCACCTTGTCCATGCTGTTCATCAGAAAACTTCCATTATGTGAAGTGAGAAGTTAACATGCAGACGAGAAGCAGGTGACGATGAAAAAACCTACCACCAATACCGCCTGCATTGTTTCTAGTTTCTATGAATTTACGAAATTCAAATATCTATTGTTACAGTAATGCTAACTGCACATAGCAAAGGTCTCAAAGACAAAACAGGGAGCTCATTCTTCAGTTTGCTTTTTAAGCGGCTCCACATGCAAGATGTATTTTTGACCCTAAACCTGGCAAGGTTCCACCTCCATTTGGACAAACCGAGACGAGTTCCACACAGTTTTGCCTGACAAAAATCTTTGATCTCAATGAAGCCCTTTTTTTCAGAAATGATCAGTTATTTAATGCAAAGAACGTAATGTATTCAACTTGAGCTATCACCCGTAATTGACAGATCATGCAGTTAAGATCATAAACCTTCAGAAGACATTTCGATCTGTGCTGAATTTATCTTAGATTTTTAGTTAACAAATCTAAAGTAAAGAATCTTCATATTAAAATATTCTGAAGGGAAATGGCTGCTTGTCTTGACCTCACATGGTGCCTTTCAGCAAAATGAGACAAGGGAACAAGTAAATCAGTTTTGAAGTTGCAGTTTATGTGAGCATATTTATGAATTTTATGTTCTGCAAGTGGAATGTGGGCCCAGAGGAGGTATAAAATCATGTTCAGTGAGGCATGTTTGATTTCTTCATGACATATTTAACAAAGTTAGGTGGATTTAGCTCAACCGCCACAGTTTATTGAAGATTAGGTTTATTGGCTTGGACAGTGATGAAAACAACTTGTGTGACTTTAAACTGTTTTAAACTGCCACACACGCTGCTTTGTCATTTTGTGGAATCATGGCAGTGACTGTGAGCACATTTCGAAATAGAGATTACATTTCAGTTTCTCTCTGTGGAGAGATTAAAAACATGCATGTTCTTGTTTTTACAGCTATGACAGACATATCCAAACTGTGTACTGTACATGTGCATGCATGTGTCCAAGAGTGTTTGTATCTCCACACCACAGAAATTTCAACTGTTATGCAGGCCTTAAAATAGAGATTATTTCCCAACTTTTTACGCTTAGTTTATGACAAACTATTTCAGAACTGCTGCCATTAGAAACTGAATTTAAACTGAACTGAAATTATTGAAAGTTTTTCGGTTCCTGGTGCTACTGCTGTAGTATCCTATAATTTACTTTCTACATTGTGTTAAATCCCTGTACTGCTGCTAAAATCTAAAATTATTTATTCTACCATTCTCAGATGGACGACATAGATGCCATGTTCAGTCACCTGCTCGGAGAGATGGATCACCTCTCTCAGGTTAGTTGTACAATGAGCTAAAGGTCAACATGCTGACATGCTTACGACAGTGCTAAGATGCTGATGTTTAGCAAGTCTAAACCAGATTCACCATCATAGTTTAGCCTGTTAGCATGTTAACATTTGCTAATTAGCACTACACATAGTAAATTAGCTGCTGATGAGAATGCCATTAGTTTTGCAGGTATTTGGTTAAAACAAAGTATTGGATATATTACAATTTCAATCTGATGACAGCGCTATAAAAAGTAAAGGGATCGCCACAATTATTGCAATTTATCTTAACAGGGACATGAATCTGTACAACATTAAATAGTTTCACTGAAAAACAAAACTGGTGACCTTCTTGTGGTGCTAGAGGGAAAGTCAAGGAATCACCAATCATTAAGATTCATCTTCTGAGAACTGTGAATGTCTGCACCAACAACAGCTTTTGAGATATGGCTAAAAATACAATGGACGACGTGTCCCATTTTGCATTAGTAAATTTCATCTGGAACTGAGAAAAACAACAGTGTGATATCAAACATCTTTGGTCGCATTCTTTCTCAAAACATGACCAGATGAGCTGAGACTCTGGCAGAATCAGTGTTTTGGAAGTAGGAATAGGTTACAAGCAGTGAATCAGACAAATCATTTGATGTTTACATCACTAGTCTGGACATTATCTGATTATAAAAGGCAGTATTTGTTTTTATACTGAGCCTCAGAAAAATGCAAGGCGACGCTGAGATGTGAAATCATCGCATCTGGATTGGACCGTAGGCAATTGCCGCAGATTCCCTTAAGCACACATAAGCTGCTCATCATATATCTGCAGCTCGCCAAGAAAAACATTACACACTTCTAACTGATGCAACCTCAGCCTGAGGCGCAATTCATTACTGTCCTTTTCAAATCTCTCCATGTATGCTAAATGAGCACAGCCCTGAGAATGGGATCAATCTTAAACATTACATCAGACATACCAGAAAAGGGCTCTAGATGTCACTTTGGCATGTGTCCTCTTGGAAAGCCATCACAGTGACAAACACCACTTATTACCAGAGTTTGCAAGAAAGGTATTTTGATTAAAGCATGGATTGTCTCAGAGTCTGAGAAACAAAAGGACTTAAAGTATTTCAACTTATTTCCTTGATTGGGTGCATTGTCTGCCGCTCTAGCATGACGACGTGTGTTTTCAGTCACAGTCATCAGGTTTGAAATGCATGCTGGCAAGCATAATTTTGTGTACGGGTTGGCAGTTTGCCCAACTTGTTTATAAAATATGATTGGGCCTGTGGACAGTTATGTTAATGATCTTGTTCCAAAAAAAACAGAGCGACTACAACATCACAGTTTTCACAAATCAGTTTTTCTTAATGAACTGATATATGATTTATTGTCTATGCATACAGTAAGCGATGCACATGCAATGTGTTCTCTATTATTGGTACAGCTTTAAAACAGAGCGTAATAAAGTGACGGGAAACAAAGTCACTAATAAATAACAGTCTCACGTTACATAATTAAACATCAGTTCAGAGCAGTTCACAGACACACGGCGCACTTTGATTTTTGGGCTTTTACAAGCGTTATGTGAAACTTAAGCTTCTGTCAAATACACTTCTGTATTTGACAGAAGCTACAGTTCTGACTTCTGTTTAAAATTTATAAGACACTGGTGTAACATGTTAATTTAACATCACATTACTTCGCTGCAGAGTTTAGGGCCTGCAGCCGAGTCACCAGACATAAATCCTACCTCACAGACAGAGAGCACCTTCTCCTTTGGCTTCACAGACTTAAATGGTAAGCACTCATTCAGTTGAAGATACTCTCATGCAAAGCTTCAATTTCCAGATGTTCCAGCAACCAAGAGTCACTGCCCTGACAGTAAGTGTGAAGTAGGAGGATGCAAGTGGGGGAAATATGAAGCACTATTTCCAATGATAAGATTTCTGTTGGGAGATGGGGAGTGACTATTTTTTCTTGCACCAGAAGGTCATGCCAACCTTGAGAAACCAGGTGGAGATAATCAGTTTGGGAAATGAAGGAAGTGGATGGTTGTGGCACAACTGTAAAAACACCAAATTCTTTTACAAGCTGTTGGGACTAAAATAAACTCAATGAAATTATGAGGGAAAAAATTGATGAAACAGGACAATCAAAGCTAGTCTCGCGCTTCAACAAAAGTGAGTGAGCTAAAGAGTATTTAGCGTTGATATAAGTGAGACAGTTGTGTTAAAATAATAGCTTGACATCTTTGAAAATATACTTGTTTGCTTTCTTGCCAAGATGAGATGCCAGTAGACATCTAGCTTAGTTTAGCAAAAAGACTTAACGGGAGAAAGAGCTAATCTACCTTGCTAAACTGCGACTTGCACGTGTGTAGCGCCCACACAGACAGTGTTGCTGTTGTGGAGCTGCTACTGCCTGACCTGTCTTTCTACTTTCTACTTCTACCTATAAAAGCCTTGACAACACATGAAAGGATTCTGCCCACAGTTGGCTTTTAATCTGAAATGGAGGTGTTGGCCACATTTAAAAATTTTCTTTTTAAATAGCCTATTTCTTTCATGTCTCTGACATATTCTACAGATACAGACATTGAAACTGCAGTAAAAGGTGTAATATTGCTGGTATGATATTGATATGATTATCAACAGATCATGTCAGTCTGTTTTTCCTGAGATCTGCATGTGACACATATTAAAAATAGGCACAGGCTGGTGGTACCTCAGCAGTGCTAATGAAGGAGCTGTTTAATTTTGACCAAGAAGATTTGTCCTGCCAGTCCAGGGATTCAACCAGTGACATTTACAATGTTGCTTCTCTTACTTTAATGTCAAAACTGCACCCTTATCTCCTCACAGAGTCTCTTAATGAACTGGAGGACCACGACCTGGATGCTCTGATGGCTGACCTTGGATCAATATCGACCTTTAAAAACAGCAGCGATACAGATAATCAACTTTCAGCATCAGCCATGACTCAGAAATCTGAGCCAGCAGCTGCCCTTCCTCCACCACCAAACACTGCTGAATCATCTGGAGAGTTGCAGATGGTAACCTAGAATCTGTCACTGATCATAAAAAAAGTTGTAATTTCATTAAAATGCTGATGATCTCTTCATATTTTGCTTCCAGAGCAAGCCCCATTCAAAGGCAGACAAAATTAAATTGGCTCTGGAGAGGCTGAAAGAAGCCAAAGTGAGGAAGGTAAAGTCAACATGTTTTTGTGCATCTTTCTTCATCACGCAGCTACACAGATGAAGTAACTGAGCTTGCTGCCTCTCCTAGTTGATAGTAAAAGTAATGATGAGTGACGGCAGCGCCAAGACACTGATGGTGGACGAGAGACAGACTGTGCGAGAGGTTTTGGACACGCTGTTTGAGAAGACACACTGTGACTGTAGCATCGACTGGAGCCTGTGTGAGACCAACCCTGAGCTGCAGATTGGTGAGATGAACACATGCTGTACACAAACTCAAATCATATGCAGGCAAGCTCATATAGCACGTGCTAGTAAACTCCTCCACAGAGGCAGGAGACACTGTTGCACACATGTTTCAGGACTGAAGATTGATACACACTTTCAAAGGCTGGTTTCTTATCATTTCAGAGAGAGGCTTTGAGGACCATGAATATTTAGTGGAGCCGCTGTCTATGTGGACTCGCCACAGTGAAAACAAAATCAATTTTGTGCTAAGACCTCAGAAGTATGTGATGTTCACAGACCCTCAGGTGAGCATGCAAATGTGCATGGATTTTCTTCTCGCCAAAGTTTGATCACGCAGTTTAACGCTTAGTCAGTAAATGAATAATTCTTTTCTCGCCCTGAAGATGTTTTACATGTGGAAAAAGAAGACAGCATGTTTGAGTGGGATTAATGAGCAAGCCAAACAACTCCTACTCAAGGTCAGTTATAGTCACACTCACACCTTATTCCTGGAACTACATGTGAAGTTGCTGTGTGTCATTACAGAGAGTGAAAATGGTTAAAATTTTGTAAAAGCTTTGTAACATCTTTCACATGCATATGGTCATAACGTTATTTTTACTTTTGGCTTTCCAACCCCCAGGGTCCAGATAAATATTGTAATAATGCCATCCCACAATAAAGTGGAAAGGGCAAACCATTGTACTTTCACTACTGCAGACCCACATAAATGTAGAAACAGCAGAGCACCTATTGTATGCTTGTAACAAATCATATGGAAATCTTAGCTCCACATATATGAAAACAAATTTCTTCTATTTCAAATCTACCCAGTTAGGAATAATTTAACAAAATACTATCCACTACATAAACGTTGTATCCAATTCTGTCACCTCTGCCCCCATTCAATCTCCCCCTGCTGGGCTGGGCACATTATTCTATACCACTTGCATCCACAAATATTCTTCATTCAACTGCCTAAACCTAAAATCAAAGCTCAGCCCTTGTTTAATGCTTCCACTATCATAGTTCATCTCCTTCTTGAACAAATTTCAGGTCAGGTTTTAGGATGCACCATGTCCACTCTCCCGAGGGTGACAAACGATTCACACAAATCACACAATTTCAATTATTTTAGATCTCTCTGCTGCCTTCAACACAGTCGATCACTCCATCCTTTTGGACCGCCTTGAGCATTTTGTTGGCATTCAGGGACTAAGGATTTCAAAACCATAGACCATGCTTTTATTTCTTTTTGCCTCAACTATTTCAATTCTCTCTATGTAGGAATGTATATGCTCTTTAAATAAATTGAGTTGACTAAAAGTGCTTTACAAAATTAAGATATGTTCTTTTTTCTCTATCTTGTGTTAATTTCACTCATGCATGCCCTCTGACCCTGCAGGAGCATTTTGGGGGTTCTATTGCTATTGTTCCTGATCTTGAGGGCACGCTATACTTAAAGGAAGATGGGAAAAAGATTTGGAAACCTCGCTACTTCGTGCTCAGGGCCTCTGGCATCTACTATGTACCAAAAGGAAAGACAAAGGTATGGCAGATCAAATTTGTTATTGAAAGATGACAACATTGTACAATATATTTCATTTTGAATTCAGGCATGTTGATGGTGTACTGTTGACACCAATGTATTGTTGCTGTAGACACAACAATAGGTGAGAGACTGCATTTAGCAACCTGGGTGAAAACACCTCCTACACATAGCCTAGGTGGCTATTCTGGTCGGCTGTTGTCATGACAGTGAAACTGGTAAATACACAGTTATAGTTACGTTTCATGAGGTGGTGTGCACCATGCACAAAGGAAAAAAGATAACACACTTTTTTGCATATTACTCAATGTCTTCCTGTTTTTGGCTAGCAGTAGCTGTAAGGTCTTTAGACTTACAACCTGAAGTTTATCTCAGTAAATCATTGGCTAGTAGGTATTTTAGGTAAGCATGCAAAAGGATGGATAATGTTTAATTTTTAATTAATCTTATTTGTGGTCATTTTTAGATAACATTGTTGTCAACATGATCAGAGAGGCACATAAAATGACACAACCTTTACATGAAGTTTGTAAATACAGTTCATAAGTACCACCCAAAATATTCCTTTTGGCACTGCCCAAAACAATAATTTGACGTTTTGGGAAATATGCTAATTTGTTTTCTTGCAGATTAACTGACCACTCTCACATCTGCAGGTTTTGCTACAGCCAGCAGTCGGTTAGCTTACATTTACATACAGACTGGAAAAGGGGAAACAGCAAGTCTGGCTCTGTCCAAAAGTAAAACATACACATGCGAGTGTTATCAATCCTTTCATATAACTCACCGAAAACTGTATTTCCCAATTGTTGCAATGTTGACAAACATTGTCAGGTTTTTCAAGCTGACTATTAACAACTGTCTAGTTGAAGGGAAAATTAAATGAAAAAACTGGATAAGAGAAGCAGTCCTTACACTAAGAGACAAGAGATTTATTTCCCTGTGTGAAGAATATGATGGCTTACATCAGAGCATGCCTAACAGCCTAGCAAGAGGAAAAGCAGGAGAAATGAAGATGGACAGTGTGAACTGAGGCCTCGCCGCTGTTAAAGAGAAACATGTCGTTCTGTCACAGACACAGAGCAGAAAAACACAGCAAGGGAGAAGAGATGGAGGGAAAAATAGATGGAAGGGAAACTGTGCGAGGCAGATGTGCAAATCACAAACATAAGAACGCTGCAGGAATCATCTGAGGCCAAGGACACAAGGATGAAGCAGTGGGAGATCTGGAAAGGATAGTTCATTAGGCTGGGGAAAGAGAAATGTCAAAAATCAGAAAAAAAGGACAAATGAAGTCTTCCAGTCAAGTTCAAATATCTTGGCCTTAATATTATTCACTCTCAGGCAGCTCTTTCTTCTGCAAACTTAAATCCCCAACTTTCTTAAATAAAATTTGAGTCTCAGAGATGGAAAAACCTCCCTTTGGCTCCAACTGGTAAAAATTCCACTATTTATTTCAATCCATCCCACTATGAAATTGGTCACATCATTTATTTGGATGGGGAAACAACCTAGGAATAGAAGTGTACTACAGGAAAGTAAATTGGGGGAAGGCCTAGCCCAATCTAAAGTTGCTTTGGGGAATGAAATGAATGCTGAGCTTTGAGTGGGTGAGGCAATCAAAAGGGTAAGCTATACTACTTCCTCTGCACGGCTGAGTTTTATGTCATTCATTATTTATTTTTTTTATTTTATTTTTTTTTTTTTTAATTATATTTTGTATAATTGTTTATTTTTTCTATTTTATATGTTAATTCCTTTATTTTGTCCCCTTCATTGTTTTTTTTTCACTTACTCAAGTCTAGTCTGTTGTCTTGATAAAGGCTTTTTTGCATCTCTGTTAAGTCATATTATTCATACAATTCACATATTGGCATTAAAGGGAAACATGTTTGTGTATAATACACATACATTTCTTCCTGTTGCCAATATGTGAATTTTTCCACTATTCCCACCAAAGCATCTCAGAGGACCTTTGCTGTGCACAATAGATTTGCAGGATAACTGCAGAAGACTATGAAACTCCTAAGTTAGTCCAAAATCCACATAATAAGATTTCTACCTGCTAGTGTGATTAGTAACTTTTTTCTCTGTCCAACAGTCTTCCAGTGATCTCGCCTGCTTTGTCCGTTTTGAAAAAGTCAATATCTACACCACCAAAAGCTACAAACAGAAATACAGAGCTCCCACCGACTTCTGCTTCATGCTAAAGGTAATATTACCAAAATGAGGTAAAGGCATTACAGACCACACTCACATTTATAATATTACAAGAAAAACTAATGCAGGCTGATGAAAAAATAACATGCAGCTCATATTTCAGGGAAGCAAGACTGCAAAATGTGTTTGGTTTTTACTGTTTTAATGTCATATTCAGATATTTAAAGAAGCATTTTCACATTTATTGATGAAAATGATGCCCTCCTATACTGCAATAGATAAAGATTAAGTTCAGTCAGTAGATGAGGGGGAGTGAGATGAATAAAGAAAAAATAGCAAACCATGACTGGTTATGCCCATATTGTTCTGTAGGTGAAAAAGCCCTAAAAAAAATTGTATTTAATTTCTGTCAGTATGTGCTTCTCAACGTGGAGACTAACTATAGTGTTTCTTTCATCAATTACAGCAGTGTTGTTCCTGCTTCATGGTCCAAAGAGCAGTAATAGCTTGGTATGGGCTGCCCTCTGCTGGCTCTTGTGTGTACTACAAATATACCATGTATAAAATCACACTTACCTACATAATAGTTCAATACATAGTGCTACATTACGAAGAAACATTCATTTAAAAATCACATAATATACAAAATCAACAACAAATTATAAGTAGGTTATAAGGATTCCTGCGTTTCCTTAAGACATACAATTAACAAACCATGTGTGCTGCACACTTACACACAGTCTAAGTCTCAAAGCAAACAACCATGGTGATGCTTATAGCATCTACCCATACTGGTGAAGCATTCGATTACAACCTTAAATAATAAGGTACAGCAAAATATGAAGAAAGCAGTAAACTCACTTCATCACACACAACCACAGATGTGTATCTGAATCACAGAGACAGAGGAACCTCACATTGTCACGACCTTGGATTCGAGTGTGGTGTGTTTGTGTTAAATGTCCATTTCTGTTTTACCCATTGCCTCTGTGTTCTTGTTTAGGTTTTGTTAGTTGATCATTGCTCCCTTGTTCTCTGTTGCATTTAGTTACTTATATCCTTGTGTATTGTCTGTAGCCTTACTTCCTGTTTTATTTTGTAATCATTGGTGTTGGGTGTTTTTGTCTAGCTTTGTTGCCTATTTGCCTTGATTGCTTATGTGTATCTCCTGTGAGACCTGCCTGCTTGTGTGTGTGTGGTGTGTCCCAGTATATATTGCCCTCAGCTTTGTTCACTCTTTGTTGCATTGTCATCAAATGTTGAGTGTTCTGCCCTGTGCTCTGTTTCCCGTGGTCTCCTGGATTGTTTCCCCGTGTTTTGGATCACTCTGCCCTGTTCTGGATTTATGTTACTTTTGGATTCTTCCTTGGTTTGGACTTTTACCTGCTGTGCTCTGAGTAAGCAGATTTTTGAGTTCTCATTGAATAAATCCTCTTTGAACTGTATCATCCTCGTAATTGTCTGCATTTTGGGTCCACACCTCTGGCTCCTGCCACTTCATGCAGCCTGTGTGATACACGTGTGGTTTGTGTTGCTGCTAGCCAGAACGAAGGAAATAGGCATGATGGTCAGAGGGTTGATGAATAGTAGGACTCTATTCTAAAGCTGCCCCCAAATCCTATAGGGATTTGCACTCCCAAGAGTCATACTAAGAAGAGTGATTTGGGAGGTCATCAGCGATTGCAGGAAACTTAATCTAGGCAGATATAGGACTTGTTCCCTACCATCACTTCAACCATCCTGAGCTGACCATCCTTACTTGGTAATACCTTTTGAAATACGATCAGCAAGCCAAAGAGCCCTTGGGAGTTGCGGGCCCGTGATCATAACAACTGTATTAACTTACATATCCTCCTTGTGGGCTTGCCACTTCTGCCTGCATTGAAGGTGGAGGAGATGATGCTTGATAAATGAAACCAGAAGTGTTTGGCCAACACACCATTGCCGGCGACTGAGGAGTTCAGAGCTTGGATAAGAAACCAGGGGCATTGGAGGAGTCTCGCCAACCAATCAGAAGAAGGAGATTTGGGGTCACAGGATCAGCATCTGGATCTTGGACACCTGCCTGCAACCAAGGAAGTGCGGTGGTTGAATCTGACCAAAGGATGGTATATCTGATAGGAAGAGTTAGGGTCATAAAGACTGGCAAGGAAATGGTAAATTGACTGCAGTGTAGTAGTGGATGATTCTGGTGGCTGAGAAGGTCTGTTTGGCAGTTCCACTGAATCCCAAGAGGACACTTTATTGGGGGCGTATGTGAAGATTGAAGTCATCCAGGTCATAGTTATCTTTCTTATCAGTTCTTCAGAACTGAAGAAGTCCTTTGGATTAGGGACAAAATGTCTTCTAGTATCTTCAACCAAGTCCAGTTGCCCTTGACTTTAACCTTCTTTGGATATTTATTGGGGGCATAGTATCTTTAGATCGCCAGAACTCACTGTTTTTGGATCTTGCAACTTCCAGAAGACAGAATTGACCTCAGCTTATCATCGTCTGTTAGACCACATCAGCTTTCCATCGAATGGTGCACTAGATGATTCGGCTGAGTATGACTTTCAATGTGCCTTCTAAGGGCAAAGGTGGCACAGTAGAGGCACTAGAGAGATGTCTCTGGTAAGTCTTTTCACATGACCTGCCAGTTCAAACTTCAGTCTGTCATAGGCTGCTGCTTTCTTTGGATCCATGGCCAACTTGGATTCAGTGGCACACAGTCTTTCCATTGTGGCGTGTGATTCAGCAGTTAGGGGAGGTGCCTCTGGGATTACAATTACATTACGTTTATTCATTTAGCTGACACTTTTATCCAAAGTGACTTACAATTGCTATTTATGCTGGGTCTCTCACACCTAAGGCATGCGTCTTATCCACTGTGCCATAACCACCCAGCTCAGATCCTTAAGTGTGTAGCATAGCAATATACTCATTCCATCAAGACTCTCTTTGTGGCTGCCTCAAGTTAGTTCACTGCCTGGTTATCCAGCTTGGACTGGGTGGCTGTCCTTTGTTTCAATTCATTGGCTCACCAGAGCCTTTCTGCATATTGGTACAACTCATTAGATCAAGAGACAATGGAGGTATGGAAGAAGGAAGAATTTCAGTCTCTCCTTTGGAACCTTCCAGGTTCCAGCCAAGGCAAGTTTTGACTGCTACTGGTGCTCCTTATGGGCCAAATTGAACTGGGGCAATAGGTGAGATCAAGTACTTATAATCTGAGACAAGTAAGAGCAGTGGGGTAACCTGATGCATTGGCGTCAGTAGCAGTCCATATTCCTTTTGAGGGTAAAGACAGGTTGTGTGTGCTCAGACAGAGCGAGTCGAACTGCAGTAAAAGCATAGTTGATGTGAAATTGGAAGCAGAGCTCAACTTAAAGGAAACAGTAGCCCCCTGAAGGATCTCCACTCCTTTTCTTACTGTTCTGAGAGCTAAATCATCTGGTTCTCCATCAAGCTGAAGACTAGGAGCTGATTGCAAAATTATAGTTTGCTCATCCAGAATTGCAACGTTCTTCAGAGTGTTTTTGCCATTCCACCGGATGACCATGACCTGTGTGACTTGGGCGATCAAGGTACAGGGTGTGGGCTGTGGAATACAAATGGTAGGAATTTGTATCAGATTCTTATTGATTTCAGAGAATCTGTAGATGTCTCCTCTTACAGGTATTACAGTCTCTGTTCAGTGTGCACTTAGCTGCAACATGTGGTCGGGCACAGCACCAACACCTCTTATTTTCCTTAATTCATACTATGACTTGTTTGAAATCAGAACACTGACTCATGTGATGACTTGTGTCTCTCTTAAGTCGCCCAAATTTATGAAAGTGAAATACTAAATCATTGGAGTGCCTCTTGAACGTCACTGTTCTCTATGCCTGTGCTCTTTCCCCAGCATCCCTGCATCCAGAAAGAGTCGCACTACATCAAATTCCTGTGCTGTGACAATGAACACACACTTTTGCTTTGGGTCAACTCCATCAGAGCAGCCAAGGTCAGATTCAACACTATAAAGCAACTTAATATGAGCAGTGACATTTGCATCCTAATTGCAAGTTGGCCTCATTTTAAAAAATAAAGGCAAAAAAAATATAGTATGCAGACATTTCATCACTGGAGTTGAACAGGTGTGTCTGTGTGTTCAGTATGGGACTGTCCTGTATGCAAATTACCAGGCTGCAATGAAGAGAGCATCCAGTTTGCAAACTCTCCACTCTGCTGAACACAAGGGTAAGAATACATGTTAGAACTATATAAAAAACTTACAAGAAATGTTGCAAAACTTTGACCTATTGGGAATTTTTATTTGCAAAAGTAGGACTTTGCATAAAGATACTAAAAGGAACTTTTATCAAAGTATGTGTGATTCTTACAGCATAGATTCATAAATGCCCTCCCTCAAGCACTGAATCAACCAGTCGCAGGCCTTAGAAGGTGGTCAGTATACTTTATGCTATTTGGGAAATTATTAAAAAATCTTAAATGAAAATAGTTACCATTTGATGTTAGAACTACATGTGGAGACTGTATGTTGTTCAAATACAATACAAGTTTAGTTTTTACTAAAATAGAACCTGACCTGAATGTGCAACATTTGTATGCATGGCATTTATTATTATTATTAACGCTAAGTATAAGAGCGACATTACTGAGTTTAGATGTAATTAAGACCAACATTTTACTTTGAGCTCTTTCATGCATACACGCCCTGGTCAGAATACTGTTGCTTTTGAATAAAATAAGCTTAATAATAATAATAATATTTGCCTGCATAAAATACAGCATATTTAAACCCTAAAAGTCACATCTCTGGATTTAATTCTCATTTGGTTCTTTGCAGACAGATCCAGCATTCGTGTTGAAGAGTATCCACATGAGCCACCACCTGACTTCATCCCTCCTCCTCCTCCTGGACACACACACTTTTGAGAGACATCACCTCCTGTGTTTCAGGGTTAACTTCTGCTAGCCCGGATTTAGCCAATTTAGCCTACCTTATGCACACACGTCTGGACAAATGTCTAGCCTGGACCCAATAACATGTTTTAGTAATGCACACATGTATTAGTAGTAGTGCCACATGCCTCTGATGCAAAATAACATATTTCAAAAGCATTTCTTTATTCTCAGACGTATAACATTTATTTGAATTTTGTTTTGGACTACATTTCAGCAACTTACAAATTTTTACCTCCGTTCCAACAGCTTTACGACACACAAAACACACAGTTTTGTTCATTGTTTCAACGAGCTGTTTATTACAAAAAGACTGTACATAAATTTCAATGAACACATTCTATGTACAAACTGAGAGAAGACAAATATTGGATTCTGTTCCCATGAACATTTAAATTACTGATTCCCTCCCCCCACACGTTTCATCATTAAGAAAACACACATCAAAGAAAGGCGCCTTGACCTGTGATGCCCTGAAATGCTAGACATTAAGTGGTAAACATTACAAAGTTCTGCACGTCAGTGGTTGTCTCATGATTTCTCTATGAAAAAAGTATAAATTAATCCTTTACATACAAACTGCTTGCGAACCTTCCTCAGCAGTCTCTGACACCACAACAAGCTGAATGCAAAGCTAGAAATACATTAGGTAGAAAAAGTTGTTTTTTCACAAAAAAATACCTCAAGATGGGAAAAAATACAATCAAGAATGGGATGTAGTGGCAAATCATTCACTGTAATGACGTTAAGATATTTTCATGCACAGAGGCTCAATGAACACTGTTCATTTGACCGAGTCATTGTCTTTTCTAGTCTGAAAATGTTACCTCTGGATCATATTCCTCTCACAACATCAGAAAGTCTGTAACCATTCCAAAATAAGAGTGCATGTTCATTCCGAAAGTACATATGTATATGTTTGTTTATGTGGCTTGTTACAAACATAGATTCTGAGATAAACATGAGCTTCAATGATATTTGACAGTGGGTTTTTACTTGCACCAACAATCATTTTGTAAGAGCAGGCATCTTATTTTGCAAAAGTAGTAGAAATTAGAACATAAGTCTTCATTTCAGCACTCTTAAGATTCATTCCTTCACTGGAGTTAGCAGGTGTCATTCATATGTAGCACAGACTTGTCTGTGTTTTATCAGTATTTGTGGGTAGATGGACAAAAACATACTGTAAGTAGCTGAATCAAGCTTTAGTACATTACTGCTGGGATGCTTACATTCACTAAAATGCACAGGTAACTAAAGACGACTACAATCAAATATGATGATGTTCAACCTCTAGAACAAAGTAATTAGTCTAAAATCCCTTGTTACATTTCTACAGTATATAGAGCAGTCTTGTTTTGAGGTTATTTGGGTTGGTGATTATGGTTATTGAGCACCAATGTAAAGCACCACACCAGCAACCACTGAAAGAAGAGACGACAAGTGTAAAGGTTAGTTGATATTTCTGGTCTTGTGTTAAAATCAAAGCAATGATGATAATCATGAAGTCATCACAGTTGTTGATAACTTATCAGTGCAGCTATTCCAACACAATGGAAAACAACATGGAAACATACAGGTTAGTCCTTCCTCTGCTTCCACATTTCGAAGCAAAGAAACATCTCAAAGCTCTGCTACAGTAGCTGGACAGCATCACCAAACACAGTGACAAGGACCAAAATGATGAAATTGTGACTGAACATAGAAAAATAAATGTTTATACATGGCCATTTTGCCTTAGAGCAAGTTAAAATGGCACTGTGAATGATGAATAAAAATTAATATTCAAGTAAAAATAAACAAATTTAAAAACAACATCCAATCTTAGCATCACTTCGACTGACGCTGATGGAAACTCACAGGTGAAACACAATAACTGACAAATGTACTGTACTGGCAGCTTCTCACGTTACAGTTTATATACAAGTTAGAGAACAGAATGAAACTCCACCAGAAAGAAGAAACTGTTGTCTTTTTTTTGTTAATGTATCCTATACACTCAGATCACCCTTTTTTTTTTTTTTTACAGCGTCCCCACCAACACAGAGCATAGTAAATACACAGCTCGAGGTTGCTTTTGTTCCCTCTAAAAACATCTTGTGGATTTGGACATCGACGGCGATTGAACATTCAGTCGTGTCCTAATGCACTTGCTGATGTTTATTTGTCCTTTTCGGGTTTTTTATGATAAGGTAAGATGAATTTGAGGAGGAAAAGGGTTGGCCTGCTGGTCTACAGTGCAAATAAAGGGTTAGGAGTGTCTGTGCAGCATTTTATCATAAGAACGCTACTCTGCCTCATCTATTCATGAAATCGTAGTAATACTTTCTGGATCTTCTGCATCCTGTTAATACTAGACATGTTGGTTGCACATACACACATTAACACTACATCTAGATCTACTTGGCATTCTTTAAACTATTCTGATTGTATGTAATTTCTTGTGAGGCAAAATGTGAGTTTGAAAAGTGCTACCGACCACCACAGATGTAATAGTGGTAGCAAAAAGGTCTTTTATCTCCTCCCTTTTGTCCACAGTGTAAACTAACAGACCCAGGTCTTCCAAAGCTTCAGCATCCTCCATCTTTGTGCGACACACAAAACCGTGCAAGCCCCCCTCCAAAAAGAAAACCATTTGTAAATTCACCATGGTACTTCAATTCATTCAAATGGGAGCTGCAATCGCTAGACTGCATACATCTGTACATCTTCACGGTTTTACCTCTGTTCAAAACTGCAGTGCCATTTTGGGTGTTGTTTTTTTTTTTTAATTTTTTTAGTCAGCATAGTGCATGATCGACTCGACGTAGTTTCCTGGGAAGAGTCCGGTGACGCCGTTACAGACACCTTCAAACCAGCCGTCATCGTTTTTCTTGATTATGTAGATGATGGCACCCTCCATGAAGGACAGCTCATCCTCCTTGTCCTTGGAGTAGTCGTAGATGGCCACAACTGGGAAAAACAACATTGTCATTAGTTATTATCGTTATAAAAACAAATATTTAGTTGAGCATTTCAATGGGTGAAGTACCTGGGGAAAAAAAGAAGAAAAAAAAAGAGTCCCCCAGCCGGCTGTATTCCCTCTCACAAACCTTTCTCTAAATAAGCCTTGGGAGCCCAGTGGGGGTCTCCGTCAGAGTAGGGGTCACTGTAATGAACCACCGCGGCCTCCTCTTCCTCATAGTCCACAGGTGGGGGTGGAGGCGGGGGAGAGGGCTCCTCAAACACGCCAATATCCTCTGGGGGAGGCGGAGGAGGCGGGGCGGGGCTGTCTGTTACTGAAAGAGGACAGACAGTGGAGGAGAAAAAGAATCAGAAAAATCAAATGAGAAAAAAGCAAGCGAGAGGAGTGCACAGATAACACGTTTGCTCTCCAGATCTGATCTGGCACCGCAGTGATTTTCAAAATGTATCTCATGCAGCAGAGTGTGTGTAGATAATTTCAAAATGCAATGTTTTTTTAAAACCTCTTTCATTTTTATTATTTTTGGTCTAACATGGCAAAGCAACAATATTTGATTCTTGAACTATTTTGGCTACAACAAATGTCAAGGACAATGGGTCTTTATTTCTAGTAAAACAAATTTCTAAACTAGCATACATATTCAAGACTTCTGTGTCCTCCAAGGTAGCTACAGCTACCATTGCTGGTAAAACTACTAGTAGTACCATTCTGAAAACATTGTTTTTGAGTTATTGCTTTTGCAATGACCTCTGAAGACATTCATAAAGTTGTATGATTTGTATGTTAATTTTTCCCTTCTTAATCGTACAATTAAAAACTAAAGACACTTAATATTCACTAGAGTCACTTCTGTGAGAATGTGTGTTTTTACACACACACACACTCGGCGTGCTTGTGTCTGAAGACTATAAGTTCAGCAGAGAACGGACCCATCATTTCTATCTGTGGTAAAACGGGTGGATCTGTGTTTTACCAGAGGTGTGAGTGTAAAAGCTTGACTGTGTCCTGACACATTTCCACTGGTGCTACAGTCGTTAGTCTTTCAACTACACGAGTGCTTGTGATACAAGCGTCATCTTTAGGCAACCCTGCAGGCTTATGCCCACAAGTCCAGTGATTAAAGAAAAACTGCACCTTGTATCTGACTAATTCATAAGCCTGCTCTTGAATTAAACAAATTGCCAATAATGTACCAAAGGACTGAATTGAATGCATCTGTTCTAGTCTGCTTACATCTCTTTTTATACCTCTTCACTATTTAACAATGGCTGTCTTGGATTTTATTAGTCCAATCCGTTACCCCTTGAAGGTCTCTGTAAACGCAGCATACATTACATTTAGTCAGAGTAAGTAAGTATGAAGTTGGCAAGAACTGAAGGTCAACCATTCCTTATTAAAGAAAACTGTGTAATAAAAGTAAATGACAATTCAGGCAGGACATTTTCTATTATGCTAAAAAAAGCATTTGTGTAGGTACCAATTTATAAATGTCACTATTATAGTCGTAATATATATAAGATCAGTATTTCTTGGCTCATTGTTTATTATTGTTGTTATTCTAAATGTGCTAAAATTGGTTTAAAACCTTAAATCTTGGTTAAGACAAACTCTATTCTTTATCTGACTGTGTGACTTAACACATACAGACAGTCAGATCAGTACACGGGCTGCATTTCTCCAGACAGGCGGGTGGTGAATCAGGACACAGCATCAGGTCACATTTTCTCTCTTCAGTGGACAGAAAGTACAGGACGCTCGCTTTCAGTGATCCATCACCATGGTAACAGACCGACATCCAAGGGATGTGTGCTCCGCCTCAACCCCAAATACACTGCAGGACAAGGTGTGATGAGTGTGGCCGTCCACAGAGGGGAGTAAATGTGAGGCTGTGTTTGGATGCTCAGACAATTTCAGAGGATTGATAAGAGATGTGATGAAAGGTGTCTCTATATACAGGATGTAAGCTTGCACATATAGAGATCATCTAAAATCTGTATCAAGATTAGTGTTGTCAAAAATATATTTTTTTGATCAATTCTGAATATTCTAAATAGTTTTAATACTCATTTTCCGCAGTATCAATACAAAAAATGCACTTTCTCTCAATCCCTTCTCAACTGCAGCTGCAGTGCCCACATAGCCCCGCCTCCTCTCACTCACTGTGTGAGTCTTCTCGTCACTCGTCTCATTCGCTCTGGTTGATTCGCGTTATTTTATTCCTGCCTTTTCAAAAACTCCTGCCCTACTGTGCTGTGATTGGCTGGTACTTGTCACTAGTGATTGGATGCAGGGAAAGGATACAACAAGCCCAAATGAAAGCAATGGTACATGGCAGTGCTAATGAAAGAGCAAAGCACCTGCGGGACCAACACACCGACCTCGAGAGGTTGGAGACGTGTTCTCTTTCAACATCACTGAAGTATTAAATAAGATGGCCCAGTAAACTGTTGTTGATAAGATAGCTGTCCTGTTGTTGGCCCAACAGACATTTGTAATTGTCAAAACTAAGCTAATCCCCCTTTAGAGGTATCTCAGACAGAGATTCAGGTGATACTCTGACTAAGGCCAGGAGTAAATTAACTGATGCTGTTCTGCTGAACACACAGTACTATTAACTTTACTTACTAAGATAAGCTGATAAGATTCAGTAATTAAATTCAGAAAATGTAATCAATGTTGAGTCAATTTTCTCCCGTGGTATGGAAAATGGTATCAAATATTGATATTTTTCAAGGTATTGTATAGAAGTTAGAAATTCCAGTATCGTGACAACACTAATGAAGATAAATTAACACATCTGATTATGATAAATGTACAATGACCTTTTCTGTATGTCAATGCATGTATTTCCTTTCTAACGCTTGCCCACTTTTTAAGATACTGGGGTACTGATTGGTTGGTTGAACATCTGGTTACATGTCATTGGCTGTTGCACAAGTAAGTGTGCAGATGTGTGCAAAACTATGCATACAGTGGATTTAATTGTACTCATGCATGTACATGTGCATAACAAAGCATATGCCCATGTGTTTGCATGGATTTTGTACTTACTGCTCTCCTGCATTCTGGCCACAAAGCCAGTCAGAGGGATCTGTGGGGTCAGCTGGACCATTGGAGGAGGAGGCGGAGGAGCCACAGACACTGGAGCAGCAACACCCAGCGAGGCAGACAAAGCAGAAGAGAGACAAAGAGCGATGGAGGTGGAGGACAGGGAGATCGACAATGACAAGTGAAGAGCAAAAAGAAATAATGAAAGTCCAGAGTGGAAAAATAGAGAAGAAAAAAATTGAAAACAAAAAGCTTGTCAGTGAGAGAAAACAGTGCAGGAAGCATTGCTGAGCAAGTCATTTACACATTTCCAATCACAGTTCTTTTGTGCTGCGTTTTTCAAGCTGGGCTAAATAGGCATTCAACTCATCTCATCTCAGTCTGAGAATCTACCTCATCAGCATCTGTTTCAAGTCAGAAGCAAAGCCTGTAGCTAGCAATAGTTTTATGCTACAGTAAAAGAGCTGCAAAGCACTACACAGATACAAAAACATGACAGTGGCAAGGTGACAGCTCAACTCAGATGTGCGTTAAATTAGCGTGGTATGTCTGGATCAGGTAGTTCAATCACACCCCTGGCATATCATTCACATGATCTTCATCTTCTGCCCCTAAAATCAGTTTTTTTTGCTACACTGTCTCCAAAAAATGAAAATAAATGAATAGACAAACAAAGAGAAACACAGCTGTCCTCACTCAAAGACATGATGTCACACGCACTCACGCCAGGTCTGATTCATAAATCTCATGTAATGGATGAGCGTCTGTAATCTCACTGGGCAGTAATGTCTTATTATTCCACCCTGCTCTTACCGCAGAGCCACATCCATCCACAGCTACACCCTGTGAGATCAATGAGCTCCCTCATGTGCCGGAACTAGCTTTTTGTGCTGTAAAACTTCTATTACATTCAGCGGAAATATATCTTTCACTTCAATTACATTTCAATGAGTAGATATCACGGAGATCATATGATGTCCCAGTTTAAGTCCCTGGTTGATGCAGCTCTGCATCATTGTCTCTCTCCTTCCAGACAAGACAGACAGCCTCCTCCTTCTGTGCCAAGGAAGATGCTTGTCCTTTGAGAGAGAAGCCATTAGAGGAGAATGGCTCAGAGTGATGCCTGCCAAAATAAATTCTACTCTTCTTCTGACAGATAATATGCATATGTCCTGGGTTTCCCCTTGTCTAGCAGCTGTTTGTGTTTTCTTCCCCGAAGTGCCTGTGCTGCCTGCCTGTCTCTCCGGAACAAGAACCCATCTCCAACTGACTAAAGTGATAATGTCATAACTCAATTAGAAATGGTAATGAAACACTCTGCACAGCAGTGCTGAGGTGGGAAGGTTTCAACAACCCTGACTTCAGTAATTATGGCTCATCATTCATTTTCATTAGCCCCTGGAAGGGCTAGTCCATGCATATCTTTTAGACCCAGAGGACAGTTGTTAGCAGTTTCATATAATTATGGATTGTGGAGAGATAAAAACTACCACAATGGATAGTAAAATAATTAAACACAAGCTTCCTCTAGGCTTTATACATGCTGGCCAAAATGTACAGTTTCATTACACCAGAAAAGACTATTTCTATACACCAACATACATACATTATTGATAAATAAGCATATAGTACCTGAGTTCTGTGGGTAGGCAGGGCCCCCGTTGATGTGGGGCTGCTGTGAGGAGACGGAGGGTGCGCGGCGGTAAGTACCAGTGGCCGACACCATGGAGGCTGAGGAGGTGGTGTTGGAGTTGTGACGGGAGATCTGGCGGGAGATGGTGCCGAACTGGGACATGGGAATGGGACCCAAGCCGGGGCCCTGGGGCACTGAGGCCGAGGAAGTCGCCACTGCATGAGAGCAGAGGAGAAACATAGGCACACAGTAAAACTTCAGCCTGATGAACGCGGGCTGCCACTGTATTTAACATTAACAGTGGGTTTTGTAACAGTATGCATTCTTCTTCAGTATATTTCCACGCAGAATGATAAAAATAATATGAAGCTCTTAAAGCTGCAAGCAGCGTTGGACGGGCCCTCGTGCGTTGGGGCTTGTCTTGGCTTGTCTTGACTTCTCGTGGCCTTGGCATAGCAGCAGGTCGGACCAAACGGCTGTGAATCATTGCCTGTTTTGGAAACATCACTTCTTGTTTCCCCTATGTGGCGCTAGGGAGCACCTGTTAATTACACATTATGGTCCCAATAGGTGAAAGTGTCATTTAAATCAAATGATGATTATAAAACAGGGCTTACCTTCCTGTTACCAGTAGGTGGCGCTCTCACTATAACTGAATATTGGCACGTAGATGTGTTCAGGGTGGGACCGTTATCAAGTATGTAAAGTTTGGTACAGATGTGAGCATTTACAATAAAGTTACAACAACTTCCTGTTTCACGGCGAATCATTGATTTTCAATACCACGCCACAGACACACCCTTTGATGAAAATGTACAGATAGAACAACTTTTCATCATCAATACCTTTAGACTGCACAGCAAAAACTTGAAGTCGATCTGATTCATTCTCTATCAAGAGTTTGTTAAAGTACGTAACCTGTAAATTAAGAAAAATTACCATTAAATCCAAAATGGCCGACTTCCTGTTGGGCTTAAGTTATTCTTCGAAGAGACTTTTTTGTGTGTGATACATCTGCCACACAAGTTTCCTGCGTGTAGGTCAAACGGGGAACGAGGGCTGCTCCATTGAAGGATCACTTCCTGTGTCCAGTTTGTGGCACAATGAGTATGAGTGATTATTGAAATTTAGATTTGTTCAGGGTGGGACTATTGTCAAATGTGAAATTTGGAACAGATTTGAGCATGTACAGTGAAACAACAACTTCATGTTTCATGGCGAATGATCGATTTGCGACGCCACGCCACGGACACGCCCTTTGACGAAACCTCACAAATAGCACAACTTTTTATCAACAATGGCTTTTGATTGCACAGTGAAATTTTGAAGTCGATCGTATTAATTCCCTAGCAGGAGTTTGTTAGCACAGAATCTGTAAATGGCCAAAAATGACCATTTATCCAAAATGCCCTTCATTTAAAGAAAGAAAGAAAGTCATTTAGTTTCAATAGGGTCCTTGCATGTTTCATGCTCGGGGCCTAATTAAATTCAGTTTACATTAGTCAACTTTACAGGTCCACAGAGAAAAAAAAAACAAACAGCAACAACACAATAACTTTATGCAAAAACACTCATCATCTTTTAATATTTCTCAATTCTGTTCTCATTTTCTCCCTTTCTTGCAAGTGGCAAACATTTGCCTGCCCAGCATTTTCTTCACCATATATATAATGTATAATAATATATAATGTATAATAATATAGCAAGACACTAAAGTAAGGCCTGATTGAAGCTAAATGCTTCCAATTTATCTAGCATTTGCATACATGTCTTTAACATTAAGTGAAAATTTTGAAAGTAACTTAACATTTAGAAAAGACAATGATGACTGAGGAAATTTAGAGCTCAAAACTAACTTTTTCACCACCTTCCCAAAATTCATGAGGAGAACTAACATTGTTCCACAGCAGCCACATTGACAAGGATGCCTGCAAATGTGTCTGCAGACAGTTTTTGTGTATCGGCCTCGTGAAAGTAGCTGACGCTGATTAGCTCAAAATGCCAGATATCGGCTCAATTAATCAGCCAACCAATTAATCAGTCAATCACTAGTCTTATCTTACCACATTTGAATCCATTCTGTTTGACCTGATAATTGTCAATTTGAGTGAGTGTGATAATGTTTGAGCTAGAGAAAAAGGCTAAGGACAAGAATGCACCAATGAGAGCAAGAGAGGACAAGTGACATGCAGGGAGATACCGTGAGGAGCCTACAAATATTCATTACCGTAAACAGCAGCGAGTCCACGCTGCGGACACCTGTGATGAGCAGTGAGGTTATAGCTGCTGAGACTCACCTTGCCCCATACTGGGAGGGGAGGGGGTGGGAACTGCTAGAGGGATACCAACTCCACTGCTTCCACTGTTCTCCCTGCCGCCACTCCCGCCACTGCTGCCACTGCAGAGAGAGAGACAGAGAGAGACGGCGTCTTTGTGATGATCATTAGGAGGATGTGTCAGACAAACTTAATTACATGACAGCGTTTGACATCGTACCATTACTCTCTCATATGTCAAACCGCCAAAATAATATTCTCATCACTGTGGCAACAGATTTGCAGTTCTGTAAATATGCTTTGTACACTGTCAGGCATATCCGCACACGAATACTGGGCAAAAATCTGGGAGCATACAGTCACACAGAGTAACAAATGCAAAAGGAGGAGAACCGCGTTCAAATCTCAAAAGCTCAGACTCAAGAAGTAATTAAACTTAGCTTTTAGACGCTGATTTGAAATTTGAACATGAATAAATTATTACTGCAGATTTGAAATTCGTGTAGTCATACTGAGCAGTCACCCTAAATAATAAATTTTGGCGGAACCATGACAAATTCAAAGCTACACATAAAAGTTGTCCTGTCCTAAACGGAGATGGCAGAGAATCTGATACGATATCAATCAATTTAACATAGACTGCACACACCCACACTGAGGACAGGTCTAATTAATGTATTAGCCTTCTTTGAAAACGACTGTGGAATAAGTCACAGGTAATGGTCCTTTTTGACAGACAACATTTTGACATGTCACAGTAGGACACACACGGGTATAAATAATAAAATGGATGACGGCTAAATTCCATTTAGCTGCTTTAGGTCCAGGGTGCGTGTTTTGTGCATACTGGTTCACTGTCACACTGTCATGGCTTACTTGGACATTTGAATTGAACATCTGTAATGTTATTGGTAACACCTGTGTCTTTCCTACTACGACGACAAGTCAAAATGTCTGCTGTGAAAAAGGCTTATAAGTAGAGAGGGTCTATGCTACCTGTGTGTCCTGGGCCTCTGGTTGAGTGAGGCTGTGCGTGCAGGGCTGTGCTGGCTGCCCAGTCGGGCCGGGCTCGTCATGTAGTCGTTAGGCACCACTGGAGGCTTCACTGGCTCCAGGGTCTTGTAGGGAGTGTTACGCCTGGATACAGATAAACATAGCCAAAGAGCACACAGTTAATCCTCAGTGTTTTCATTAAGTGAGAGAAAGTACTTGGGGCTTTTATAGACACTGTTTATAGAACTGTTGTCAGGTGGTCCTGGTGTTATGAACAACCATTGTGAAATGTCTGCACGATAATACATATACACAGACTAAGAAGAATTTAAAGTATTTTAAAAACTACTACTATAACGATGAGTTCTTACCCCAGAGTACCACGACCAGCCATGGGGGGGCTTGGGGGTTTCTGCGTGGGTGGGTTGGTCCTGGAAATCGTCCCTCCTCGTCCTGCTGCATTGTTCCCATGTTGCTACAGGAGTAAAACATTGCTTTTGTATAATCTGATTTACAGACACCAGTGTTTCCCCTGCCAATAAATATTAAGGCTGAGTAGTCACCTAAACTTATAATGAGCAAAACCTGAGATATTAACAGCAAAAGAGCATCTTATCTTTTGTTTCAACCAAGCATAATTAAATAAATTGGATAAAAACCAATGGCACAAAGGTTTTTCTGTCCACAGACAAATATAAAGACATAAACTTGGAGACAAAGAGAGCTATGAAGGGAGAAAGAGAACAGAAAGCAGCACTAAAAAGGTGACTTAGCTGTCTTAGTTGTGAAATTGAGCATGTAAAATGGCATGTTATTCATTGATTGGTACATGGATGAAGAAGGACATAGGAATATGTGTTAAGAGTAAATATGACTTAATACAGATGAAATATAATGTTTCATATCTCCTGTAACCATTTACAGTAACATACATATTGAGTTGAACCTGCAGTATATTCATGGTAGAATTTCATACTAGGTTTCAGGTAACCTGGTGGCCTTAAAACAGGCAAAAAGATATAAAATGTGTAATGATACTGCTATGTTGCAGTGTAATAAACTTTAGACTTTTCATTGAATCATATTTGCTTCCATAAAAATGTAATTCCATGTTATCAAATCTATAAGTCTTGTATGTATTCACAAATTAAAGTTTAAATGGGTGCATGGATACCCTAACTGTTAAAACTGAGTTTTATCAATATACAACAAAAAGAAGAGAAAGACAACCATCTCTTACCTTGGCCTTAAGCCACTGAGTGCAAGCAGGCAAAAAGAGGAAGACAGAAAACAGGATATGCTCATTGATTAATGATTAGTGAGTTCAGTGAGAACAAGTGTGAAATTTAAGCATTATGCATGAACACTGCATCTATTCTTCATTAATATATTTGTATAAACAAAATGTAAAGCTGAAAGAGCATCATGAAGAAAAACATAAGGGAGTAGAGAAATGTAGAAGGACATCTAGGAAACTAATATTAGGAAAAGTACGAGTGTAAAAGAGACTCAAGTGGTTTGAACTGACTATCCCAGTAAGCAGCATACTGAAAAAATCAGTGGCTGAAAATCTCGGCTGAATGCTGAATGCATGTAAATGTCTATTTTCAAACATATACTGTCTCCTAATGAATTCACATTCAAGGCTGAAGCTGCTGCTGATTTTCATTATTGCTCTTAAAATGAACAAAAATGTCGCAATTTCCCTGATCGTGAGGTCATATATTCTAATTCTTCCTTTGTCCTAAAGGCATTCAAATTACAATGACATAAAACAGAGAAAAGCAGCACATTGTTACATCTGAATAGATGGCACCAGCGAATTTTTGCAATTTTTTTGTTTTAGAGCAAATTACATTTTAATGAACTTTAATGTCACTTTTAAGGCTGAAGCTAAAAATGATTTTCATTATTGATTATAAAATGTCATAAAAGTTGTTGAAACTAATTGTCAAATCACATTTTCAATGCATCTTGAATCACATTTTATTCAACATTTATAACAATATTTGGTATATTATCAGTTACAATAAACCCTATCTGCACATAAATTATTTTTTATAATGTCAGTAACTCCTGCTAACACTCAGACACCTGCCTGCCAGAAAATAAACTTACAACAAACAGCCCAATTTAGGTTTTATACCACAAAGAGGAAAAAATAAATTCCTTTTGTTCCATGAGCAGAAAAAAGTGAAAACTATCACTGAAGAAATACACATAAGGATACTACTCACCAACCCTGTTTATGTCTATGTACGTATGTAGTCTATTCTGTGTACTGTACTGTAATCAGAATGAGAATCACTGAAATGGCTAGATACTAGAAATAAAGAGCAGTGCCTAAGCTACATACAGCTGTGCTGACGTTTTAAGTGTTGAACTAAGAAAAAATAAAAGTGGGCAGTAAAGCAGAGCGAGGTCATAAATAACAGCAGAGAGGTGTTCAGACTGATGGAGTGGCTGTAATGTGGCTGAAACTATTTCACCCTGGTAACTGCCAGCAATGCCAATAAAGGCTGATTTGGTGGAGGGATGAGCACAGTCATCCGTAAATGTGTGAATGGGCCTTTCCATGCTCAAGTCTGACCTCCCATCTACCCATGTTATGTGAGGTTATGTGGATGAAAGGCAGAGGGGTGATGATCACACCCTGAACGCTTGAGGGAATCCAGCACAGCCGGGAGGAAATAGGCTGTAAAGAGTGAGTGGATGTCCCACACAGTATGAACACACCATGAACATGTATATGTACACAGAAGCAAATACACAGAGAAATATACCCACACATGTGATTGTGCATTAATATACTTCTCATAATACTGTACATTTCTATCCAGTGTCTGGTGCAGCAGGGACTATGAAATGATATCAATCCTTCTGAATTATTCACAGATGTGTGTGAGAGAGAAAGTGTTTTGGGGGGAAAATATGGAATGTGATATGCACTTCTGTCTGCACCAACCCAGACAAATGCACATCCATGAACAAAAATGCAGCTACACACACACACAGACACACACACAAAGCCAGACAGAGAAATCACAGAGAATTTAAAATGAACCAGTAGCCACTGAGTCTTCAATCCCCAGAGGTTTTCTTCCTTCCTAAAATCTAACTGTTATCAAGACAACTGAGCTTAATTAAATTAAAGCAATCCCCAAATGTAGACTCCCGGAATTTAGTCACTTTACAGATATCTGAGTCATGTTTTCTTTACTGGCAGCATGAACCGTTGTTTTTCTATGCAGGTATATTTGAAAAGGTAAAAAAAAAAAAAAAAAGGTTGCACACACACTGATCTGCACTGATTTCTGCAGAGATCCATCATTTGCAGCATCCATGAATGATGCTTCATTTGCATAGTGGACCATGCCAAATGTGTCTCAGTGTGAGCCAGCTCTCAGAGGAGGAAACACTAGCTTTTGAATTTGAATCAGCGGACGTTTTGAAAATCATGCAGCAGTCACTATCTCAACAGAGACAGACAGGGATGAAGAGGCCAAGTCAAACAGGCTGTGGAAAAAATGTGTGACGGTGGCAATCAATGCACATAACTGTGTGTACACACTTGCACACAGAACGTTATATAAAAGAGGAAAAGAAGAAGAGGGGAGAGGAGACAGCGGATGCATCATGGGGAGAGGGAATAAAAAAATTGAAGAATGAGCCGGAAAGGGATGAAAGAATATTTTCCCACAATTCAAGAGGGCATGCAATGGTGTGAGTACCACTTGGCCAAGATGTCTCTCTCTTGCTCACATTCTGGATGCAACACACACAAACACAAACACACACTTTTCTATTAACTTCCAGCTAAGGATATTTGTTACTGGGCATGAACGAAACCTCTGACAAGCAAAGCTTATTCAACCACAGTCAGCTTCCAACATGGCATCTTATTTTCACACGAGTGCTTGCATTTCGTGTTTCTGTACTTGATTAACTGAAAGTCCAGTATATTGATTGGCTTGTAGTGTGACTGGATGTGTGTGAGTGAATTATGAAAGTAGACAGTTACTTTGTTCACAGGAAGGTGCCAGGTGCGAACTCGACTAAGTGCGTGTTTTCCTCTAGCAAAATTGATCAACACTGGAAATACAAGACGATACATCAACGTAATGACTTTGGGATTAAGCTGCAGCAGTCTGGTTGTGGTGAAGCTAGAATAGTGTGGAAATGCTTTTTGAAAACCAGTAGCTAAAAAGCGAACAGAAACTAGGATGCTCTTGATATTAGTAAACACATTATTGGAGATTTATTGACCTTTAAGTCTGTTTGCCTTCACTAAAGATAGTTTTGTGATAATAAACCTATGATGGATTTATTTTGACATAATCACAAAAATCCTTCTTACTTTGACGCCGTGTCCCACATCATCCAGCAGTGTGTAGTCGATGGGCTTTCGAATGTAGCGCACCGGACGCTCCATGTTGCCCGGGGCGATGATCTTGTGGGTGCGAGCGGTGTTCTTGTTTGTGGTCAGGATGCCGATTTCCCGACGTGCCACCTTCTCTTTATGAATATCCACTGTCTGCAAGAGAGAGAAATGATGTAGGACATGGAGTGGTCGGGTCAGCAGACTAAAGGTTTAGTTCACGTATCGCAAATACTCAAAATTCTTTAAATGTATTCACTTCAACTCAAGATTATCATTTTAGTTAAGAGATACATGGATGATTTCTAATTTCCCCTGATTCGTAGAAAGATTGGACCATATGTTACTAAAAAGCCTCCCCAGCGCATGTTACAGTAATTTGCTTTTAATGCAGACCCAACACTTCCTCCATCTGTTTCACATTAAAAGCCTCCTGAGAGCTAAGGGGGCATAATCACCTCCCTTACCATCCCTGGTAGGATTTTATTATAAAATATACAATGTTTTGGTTTTTTTTTGTAACCCATGTTTAAATGGTTGCAGCAGAAACAACGTGGTTACGTTTGAAATACCAGCATTTGTTGAGTCCCTCAGGGGCCTTTTGTAGTTTCATGGGTCCACTCTTAGCATACTAATCATTACTATATTGACTATTTGTTTAAGTTGATCTATTATTGTTGTTATATTTAGCATATTTACCATTAATTGAGACCCAGTGGTTATTTGAGTGCCAGCTTACATTTGAGAATTCGCAGGTGCTAGTGCTGCTCATGGGCAAAATGTTGTTGGCTATACCTATCATCTATACGTACATACACCTGCTACACTACAATTACAGTTAAGCATTTCATAGCTTGACACTTTTCAATGTTATGTGTTCTGTCAATTAGCAACAGAAAGCAGCAAAATGAACATGTTTTATATTAATAAGATAATGTTATTTAAATCCCCAGGCCTCCCACTGCTTGGCCACACGCTCTGGGTCCATTCTTTCAGCTCCAACTGACCCACTATTCTGCTCTGTTGCCCTACACCCTGGGGCTCATTTGAAGGAGCCCTCCTTATACCCCTCGCACCAGGAGTAACTGAAAATGCCAGTGACCTCCATCTCTTCTGTGATTACACTCATTATCGCTTGTAGCCGGCGCCTTACGGGCTGGCCTTCAATTTATGAATGATAGATGAAACTGGAAGGAGTGAGGGATGAACGGAGGGAGGGACGAAAGAGGGAGGATGGACAGCTTCATCTCTAAAATATGAGGTCACGCTTGGGAGAAGTTGACGAGTGTAAGTGTTTTCAAGGCTTGTGTGACACATATATGAATCCATCAATGTTGTTAATCCTACTGTAAATACGGTAAATCCCTGCATTTGCTGCATACTAGATTGTAAGAGACTGATTTGAAATACAAATAAAACATACAAGTGTGTGTGTGCATGTATATCTGAGTGCATGTTTTGTAAGTAGATGTGTGCACGTATGAGTGTGCGAGACCCATACAGCTACGGGGTCACGCATCAATCACCACTCAGACAACTCATCCAGTCAACCCGACAGCTCCACGGCTGCGACTCTCTGGCTGTTGGAGATGAAGAATCCAACTGAGAGATTGAAAGACTGATAGGTGTTGTGAAGTTGACCCGCCATTGCTGCTCCCTCCTGCTGCGCAAAACTCATTCTGTGTCTGACATGAAGCCTGAGTGCCGCATGTGAGATATATATATATATAGACGACATGTTGGGCTCCTTTTTTTTTTTTTTAGGAGAGGAAACTGAAGTGACACACCCAGCTTCGGCTGGGAAGTAAGAAAAAAGGCCCGCCTATTTCCTGCCACTGATACGCGAGTAGAGGTGGAGTGCAGAAAGTGAGAACAACAAAACTCAGAAGGACAGAAAAGCACATACAGCTAGAGACAAACAAGATAGAGAGATAAAATACTGTAGGTAAAACTAGAAGCTGTTTATAGTGGGCTGTTAGATCAAAAATAAGTGGTGATGGGATAGAAGCTAAGGACATTTTTAGTATCTAGATTTAAGCAGACATCATTTAAAATGTGCACTTTTACCAAACAACAGATGCTGTCACTGCCCATCCTGTGTCTAAACTGAAATACAACTGAAGAACCATCCAGAATTACTCTTGACAATGACGAAACATTGAGGCAGTGGTGCAACTAGCAAGGTATACATCCGTAGTGCGATGACTGGACACAGTCAGCTTCATTTCAGCATTTCCTCTACATGCAAAAAAATGTTACCTAAGTGAAGTAATGATTTTGAAACATCCAGACATAATAACTGTTACCTAATCACTGACGATAGGCATTTAGTTCAGTCAGTCATTCAGTCATTTTCTTTTGTAAGCTCTTTACTCTGATAAACATCTGGCTGTCTGCTCAACCTCTGCAGTGTGTTGAGAGCAGATGGTGCAGCGGTAATTTTCACTGCTGGATCTATTTACTGTAGCAGTTTCAGCCTAATAAATCTGTGTTTTAGCAAATGATTAGTCTCTGCAGCACAGTGGAACAAGTTTTTTTTAAACTCCTGCTGAAGTGTTATTGGCAAGAGGAAAATATGATGTAGTCTGTAATGATATTCCAAGGCGTGTCAGCAAATATTTGATTTCTAACATTACACGTATGGCTTGGTAACAAGTCTACAAATTCAGTTCTACAGTACATTTAGTGTGTCCATATCTGTATCATTATCAGTATGTTCAGATATAGTTCTAGTTACATTCTGCACATTTTCAGTATTTGACAAATTGAAAAGAAACTGAAGAGGCACTCTGAGCTGATGAATGACATCTACTGAGAAAAAAAGGAACAGATAAACTAGAAAACAAATTGGAAGAGAGTGGGACTAAAGAGACTCTCACACACACACACACACACACACACAGGAGAAATGTGCTGCAACAGCTTTGCTTTTATTGTAACACACTTTTGTGTTTAGGTAGTAGCTTTTCTTGTATAATTTTGTGACAGCCTCCTCTGCTGTGGGCTTTTAAATCCGACAGTGATGGGACTTGGGTTTGGCAGCAATGTTTGGCTACCTTTCTAATCCCATTTTAACTCTTTCAAGCCGAGACAATTTGCACAGTCTAAGCCAGAAAAACATTTCTTGGCACTACCGAGTAAATTATAATTTAATTTCTTGGACACATCACTAGTACTACAATTATGAATCAAAGTCCTGGGGACATAGCTGTATGAGATGCATGTAAAAGTAAATTAACTTTAACAACCCATCTGTGCCTTAGATGTCTACTTTGAGACAGCTACTTTTAATGACATGAATCTCAATATAATTGTACCTTCTTTTTATATTCATGCACCCATGTCTATTGGATTGTCCTTCATAAAGCCACAATGATGTCATCTTGGTTGACTTAGGTTAGACACGTGGCTTGTAAGTTAACAACATAGCCTCATGTTTGTTTACTCTGTGCAAAACACCAAAACATATCATGGTGCCTTTCCTTCCATTAGTGAAAACAATAGTATCAATTTAAAACTCCTGAACCAAAGAAATTAAATTTATCATTTGCCTTTATCTTAAGAGGGCTTTCTTTTCCGTTAAGAGCCACGCCATCCGTCTCTACTATAACACCATCATTCCACTTCTGAAATAGAATGTTAATTAGTTAATTGCATATGCTCAATTTTAGTATTCAGTATACAAAATAAACTGCTAACCCCTTTTCTGAAGATATACCTTTGTCATGGCAGATAGTTTCACATGCAACACAAGAGAAAAGTGCAGGTGTATTTATTACCTTTAATGATGGCTGGACGTCTCAAGGGCTGTGCATACTGCCTCCCTGGGTTGGCTTCACTGGCACACTCATATAGAATGGAGCCATCATTACTCTTAGTAGTTACACCAGTGTTTTACTGCTGTGACGAGTCAAAATGACTTCTATGAATAAGAACCATTTTGAACATGATGGACAGACTGAGGCTGTTAAAGTCTCTCCCTTCATTGACTATTGACGAATGCTCCCAGTACCAACTACAGTTATGCGACCATACTAACTTTAACAGTTTCTGTACTGGGTGGTGTCAAGTGTTCACATCACAAGCCCTGCAACCACAAGTTACAAGAGCTGGTGTATCTGAAGCAGAAATATCATATAGCGCAGCCGACCATCTCTAAAGGATCAATAATAATTCTTCATTAGACTGCACCCAACTGTACTCATCCTTCAGCCTGTGGAGTAAAGCGGGAGCTGAAAATGCTAACCAGGCGAGAGTGCTGGTGTCAGGATTTCACTTCATCCCTGACAGGCTTAATGAAGCACACAGGGAGGGGACGGGGCCATTCACTGGCTGACAGGCAGGGTGGCTGCATGAAGCACAGAGAGGGGGGAAGAGGGAGAGGGGGAGGACTGCTGATGAAGCAAGAGGGACTGAAGAGGGGTTGTGGAGGTTTGGCAGCTCCAGCCTGATCCCTGCCCCTGCCATATCTGTCTGTGTCATTGTGCACTTTCTAACTTTATGCCACAGAATAAATCCAGCAGGTTTGTACTTTATTGTACTTAAAAAAGTTTCATCTCCAGATGATAATCAACACCCCACCTTGATGCACCAATATCCCTCTATAGGATATAGAAGATAGCAACAGTTTGTAAACCTGAATATCCAACCACAGAATATCATTTGCAAATAAAGGCCAGTATTCAAATTTACAGCCATGGCCGGCAGAGACAAACACAGTGCTGTTCACAAAAGAAGGCAACTTAAAAATCAGGATAATATGCATTATCACATCACAGAAAAACATAAAGACTGTAGCAGCACCTGAAGCAGTGTTTGCAGAATCTATTCTAAGAGAAAAAAAAGATATGTAAGTTTGCATATATGTAAACATGGATGATATTCTGCATGACAATATTTAATTTTTCGTTTTAGTTCATTTTTCTTTGTTTTCCAATTTTAAAAACATAATTTTTTCATAACCAGAGGTCAAGCTGAAGTAACTACTGAGTAGGGGTGTGATGATACACTTCGCTCACGAGACGAGACAATACACGATATGGGGTTCATGAGAACAAAAGGAGACGAGATTTTAACGCTATTTTGAAGAAATTTTCAATAACTACATATCTGACTGGAAAAGTAGTCTTCTATTTGACTGAAAGTCACAAAGTGCTAAACAATGCAGGTACATTTTGAAATGTTGCTTTCATGTTGTTTATGTCTTGTCTGTAACAGTTTGAACTGCTTTCCCGCTCACACTCCGTCATGCTGATATCATGAGACAGCTTTCCACTTCGATGAGAAACATCGTCACATCTCATCACACATCTACTATTGAGTGAACTTGAAAGTGGTTTGCTGTTTTTTTTTGGGTTGGGTTAGAAGGATTTTTTCTTGATTGTAAAATGGGTGATTTTGTTGATGTGTAAGCTTTCTGAACAACATTTATATGCTTTACTTAAGTACAACAAGTTATGTCAAACTCGTCTCTTATTAAACCGATAAATTCACTCATTTATTCCAATCACTTCCACATTTTTTATTTTGATCACTATTTACATACTGTAAATGAAACTCATGTCTTCCTGTAGATGTTTCACATTAAAAGCCTACCAGGTAAAGAGAGGAACTGTGCCCTGTAAGATGTCTATGAAGATTCTCAGTCATCCAGGTCATAGTTATCCAACGAAGGTTAAAATGAAGGGCAACTGGACTTGGTTGAGCTTCAACCAAGTCCAGTTGAGCTTCAACCAAGTCCAGTTGCCCTTCATTTTAACCTTCGTTGGATGTGCCCTGTAAGTGACTGCACAGCTTTTAATCTGAAAAATCTGTACAGGTGATCAAAAGAAAACGTCAAAGTGAAAGGGGATGGAAATAATTTGTGAATGAAAACAGTGTTTCTGTTAGAAATTAGAAACTGGTGGCGAGTTTGACATCACTACTGGTAAAATGTACATGATTCTGAATTTATTAAGACAACAGATAAACACTGAGGAAGTTTTGATTCTGAATTAACATAAAACTGAATTAAAACAGGAGCAGATCAGAAAACAGGAAGAGGTCTTACTAAAATGTGTAATATAAACTTCTAAAGCAGAGGAAATTAGAAATAAAGGCCTGTTTCAATTAAAGGCTTTGTTCAATCTGCAGATCAAATGAATAAAGGCCCGGACCATAATGCATTTCCATAAATGCAATTATACGTGCATACGTTAGTGTATGTGTATCTTCCAAGGCTGTGGTGTGTACTGCACCTGGGAGATGTGGTTGATGGACGACTCCATGCGTCGTAGTTGCGAGGCTTGGATGTCCAGCAGCTGCAGCACATTATTAGCTAAGGCATTGATCTGGTAGGCCACACTGGCCAGAGACTGGGTGGTGTATGCCTTGGTCTCCTCCAGGGCCTTCTTCTTGTCTTGAGCCTGGCACAGAGAGGAGAGCGACAGAGAGGAAAAGAAAACACACAAGTTAGAGAAAGCAGTGGATTGATGTGTGGTTGGAAGAAATGGAGAAGTTGGCAGAGTAAAGTAAGGTATGACCTCCAAAAAACTCATGAGGAAATGCTGCACTCTGATCAGTTGTGTGAGCGTATTTGACAGGACCATTCATTCTCCACTGTTTTTAAACTGCAAATCCCTCTTAAGATCTGAAGTGAGTGAACATAAGTTCATAATTCTCAGAGGGAATGACTTTGTGGGGGCAAAGCAGACTGGAATTGGACAACAATAACTTCCGAATAACTGGGTTATTCATGGGACAGGTGCACGGTGGGAGTTGAGCCCAGTGAGCAGGAATGCCAAGACATTTCACAGGATCCCAAATCTCCACCCGGCTGCGCAAACCATCTGTTTCTGGGTGCCTTTAAATAGCAAAGGGACTGAATGGACATATTTATAGTTTGGAAACAAAACAGGGACAATGCAGACACACAGAGAACCAGTCCAACAGGGGACTGCCAGGAAACTGGACTTATTTTCAATATAAATTATTCTATTGATCGCCCTTTTTCATTAATAAATTCCTGGTGTCAAAAGTCAAAACTGACAAATGCCTAGCACAAGTTGAAAAGGACACTTCATCACCGAAATTGAAAAAATCTCAGTTTACACAAATATGAAATGCGCAAAAAGTGCAAATCTTTACAATTTTATATGTTATGACCTGCAAATGTTTGGTATTTTACTATTATGTTGTCATAAAAACAGTCAAATATCCAGTTGTCTCACATCACACTTTAGAGTCGAACTTGGGTTATTCATGAAGCCTCACGGAGCAAGAAGAAACTGTCCTTTAAGAATGAGTTTATTCTTTAAGAATTGTTGTTACACGTTCATGCCAATAAAGCTAATTTGAATTGAATTGAATTGAATTGAATGAGTTGCATCACTGTTATACAACCCCCAGAATTTTACAATGAAATTCTTTCTTTCCCTTTTTTCATTTGCACACACATCCAGATAAATCCAGATAAGGAAAGATTAAGATGTTTTACGAGAGGTCAAGAAGCCACAGACTTATACAATGGAACTCCTTTCCCTTAAGGAGAAAAACAAACTTGAACAAAAAATAAAACAAAAAAAACTAAGCTAACATAATTTAGGAACATACAACAAAGAAAAAATGATGAACAGGAAGCACACAAAATGAGTACAAAAACTAACCAATCAGTAATAGACGAGAGAAAGAAATATATATATAGACACGTCAAGAAATCATTAGACATTGTGGATAAAATGTAATGAAAATTTGCTTGTAAAAATGTCTAACGAGAACGAGCTCTTGATATTGGCATTTTAAGAAATATGCTTATTCACTTACTTGGATGAGAGGACTGCCATCCCATAGCTTTGCATTATGTATGAAGCTAGAGCTCAGAAAAACGATAAAGTAGTTTAGCATATAAACGTAGGGAAAAACAGCTTGGCTCTCAAAATATTAATATGCCCACATATCAGCTTAGCACCTTTAAGCTCACTTATTAACACATTGTAACTTTTTTAATTAATTTGTACAAAAGCAGAAATGTAAAAACAAGTTGTGGTTTTACGGTGCTGCAACATGCTACCTGTTTCATGACTTTATGCTAATCTGAGCTAATCATCCTGTGGCTCTGGCTTTCTACTTCAAAGACAGATATGACAGCAGTATCAGTCTTCCCATCGAACTCTCAGCAAGGAAGCAGTTTTTCAAAATGTCAAACTCCTCTTTTTAAAAAGGCTTATACCCTCTGAGTTTGATCTGTTTCTGCATCTTATGCTGTTCAGTCACTATTCTTATCTATTCTTATCTTATTCTAATCCAGAATCCCATATTATAAATGCTGTGTCAGTGCCACAAAGACATCAGCTATGATTTAACAGCTGTTAACAAAGCAATTTGGTATGTGTAGCAGGAAGCTAACAGCCTGCAACATGACACCACATTACAACAGGACCACCTGCTACCTTGCAAAGCAACGATATCTGCTGCAGATGTCTGGCGGGACCTGCAGGTCGCCTCGACCCATGCCAGTTTGTACAACACAGTCAGAAGAGGAAACACCGCTGGCTTACTCATTATCACAGAGACTGGAACAGGCCCTCGTACCTGAGCTTGGAAAACAGTGACTTATGTTTCAGGACACGTAAAGACTCCTGAAACGTCCTTGCAGAGACACCTTTTACTATTCTCATGAGTCACTCACACACAAAGATTTAAAGAAATACAAATAGACACTCAAATAGTAACATTAGACATAGACACACACTGTTATCTTTAACAAAGTGCAATGCATTAAAGAGAAGGAGATGGAAGAAGAAAACGTGTGAGAGGTTAAAACTTCCAACGGAATCAAATTAATTTTAAAAAGTCTGAAAATATCCTGCATGAAAACCCATGGTAATAATAGCCTACATCTCCCTAAAACACATTATTCATTGTGGATCTCTCCCTCTCTTCCTCACATTATCCTGCTTTGAGATATTATGTTTCATATTAAGCTCACAAAAGCTTAAGGCCTTTTGTAAAGTTTTTTTTTGTTAACCACCTGACTCCATCTTAACAATGCATTAATATAAATCAATTTCAGAGCGCCATATCATACTGAACACTAGGTCTGATACTGGAATAAAATGAACCTCATGAGTCATAAATGAAACAGCCATGAGTCAGAGGGGTATCATGTGAGCCGACAGGGGGGATTTTGGCAGGGTCAACATCAGGGAAATATTAAGTACGTTCATCAGCTTCCATCTAACACCCCTTTTTAAAAAGTGATACTGATTGGTCCGTTCAAAAAAAACCTCAAACATACTGACATACTGGAACAAAATGAGGAAAGTAGTTAACTTTAAGATCTAGCAGCTAAGGCCCATCTTTATCCCAAAAACAGCATCGCATTTATTGTTCAATATCACAACAGACATCATCCAAAGAGTTTCTATTTTGGTATGCAAAGGCCTTAAGAAAAGGGACTAACAAAGCAGAGCTCTGCTTTTATGCCACCAATCATTCTGTAGGTGACAGTTTTACTAATGGCTGATTTCAAATATCTCATCTAAGAATAAAACTCTAAATAAACTTTCTCCAGCCTCACAGAGTGGATTTACATATCAAGGCATACATTTACAGTATGGTGTTTTGTGCAACGTAAAAAAAAACAACATCTATGGCAACAATGTGACTAAAGACATTTACAAAATGGTTAACCACTGGGAGTCATTACCTGAATTAAGAACTGTACTGAGAATACAGAAACCTTTCCGCATGCAATGTTACTGCACACAATATATATATATATATATATATATATATATATATGCAGGATTCTAGCTAATGTTTTTAATGTCCCTGAAGAAATCATTATTCAGCAGTGCATGTATATTCATATTCCAGGCAATATTCTAGACATTGCAGTAGAAAACTACAGCACAGGGCTCTGAAAATCAGCAGAGAACGTGGGATGAAAAGTAATATGCATCCACTTGTCATTCGTGGTTTAAGGAAGTACCTAAGCATTTGTAAAATGATGCAAACATGTTGTAGTGATAAGAATGGACAAGGCTTTCAGAAGCTATAACATGCAAACAAACTCTAACATGCAAATTTTCAAACAATCAATTTTTTTCCTCACTGTCCACTACAAATAGCCTGCACGACTGTCTCCTAATTTCCAACCTTTCTTCATTCAGCATGGCACAATAAAATATTACTATTAACGTGTCAGGGATTGTTTTCTTGATCAACTGGTATGTGAAGGACACATCAATCACACTTAATCTGATTTTCGCACGTCTGTTGTCAAACTGCAACAACTCACATGAGTGGTTTTTCATTTCCTTTAGCTGTGACTTCCTGATATTCGTTTGCATCAAAGTTTAAAGCAAATTCCAAACTAATGATTTGTGAGTGTCATCAATATATAGCAAAAATATTTATAAATTTTCAGTTGTAGTAGAGGAAGTGTAATTCTTCCATGAGTTTATGAATTAAAACACATTCATTTCTCACTACAGTAGCAAACACCGAAGAATCAAGATATCAACCTGGTGTTAGTATTAAGATGTGGTCGGCCAAAATGAAATATCCACACAATAACCCAAATCACTGAAATTTAAAACATCCGCAAGTGTACATGTATAAATCAAAATATCAGCTCCATGGAATCTACACCAAAGCAATGCAGATTAAACTATTAAATTGCAGTTAAAATAAAGCTTAAATAAAATTTTGAAATAGAGCAAACCCTTAGAGTAAAATAATACACTGCTCAGATATCTGTATAATGACACTGGGGTGAGCGCACATCATCACAGAGCTGTGTATACGCTTGTCAGTATATTAAAAGCAGTGCAACCTACATTGCACTTCTGGTGACAAGCCGGGAAAAGTGATGTGACGTGTTATAATGGCTACAACTGTGGGTTTTCTCAGCACCACAGTCATAAAATTACCATGCTGGAGCACAGCGGGGTTTCTGGTGTGTGCCGGTCTGTCAACAGACACTGCTGTTCAACCCAGTGATGCTCTGCAATGTCCGCTCTTTTTTTGTGAGTAACTCTACGAGCTATGAATCCCCAAAATTGTTTTAATATTTTTGTAAATTGGTCTGAGGGAGACCGCCCAATATGAACAACAATGTTATGTTGTTACAGAACTGAATTACTTTTCACAGCATCTTGTAGGGGGAGAAATAACACTAGCTGTAACCATAACTCTCTTCAAAACAGTTACTTCCAAAGAGATTATTAAAATGGTAAAGCTTGTTTGGTCCCTGCAGGTCCATCTACAGTTTAGGAAACACTGCCTCTGACGATTCACACGTTTCCTGTCTGTATTACGCAAAAACAAGCAGACACACCTATCATTAACCTGCACCATGCATTTGATTACAAGCAAATGGTCCATAGACTTGCTTTTCCTCTGAAGCAGACACATGATATCTGCATCATGAGAAGCCTGAGCACATCTAGAGTCATGTGTTTCTCCCTAAACATATATAGCACTTCGCCTACATGTAAGAGATGCTCAGAGCCTAAATAGCTATTATGAAAAACTAAATACCAAATGAAAATCGCTGTAACAGTCCTAGTGAGTATTTACTCATTAACGTTATGCTACAGTTATGGTTAGTGTATAACGTGACTAAGCGTTTACTTGTATTACTCTTTTTATTTATAGTATAATTCAAAATATTACTAAGCACGTACAGGTCTGCTAATGTTAGCGTTAGCTTTTACATTTGAACGAGTAAAATGGCTCTTTATATAAATTTCATTAATTTCCTTTATGATGCTGTTATGTAGCCCGGACGTGTTGACGCGCAAGAGATCATTAACGTTTACGTTATGTCAAATTTCATAACAAATTGGGGCCGAGGTTATATTCTGTCACAGGTACCTATCAGTCAGTGACAAACCACTTTTGTCACAACAACGACACACCCTCTCAAAGCCCCCAGCAGCTCTTTCCACACAGAGTATAGCCTTTAAATACGGATCCGGGCCGGCTAGCCAAAAGGAGAAAATAACGACACACGACACCGAGCCTGAATCTATCCCGGGAGAAAAGGCCACTCCGTGTAGCTAGCGGTTTGTGGATCTCTTTCGTTGCGACCAGCATTTCCTGCCCCTGTGGTTTCACTCACTTCTACTACAGCACCGCAGACACGACTGAGCTAACTGATGAATTCACAAAATGTAATGGCCGCTGGGCATCTCTTACCTGAACATAATTGTTTTCACAGTATTCCGCAACACGGGACAGGTTCTGGTAGCTTTCCACAAGAGCTCTTTTGCCGGCAGGGATTTCCTCCTCTAATAGCATTTGTAGCTCTGCCATCTTACACCGCTTTGCATTTCTCTCCTCTCTGTCCCTTTTCAGCGAGGCGAGGCGGTGATGCTGTGCCGTGTTGCTGAGAGAGGGGCTCCCCCGCCTGGCATTGTGGTGCCGCTGGCCTGCGATTCACAACAGCCCCTGACAAATGGCAGCCTCCTTGTAAATGGTGGCCGGTGATTGGCCGAGAGAAGCGCAGTGGACCAATGGCATTTCACTGTGATGACGTGTGAGTTCACAAAATGAAAAACATCAAATAACTGTAATAATATTATTCATTATTAATATAAATATATGTTATTTACACGGGGACTCAGATTTACATGTTATGTATCATATTAATTCAGCTCCTTTATTCTTTTCCCCTTGGAAAAAAAAAACATGACATACACAGAAAATACAAAAAAAAAAACCACTATGTGTCAATTAAAAAATCATAAAACCAGATGCTTTTAAAAAAGGCACAAATGACTTGCAGAAGAGCGCAAAAGGTAAAACATTTCTTTAAATTATAACATAATGACCTTATTCACCATTAACCTAAATGGAATATCTATAGCTTGAAAACATGGAATTTCATGTAGGCGATTCCAGTAGTCTGTATTTTAGCTTATTTACCCGAATCGATAGTCTAAATTACTCATCAGAGACGAAGATATCTAATTGTCGTTGCAGAAAGGCAGTAACCTACATAAATACTTTTAAATCCTTTAATTCCGTAGTGTTCAAAAAGATGTATTTAATATAACAATACCCTACAAGTTGGCAGCTGCATTAATTAACCTGCAGAAAACCCTACCTGATTATAAATTAGATAAGAGAGAAAGACACAATTCATTCCGTTTTAAAGACATAAGGTATCACAATATTTTGTCTTTGAAAGATTGTGCAAAAGGCCTGCCTCTTCAGTGCTATTGTATCTTTAAAGGGAATAACCTCCTGACACTACATTTCCCACACATCTCCGCGATTTAAATACCCGCAGAGAAGGGTGTGTGGGATTTGAAGGAGTAAGGAGCTGAGGATCAAGCCACCACCTGCCGAGGTTTTGCTCCTCACAAACTACATTTCCCAAATATATTTAGTCATCAAACGCTGACTGTTGGGCTTATCCTTGGCTTTCTGCTGCATAGTGCAGACAGACACCGGGCTAATGAAATAATAATCGCACTGGCGAATATGAACTTTATCGCGAGTTTCTCACAAATCAGCCACAGAGGGAATCATTTCTGTTAAAGAATATAGTCTGTCGGCGCTAAACCAGTAAGGGCTCATTAAATAGACCAATCTTATCCAAGATTAAAGAGGAAACAGTCTCCTTCCTTAGATAAGACAAGTGGCAACTAGCTGCAGTGTTGACCAAAATGTGTTGAAGTGTCCCTCGCTGAACACTTCCTGAACCGCTTCCACCTTTCCATTCATTTCTTCCTATTCTTGTCCAAGATGTGAGGACTCCTTCATTTCATCATTGTTGGGACTCAGCATGGCGCAGGAGGAGGACAAACATAGCCTGGAGGCGAAATTTGCTGCTGCAGTTAAAGTGATCCGGAGTTTGCCTGAAGAAGGTGATAACTTCTCTGTCTTGGTCTATGAATTGATACGATCGGACTTTAGTGTTCAGTTATGTGTTTTACAGTATGAGGTCGTGCTTGTTGGTGTGTAAACACTGGGTGATTGACCTACATGCAGAGCAGGGCTGTCACTCTTGATTAACCCTCTATTCATAAAGCTGCTGTAAGGATAAGAGCTAATTAACTAAATTGGGCATTTCTCAAGTCTACCAACAACTCCTGTAGCTCACATGTATCTCAGCTGAACAGTTTAGTATGCTTTTATTACAGTTTCAAGCTCCCTTACACATGTATGATTTTTCCCTTTTGTTATTTGCTTCCCTAATCTCTCAGGTCCTTTCCAGCCGTCTGATGACATGATGCTGATGTTCTATAGTTACTACAAGCAGGCCACGCTGGGGCCCTGCAACATCCCCAGACCAACCGGCTTCTGGGACACTCATGGCAAAGCTAAATGGTAAGTACTTGTTATATTCCACATCTAAAGTCAGAGTTATGGCTAGTGGCCACACAGAAGACAGACCGGATGCAGGTGGCTAGATAAGATCAATAATATTTATACAATCAGGGTATTATCCCCTGTCCATTCAGAGCCTGGGGCAAAGGCACAGTCACTTCACATGCCTGCTATACCATTGTTTCAAATCTGTGACTTATTTTAATAATGCCCAAATATTACTGCACACTACTGCCAGTATTTCTAATGTATAATCCAGCAGTAATACAAAATTAAGATTTCTGCACTGCTTAGCACCAGTGTTAACATTTTCAGTTATTCAGTGTTGGAGTGTTGAACTAAGACTTTGTGTTGCCAGGGATGCATGGAGCTGTTTAGGAAATATGACAAAGGAGGAAGCCATGAAGAATTATGTTCAGGACATCCAGCTGGTAAGTCCTTTCAAGGAAAACTAAAGCCTCATAGAAGTAGCATGCATAATAAACGGTTAGTAAACTTTGAGCACACATCTCTCTCAACATGAATGTGTTCTCGTGGTAATTGAATTGAATTGAATTGAATTGACTGTTTGTTTCTAATACACACAGTAAACATATGTGTTTAATACACTTCCACTATAGTGAACATGGTAAACATTAAACCTGCTAAACATCAGTACAGTCTTGCAGAGCTGCCATGGATTTAGACTCTTTGTCTTGTTCATTAAATAATTACTCTCTTTATCGAGTTTATTTGAGAAATTTGTTGAACAATGACAGAACCTTTTAAATAACAGTGAGGAATGCTTTTGCAAAAATCCAGTGTTTGTGGCGTTCAGGTCCTCCTGTTACCAGCTGTTTTTAATCTGCTTTCATTAACTGCTCCAAAAGATAAATCAGTCAGCCTTTGCTATATATCATTACATGTAATTAACTTGTTTGGTGGTAAGTTGTTGACAGACTTACCACACGTGTTTCTACAAAAACGTGTTTCATTCAATTCCCAATCCCCTTTTAACATAAACAGTATTATCTATGTGTATTGTCAGATTTTGGAGACCATCCCAATCTCAGATGAAGTGTCTGACCTGGTGCAGAAGCTCGGCAACTTCTACACAGAGGTGGACGGGGAAGGAGAAGAAGCTGAAGAAAATGAGGTGGACAGGAGGCCCTTCACCAGGCCTTTTGCACAACATTCAGGTAATGATCAGCAATGCTATACTAACTCAACACTGGAAGGCACAGCAGAGGAAAAAAGAGGCCTCTGTTGCTTAAGTGGGGTGTAGAACTACTCTCTTTGTCACACAGATGATATTTTTTCAACTACTGAGCCTGTCCTACATGTCTTCTTATCACTAGATGAGCTGGTCAAACCATTTAAGAAACCAACAATGGAAGGCAAGTATTTGGTGCAGTAGCTGCAGAGTTGATAGCTTGGCCCCACAGTGTGTAAGCTTATTTTAACTTAATTAAGTTGCTTTCCATGCCGTTTCATTTGACTGACAAAAGATAAGCGTAATTTGTCCTTGGCTTACACTGCAGGAACTGTAAGAAACTGTTGAGTGTTAGCTGGATGAAAGTTTCTTATGTAATCTGTCATGTATGTGCTGTAGTTAGTGTGTCAGTCGTCGGCTACGTGGTTATTTGTAATTTGTGGTGTAGATGTAGTGTGTAGAGCTGCAAAATATTCTGTCAAGAGACTGTGCGTATGTCTTTGCTTTGTGTCGACTGCCGTTGTGAATAACGTATGCTTTGATAAAGAGTTAATCATGAGTGTTTCCCTCACTGCTCAGGATATGGGGATCTGTGGGATGATATACAAAACCTCCAAGAAAAGGACAAAGACAGTAGTGTTCAAGGCATAAGTGTCAGTAGCGAGGAGGCAGAGGGAAGCAAAGAAAGTAGTGAAATCGAGAGAAAAGAGCAAGGTAGCGATTGGAGGAACAGTGAGGAAGAGGAGAATGGGGATGAAGAAGACAATACAGACGATGAAGAGAAGGAGGAGGAAGAGGAGAATGAAAAAGGTACCATCCGTAGTTGTAGTTGTCAGCTGTTTTTGTTCTGTGAAGTTGTGTTGTAGAGGTTACACACTAAGCCAACAGAGTATTTTTTATATAATTTAAAGGGTAAGGTGGTATTCTATATTCTATGTTTTTATGTCAACAAATCCCATGAAGGTGGAGACGATAAAACCATCTCTTATTTTAGATTTTTAGTCGCTAAGGGTCTGGAAAAGGTAGAAATGGTTTTCCTTAATCTAAGCCTCCCTATTCTTATTTTAAAGAGGAAGGAGAGCAACTGTTTGTGTTTATGATGTGTACACTCATTACAGTATTAGACATATGACTAAAGACCATCCAGCACACATTCATTGTTTCCTTTTAGGTATAAAATTTTCACTATATTATGACTATAGTATACTATCAGTATACTATCACTATATTATTGGGGTGCAAGGCATACAAAGTTTCCATTACAGTAGTTAAACAAGATGGATTTTCCCTCTGAATATATATTCATATACACAAGAACAGTGTTTCAAGGAGATAAAGAAAAAAGTAATTTGCACTAAGTACATTCAGGTTAAGGTATGGATACATAAAAAAGTTTTTTTGTATTGCTTTATCCATATCTCTCTCTCTCGCTCTCTCTCACTCTCTGTCCCGCTCTCGGGCATGAACGATTAGGTTAAACAATGCTGCCAAAGTGGTTTGCAGCAAAATCACAAAGTTTACATTTTGAATATAACAAGAATTAATGGAATCAATCATTCAATGCAATCAACCCATTGTTTCTATCTCTCTCGTATTGTCTCAGACTGGAGTCCTGACCCGAGGCTACTGATGGTGAATGACAAGAGGTGGAGGTCTGACACTATGGGATCCTGCAGCAGCATGGAGCCCAGCATGTCCTCCTTCACCAATGGGACACACAGCTCCCTCAACAGCGAGGTGGAGGAGGAGGAACTGGCCTGTTCCGTAGAGCCCAGTGTGCAGTATAACTCCTATATGCACTTTAATGGACACCTGAGTGGTAAGATTACACACATTAATGCAAAAAGTGTATATATGTTTGTATAACACACTCTCTAGATAGATAGATAGATACATACATACATAAATTCAAGATATGACAATGCATACCTCAAAATAGGTGAAACATAAATTATCACTGTGGGAAAATGTTTTTTGTGTGAGAAGAATGCTATATATATATATATATATATAGCTATATAACTCATCTTAGCTCTGTGTTGAACTGCACCAACTCCAGAGGGAAATATCTGGCTCATTAGCTGCTAAATGCCTTGCTATGTTTAGGATCTAGTGGCTAAGTTTGTATTTTGTTGTTGTAATTATGCTAACCAAAACAGTGAAATTGCAAGTAGGAAAACCAAAACAATGAAAACAATGACATGCAAGATGTTAAAGCACTCCCTATAGCTGAGGGGAACTGTGTCGGGTGATAGTACTATAAGGGTTGTTACTAGGAGCGTCTCCTTTCACATACACATTTGGTCCTTTGTTATAAAAATATTAATTATAGCCATATTAAATATGAATAATTACACATGTTGTGTTTGTATTTACATATAAACACAAACACTAATAGACAATGCAGTGTTGTGTTAAAAATATGACAAAATAAATGTTATGTGGATATACTGTGAAGAACAATATAATTGACCCTGTTTTCCTGCACTGTTCAGACCATAGCAATGCTGTTCATGAGAAGAACCACCGATCTACAGACTCAGATAATGAGGAATTCTGTGACTCAATGGAGCATCTGGCCATGGAAGAGGTGTGATGTTCCTCAGCCATAGTATGCACCACATTAAAGGATTAGCTTCGACATTGTAGGAAATGTGTATTTTTGTTGTATTTCTGCGAGCAAGATGAGAAGATTGATCCCAATTTAGTGTTCTAATATGTAGCCAGAGCGCGGAGACAGTTAGCTTACCTTAACATAAAGACTGGAAGAAGGGGGAAACCAACACCTACCAACACCTCAAAACTCACAGTACGATCAGGAAATCATTGAGCCTAGAAACAGTCCTGCACATAAACCCCATTAAAAACACAACATGTTGTTTATACACTTTGGTTTTTGTATAGATTAGAGTAGCTTCAGACATTTAAAGCTTTTAAGGGGCTGGTAGGTGCATTTTTGACCTTCACAGAGAGCCTGGCTAACTGTTTCCCCCTTGTCCCATTCTTTAAGCTAAGTCAAACCGTCTCCTGGCTGTAGTTCATAATTAATGGACAGATTTGACAGCAGTATAAAAACAAATTCATGTAACCCTAGGCAAGAAAGCAAATATGTATATTTCCCTTAATGTCAAACTAGATTCCTTTTAATCATGTCAACATTATAGTAAGAAAGGAGTTACAAAGTAAAACATAAGTAAGACGTGTTCTGACCTTTTATTATGGTTATTCAAACTCTTCTTTTCCTACCAAGGGGCTGTCTGCATCAAAAATTCTGTCACCTGGATCAGGAGTTGCTTCGTCGAGGGATCTTTGGTTTGAGAGCAACACTACCCTGAATGGAGGAGACGATCAAGTATTCATGGGAGATTCCTACCTTAGAGAAGGGATTAGTAGAAGCCAACACAACAGCTCCTTGTCAAGAAGAGGGAGAGGTGAGTAGTCTACTTTGATTCATGCTGACACTGTATCCCTAATTTACCTTCCTCCTAAGATGTGCACTTAGTTCATCCTCCTACAGTAAATTCATCAGATAGGCTCACTCTAAAACACAGTTGCATGTTGTAGAATTAACATCCTGACTCCAGTTTCAGGTTCTCAGTCACCAAAGGCAACCTGCAGCTTTCAACAGTGTGCCAGTGTGGATGCGGCCTGCTGTTGTGTGTCACAGAGCAGACATCCTGTCAGTGTTGCCAAGGGAAACATCAATGAGCAAATAGCAACAGCTCTGCTGAGGCTGCAACATGATATGGCCACTGTGCTGCATAGGCTACATGCTCTGGAGGCACATACGCTGTCACAGGTGAAAGACCAGGGGTGTCAGCCACATTATGCACGCTATGGTGATCGAGACATTGTCACTTCTTTTTGCCATTGAACAAGCAGTTGATTTTTTTTCATTACTTTTCTTTCATAATTTTGAAATTGGAAAAACAAAACAAATTTCACACTGCACGTATTTATTTGCCTTCAGGCACCTGTGTACTGAAATTTAACACTGATGATGAAATGGACAATGCTGATATATATCTATTGATAGATTTCAATATTTTCTTATAAAATTTTCAGTCAAGATCATCTTCACCAAGGCAGGAGGACTCCCTACCTGTATCACAAAAGGTCTTGAAAACGGTTTGGTTTTTTATTGTGCAATATTATGACCAAGTAGTATCCAATCAGGAAATAATCACTTTAATGTAAGTTTCTGTTTTTACAGTTCCTCACGCCCTCCTGGTGGCCTTTTGACTTCTGTCCACTCACGGTGGCAATGACAGCATTCTGGCCTCTGATTGCTCATTGGCTTGTCCTGGTTTACTTACAGCGGAAGAGAAGGTGAGTTAATCAAAAGTGTCCTGGTCTATTGTCAGTAATACAGTGCAGGATACTTAAACTCTGTTTCACCTTTCCTCCCCACAGGAAAACCCCCTGAATTGTCAGACAACTATTGGCATCAATGATAAAACATGAACCCAGGATGAAATTGTTGCACTTTGGTTGTTTTGTGGCTTTTTCTCCAAGCCACCACCACAGATGAAGTGTAATGAGGCACCAATACAAATGGAAAATCAACCTTTAGCTAATTTATGGTCAGAAGGGTGTTTAAAGGGAGCCTCTGTAGCCTTTTGAGTTCGTGAATACTTTTATAGGTGGAGAGTAAGGATGTATGCATTATAAATGCTGGCACATTTTCTTTATTAGAGTTTGCTTAGCAGTAGGTGGTGATCTTATATATGACATGTCTCACAGATCACCAGAAATTCAATGTACACATAACTCATATAACTGTCAACCTTTAGCTGAAATAAATCCATGATTATACGGTAGCTGTGGACCTTCAGTGATGTCGTTTCCCCCATTGTCATTACCAGTCATTTTATTTATTGTAAATTTCACTCTTGATTTAGGTTTCTTTTAATGTTTTTGTCAACATGTTTTTCAGAGAACTATGGAATCAGTATTTTATTGTCTGAAATATAGAAATATTTTAGGGGCATTTTTAGACCAAATAGGCATGGTGACAAAAGGATTATTTAAGTGTATTCATTATTTATGAAACATTACACTTTTGCTAAAAGTGGGTTACAGAGTTAAGGACAATCTGTATATTTATTTTTGTGTCTTGTCGGCTGTACAGTGAAAATGAAGAATACTCTGTTTAAGCCATGGTGTTGTGCTTTAAAATATTTGTTGTGAAACAAAGTATAAGAAGCAAATTTTGACATGCAATAAACACATTCTTGGGACAAACACATTCACTTTGGAGAATGTTTTATTTTAATTCTCAAAGTTGAGATATTAACGACTCAAAATATATGCATATATATATATAATAAAAACAGCTTGTGAATAATAATAATAATAATAATAATAATAATAATAGTAATATCTTTATTTAAAGTGCACTTTTCATAAGTATGTTGCAAAGTTCTTTTATAAGAGCAAAGACAATAAAACACATCAAACAAATAACATTACAGTTGGAATAAACTTAAAATACAATTAAAAGAAAAATAGATTAATAAAATCAACTAAAATCAGGAAGAGCTCCGTAAATATCGCATCTATAACATGTTAGACTACTGTAAATTAGCAGAATACTATTATTAAATCATAATATTAACTGAATCTAGATTAACAGAATTTAAGCTTGGCCAGAAAGGAGAGCAGATTTTCTCTAATGAGGTCAGCAATAGATTATGGATGCTATGTTTATGGAGCAACAGCTAAAAATACATTTATTGAAGTTGGATAGTTATTAACAAAGCATTAAGGATCTGTGCGGTTGCAATGAAATCAACACCAATTTAAGCAATCCAGGTTGAGTTAGGCGAAGTGCCCTCAGACTGGAGAAAAACTCATGCTTACATACTGGAGTCGCTTACGTGGATGTGGTTATGAAAAACCCTGCAGAGAGTGTTATTCAGGAGTGTTGTGAGTATACTTCTTTTAAAGGTAATGGCTTTGGCTGGGTAACAAAGACTAAATCAGAGGAATATAGATTAAATAATACCTGGTTTAGCTCCCTTAAAACTATTAGTAATATCCCTATTTAGTCATTTGCAAAAACTGAGATAGACTTAAATTGGAACTAAAGAGCGATTGGGAAGAGAGTGGGAAAGGACAAGTCAGTACATAAGGAGCAAATATTACAGTTACTTAGATATTCGTATGTATACAGACGGATCTAAAGATGAAGAGGACAAGGTAGGAATAGGAATAGATAGACTAACAATGAATGTAAGTATTGGGAAAAGATTACCTGATTTACCTGATCAGGCGTCAGTGTACACGGCAGAAATGATGACGATTATTGTAGGACTGCAGTGGGTAGAGGGTGTAAAACCAGACAGAGTGGTGTGTTGTGTTGATTCCATAGCAGCCCTTTATAATATTCAAAATATCTAGTAGAGAAGATTTAATGCTAGAAATCCAACAAAGTTTATTTAGTTTATTTAGACTACATAAACTACGGATAGATGTGAGATTCTGCTGGGTACCTTGGTATAAAAGGGAATAAGGGAGCAGACAAAATAAACCAGGATGAACAATGAATAAATATACCCTCTGGAAAAGGAGAAGCTAAGGCGATAATCAAAAAAGACAAAGAAATGGCAGGACAGATGGGATGTGGATAAAAGTGGAAGGAAATATTACAGTTCGCAAAAATCTATTAATGCTCAGGTTGTGACTATAAGGAACAGAAGAGAGGACAGCATTTTAACCAGGCTAAGGTTTGATCACACAGGGTTAAATAAAACATTTTTTTAATGGGCAAAAGTCAATCAAATGAATGTTTAGAATGTAGGTCCAAGGAAAGTGTAGAACATTCCTACTATTTGACTGTAGGAAATACAGGGATGAGAGGACGAGGCTAAATCAAAAGATAAGTCAGGCAGGAAGGAAGTTGAACCTTGAAGTTTCATTAGGCACAACAACAGGAGATGGGGTAAAGGATGCACAAAAGGCTGTTGTACAATATCTGAAAAATATAGGATTTAGATTTAGTTTTTTTTATCTGTTAATTTATTTATTTTTGATTAAATAAACAAGTCCCAACGAACACAGTTCATGCTACATACTCTGGCACAGTAGGTGGCCGTATGCAGCTTTAAAAGTCATGGTTGCAATCTGCCATAAAACACAAAAGAAGATAACCGATTTTGACAGGGACACAATGAAGGCACTGTGCATTCCAATATGGTAAGACTGGAAAATGATTGGGGGTCTTATCTACAGATCTATACATATGGATCCCAAGATCCACAAACTGAGAAATTGGGTTTTGCTTTTTATATCCCACAATATGAAATTGTAAAGCTCGAGCGACTGTCTGAGAGGGTGTCGGTGTATAGAACAGAACTTCTAGCTATTATATGGGCACTACAGTGGGTGGAGGAAGGTCAACCAAGAAGAGCAGTATTATGCTCCGATTCAGCTTCAGTGTTAAAAACTCTGAGAGGAAGCAATTGGGGTGCACAGCCAGACCTGTTTGTAGAGCTGATGGTTCTGTTGCATAGAATCGAACAGACAGGAGGGTCAGTGGGATTTCTTTGGGTGCCTGCACATGTTGGGGTGGAAAAGAATGAGGTGGCAGACAGGGCAGCAAAAATGGCTTTGAAAAGAGACAGTGATCTAGCAGTTTGTATTGGGGTTTCTGAATGTCGGACTGTCATTAAGGAACACATTACAGCAGTGTGGCAGAGGGAGTGGGAAAATGAAACAAGGGGTCGCCACTACTATTCAATACAAAAAAAAGTAAAGACAGAACAGTGCTACTTGGGAAAAACCAGAAGACATTCTGTAATCAGAATCAGAATCAGAATCAGAATCTGCTTTATTCCCAGGTATGTGTACACATACGAGGAATTCGACTCAGGATTATACACTGCTCACAATGTGCTTACTTGCTTACAAAAATACCATAATACAATAATAAATAATAATAAAATAAAATCAGACACAAACTACAGAGTAGACAACACTAATATACACACTATGAACAAAACAATATAGACATATTGACAAATAGTGCAGTGATCAGAGTGCAAAGGATGCAAGAGTAAACTATTATTCTCATTATGTACATGTTGAAGGTGGATATGATATACAGGTACACATACATGTACACATGTACACGGTGTAATGGAGCATAGTGCAAAGGATGCTGGGAGAAATAAATAAGACCTATGACCTTATGACCTGAGGTAGGTGTATTGGTATACAGTATACACAATATGACATAGTATGAACAGCACTGAAATGGAGAATGGTGAATAAATAAATAATAAGTGGAAACCAGTAAACAGGTGCTGATTAGAGGCAGAGTTACTGGGTTATTGCACAGGAATTGTTCCTGACACCATGAGTCAGAAATCAGCTGTTCATCAGAGTGATGGCTTGTGGGAAGAAACTGCTTCTGAGTCTGTTGGTTTTGACGTACAGTGCTCTGTAGCGCCTACCAGAGGGGAGGAGCTGGAACAGGTTGTGTCCGGGGTGAGATGGATCTGCAGTGATGTTTCCTGCCCGTTTCCTGACTCTGGAATGTCCTGAATGGAGGGCAGGTTGGCACCAATTATTTTTTCTGCAGTCCTGGCTGTCCGTTGTAGTCTGTCCTTGTCCTTTTTGATCCAAACCAGACAGTGATGGAGGTGCAGAGAACAGACTGGATGATGGCTGTGTAGAACTGGATCAGCAGGTCCTTAGGCAGGTTGAGCTTCCTGAGCTGACACAGGAAGTACGTCCTCTGCTGGGCCTTCTTGATGATTGTGTCAGTGTTGGGCTCCCACTTCAGGTCCTGGGATATAGTGGAAGCCAGAAACCTTAAGGATTCCACAGCAGACACAAGGCTGTTGAGTATGGTGATGGGGGGCAGAGTGGGGGGGCTCCTCCTGAAGTCCACGGTAATTATGACAAGACTAAGACTGGGACACTGTGGACTTGCATGGGATCTGGGAAAGATGGGCAAACATGAGGATGGACTCTGTAGAACCTGTAATCAACAACAAACTGTTAAACGTGTTTATGGAATGTCAACAGTACAAAAGGCAAAGGGATCAACTTTACTCTGCGATATCAGGAGCTGGAATACAGTCAGTGACATTGAGAGACATTTTGAATCCTCCTGAGAACCAATCGAGGATAGTGGAAGCAGTCATGGAATTTCTATCTGCAACAGGTACCGATGGCAGTGCGAAGCTTCGATAAACGCTTCAAACCCCTGGACTACAATCCTATTGAACCACTGCTTCAATCACGTGACATGTGAGGTCCGAAGCAGCAACTGCTTCACTTACTGAATGAATCACCGACTGGTTCGCGGTCCAGTCACGTGATTCACTGGCACTGCCTCGATCGTCTCGAAAGTGAGTGTTGTGCACCCCATCTAACACATTCAGCCACATCCAACCTGTGCCATATTTACCAGCACTCTCTCCTCAACAACAAAATACATGCATTCATCAATCTTTGTTTAAACATGATGTTCAGTCTTAATGTGTGTGCATCAAAGAATTTTCTAAGTAAATATACTTTAAATCCAAGGGTGATTAAAGCAAAGATTCTTTATAACTAGTGGTTTTTCTACAAAAGTAAAGCAGTTTCTCCAGCACTGCTCATCGAGGGGCGTGCGAGTAATTAAAAGCCTCCTGTCCACCAGCTAGCCTGTCTAATTTGCCTGCAGCCTTGAACTTCGCCAGGAGAGGTCACTGCAACTGAAGCTTCGAGTAATTAACCCATATTTGAAACAATTTGCTCAGGTGGTTCAGTGCTTCACAAAAGCTTCATTTGCCCATCACTAGCAACAGGATTACCCCTCTGAGAATGGTGATGCCATGAAACGATACTGAGAATGAACTGTGAGAGGCCTCTAGTCTGCCGGAAAGCCAGAAGAAGAAGAAGAAGACAGGGACACAAAATTTGTCACATAGAGGTCACATCCGGTTTATTTTACGCTGTGAGCATCTGGTCAGGATAGACCACCGCTGAAGTTCGCAGATTGCTATGCCTGCTACAGAAAGATAAAGTGAAAGAAATAACTTACGGACCTTTTACTCACAGGGACAGTGGTATAACTTGCGTAGCTTGACGGCCGTTTTGTAACAGTGAGGATTAAAAATGTTTTCTCTGACTGCCCAACCACAGGTAAGAAAAGCACGAAACGTTAGGCCAAGCTAACATTAGCAGTGTTGTTGTTTTGGTACTAACCTCGTTCAGTTAAGCCTGCTAGCAAGCTAAGTTAACCTTAGCATTTTCTCTCATTCATGAGCCAGACAGCTGTCGACCTTTCATTATGGTTTGATGATCTGAAAGAAATTTACAATTTATCAATTGACATTGCGTCGATATTGTTATATTTCTATCTACTCGTAGTTAAACTGAAATAAAGAAGGCCCAGTGTGTCCTTAGCTTCAGATGGGAAACTGCCTTTCCCGTCAAGTTTGGCTAATAACTATTCTAATAAATCAGCAGTTTTTCTACAGATAAGTCACCTTTTTTATTCAGAACCAGCTAGACTATAACGTTAAGCTTGATTAGGATCATGTTGATAGGTGATGTATTTTAACTGTGACTACTAACAGTCTCTATATAAGCTGCATTTGGACCTCCTAACAAATAGGGTTTGTGAGGATAATTGTATAATAGTAGTGTATTAATTTTCCAGAACATTTAATTCACTTACTCTTTGATTACATGTGATGATCACAGGTAACTGTACCTCTTAGCCACCTCATCAACATCCTCCACTCTGTGAAGAGTACAGTGGGAAGCAGCAGCAGTGCCACCCACAAATCAAGAAAACCCAAGGGGCATGCCTCAGACTCAGAACTACACTGCGCAGAGGTAGACATTAGTAGTACATAATCTATAGTTGCTGTATCAAGTCAGAGACCGTATGATGCTACACTTAGTTGTTTTCATTCTCAGAAGCCCTGCTATACATGTTTAACAAAAACCTGCTTCAGAATAAAATCTCATACATGAAACTGTTTAATGCAGCCCATGTGGAACCTGCGTGAGCTTGGATTTTCAGACCTGGGAGCACTACAGCTGGAAGAGCTGGTAAACCATGTGTTACCACGCTGGAGTTCACAGGAGGCGCCACTTCCAATGGGTGCACAGACAGCCTGGAGGACCTCACATCTTTCTACACACTCCTTTTTCTATAATAAGCATGGTGAGAATGTGCATCTTCATTATAAACAGGCCTCTTATGCTGTACATTGTACCACTTAAATAGACGTATCTCAGGGTTAACAGTTATACCTTGTCTTCTCTTCCCAGGCTTCTCATGTGGTACAATGCTGATGTCGGGCACAGTTTTTTCCAGGCAGCACCTTTCACCTCTTCAGTCTGTCTGCACAGAGCTACAACACTGGCCAGGTAGCTGGGGATTCGAAGAATTTATAAGTAGTATAATAGTTGAATAACAATAATACCAATAATAGTTGTTACTACTGGTTGTGACGAGACCTCATGCTCAGATCTTGCAATATTAAAACTTGGCGATATTTCTCGTCGAGGTGAAAAGCTTTTTCACGATATCAGCATGTTGGAGTATGAGGGTGAAATTAGCATTGAAGATGCCCCCGCCACTTTTAAGTCGTTTGCGTGGCAGCATTTTGGGTACCAGCTGGAAACAATAAACAGCAACAGAGTGACAGACAAGACACAAACAATATGTAAGCAACATTTCAAAGTGCACCTACATTGTTTTGCATTTATTTTGCAAAAGACTGTTTTTCACTCACTTATTTTGTCATTGAAGATTTCTAAAGAATGGTGTAAAAATGTCATCTCATCTTGTTCCTGTGAACTCATTATCATGTATCGTCCTGTCTTGTGAACTAAGTGTATCTTCACACCCCTATTTGTTAAGCGCAAATGACTACAGTGGGTTTGTGTGTTATTTGAAAGCAATATAGATTAACTTTACTGAGAGAATGAAAAATATTTAAGGTAATTGTCAATATTACCTGGGGTTTCCTATTTTTACATTTACATTGTAAATTAACCTTAACAATGTGTATATTTACAATGAGCGAGCAAAGATAAATGCTGTGAAGGCATGGTTAGGTTTTTAATCTACTTAAACATCATGTGCTTACTGTATATTTCAAGTGTGGGTCCAGAGCAGAGGTTTTAAAACTTTAAAGAGCAAAACCAGACGACTGCAGTCCGCTTCCGACCGCCCCCTGGAATCTGAAGGGTTCACACCATCTTTTATGAAGGTAAATACTTGTATGTATGTATGGATGTATTGTAATAAGCATCTTTAAAGACACAGCTTTAATGTATTTACCAATAAGTGTAGCCGTACCAGCAACAAGATTTTCACCTGACCAGGGTATTGTATTTTTTGTAAGGCCTGCTGGGAATTCAAGTTGAAAATAATTCTACTCTTGAGTAGAAAATGCACCACATCGCCACAGTTTTCTTTGTCTGCGGCCTAGTCAAATAAAAAAGTTTCATTGGTTCTTCTGCACACCTCTGTCACAAACAGGCCTATCATTTCATCACTGAAATAGATGTTGTTTTTTTCTCTTTTAGTTAGCTAATGTTATCAGTTATTCTTCTGACTTTGTGAATACTGCTGACCAATTTTGCCTTGTATTGCAGGGTTTCCTGACACGTGACAAAGGGATTGAAGTTGAAAATCTAGACAGCTTGTTGAAGAACAAGAACATACCCGATGGACAGCAGGATGCTTTCAAGAGGGGCTTCGCTGAGGGATTCCTGAAAGCGCAAGCCTTAACACAACGCACACAAGGCAAGTTTTAATACAAACACACTCTAATTGAATCACACAACAGTTATACCATTGTATAAGCATTAAACAGGATTGATGTATAGTTTTCCTGCTCCAATTGTTCAGACTCTCTGAGGAGGACTCGTCTAATCCTGCTGGTGCTGCTCCTTGTTGGGCTCTATGGGATCTCCAAGACCCCTTTCATATCGGGTAAAGGCTCCTTTTCTTCTTTAAAGCTGCTTTTTAAGTTCTACTAATTTGTTAACATTTTAGTGTCGTATCTTTTTCATTTTTGCAAACGGAATATCTGACTCAGCCCACACAGCTACGAAGTCTTCAACGAGCTTGCGTCTTGCATCTAACGATGTAGTTGCACCTTTGAGAGTTTGTTGAAGTGATAAGCTCTTGCTAGTGCGTGTGTTTGTATCTGTGTGTGTGCCCGTAAATGACACATAACAGTATAGTTTTTCTGTAAATTTGGCTTAAGTGCTGTGAAAAATCACTTACAATGCTAGGGGAAAACTCTGACTTTTATAAATTGCATCCACATTTTGACAGATTCCACGATATGCTGCGTTTTAGTATGCATTTTACAGTAGTGCCCAATTGATACAGTATGCAATCAGATGTGGTTAATCAGTCATTTTCAGTAACAAGCCGTTTGTGTGTGAGTTCATTAACCGTGCCATGCAGTGTGATTTCGAACTTTAATCTAACCATTTTGCACAGTGCGGTTCCGAACCACATCAGGCCTGGACTCAGCAGTGGACCCTGTGCAGATGAAAAACGTGACATTTGAGCATGTCAAAGGGGTAGATGAAGCTAAGAATGAGCTGCAGGAAGTGGTGGAGTTCCTGAAAAACCCACAGAAGTTCACAGTATTGGGAGGAAAGCTGCCAAAAGGTAGGCCTGTCCTTCATTGCATTTTTAAGCTGGATGAAAAGCTTTGCGATTTTCATAAATTCTGCATGTGCCTGTTCTATAGTATGATGACTTTTCAGATGTTATGGTGATTGAACATTTCCATTTTCATGGCTCTGTTTTTGTAAAACTCTCTACTGTATCTCCTCCTTCTTGGCTCTCTTTACTTTAGGTGTATTGCTGATTGGCCCTCCAGGGACTGGAAAGACTCTAATGGCCAGAGCGGTGGCAGGAGAGGCAGATGTGCCATTCTACTATGCCTCAGGGTCAGAGTTTGACGAGATGTTTGTTGGAGTGGGAGCCAGCCGCATCAGGAACCTTTTCAGTGCGATTTTTTTTTTTGTTGTTGTTTGTTAAATTATTTTTAAAAACCAAATTGACGTTTTTGTTCCCCTTTTCCTTCCTTAGAAACCACTTGAGTGTGTAAAGCTGATCTGTCCTAATACATGAGCTGCATGACTGTAACAGACATTCTGTTGAATGCTGAATATTGTGATACATATGTTAATTTTTATATTTGTCTTACTGCTTCTTTCTAGGGGAGGCTAAAGCCAATGCTCCCTGTGTGATCTTCATTGATGAACTGGACAGTGTGGGTGGGAAAAGGATTGAGTCTCCCATGCACCCTTACTCCAGACAGACTATCAACCAGCTACTTGCTGAGATGGATGGGTAATATCTGAAATTTTTACATTTATGTAGTGAGTGAATTGGGCATGTCTTCCTGGCAATGTGTTATATTTGCAATGCATGTCCAGTAGGGGTGGATAAAATCTTCTGTCATGTTTTGATGCAGGTGACATGCAGGTCATGATGTTTATAGATTTATATTGTTATAGTGATATATATGGTGATAAAGTAAATTTAAATAAATGCAATCAAGAAACCAGCTATAGTTCCTTGTGTATCGTCATGTCAATGTTGTGTATTTTGTCTCGCAATAAAGAAAAGAGAGAAAAAGAAACCAGCTATAAATAAAATTACCATATTGGAATCAAGGTTCTTCTAACCTCCAAGCAGCGATGCTGACTGATTTGCAACGTGACCTTTGTTTGACTTACAGTACAGTACAGTGTTGGTCAACACAATAATAAAAGTACTGAAGCACTGTGGCTCAAAATATCAATTACACTGCTGAAGATTACAGTGGTGAGGAAAAAGAGGAGAGCTGCCACATTGCAAATACTGACTTACATGTACCCTGTGATACTATTATTTTGTAGGTTTAAACCAAATGAAGGCGTGATCATAATTGGAGCAACCAACTTCCCAGAGGCGTTGGATAAGTATGTTTACCTGTCTCTTGCCTAACCTGTCTGCCCAGTGAAAATGCCATAGCTTCCAACACACATTTACAAATATCAAGGTTCACAACCTTCAGAGTCGCAGCTCTGAGGCCGTTTTTGATGCGGTCACACGCAGCATTTTACTAACCAACCCATGTTCTCGTTTAGTGCCCTTATCCGCCCGGGACGTTTTGACATGCAGGTGACGGTCCCCAAACCAGATGTGAGAGGACGCACAGAGATCCTCAACTGGTATCTAAAGAAGATTAAAGTGGATCCAGGTGTGAGATTAGCATCTACTAAAACTGAATTTGGCCACAATATTTTTTCCTTAAATGTATTATTATGGTGTATGATATTCTAACCAAGATGGAAACCACAGTTTTTTGTATGTCTTGGTTTGATGGTCCTTACACGCTAAACACATTTGAACAGTTGTTCTTTTTTAAGCTGACATCATAGGCTGAATGTTTGCTATCGACTTGGCTGTAGCCCAGTCTGAGGCCTAGACTGACCATGAGATCTTGATGTTGCGTGTTATCTCATCAGCAATTGAGGCCAATATTATTGCCCGGGGCACAGTGGGCTTCTCCGGCGCTGACCTGGAAAATCTGGTCAACCAGGCTGCCCTGAAGGCAGCAGTTGATGGCAAAGACATGGTCACCCTGAAGGAGCTTGAGTTTGCTAAGGACAAAATCCTCATGGGTGAGTGATGAGGAAGCTTTGCTAGTTGGTAAAGAAAGACCACTTCCTTGTTTCCCTGCAGTTGTTTTAATATGCTTAGCCTTTCTGCTAATCCTAATTCCAATTGTATATTTTCATCTAGCCTGACAAAAACTTATTTATAATAACTGGGATCACTTTCATCAAAGTCATGTTGAGAATGTGGCAATAGTCTTTTTTTATTCTCAAGCTTCTTTCTTAATAAAACAAGCTCCTTTTTTTTCTTTCAGGCCCTGAGAGAAGGAGTGCAGAAATAGACGACAGGAATAAGCAGATCACAGCGTACCATGAATCAGGCCATGCAATTGTAGCTTACTACACCAAAGATGCCATGCCTATTAACAAGGCTACTATCATGCCCAGAGGCCCAAGTCTGGGACATGTAAGGAAACCTAGAGCTGCTGAACTAAATGGTTATATTTAACATATTAAGCTTTGACACCAGGTCTGGTGCAAACTGTCAGTACTCTGTACATCCTCTCACCACCTTAATGTTTCATTCCTCTTCTTCATCCTCTTCAATGTTTCTTTGTCAGGTGTCCATGCTCCCGGAGAATGATCGCTGGAGTGAGACTCGCTCTCAGCTGCTGGCCCAGATGGACGTCAGTATGGGCGGCCGTGTAGCAGAGGAGATTATGTTTGGCCAAGAGTATATCACAACTGGTAAGAAATAGTTCCCCAAAAGGCCAGTAAGTCAAAAATAGTTTTTACATGAGGGGTATCTTGATTCCCTTACATGAGGAAAGGTGGGCTGGATTTTATAAAGGCGACATATGTTGTTTCTTCTTTTCCAGGTGCATCAAGCGACTTTGATAGTGCCACAAAGATTGCTAAACTGATGGTGACCAGATTTGGAATGTGTGAAAAGGTAGGCTAACTAGAAAGGGACGTAAAAAGGGAAAGCTGTTCATAGTATTTGCACCGCCTGTGCATCGCAGTCTATAGTTTGTAAAAAGATAACCATACATTTATGTATTGATTTCCCTGTCTCCCAGTTAGGTGTGATGACCTACACTGACATGACGACCCAGAGCCCAGAGACACAATCAGCTGTGGAGCATGAAATCAGGGTGTTATTAAAGGTCTGTGTGATCTTTTTAAGAACAGCTGAACTCCGCGACCACCCGCTCTTTTCTTACCGTCTTTTCTTTTGCCCTCTCCAGGATTCTTATGAGCGAGCCAAAGCCCTGCTAAAGTCTCACGCCAAAGAGCACAAAAACCTGGCAGACGCTCTGCTCATGTATGAGACACTGGACGCCAAAGAGATCCAGCTGGTCCTGGAGGGCAAGACCCTGGAGACCAGATGAAACTGGCCAGGGCCGCAACAATCGGGGTAGCAACGGGGAGGGGTCCGGTTTTAAGAGCTCAGGGGTGAATAGAAGAAATGATGGACTCATGAGCAGAATCAGAGGAGTCAGACGTCATGGCACTGCAAGTGCTCATGTGGGATGATGTCATATCTTTATGCTGTCACCTTTGTGTAATCTCATCAATATTCCCAGATAAGTAGTTTTGTTGAATTAAAGGTAAACCTTCCTGTGCTCAGGTGAGGCAGGTGTGTGGTGTACCGGTTCATTGTAAGGCTGAAAAGTTATATGCCAAATGGTAAAGATGTTGCTCAGGTCACTTTAACAGTTGTAAAAGGAAATAATACATGAATGTAATGATGCACCTCAAAAACGGCATCCTGATAGGATTCAGCCAGGTCTATGTAGATTCTGTCAAAGAGAAATCCTGAGTGGCGGTTATCTATCTTTCAATCCAAAGAGCCACTGTGTAATGATGGCAACTAGACCTGAACTAAATCTGAGCTCCTATTTGTCAGGTGTCTTCCAGTGTTTGTGTTCATATCTGTGATTTGTCTAGTATATGTTCAAGGTCAGGCTGTATGTAGCTCCTGTGTTTCTGAAGTTGCCACCTTGCTGTCAAAATGGTGTGCTGCACTTTGTCTTTCCCTCTGCTTCTTTGTCTGGGATGAATGGAATATCCATATAAAATTTATATATATATATATATATAAAATCTCCATTCTCCTTGCCTGCTGTACCCTTCTGCTGTCCCTGTTAGTTATTTTTAAAGGTGGCCTTTTGGGGAATGCCCTGTAAGTGTAAACTTGACTTAGGAAGTGTATAAAGTTAAACTAACGTCTAAGCACTTTGGACAAGTGTACAAATACAAAAATGCACTTGTGCACTCTTCATGTAATTTATTTCGTTTATGCTGCGTGTACAGACAGATAAAAAAAATTGCTGCTCAGCCTAAAAACATGCATCACATACTGCTGTGTTTATGTAGTGATGCATTGGAGTCTTTAGGATTTTAAAGTTATAACGTTGCCTAAGCTATTTAAATAGGGATGGGCCTCCTGAAAAGTCTCTGAGCGAAATATCTGTTTTTCTTGCAAATTAGTGGATCAAAGACTCTCAATCATGGTGTAACATTCAGACAAACAACAAAGGCCTGTTCAGTCTTTCAGTTTCCATCGCTGTCTACTTGTCACTTCTAGTGCTCTATTCCTTTCTGTTTCAACATGTTTTTCACAGTGCAGTGGAAGAAAGATGCCAATGTGCTCTGTGTATAAAGGAAGTGAAGCTGTAACAAATATTAATTGTGAAGTAGATATCCTTGATTCTAAATATTTTTTTCAACACAGATTATAGGTAGGAACTTGCAGTTATGCCTCTGTTAACATCTTTATTTGTCTTAAGTAAATAGTAACAGTGTATGAAATCCATATTTTAGCATTTTGGAACATTGAATTCACTGAAGGTATAGCTCTTGTCAAGATTAACACCAGCATATGTTGAACTTAACAGTGTTACATTTTCTGCTGTTTTTTGCTTCAGTTTGACACCATTACTACTGTTAATTGACCATTTATCCACATTTAGCTGTGTGTGTATATGACTGGGATGTAATGGGAACCTTGTATATAGATGTATAGTAATGCTTTTATGCTGTTAGTGAATGGATCTCTGCTGTTGATTGATCAAATCTCTCAACAATGTGATGGCAGTGGTAAATGACTGTATATGCACGAGAAATAAATAAAAAGAAGCCCAAATAAAAACTTGATTTTTGGTGGGTGTGCCTGGAGGCGGGTGGGGGTTGGTTCTGAGGAGAGGAGTGCACATATATCTTATACAAATTGAACGAAATGCACAAGGTTTCCACTTCCGACACATTTATTTGATTCAGAGTCATTCTCTATTTTTTAAATCATTTTAGATTATATTTTTTTACGCAGAAAGTGTGAAGAATTCAAATTTCAGTTTGACTTTTAAAATTGAATGCACGCGGTGGACATCCCCCGCTTTAGCACCACTTCCCACAGGCCACAAACAGTGTCAGAAACACTGGAAGAAACACTAAGCCGTGGAGCAGCCCAAATGTAATCACAAGAAACACAATCTTGAAGAATGTCCTAAAGATGTAGCTCCCAGACATGGACAGCACCACCACTCCTAAAATAGTGGACAACGCTCCTTGTAGTATCGGATAGCCTAAATGGGCCAAAGCGTCCATAACTTTCGTGTTGACGTCACTCTTGGGGCTGGAGACAAAATAGTAAGAAATATGTGCTGAGAAATCTACAGAAAAACCTATGCACATGATCAGGTTGATCATGGAAATGGAGTCCAGGTTTACGCCCCACAGTGCCATGAACCCTGTCACACCAACGATGACTGAACAAATTGCAAAAGCCACCCACACTGAACAAAGAGGACTGGGTATCAGGATGAGAGAGATGACTAGCATCACAGTCGCAGCCACCAGGATGGTCTGAATGGTGTTGTCCATAATGACAGTATACTGGTCAAAGTAGATGAAAGCAGGGTGGTACACCAGGAGCTCTACTGGACATTTCTCTGCTGTTCTCCTGAGTACAGTCATCATGTCCTTCGCTGTGGTTTTATTGAGTGTCTGAATGAAAAAGCGGGAGGCCTGAATCTCATTGTCTGCAGTCAAGTTGATGTCTTGAGTGAACATGGAGTTGAGTTCGAAGAAATGGGGCAGATGTGTTTGGAAAGCCTCTTGAGAACTTATATTGAGGTTTGTTGCATTTGCATACCATTGAAAGGCAAGAAACCAAGCAAAAGTGCCATTGACAAAGTTCAGACTTTCAAAATTTGAAATGCATGAGTTCAGATACCTTTGTTGATCTTCATCCCAGTATGGGAATGGCTGCTCCACTGCTACCATCACATTACAGCTATATTCAGAGAAGTGTTGCCTTTGATTATTGTAGTAATTGATGATGTAGGAGTCATCCAAAGCCAGATTCCTGATGTCGAGTCCCTCCTTTAAGATAAAACAGCCATAGATACTAACTGCCAGATAGCCAGCATAAATGAGAAATACACATGCTTTAATCAATTTGTGGGTTAGAAACGGGCCATAGAACCGCTCAAAAATGTGAGTCATGGGCCCTGTTTCCTCCTTTTCAGTGATTCGATCGTAGCTCCCCCCAACACAGCAGATACTGAAGGCTTTGGAGCTCTTGGATGGTAAGTCTTCTGGGACAATGGCACAGGTGAACCAGTGCTTGTTCTCTGCTTCCCTCTGTCCATTCAGAGCCATGCACGCCCCCAGGAAAGTGACGCTGTACAAATAGCAGAAACAAATAGAAATTCCAGCATACAGGCAGAAGGACTGGACTGAGCTGAAAGGCGAGTTGTAGCCCAAGAAGATAGCCAGAGCATTGGTCACTGTGGTGATGGAGATGGAGACTGCTGCTTCCTTATAGGTGTCAGCCAGCCGGTCAGGGACGCTGTCCAGAACACAGGTCCTCTGCCAGCAAGAGATCATGATGAACATATCATCCAGACCAATACCTTTAGATTAAAAGTCAGAGAAGAAAGATTTTAGAAAGTGGCAAATGTGACTTATGGTGGATCCATATCTTGTGACTTTGTCTTTTTTGAGCTGCCTGTGTTAGGTAAACTTTATCACTGTCTTTGAACATTTTAGCTCTTTCACTTAGACTACTTTGCATTTTGCCGATCACTTTCAAATGTGAGCTATGTTGTCCCTGTAAATTCTACTAATACTACTCTTTCAGACAGCCATTCATTTCCATTCATTTCTGTACAGTATTATTGTCAGTTAGCAGAATTTTGAACTTGATTTGTGCCATCCCTCAATATGCACATAATGTCTGCATTACCTTTGGTCTTTACGGGCCCAAATTTTAATTGTAATGTATTTTATCAGAGATCATCAACATTGTGTATCAAGATTGTGAAACATGGACATGTTTTATGACCCCTACATCTGTTACAAAAAATACTAAGACTAAAAATTATTAAATGGCATAGCAACTTATTGGTGCTGGAAACGTAATTTTTATTAAAACTGTGCAATGAATGCCATGTCGTAACAATGCATGTTTTACTTTTTAAGTTAGCAAGTATAGGCTGTTATTTTAAGTACTCTCTACGTTTGATTCAACCTTGGACAGTGGGACATCATGGACCAGAACTTACCTAATATCATGAAAGGACAGGAGGCAGCTGTCATGGCAAAAGGTTGATCCAGCAACAACAGCGCACCAAAAGCGCTCAGGACTGCTAGACCCATGGAGAGCACCCCACAGGATGCCACCCACACCTTCGTCCTCACATTATCCAACCTAAAGAAAATCAAAAAATCAAATCAAAATCAAAAAGATCAGAAAGAGCCACACAGCCACAATTCATCATAAAATGTTCAGCAGATGTTTTACTAACCTCCAACATGATATTATTGAAAATATGATTGCAATGGCATAGGTGATGGAGAATAAATAGATGACAGAAGCTGGAGATTTCTTAAATTCCCACTGCATTGACATGGAGGTGGAGTACGACACCTAGAAAGATTATATAGGAGTTTAACAGAAGCCAATTAATGACACAAAAAGCTGATCATTTAAAATGTCTGAATGTGGGAAAGTTCTGCTTACCTGAATGGAAGTTGATGATGTGTTTGAGACCAAATTAATGAAGCTTTCCAACCAAATGTCAGTTTTTGTTTTGTTGTCCTCACGTAAATAGTAATGTAGCTGTATGGCTTTAGCACTTTCAACAACTGAGCTCTCCTTGTGCAATGTTACACTCCCCAGACTTAAATACAAAGAAAAGCTCCTGAAATCAGAGTAATGCCATGGAAATGTCAAATTGACTGTGTCTATATTAGTTGCATTGTATTCAATAATATCCAAAATGTCATTAGAGGTGCAAGATCCCGTCACCTCAGCACAAACATCCGCATACTCAAATGACTGGTTGTCAAACTGCACTACCATACTCCTGACTTTAAAGTCCAATTCCAAGATGTCATGAAGTGACACCACAGTCAGAATATTCCTGTCACTTGTAGCTATGAGAGTTGCATAATTCCCGTCTGTGCTCAGTCTTACGTGTGAAAACATGGAATCATTTCCCGGGAAAGTTTCTTGGATGTATTTCCTCTCCATTTTTGCTTGTCCGTCAACAGGTGTGAACTGTTCTTCGATGTTGTTTGACATTCTGTCCTTGAGAAGATAAAATCCGCTCCCCAGACTAGTTGAGAGAATGAGGGGGACGATCAAGAACCACCAGGGATGAGATCCAATAAAATGACCCATCACCTCAAAACAGATGCGTAGGGGTCTCTCTAAGCAATCTGTCCGCAATCTGGCCATAGCTATAAAAACGTGCTCCCTTAAAACCTGGATTTCTGTTTGGTATTTAGTACAAAAACTACTTTAGGGAATGTTAAAGAGCTGCTTCTTTTCTCAGAGATGTCAGACCAACATTAGAAAGAGCTGTGAGTATTTACAACCAGCTTTATTTATTGTGCTGGACTCTATTCAGCTCCTTCATGAGATGGGATTTGCATAATAACGGAGTTGGCCCTCTCTGTAATTAAAAGAGGCAGATGAGGTTTGAGGAAAAGCTCAGTCAAAGAGCCTATTGAAGAACAGTAGGTGTAGTATGGCTCACTAGTTCCGTTGCAGTTCTTAGTGTCACTGGTTTCCAATAGCTTAGCCCCCAGGTGATTCCTTCTCATGGTTGAGGTAACATTAAAATGTTGGATCTTTGACTGATGAAAGCCATAGAACAAAGAGACCATTCAAAGGTTTTCTACCTGTCAATTGACAATAATTTTCTGTGGTAAATTTCCCTTTAACCCGTCCACTTTTGTTTCAGAGTAAACTAGCCAAAATAATAGGTAATGCAGCTACACTGTAAGACAGATCAAGTTAGTTTAACCTGGATTACCTTTGTTTCAACTCATAAATCAAAGTTCATGAGTTGATTTAACTCAGTGTTCTAGTTGTCTCATCATTGTTTTTAGTTGATTGAACTTTTTAAGAACTTGTTTTCACTTAAAAAACAAACAATAAAGTACTTTTTTTCATTAGAAGAAGAAGAAGAAGAAGATATACTTTATTTTAAATCACAGTTTCAAGTTAAAACAACTTAAGTTAAAAGGATTTAAATTGTATCAGGTACTCCTTCCAATGGTGGCGCTAGTCCTTTCCTGTTTTCCACAGAAGTCTATATTTTAGTTGGAATATATGACTTATCTGCAGTGTATGATTAGTCGATTAGTCCATGCTTCAACTTCGCCATGGTTTAAAGAAGCAGTTTCTCTCAAACTCAAAAGATGCAGCAAGTAGACAATTTTTTCCTCTTGCTCCCATCTTCGCACACTCGCCTTTTTTTTTTACTTACTGATAACTTACCCAAGTTCAATCAACACTATACATATCTGACAAAAGTCTCAAATAGAACAACACATGAATTAATGCAAGTCTAAAAGTCCAATGTTGGGTTATTTTACAAAATCATTCATGACTCAGCACTACAACCTCTTAAATAGTATATAAAAAGAAGTAGAATGGGCTCAAAGTAACAAGAGCTTCCTCTAGCGGTGACTGTTGCATTGATTTGGTCTTTAAGAAATGTAAGATTAGTATTTATTATTGTAATATCCTGCACACGTCTGGCACCTGTCCATAGACTGCAGATGAGAATGAGCTTTTAGCTATGTCTGGTACAATATATATATTGTGCATTGTCCCTGTCAAATAAATAACACACAGACTTTCAAAAACCCATATAGTCTCTCTCTCATCAGAGTTAAAAAGAAGAAAGAAGTTGACATAACTAAATGGGGTTGTAATGACTTACAGTGTATGTTTAAAATATATGTACAAACCATGAAAACAAAACAATTTTTTGGTGTATAAATGTATAATGTATTAAAGTATCGAGAAGTCATTTTACAAATTCACAATGAAACCTGACAAATAAAACACATTTTCTTTCAGTACTGTAGAAGAGTTTTATCACTCGGCACTTTTAGACTCAATACTTTTACCAAATCTTCAATAATACAGTGATAACACACTCATCACATATTCAGTTTTATATTTGTTTTATTTTATGTGTTTCGTTACGTTTTATTAAAACCCCGTGACCCACTGTGACGTCATACGGAAGTTGGGCGGAAGTTGCGTGAACAGCAGGCTGTCATCGGAGCTGCTAGCCGGTTGCTGCCCTAAAAAACAAGTAAAATCTTTTGATAAAAGCGTCGCCAAGTCGAAGTAAAATTAGCTCCCATAGGAATATGGATGAAGACGTGCTGACGACTCTGAAGCTTTTGATAATTGGCGAAAGTGGAGTCGGGAAGTCCAGGTTTGTCTCTGTTTGTAGCAGCTAGTCTGTTGTGAATGTTTATATTACGTAAGTTTATCCCCCACTGCTCAGCAGCTGTTGCTAAAGCTAGCTGATAGTCTTGTCCTTTTCTCTGCCAAGTAATTTCTGTTAACGAGTTGACTATTTGGTGAACAGTAACGTCAATGTCACGTAGGCATCTGTAAAACTTTTTACTGGTATTTTGTTTGCTGTTTCAGTCAATTGCCAACATAAAAAACTGTGTAACTTAGTTGTTGTTGAAGCTTTTGGCCAACTCACAAAAGCTTATTGTATGTTTGCCTTGCTTATTTACATGTTATCTTTATTTCCCTAACAGTCTCCTCCTGAGGTTCACTGACGATACTTTTGATCCAGAGCAGTCAGCGACAATAGGTTTTTACACACAGAGACACACAATAACACACATACGCAAACCTATGGACACTATTGATCATTTAAGATTGATCCATTAAAGCTCTCTCTCTCTCTCTCTCTCTCTCTCTCTCTCTCTCTCTCTCTCTCTCTCTCTCATATGACTGATCAGGTGTGGATTTCAAAGTAAAGACACTGGCAATAGATGGGAACAAAGCAAAGCTCGCCATATGGGTAAGACTGAAGTCAGCAAGTCATTGTTTGCGTGTATTGATCAGTTTAGCTGTGAAAAACATGATGAACGACAGGGTTTCTCCGCAAGATGGCGACATTGCACAGCCAGAATCCCAGAAAGAAAGTGGAAAACAGATTAAAGATACTTGTGGCGCAGTCCCAATGTTCAATGTAAATACGTCATACACAGCAAGGCCAAAACCTGAGCCCTCATCACTGGACTCTTATAGACTTTATTATTTGTCTGCTTAGCAAAAGAGTGTTTGTGCAGGAGGATGCCAGGGCTCAATATATTTCATGAGGAAGATAAGCACTTTGTGGTTAAACATAACTGAGTGATCCTTGTTCTAAAATACAATTATTGCATTTATAGTATAATGTTCTGTCTAATTTGATGATAGCAAATCAGGAATATTATATTTTCTTAGAAAATACTACACAACTACATGTATGTTTGATTTAGCTTGTTTTTGTTCCCTGGTCATCCCTGTTTTTAACATTAGAGCAATATGAAGTGTGGATTATTTCTTAAGGATGCAAATACTTACAAAAAGAAATATGTAAGTCCTCAGGCAGTGGCAAATTTCACATTGCAGTCCTGAGACGTGGGACACTCATTACAAAGTCAGAGTCTGAGTGTGGACTCTGGGACATGGCTAATATTCCTGTTGTTATTAAAAGTTTGGAATCATGGAGTATTTTGCTGCTGTTGATCTTAAGAGTCTTTACTTGTGCAGGACACAGCTGGACAGGAAAGGTTCCGCACCCTGACCCCCAGCTACTACCGCGGCGCACAAGGAGTCATACTTGGTAAATGGTGATGCTTACAAAGCTGCATAACACATTCAGTAAAAGACCTAGAGACAACTATCTCTGTGCAGTAAAAGAATCATATCCACTCTCTTCCTTCCAGCGTCACATACATGCTGTTTGTCCCTTCTTGTGTATATGTTTGCTTGTAATTTTTATGAACAAGACATTGAAATGAGTTCTACTGTGGGAGTCAATGGAAGTCACTTTGGATGAAGCATCAGCTAAATGCTTATACTGGAAATCAACAGCCATCAGAAAACTCCAGAGTCCTCTTAGAGTTCTTATAAATAAAGGGAAGATGATATTATGCTTACATGAAGTGTACCCTCTAACTCCTTTCTCTGTTTGCGTGGCTTTGACAGTGTATGACGTCACAAAGCGCGACACTTTTACGAAGCTGGGAAACTGGCTGAATGAACTGGAGACCTACACAACACGCAATGACATTGTAAAAATGCTTGTTGGGAACAAAATTGATAGGGTGAGTCTGTAGCTTGTGTTGGTTTGACACATTTAATACAAATTTAAACAGTTAGTTGTCACTGTCCCATCAGCTCATCTACAGATCTTGTATTTCTAGTGATTGATGCTCAGGATATTCAGTGTAAAGGCTCAAAAATGGCCTTAATATGAACCTTGGCTTTATACATTATTAAAATAAAAAATTCATACAACATCAGAATACTACTGTTTTTATAAATGTGCTCACCAGCCATTAGTATTGCCACATGATGTTTAAACACTTAATCCTTTTACCATGTGTCTTCCACATGAAGAAAATAACATGTCTGTTTGGTTTTCAGGACGACCATGAAGTAGACAGAAATGAGGGGCTGAAATTTGCTAGGAAACACTCCATGCTTTTTATTGGTAAGTGTCCATGTTAGAGTAAAATCAGACATAGTCAGACATGGTCATTTAAACTAATAGAGCCATAAAATGGAACCTAACTGTATTTAAAGTCAGAACTGTAATTGCGTATTTGGGAAAGACATCACTTAGTAAGTGATGCATTTAGTTTGGGTTTGTTGCGTTGTTTATATTGCTTAGGCATGTTTGAGTACATACTGTCAGCGCTGCGCTGTACGAAGCGACCGCTCCAGAAGAACTGCATTATGATTAAAATCTAGCGGGCTTTCATTTATCGGATCCATGTCTACACGTGTTTCTGATTCTGATCTCCAATCTGCCCCTCTCTGGGAAATTAGGTTAACATTTCTGTGGAGTTTCCATTTTAGAACGGCTAAATTAAGGGGTTTTGAAAAGGGTTGGGCAAGAAGATGTCATGGATTTAATCCGCTGTGAGGATATCTTCATCCCATTGGATGTCCCCTGCTTTTTAAATGAAGTAATTTTATTCTTTATATGTTAAGATTGTCAACACATGGATATTTTTAAAGAGCTATATCATTAGTTTAACTATATTATAAAAAGAAAGATGTTTTGCTTTGTTTTGGATTTAAAAGCTGACATGTTGTTTATATTTGTTTTGTTTATTTTGGTAACATTTTGGAAAGTGCCCTACCAGTTTATTTACTGGTCTCATAAATCTTGGTAACCCTCTTTCCTTTGTACAGAGGCCAGTGCAAAGACCAAAGATGGAGTCCAGTGTGCCTTTGAGGAGCTTGTGGAGAAGATCCTCCAGACCCCAGGACTTTGGGAGAGTGAATACCAGGGTCAGAAGATCAGTCTGGGGGACCAGGAGCACAGCAGAGGCCGAGCATGTGGCGGATACTGTTCCATACCCTGAAACTGACCAAAACGAACCACTATGAAGGAATGACTACAGACCAGAAACAGAGAGGAAAGGGGAGAAGGAGAGGGAGGAGGAGAGGTAGAACTGGATGAGTACTTTTTTTTTTCCTTTTTTTTTTTAAAAAAGGTTGATTGTTGGAGTAGTTCTGTCGGTCAAAAGGACTTTGCTGTTTGCACACTTCCTTTTCAACCATCATCTGTCACATGTCACTACTTTCTGTTTAAAACATGAATGAAAGGATCATGCAAAAATAGTCTCTTGTCTAAGGAAATATAGTGTTTTAAATTGATATAACCATGCCAAGTCCTCGTCATAAGAGTAAATGTCTGGTTTGAATTTATCTCATTGGCAACAGTGATTCTTTTGTATATTAAGGCATCGGGTTAATAGCGCAGTTCCTATAACATGAACCAATTTGTAGGTTACATCACATAGCTTGTCAAATTTTACTCAAAATGAGTCATTATAATCAATACAGAAGTCTCCTCCACTCTTCATTTCCTGGAAAAAGCGAGTTCCCTACTTGTACTTTGTGAGCTGTAATGAAAACTTATATGTAGCTGCAGCGTTAAAGTACAAATGTTCTACAAGACGCATATGTGCGAGCTTTTATATATATATATATATATATATATATAATAAATAAATAAATAATCTAGTGGAGGAGGTGGTGGTGGAAGAGAGTCACCATGTGGATTTGTGTGTGTGTGTGTTGGGCTTGTGTGCTTAACATGTGTCATTTTGCACCAAAACACTGTGAGTGCCCCCAAATGAGACATTTCAAAATCCAGTTATTATACGTTTAATATCCATCAAATTGTATCTATGTATATGGGCTTTCAAATGAACTGGTTTCCTGTTTTTTTTTTTTTACCCCCCTCTTTACATGGAAAGATCCGAGACAATTAATGTTGTTTGTCTTTTTAGGATTTTTCTACAACCAAACCTGTCTTTTTATGTGCATGTCTGACCTGGACCACAACTTCCACAGCTACAAGTATAAGGTTTACAGTATTAAGAGCTGCAATAAAATGTGCTCTTTTACTTATTTGAGTTCTCTTTCTTTTTGCCTATCTGCTCCGGTAAAATGGCATTTAGTCTCAGCTTGACCCTTTAAGGCTCCCCATGTATTTTGCAGTTTCTGTGTGGTATTGGGGTCTATAGGCATTTCTCACACATGAGTATTCCTGAGAGCCTTGTTCCTTATTTTCAGTATAGTGTGGATTTTATGTATTGTTGCTATTTGTTTAAATTCTTTCTTGTTTAAAATCATGTTGACCCTTTCCCCCTTTGTCCCTGAACTTTTTCCTGTTGCTTTTGCTTCGCACCTATTTGAATCATATTTATCAATATGTTATATCTGCCTTAACATTGAATGATATGCGATAGAGTTATGGTGCAATAACGTTTGTATTGTTTCAAACTGAAATAAATTACAACCTCAAGATGCCGTCACTCAAAATGCATTATTGTTTAAATAGCATTTGAGAACTGCCATTTAGTTTCCATGTTGTGTAGAAGTCCACCTAATCAAAAGCAGGTTTACTGTGGAAATCTGAGTGAATTGCTCTTTCCGTAATACTTTGTTGATGACTAGCCTGCCATACATGCAAGACAGAAAACATTCTTTGCACAAAATGTTAAAAAACAGACCAACACTGGGACACGAGTGGAAAAATCCTGTTAATCATGTTTTATAAAATAGCCCCAGTGTGATTATTAGCTTATGTTTGGTGTCAGAATGTCCCCAGATGGAACAGGACGCTCGCCACAAGTCTCTCCTCAGAGGCAGAGTACCAGACATTCCCCAGAGGCTAATTGTGTTGTCTATACCTCCAATAACTTACAGTGTTGGCAGTTGACCCCATAGTGAGGTCAGGAAATTCTTGAGATCTCAACGTTGGCATTTATGTTGTGTTTAAACATCAAAAACGGTCTGTGTGTGTGTGTGTCCACCTATCTTAAATATGTTTGCTGTATAAGAAAATACAGAAAAACAAAACTTTGTTCCTTGGACAGTCATCACATTGTACTTGGGGCAGCGAAAAACAAGCTGTAAACCACTGATATCACCTTTTTTGTCAATACAGGAACTTGTTTCATTCATATGTTCCCAGGGTCCTATGTACCCCAATTCTAGGGCTAGGGAACTTAACATCTGCGAACATAGAAACGCTTCCTTTCTTAGTTAGCAACAGCCTATTTACACATACAGCCACATGCAGCAACCCTAGCAGTCATTTGGAGTTGTATTTATGGTGATTGACCAATATACTTGCAATATTTACCCTCCTTTTAACTCTAACTGTTCTATCAAGTAACCTAACTTCTGAGGGAAACTATCCAACTCATTAGTTAGCTTCTAAATGCTCTGTGTTCACTAGTTGCTAACATTTCCTCTCGATTGTTCAGTGCTGAAAAGTTAGCCTCTGTGTTTAGAGCTTTTTCTGTGAAAACAGAAAACTTTAGCTCAGAAAACCGCAACATGTCACCTGTATGTGACATTAACCACAGTACTCTGCTTGAAGAACTGTCTCACTGCTCTGTTCAGTAGGCCACCCTTCTGTTCATATCACAACCTTTTAAAAAGCAATTTGAAAGGATATAATAAAACTGCAAGACTCACAATTGCACACATGAAAACTACCACTAAATACAGTTCAGTAAATCATAACTATACAGCTTCAGCCACGGCAAAGCACTGATTTAAAGCAAATGACTGGTCAAAAGATTTCACATTGGGTTTATTCAAATAGCTGCTGTCAAACTTTAGCATTGGACAATAATCCAGTCTCATGGAAGTTAATATAACTTACTGCAACAGACGGCAATGGGAAGACATTTGGAACATGGCAAAAAAAACAGTAGAACATGTACAATTGTGTTAGGTCAGTTTTTCCATTTTACAATGTAAAAATGATTGAAAATGTCAAAGTTGATCAGAATTACAAAATTACAGAGGCTGTACATATATTGCAAAGCATCTGGTATTCCTATGTGGAACGACAGACCAGATGCTCAAATGAAATGCCTACACACTGTGTGCCAGGGCCACGTTAACAGTCTGGACCTCAGAGATATGAGAGGACTTCTGGATGATGCGGCTGGTGAGCGTGGGCCCCACGGTGCAGCTCTGTCTCAGAGCAGAGGTGGGTCCTGTGACAGACATCCTGTCTATGATAGAGGTCCTCGTAACTGAGAATGGCTCCCGAGTGCAGAACTGCCCTGTGCCAACGCTGGGCATGGTTACGTCGCTCTGGTCTGCTGTGCAGCTCTGCCCCTGAGCCAAATTGGTCAGAGCCACGGCAGCGTGGATCTCCCTCCAGCCTTGATTGACTCGTCTCTGCTGGCGTCTGTCCTGCTCCTGGTCCCTGTGAATATATTAAAGAAAAACTGCTGTATATTAAGTGGTTAATTAAACATCATCTGACTTGTTGCATATTAAATTAACCTGGAACGAATCGGCAGAGGAGCAGTTTTAGAAATGCAAAGCATTATAATGCATTTGACATAAGGCCAGAACTAGAGGTAGTGGTTCAAATTTAAGAACAACTTCCAAGAGGGATTATATATAGTATTACTTTTCAAGCTGATGACAGTTGAAAAGTGCAAAGAGCTGATTTGATTTCAGACTAAGTGATGAATCATTACACTTACCTATCACATTTAGTTGAAGTATAGTCCATTGCCTCTGCAAGAGAGAAGAAAAAGACTCACCTAAATATGCCATGAATCACTTTACTTGATAGCAGTGAAACTGCAAACTTTTCACAGGACAATCAGGCTTTATGTCACAATGTTGATTCATATTGTATTATACATCCACAGCATAAATGTATGTATGAGACTTTTTCATTTGCATTAGTATGTGATTATTTATGTGTGTATTCATTGGTGTTGTGTTTAGTGCTTGTGCATGTGAAAGTGCTCCCACATGCAAGTGTGTGCATCTCAGAATATTGGTACAGTTAGTACTTGTCCAGTGTTTCTCTCTGGAAGTCTTTTACGATGCCAGAAAGGTTTGACTCAATGAAGTGCACCAGTCTGCCTGCCTGTGGCTACTACTCTGGCCAACACAAATGCAATGCAGACTTTCTCTTGAGCTTTTGAGGGGGGAAAAAATCTGATATCTGCATCGTGTCATGAGGAGTGACACGGTGTTTGCTGGTTTTCAAAGCTCTGCTAGCACCTGTAAAGTGTGTTCCTTTCCCAAAAGCTGTTACTGCACATCTCTTTTTGTGACCAAGGCCTGACCTAACGTAATATAATGTCACCTACGGGCAGCGGAGTGACTAATAAATGAATACCTGAGAACCTCGCTACATCTGTGAAAGAAGGAAGGGTCTTTCTTTCAGTCTTGAAATAAACTACAGTTATGTCTGGCTATTTCAGATGCAGAACAAATAGGACTTCAGAGAAATATTATATTGCTTGTACAATTTCTGTTAGTGGTCTGTGCATAAGCGGGCATTATATGTATGAGCATATTTTCCATTTCAGTTTTGGAATATTGCCTTTTTTCATCGGAGCAGATAAAAGCTGGTCAAAAGCGATCTTTCTTCAGAGAGCAATAGACAGGGAAATTAGAGGCCCACTCTGAAACACAGTCTTTCAATTTTAACAGCCCGAAACATCCCCATCTCTGATTTCTTTAGCCAGGCCGGAGCCAAGAGCAACTACTTATTGATAGTAAATCATTTTACTGTTTTATACTTTTTGCTACTGAACGTCCCCGAGCATTTCTCTCTTTAACATGTTTGCCAAGGAAGTATTTCAATACCTTTGTTGTATTTATACCAAGAAAAAACATTGTTTTACCTCTGGTGAGTCTCAAATTTACAGCAGGGATCAGTTACAACAAAATTTTACAAAGTTAATGAAGCTGCTGAATGTGTTTTGTCTTTTTTTTTATTTTACATTGTGCTACAGTGGTGCAGTATAGTTATAATTTCATGTTAGGGCTTACATCTAATTTATTTTAAAAAAGGAAATAGTTTGACATTTTGGGAAGTACTCTTATCTACTTTCTTTCCAAGAGTTAGATGAGAAAATCACTGCCATATTAACACGCTAAATATGAAGCTACAGCAAGCAACCAGTTAGCATAAACACTGAAAACGGGGAAACAGCTAGCTGTTTGGAAGTAACACAATTTGCCTACCAGCACTTCTAAAGCTCACTTATTGACACACTATTTCTCATTTTGTACAAAAACTGAAGTGTAAAAACAAGTCAACACAGTCTAGCACATAATCCCCTATAAAATTGCAGCTTTACATTTTGACACTGATCAGATTTAACAAATTACATTTAGACATTTAGAACATTTAAAACATTTAGAGTAAGGTTTAGAGGTGCTGGTAGATGGACATGTTTACATTTGCACTGAGCCAGGCTAGCTGTCTATCTGTTTCTAGTCTTTATGTTAAGCTAAGTTCACAACTCCTTGCTCCATGAGCTGATTTAGGTTAGGTGTTCTCCCACAAAATCAGTTTAAATCCCTTCATGACCTAAAGTCTGTGACCTTCAGTCATCTCACAGGTGTGTCTTTGGGATGCCCACTGGAAAACAACGGTGTATTGAGAAAACATTGTAAAACCTCATATCCTCGTTGCGGATATGTATTTGCTCCCCTCTCAGCATGCATGTTTTCATTTGAAACTAAATGGGTGGAAAACGCAGCAAGGTTTGTCCAGATATGTTTTGTGCTGCTCTGCGTCCAATAAAACATGATTCTGGTCACATTTATGGGTCTCCAGTCTTTTTAAGGAAAATACTGAAGTTGATGTGAGTACCATATCATATGGTGTAAACACCCTCACATCCTGCTAACATACAGTGTACTGTTCCATTAGGCTAAGTGTTCATTTAAAGTGTCCTTTAGTGTAAGACACTGTGTTGTGGGATCACTTATTAGTCCATCACTTGAGGTTTAGTGTTTTAGCCGTCTCTCGGGCGGAGTATAATCGTGTTAATGGTGTTAGTGCCTGTCATGAATCTGGCAGCTTGACTTTCCAGCGTAGGGTTGCTAACACACTTAATATGACCAGCAGGGATACATTAAAAGTTGGCACAAACATGTGTGCTGCCCACATAGTGTGTGATGACATCAAAATACTCCAAAAGAAACATGATTCGAAGAAAGAGACTAATAAATTTTTCAAGGAATAGTGTAACATTTTGAGAAATACGCTTATTTGCTTCAGCCAACTGCAGCAAGCAGATGGTTAGCTTAGCTTAGCATAAAAACAGAAAACGGGGAAACAGCTCCGTCAAAGGTAAAAACAATTAGCTTACCAGACAAGCCACCTCTAAAGCTGACTAATTACCATGTTATATCTCATTTGTTTTATCTATACAAAATGGTAAGACAGAAGTTACTAGCGCCCAGCTAACAAATAGCCCGGCACATAACCCTGCAATTTGTCATTTTTTCACTAAACACAAGCAATATAAAGTGTTAATTTGTGAACTTTAGCTGTGCTGGTAGGTGGATTTTAAAACCTTTGGACAGAGCCATGCTAGCATGTTAGCAGGCTGAATGCTAAGCTAAGTTAACCGTCTGCTGGCTAGATTTAGAGTAGGCCTGCTAATCTTCTCATTTCACTCTTGGCAAAAAAGTGAATAAGCTTGTTTCCCAAAATGTTGAGCTTTTCCACTAAAATGAATGAGGTAAATGAGGATCTTTGTAAGTACATCGTTTAATTCATATAGGCCTAAAAGCCAATTAAACTGTAAAATAATACCATATTTGTTTGATAATTTGAACAAGACAGTAAAGTTTATATGACATACCATTTCAGTGGTTCACTATTATTTTAAATAAATAGTACAAGCTTGTTAAAATGAAAAATTATCCTAATTATTCAAGTTACTAAACTGTAGGCCAATTTGAAGTTAAACTGAGTTTCCTGGAGATTAAGCCTTGTCATAGACAAGTATATAAAAATATCCATTAACTCACCTTTAGACTGAGACCAGGATTTACTGTTTGCCAGGAAAGTGATTCAAAAATAATATAAAAGGGAACTTAAAGCATGCCTTGTTTAGTTTTAGAGTAAAACTCCCGAAATATAGTAAAGAGTAGAATTGGTTTCAAAAATCTTTTCACAACTCTTATGATATAATGTAAACTTTGATTGATTTTGAGCAGGGAAGTAACACTTGGGAGGAGCAGCCTGCCAAAGCACACATGAGTTAAGGAAGCAAAGCTTCACCCACAAACACTGATAGGAAAAGCCAAATGGGTATTAGTGATCTCACTCTGCGTTGTCTCACAGCTGAGTGGCAGCTCTGACAGTGGCTCTATGCGATGTCTTCGGTGCTTTACTGACAGACTGCTCCATTTCTACATTTGGCTGAGGTTTCCACTTCTCACCCTGGGAAGAATAAAGTCTCAGACATTCTGTAATTGTCCTTGAGACTGGACTGGACATTTCCACCATGGCAAGAAGCTGAAGCGGAACAAATGGCACATTCTAGTATATGGAAATGATATTTGCGGTGTGCAGCGGCAGCCAGCGTGAGCTCCATCCAATTTTAAAATGAGGGAGTTCAGCATCTGCATGAGTCTTTATTAGTAATGTTTGTAAAGGCTTTGGCTCCTGTACCTTAGCGGATTTGAGGGTTGTCAGTGTGCTGGGCTCCCTCTAGGTCTGAAAGGGCACCCAGGTGTCAAGCTCACTCCACTTTCCCTGTAACTTTATAACTGAATCTTGCAGAGCTTCTGACTTTCAGTGGAATGCTTGAGATTTATTAATGTCAGGGAGCTCTGAGGAGCCATGTGGAAGTTTCTGTTCGGTCTGTTCTTATTTTACTGTCCACTGTGGTGTGTTAAAAATGAACTGAGGGGAAGCAGGATAGTTAAAGTGTCATTTTACCTCATATTCAACATAAATCTACAATTAACAAGGAAAATGCTTTAATGATTTCTGTGGCCAGGGAGTGCTATCATCACTTTTTCTCCCGGTCTACCCTCTTTTGATTACATATCACGATTTTACACATAATATGAGTGTTTTGCATTACATGTTTCCCTGATTCTATTTACAGATATTGCATGCACATTTGTGTTAAAGCACAAATATCCACTCATACTATAGCTTTAATGTGTGCTATTGTCCTGTGCAGCGGCTCTCACCCATGTGATAGACAAAGTTGGCCTCTGTTTCATAGGACGACGCCGGGGAGACAACATCTCGATCACATTCGTTGGAGCTGAACGACTCGGAGTGGCTCCTCCTCTTGCGGGCCGTGGTGACGCCATCGGCCTTAGCTGCCATCATGTGCCGCAGGGTGTCGTTCAGATACCGATTCAGTAAACTGCTCTTGTACTTAGACGGAGGCGACACGCTGTCGTCACTGTTAGCGGAGTCTGCCATTGCGAGGACGCTACCCTGTTTCTGGAGCACGCTCTTGTGGGAAGATGACCGGCCAAAGTCAGATTGGCTGATAGGAGTTTGTAAGGGACACTCTTCATCTGCAGCCAAGAAAACAAAACCAAATCATGTAATGTATACTATGTTACAAACTATCATAAATAGTGATGTTTCAGTGGGCAAAGTTTTAGATCTAAATCCAGTCTTTGGACTTAATTCCATCTATAAAAAGGAGTAAACTTAAATACTGTAGCCCGTACCATCTGAGTTGGTGTCATCACTGCACACGCTCAGTCTCTCAGCGTTTCCCTGGATGTATTTATTGTACAGTTTGATCCTCAGGGCCCAGCTCAGGTCTGGCTGTCTCACTGTGTTCTTCAGCCTCCGCCGGGCATTTGCAAACCAGTTTGAAACCTGCGCAGACGCACCTTGTTATTGAACAGCACTGGCTTAATTTTAACTCACAAAATTCAGTATCAACACGTCCCTGAAGTCACGTTTCTTTCATTCCACCATCACCGAGCTTCATGCACAGCTCGCCTCTCACCTGCACTAGAGTCATATGTGAGCCCAGAGCCAGCAAGACCTTCTCTGTCTTGGTGGGGTAGGGGTTGTCCCGGTGTTTGTACAGCCAATGTTTCAGTGGTCGAGCCATATCCTGCAGCACCTGTCTCTTGTGGCGAACTTTGACCCCACCCAGACGAGACCTGGAGGAATCAGAAGTTGCCTAATAGATTCACAAAGACCACCTACAATCTCCTCTGTTTAGACTGCAACATTTATACATGAAACAACACTATACAAATTCGAAACCATCTAAATAACTTCCATGTCTGAAAAACAGAAAAGAACTATTCAACTATGTATGTAAAGGCAGAACAAAAACAACATTTTAGCAGGACACAATGTCAAGTTACAGAATTATCATTGACTTAATACTGCTTTTAAATACAGCTGCATTAAGATACATATTACAACCATAATACTGAACATGAGCACCTGTTTAGCTGTTGATCATGCCATCAAAACAATATTTCCAACTCAGACAAAAAGGGCGTACCCATATCTTCTATACTTGACAGTAGAGCTGTCTTCGGTGGTGTCCTGGCATTGCAGCAGGTCTGTGTTCTGCTCGTCTGTTAAACTGCTCTGAGGAAACTCTACACAGTTCGATCTGCTTCTCTCCTCTGCTCTCCTTTTGCTCTCCAAATGAAGCAAAGTATCAGACTTCATCACGTCAACTTTGCTCATTGTTCAACACACAGAGCTTTCCTCAATCAACAGGTGCGTCAGTAGACTTCCAGATGTGAATAGAAGTAGCAGGTTCCCATCCTGGATGCACTTGATATGAAGGTAATTTTTAAAAAAAGGGTTAAAAAGTGTTCCTTGCAATTCTTTCTGTGCTTACGGAAGCAGGGGACTGAGCAGACAGATGATGACAAAAGTCAGTGGATGTTGTCTGGTTTAGTTGAGCTGTGTGAGGAGAGTTCAAATAACCTGCTTCTCTGCCGCCTATTGGCTCTCCCGCCGTCCAATCACTTCTCTGGAGAGCTCTGCGAGGAAAGGCTTTCAGAGAAGCAAGCAGCCTCGGCAGCACATGAAAAATATTTCTCATGTAAGAATATCAGCAAATGCGGTCATTAGATTTACTAGTGAGATTTTTTTTTGTCTGGTGTGACTACAGCCTGTGCTAAGCAGTTCAACATGCTGATGCTCATATTTTCTACATGAGGCATATGAGTATCTTGCGGTTTCACCAAAAATCGTGTCAGCAAATAATACATGTTTCACCAGGGGGATTCTGGAAATTTATGGGTGTAATTACATGGTTGCTAATAACCAGCAAAACCACCAAACTGTGCCTCGTGGTAGGCATCGAGTCCTGCTGAGTTGAAATGTATTTCAGGACAAATTGGCTCATAATGAAGTCAATACAAACCGTGGAAAATGGAATTGATCGTACCTATGTAATCCTCAGCCAGGGTTTCAAATGCAGTCAGAGAGTGTGTTAGCATGTGTATTTGAGTGTCAGGATTGTGCATCTTTTACACTGTATGCAGCGTGAGCATGAATAATCCAACCATAATGCTCATATCTGTAAATGTTTGTCTCAATTTTGGAGCAACAAGGACTGTGAACAATTATAAAAACATGGTCTGAAAGAAGCTTAGCATCGTTAGTAGTGTTACTATATGACAACATGCTGGCACTGGGCCCAGTATTTGAAGACTCTGTGGTTCAACTTGTCATCCACGTATGTTTTTCCTCTTGACATCCAAACACTCTTATGTAAGACTGTTTGGCTATACAGTAATGGCTTTGCCACACACAATCATAACTTAATAATCTTTGAGCAAACATACGTGATAAAATGCATTTTCCTTGTCTACAGTTGTAGGTTATGCCTAAAATCCGAGCAGCACTTGTTCAACCGTTAAACATATTAAAGGACTCCATAACTCTCATCCCTGTTCATAATTCAGCAGCATCAGTGCTGAGGTTGAGTTTCAGTGGTTTCAAAGCTGAAAAACACATGGACCAGAAGCATCTCCGTTAGGTGCAGTAAATTCCTCGCTCACATTCCTCCGCAGTGGTCGGAGAATGCTACATGCTATCACACACCATTTACTCCTGTCCCTCTGTGACATGTTCACCGGCTCAACTGTTGATATTAGCTTGGAGCACACCTACATTCGGCAGCCAGGAGGCCGGTAAAAAACACAGTGGAAGGACATATATCTCTTTTTGTTTGGATAGGTTGGTGTGTGTGTGTGTGTGTGCGCGCCTGTCTTGAAGGTTCACAAACTACAGACCTATCCAAAGGGCCAAATATCTAGCAAAGAGTGTGTTGGAGAAGCTGATTGTGTCCTGAAATATCCTGAAGAAGTAACTTTTGCGAAAAATTTGATCTTCAATTTACTTAACTTTTATTATTTAAATTTAATGGATGATTATGTATAATACTTGTCCAATGCTTTTCATGCTGTGACATGCCAAGACTTTGTAACAGAGGCCACTGTGGCAAAATAATTCCAAAGATTGTCTTGAGTTAGTTGCTTCAAATCTGCACTAATGTATATTTTCATATTAATAATGGATGAAATGACTGTGTAATGCCTAAACCCACAGAGATGATCACACAGCTCTTCCCTCGGCTCTGTATTTTAGCCTCTTTCAGTTCATTGTTTTGGTTTTACTGCCTGCAGCTATATTGTTTTGGTTCATTCCAACTGCTCTCATCAACCTCATTCCTAGCCATAGCTGTTTTTAGCAAAAAGCTCTGATAAACCTACTGTACACTACCCAGCTCCAAACTGACAAAGTTAGCGAGTAGCTGGTGAAAGTAGTTGAACATTTAGCAACTAAAGAATCAGACATTTGCTTCAGGAGTTGGTGAAGACCAAAACAGAGCTAAAAGGGGAGCGAATACTGCACTTACATTTACGCTATTAAAAAAAAGCCTTCTGGTGAGTTCTGATGTGTTCCCTTTGTGTTTTACTTCTGTAATAAAACCAGTGAAATATTTCTCTCTGACTAACATGTAGTTTAACAGTTGAAAGTTAAACTACATGTTAACATGTCACAGCCAGCTGTCTCATGAAGCCAAGGAACTGAAAGTGAAACTGAAAGTTTTCTAACATTAGCTACCACGTTTCTGGTCATACAAGACCAAGTAAGGCTATACCGATGGAACCCTTGAGTGTACTGAATTGAGCAAAGGTGCATTTTATTGTTACAAATTCAACTTTTTATTTATAAGAGGAAGATTGTGTTACAGTATTTCTTCTTTCAAAGTTCCACAGAGTGGCTTTTAATATGTCAATATCAGGAAAGAGGAATCAATTTCCAGTACTCTGTAATAAACTAAAAACCTTTCCCCCTTCCTGCTTTAGGTTTGTATAATTAACTCTCATATTCTTTCAACATGTGCCTTACTGTGTTGGTTGTTTAAAAGTTATGAATAGCTCATGCAAAGATGAAGATAATTGTTTAACATCAGTCGTATTTATTTTTACATACTTCAAATAGATTGAGCCAAATTATGCGAGACCAATTGACATCATACTTCTGTGTAATGTTTGAAGTGGGAGCTGCAGTGAACATAAAACGGTGGGTTTTCATTGGATCACTCCAGTGTCTTAAATGGCATCGTTATGATCTCAGAGGGTGTCTGCAGATTCTCAGTGGTGTGATGAAATTATACTGCCACGCTTTGGCTGAGGTTGGGCTTCAGGCCTAGTGCGACTGTTGTCCTGACAGTCTGGTTTGTACATTTTGGTGACCAGGAGACATGTAGACACGTCAGTGGTTGCATCTCCACTCATCCATTTGCACCGTCTTCTTTGTGTACTCAGTTGTGTTTGACACTGACAATAAGCCTGCCAAAGTAAAAATATAATACCTGAGACAAAATGGCAGCCTAATCCACTATACAGAGCCATATCGTGCTTTTACAGTAGGCTTTTATGTGCGGTCATAACTTTCTCTCTGTACGTCTGCGAAGGCCCAAGTCCCTTGAAAGCCATTACCGTCTCTCCACATCATACAGCTCCCTCTTCCTCTCAAACACGACATGATAGACACATTAACACTCCTTCACACCCAATTGAGCACAGTGTCCAAAAAAGACTAAGGAAACAGCGTGAATGTAAAAGGACTTACATTAAGCAGCTTGTGTCAAGAACGGTAGACTCGTACCCGACAGGAAGATGTGATGCTCAAATATGAGTATTTGTTAATGGAGTGTCACTAATGGTGAGGATCTGCCAATTACTTTTAATTGTCTCAATATGTTTTTGTATTAAAAAAAAAGACCTCTTCACATTTAAAGTTCCATAATGGAGAAAGTTTTCAGTGTAGGGTGCAGACAAATACAAAAATTCAATCCTTACATATTCAACAGCTAATACTAAAATGTCTATTACAATAATTCTAATTGGGTAAAACATCAACTTCTCTAGTACAATTCTGAAACAGAATTATCTATAGTCTAATTGATTGTTATCTTGTTTTGTCCCTATTTTGTACAGCATTTTGTTGGCAAAATGCCCCCCTGCCTGCTACTAATAATATTTCTCTGGTGTACATTACAGTTAATTGAAGTGCAGCAGCTGTCAGAATAATTACATGCTGATGTTTGCGACTTGGCAGGGAAGGATTACACTCAGCCACAAGCTCTGGAGAGGTTCCTTTTTTTCTGCTTCCTCTCCATCCTGTAAGTCAACGTTACTTCAGCCAAATGCCAACAAAAAAACTGGCTCTGACACAGATGGAGGGAGAGAGAGGGGGACAGATTAGATACACACTAAGGGACAGTATGGAAAGCTGTGGTAATCACAGGAATTGTTCACAAATGGAAAAAATATTTAAAATATGACAATAATTTAAACTTTATATTATACATGCAATTAAGAATGGATGTTTCTTTCTTTGTTTCTTTGTGAGTTCAAAGTTCAAATCCAGCTGTCCAAATGACCACAACTTCTCCGTGCTTTTGTTGGTGAGGAGCAGATCCACTCTGCAGGAATCCACTGGACTTCTGCCTCTTCTATCTTCTTGAGGTCGTCCTTCAGCTCTCTGAATGCCACAGCGATGTCTCCATTAACGATCACCTTGTCAAACAAGTGACCGTACTGGCTCTCCATGCTTTCAGCCAAGTTAATCATGTCCTCAAAATCCTCCTCCTGTGACAATAGAACAGGAACAATAGAACACCTGTGTAAATAAAATGTAGGAACAGGATGCTACATTTGGTCTCTGGTAGCTCTATTCAGCTCTTTCCATCGTTTGATTTGTGTGTCCAAGCAAAAGATGAAAAGAATTATAGAAGCAATACAAGAAAAACAGCAGTTGATGATTAATGATGATTTCATTGTTAATCTGACACATTCTGCAGATGGGATGCTAACGGAACAGCTAAAGCCAGGCCATATGGTGACAAAAAACATCCTCCAAGAAGTTTTTACAATAATCTGCATATACTGTAACGTAGCAGGACATGGAACGGATCCCCATGACCATTTAACTATACAGACCAAGGCGTGACCCATCGTTACATGCTGAGAGTAAAGGATAAGAGACCTTTTCACACCAGCTGTAGTATGAGTTGAAAGCATAGCCCTATAAGATATGCCTGAACCACCTAAGGGCTGTGGTGCTTGGCACCGGGAAAACTCCAGCCACGCAGCAACACAGGTGTGTGACCTCGTGGGTTTAATAAGGGCAACATGGGCAGCCAGGGTCAAACTGTGAATGAGAAGCCAGATGGGGATTATGAATGTAATCTTTTTGTCATGTCTAAAAGACATATACCATCAAACATACATGCTCCTGTTTTGAAACAAGTAACCACAAACTCACCAGAAGAACATAAAATATGAATCCCTCCCTCACAGTCATTCTTTCAATCAATCAAAAATACACCCGTCATCTTCTGGACAAAATGTACTCACCTTTACGTTAGTTATGGAACAAGAAGCCACCCACCAAGCAGCCTTGTTACTGCCCTTGTCTCTTAAACGTCTCTTAAACGCAAGCCACAGGGTCAACCATGTGTAAGACATGGTGTGCACATGAGTAAGGGAGTTTAGGTGTGTGATTGTCTGTGGGGTTGGGTGGGTGTATTAAGGCCAGGGCATTTGACCTCACACCGCCCTTCATGTTACAAGACATGGAACAAGCACCTGGCTTCACACATGTACTTGGTGCAATGTGTTTTGTGTGTTTATTATATAGTTTCACTTACTGAAAAGATCTTGACTGAGTTCTTGTTCTCTTCATCGCAGATGAATTTAGCTTTTCGTCTAGTGAGGCGTAGCTCCTCAATATGCGGGGGCTTCACAAACACCACGTAAGGTTTGAACTCAGATGTGTACACATGCTGTATTTTCTATGGTGACGAAGACAAAACAAAAGGAGGTTAGATTAAGGTAGATGTAGGTATTTATAGTACCATAGGTTGGCAAAAGAATGTGCATGAAGACATGCATTAAAAGAAAAACAAAACAAGATTTCAGAACCCACAGAAAATCATAATAGTTCCCTCTTGAGATCCGTACATGTTGCGACTCTAGCATTATTTCAAATTGGACAAAGAGAAAACTTTGAAACTGCTAATTCCTCCCTTTGACCTGGAGAGAATGACGACTGCTATTTGCCTCTTCTGATACACATTGAGTCATCAGGCCCTACTTGTTAGCAAGGACCTTGATTGGCAGGGTGTTACAAATGTGGGGGTCTATGCTATACCTCCTCTGCACAGGCAACCCAACAAATCAGCAGCATGTGATCCCTCACTGGCTTCCCATCATGCAAACACTGCCAATTGTGTTTGATAGAGGGCCTGGCCAAGCGGGCAGCACCACTGCCAGGAACTAAACCCCATAGTGGTGACACACAGGCCCTTGGAAACTTCATTTTTATTATTCAAACACAAACAAGTCATATGATGATTCACTATAAGATTTCACAGTTGAAAAGGCAATCACAATGAACATTTTGTTAGTATGAAGCGCCAGTGTGAATTATTTGGGCTCAAAAACTTCCTTCTCCTTGGACACACATCCAACATCAGCTGGCCATGTAAACATTAATGAAACTATCTTTTTTGGTGGCATGATACTTACAGTAGGGTGCACATCCAAGAGGCACACCTTGCCCTCAGCCATCACTCTGTGCACAGAGTGTAGACTTGTTCCATAGTAGTGTCCACCATATCTCCCATATTCTATAAACCTAGAGGCAGAAAGAAACAGGGACAGATATGGACATGAAAGGGTGGCCATCACTCTCATGAAAAGGGAGAAGAAGAAAGGGTGAACAAAACACAAGACTATTTTTAACACCATGGAAAGGAAACCTCATGAGTGACACCTGTATATACAGCACCTATGATTGAGAATGTCCTCTTCAAACATTTGAAGTGATACAAAATGATAATCCACCCCTTCCTTCTCCTGCCTCCTTTTCTCACGTGTGGTGTCTGAAAGAGAACAGGACGGGAGGCTGAAGAAAGTTCTTAAAAGTGTGTGTACAGGAGGTAAAAGTGACAGTTTAAGGTGTCTGTCTTACACGGTACAGTGACGCCATAGTGGTCAGGGTCAGATATCAGGAGCCTCCTCTTCAGTTCATTAACGCCAACGCCGCTGGGTCCTCGAGACAAAGATCAAAACACTGTGTTCTGTATGTGGGTATTCATTCTCAATGTCACTGAGTACTAATGTTTTCCTCAAGACAAGTCCAACATCAAATAGGCTCAGTCATCTGGTGACACATCTGTCTTTCTCATCAGAGAAAGGGAGTGAGGGAGAGTCAGACAGACAGACAGAGCTCTGATTTCATACTGATTTCAGTCTGATTCTCCAACCAGCCTCACTCTTTTTCTCTGTATGTGTCTCTCTATCAAACATTAAATGCTCCTATGGCCTCTGGAAAATCCATAGCATCACATCTAAATGTGACATCTGCAAAGCCACACAGTATCAGTGTCATTTTAGTGTAGGATGCACAGGATGAAGAACACACACACACGCAGGCACTGTAGCATCTGGGATTTTCTTCTAAAGCAGGTTTGTGCAGCCCCAGATTGCATCAGACTCTAATGGTGCGCTGTCTCAGAGTAGGATTCCTGACATACCTGCCTTTTCCATCACAGCGTTGCATGAGCTCAATACATTACAAAATATCAAGTTTATAGACTCTCCACTCTTACACTGCTGATGTCTTTCCCAGCTGCTCCACAGAACTGGAGAGGAGCATCATCAGGCTCTGTGAATACTTTCTTTTTCTGACCTTTTTTTTTCAATAGATACATAATCTGTAGGGCTTAAAATGGCTGGCAGTCACTTTAACCAACTTTCTTGGGGCATAACGGTCTTTTGTTTCATTCGAAGTGCGTATGCAACGCAAACAAAAAAGGATATATTTTCAACCTGGTCAAATATTATCCAGCTGGTCCTGTTTTAGCCATCCAGGTTTTGGTTTTCCTGACTATAACTCTCATTGCCAATAAGTTATATATTCTTAATGATGACCTCCGGTCAATGAAGAGCCTTCACAGCAGACAGTAAAAAGTAATCCAGAGTCAGAGTAAGCTCCAACTCAATTAAAGAGGTCTAAATCTAAATCCAAGCTGTCTTAACTGTTCTAGTTTGATGATGGAGCACTTGGCTGACATTATGAAGGATCTTATTCACAATCCACTCATCCCTTTCTCTCCATTCAGCTATCATTTATCTCCTCTCGATCTGGTTTTGTTTTTGCACCTCTTCAGTTCACTGTGTTTCTCTACTCTCTGCCCTTCTATTTTCACAATCTTTCCTCTTCTCTTCTTTCTTCAATTCCCTCAGTCACAGATGACCTAAAGTTGTATCGTAAAATGACATTAAAAAGGCCTTCAACTGGGCTCAAGGTAAAATTCCCTTGGGAGAGATATAGCTCAAAAATACATAGAGCAGGCCTGCAGGATTGGCAGTGAAGTGAATCTGGGGTGGGCCACTAGGTAACTTAAGAGAACACAATATATTCTGACTTGGAGTTTTCTGACAGTGTTTACGTGGTTCTGATGGGAAAGGATCGCTCTTGCACTCAAGAGTGGGAACATAAATCTTCATCAATGCATTACATGTTCTTTTGATCAACAACAGCTTCAATAATACTGTCCTTTTAGTGAATGGGATCATGTTATTTAGATTTTTTTTTTATGGACAAAAAAAGGCAGTGGGATAATCTAAAACAGAACACAATTGACCACAATGTGCAATACTGTACATAACACGTTATAAGGTATATAGCAATGTTATACACTTACTCACATACTAATTTACAGCATAGGGACCTTTTTAAGCTTTTGGCATTGTGCTTTAAAAAGCAAACTTTCCACACAAGTTGGGAACTTGCCTTTTTCTTTACACAGCCATCTGTTTAGCTCATACGTACCAACCAGAATGACCAGACGGTGTTGCCCCTTGGGTTCTCTGTGGTAGGGGATCACCTCAATGTAGGTATGGGGCCGTATTGAGCCGTGTACCACTGTGCTCCACCTTCTGGACCGAGCAGCTTCTCTGGCCAGACTGCTCTTTCTCCCGAGTCGGAAACTCCTTCTTAAACCAGCTGAAAAATAGAGAGAGGAATCTTAGACCTGAGGTAACTTACTGAAACTCTAGCACGAACACATCCTCATTATGACAGTTCAAAAACCTGCATCAAATGATTGTTTGGCCTTGTTAGAAAACAACCACCACACACCCAGTAGATACAGAGCAGCATTAGCATTCATTTGGAGTCACATTTCTGGCCACCTGGCAATTTTAAGTCCACCAGCTCCTGGAGGAAGTATCTGCCTCTTTAGCTCCTAAATGCTGTGTTCAGCAGAACAGTTGCATGCTGTGGAAGGAACTGAGGTTGATGAGACAGAACCAAAACAGAAAAGTTACGGGCCGTAAAAAACAAAACTGAAGCTGAACTGAGCTGAAAGAGGCTAAAACAGTTCATAGAGCCCAGGAGAACTGCAGAGTCAGGTGATAATTCACTACAGGTTTGTCAGCGATCACATACACAGTACACTAGTCATTTGATCAATAGTGAATATAAAAACACTGATCATGACAGAAGGGAACATTAGGATTGGTAGGCAGGGTAGGAAAGTACAGCCCCATTTAAGAAACCATCGACACTGCCACCCAAACTCTGGTGTCAAGCATTGTACTGAACAGCACAAATCAGGAGACGACAACTCAGTCTGTCACGCGTCGCTTGTAGGCCCTCTGACAGCCACCGTCTGCCATGCGACTGTGGTCAGGCCTGGTTTGGCAGGGTCGCTCTCTTTCATGAAATGTTAACTGCTGCTAAGTGATGGTGCCAGACTTTTTTTGACGTCAGCTGTAATTTCACTTTGTAAGCATATCTGCCCATTTCCTCGCCGGGTTTCATTCTAAGAAACATGGCACTATAAGTACAGATTTCAAACTTTTATTTACATGGGATTTAATGTGATGATTTCATGCAGAAATTTGAAGGGGTAATACATACTGTATAAAGCCAATGTTATACAGCTAAAAATACTTCTTATTTCCTTCAATAATATGAAATAAGGTATAGAGGAAAACATTATGTAATTGTCAGTCTTAAGTAATTCTGGCAGTGATATTCTTATCTGTTGCTGAAAATGCTCTAAGCCGTAAAACCTTAGTTCTTTTTGGAAATGCTTCAAGATATTTCATCTTCACTGGACAGTATGAAGTAAGTGAAGAGAGAGCGATGACATGGAACACATATGAAATGGGGGTGAGCCCTTAATGTCAAGAATATATGATACAATCCACAACATGCAGTTCTCAGTATGAAGCATCAGAGTCCTCTCTAAATACATTGAGACTATTTAAGGCACTTAAGTGGTGCTGAATAGTTCAGTCTTAGCATTTAAAGAAGTAGTTTGACATTTTTTTCCAACTGATATCCAAACACAACCCTCCTACTATGAAACTAATTTACTAGCTAGAGTGAATATCATCCTGGCTACTGTGACCCACAAGCTAACGTTCAAGTGTGACTTTACATGGTGGGCAGGGTTAGTTGGCATCTAGTAAGTAAATTTAAGTTTACACCCAGAGTTCAAGATGAGTCATCAAAAATATGTTTTACAGGAAGATAGATGAAGAATTTTGATATAAATGTATTTGCCGTATAACAAAAGATAACTAAACAATTAACATACGGAGGCAATGTCTTTATATACGAAGCTAGAGCTGGTTATCTTAGCTAAGCAAAGACTGGGAACAAAGGGAAATAGCTTCCACTCTTTATGCCAAGCTAAGCTAGCTAGCTGTTGGCTTTAGCTTCGTATTTAAAAGAGTAGCATCAAGGGTAGTATCAATCTTGTGTCATTCTTAGCAAGAAAGCAAATAAGCATACTTCCCAAAACTATTCCTTTAAATCTATTAAAAAAACTTCCACGGGAGTCAAGTTAGTATAAGCTTTAGGCCTGTTTTTCCTTCTTCACCATGCCTTTACTTGTGTATCTACACATAATACTCCACTATGTCCCTTCTCGTTCAATCACTCTCTCTTCTGATTACTAACAGAGAGTCTGAACCACATCCTCAGGTGGAAGCTGGCCTGAGATAAGATGAAATGCACATTATTAAATGCACATGACTCTAGAACTGATATAATGCAACATCTGTAATTACCTTGCCTTATACAGACGTAAGGAGCCTTTTTACAATCAGCCTATATGAACATCCTGCACTGCTCATATGCACACGCATCATATCCAATCCATGAGATCAAGACAAATGGGATAAATGGGAAGGCTAAAACCACATTTGCTGTTCCAGTCCACTCCCACAAATCTCCAAACCACAAAGCTACATCATCATATAAACTGGTTTGTTCTGAAAATATAGCTTGGGTCTCCTTTTGTTGCTCATTTTTCTCCATCTATTTTTATTACTAAATAAAGAAGTGGAAAGAAACTAAGTGCATTTACTCAAGTACTGTATGTAAGTACAATTTTGAAGTAATTGTACTTTACTTGAGTATTTCCATGCTACTATTATGTTACTTTTTACTTCTACTGTACTGTATTTCAGAGGAAAATATTATACTTTTTTACTTCATTAGATTTATCTGATAACTTTAGGTACTATACTTTACATATTACAAATTATAATACAACATATAATAAAAAAATAAATTATGATGTATTATTGTGTATTATTATAGATTAAGATAAGATATTATTGATCCCCTGGGGGACATTAACCACACTTACCATCTGCAACATTAAAGTACACAATGCATCCAATAATTGTAATTCAGTTACGCTTACCTAATATACATTATTCAGAAAGGGGATCTCAGTCCTTATATCCACCACTGAGCTTCAATATGTGTGAGTTTATTGTCTTGTATCACACTTGTCCCTTGTCCAATATCAGTGGGATTTAAGTGGAACAAGTCAAACTTCTTACCAATGTGGATCCCTGTTATAGCTCCGTAGTCTACATCCTCCATGACTGGAAAAACAGGAAAAGAGAAGAGGAAAGAGTGAGGAAATAGTGGACACAAACCACAAGGGGATGACATGTGTGTTTCTCTGAAATTTCATACTCAAAGTATTAACATATGTTCTGACCCAAATGTCTTAATATTTTGCTTTGGAAAGGTCTAATAATAGTTTTATTTAGAAATGAAATCCACAATTTAGAAATATTAATAACTACCTTACTCTTACAAAGTGACTGTTAGTGAAAAACTAGCACATTGCAGAAGGCCAGATACTTTAAACCTGCTTGGTTACAACAGAGGAACATTTTACAGAATTCCCTTCCATTTTGGAAATATGGTGCAGGGAACATTACATGCTTATTATTTTTGGATAATACATATCTTTAAATCTTCAAAACCCCAAACCAAAACCTATAATATACATGTGTATTATATCATGAAAATTATGCTGGGGGTAAGTTTTCAAAAGCAAATTCAAACAGACAGTACCTTCCCCCTCATCTGTGGAGCATGTGGAGAAAACAAAAGCAGTGATTTCAACAGGAGGGCAGCAGAGCTCACTCATGACCTTGACCGTGATCTTCACATGACCTGTCACCTCTCAGCTTCGCACAAAAGGAGCTCTAATATGTTTATTGGAAAGTGTTAAAAGGTTTTATTCTTTTCAGATGTGGTGATTTTATGGACAAATGTTGGCTCACCTGGTGGTTTGACTCGCTGAGGTTTGAACAGGATTTTAGGTCGCTGTAGTGCAACTCTCCTGTAGAAAGCCGCATAAAACAAGGCTGAATCAAAACATGATTTTGTTAAAAATGTCTTATAGATCTTACATGGCAGTGTTTTCAAGTGAGTGAACATGTTGCTATTGACTAAAAGGGTAAAATGACCACCTCTCATGGAGCTGCTGCGAGGGGATGAGCCCTGCCCTGGTGTTGCAGTCCCCGAGGTGACGGGCCTGCCACCAGGTGTCATCCTCCATGCTGACAATCTGGAGGACGTCGCCCCTTTTAAAGGCTACTGCTGCATCCTTGCATGGAACGGTGGGATCCTTGTTAGGATCATAGTCAAAAAGAGCCCGCAAAAACAACTGAGGAAAGAAAATCATTTAATATTATTGCCTTCAAATAGACAGGTGACAAAGGAAACTACACATCCTATTTAATCTATTTATTCATTATTCTCTTTTCCTAATGCAGCTTTGTGGAGTTCGTATCCTGGCAATGGATGCAAAACATTCTTTGTCTGGTGCTTTTTCACATATGTTGGTGTCATTTTTGAGAAATGACCGTGATCATAGAAAATAATTTGTCTTAATCCTTTACAAATGCTCCCTGCTCTAACAGCTTCCAGCTTGGACATCCACTCTGTATATGTGGTGGTAGTGGCCCAGAATTCTTCTTAACAAAGAGAATTGTGGAACTTGAAATTTTCCACATAAGGCGTATAGATTCATTGTTGATGTAAAATTGAGTTGATGCGATTCGACACATGTGATGTGTGCAAAATGATAAATCAAGTGTTTAAATTATAAAAAGATGTAGATTGTAATGAAGTTAGTGTCTTATCCTTGACTGTCTGATCTGAATTTAGTTCTTGACAATGCGATGCTGTAGTGACTAAAAATATTACCAAACACACAAGATATCACTGATTTAACCTTTTTCACTGCAACCAGGCAGCTTCCCCCATGCATCCAGATTGCATGCTAACATAAAAAACACAGAATGGAATTTGTGTAGTTAATATTTACTGTACCTTCTTTTCATTCGATTCAATTCGATTGGACATTTCTTCCTTGGAGGAAGCAGGAATGATTTTGAATGTAACTTCCCCCTGAGAACGAGCCTGTACAAGAACAGTGACAAGGTTTAGTTTGATATTTTGGGAAATGTTCTTATTTGCTTTTTGGCCATACCACTTTTATGTCTGGGTGGGAAGCTACACGCAGCAGCTGATTAGCTTAGCCTAACATAAAGACTGGAAGCAGGAGGAAATGGCTAGCTTTGTTTGCCCAAAGGTAACAAAATCAACCTACTGGCACCTACAGTATAACTTCAGTAATTAACATGTTCATCTCATTTGTTCAATCTGTATAAAACCTGTGTAAAAAGAAAGTGTAAAACAGACACTTTCTTGGTGGGCTTGAACTAGCTATTTCCCCCGGTTTCTAGTCTACATGCTAGGCTAAGCTAACTGTTTCCTGGCTGTACTTCATATTCCTGGTGATTCCTGGATAAGGCTGGTAATATTCTATTGTTTTCTTACTAAAAAAACAGTATGTGCAGCCAAAACCTGATATATAGTATATGATTCCTCTGTGAACATGACACTGACGTTTAATTTGAATCAGTACAAAACACACTAACCTGCTCCTGTAAATACTCACTAGTTTTTACAAGAGATTAATCCGCCTCAATTTAAAAATAAAGTTAAGAAATTACTGAGATTGAAAAACAAACTATACATGACTCGTTTTTGAAGTGTTACGGTGTCCAGTCAGAACAAATTGGGTTGGAGGTGTCTGTATTGACAGACAGACTGGCGCTTTGTTGGTTTCATTATTTTCATGAGATTTGTTGATAACAAGAAAAAATCTAGAATGATGCCAGCCTTATCCTTTATGTGACAGCATTAAAAAGAAGACAGGAGAAGATGACAGCAAAAGGAGGGAAGGAAAAAGAAACATTAAATGAGGAAACAGTGAAGGAAACAACTTGGCGGGACAGTAGAGGTGAAACTAACCAGAAAAGAAAGGATTTCCTTTGGCTTCCTGTGCTCCAGTGAGACTCCATTCACCTCTTTCAGCTCATCTCCTTCATGGATCAGGCCTTCAAAGTGTTGGAAATATGTGCATATGTAAATTTGTACCACATGCTATTCTCTGTAACATGTAACTTTACTAAGGACTATCATAATGTTAGTACAACAAAATAACCTAATATAAAGGTACAGGAAAGTGTAGAGTGGACACAACTGTAATAACTGAGAGTTTATCAGCTTACCGCTTTTATCAGCTGCACCTCCTCTCATGATCCTCGCCACAACAATAGCCCCACTGGATTTATCCCTCTTAATTGTTGCCCCCTTGAGGATGGTGATTAGTGAATGAAAGGATGGTGGACAAACAGACAAGCAGATGCACAGAGGCAAAGAGGTCAAGTGATGGACAGTGAAAATAACATGTTGATTTTATTACAGTCCAGACAAGCTTCTTATTTAGAGTCACTTAATTCCAGTGAAGGTTTTTTATATCAAGACGTGCCGGCTGCCTTCATGTAACACACAAAACGCTGGAAAAGGTTATCCAAATCAGCATTATTTTCAACAGATGTTACTGATGTGAAGCACATCGCAATGGAAAGAGCATCTTATGTAGCTGACTACAATCAGCTCACGCTCGGGTGTAACCCTGTTGTCTGGAAAACGGGAACATGCTGGATCGATCAAAGAGACCATGTCAGAAAAAGGTCAGTCCCCCTCCAATCTAGTTTTGGGATCAATACAAAAGTATGTTCTTTATTATTGGTTCTAGGCACATTCCCCCTGAAAGCGCAACCACTAACACACACGCATACACACTGTAAAAAAAATGGCCATCATTAGGTAAATTATTCTCATATTTACCCCTAAAATCATGATTTTCTTGAAAAAGATGTCATCATCATCATCATCTCTGCCACAGGGTTTTTATTGTGGCCTCCATTTGTCTTTTAGTTAAAAGGATATCTCAAAATATAGTTAACAGATTTCAATGAAAGTTGGTGGAAAGTAAGGCCACAGGCTAAGAAACAAATGCATAGTTTTTTTTATGTGTATCCAGGAATATTTTTGATTTTCGTGTGTGAGGGTATTTTTGAACATTTTTACTATTTTGTAATGACCTACTGGACCTACTTGAGTGGGAAGAAATCTGGCACATATACCCACAGCTGTCCATCACTGTAAGTATTTTATGGAAATCTGGATCCAGACACAGATCAAAAAATACTTTTTCTATTATTAAAATAACAAATTTAGAGGATTTTGTGGGCCTTGGCGAAGGTATGCACTCTTTGTACTTTGATTAGTTTTTAGTCCACTTTCACTTGATCCAGGAAATTTCCAGAAATAAGTGACAATGGCTTGGAACAAGGTAGAATAAGGCATAAGATCATTCCGGTAGTATCAAGAAAATGAGCTATGATTAAAGACCTTGAAACAAGTTGATTTACATCAGAAACAGAAGAGAAATTATCCCAATCCATTTTAATGCTCAATACGGCTTTAACTGACTAATTTAAGAGACATAGTTTTGTAGCGAATATACTTACACACATACATAAATATGCACACACGTACACACAGATAAACACACACAACAATGCTGAAACTATGGTGTGCGTCACAGCAGATATATGGCAACAAAGATGTGGAAGAATTGACTGTAAATTCCTGATTGAGGAAAGTGAGCAGCAGGCCAGACGCAACGGTGATCCAGACTGCTGCAGGAACCTTTTCCTTCCTGTCATTCCAAGGGCTGAAGTCCTGCTAGAGCTTGGCATACAGGGCTTTAGCACTCATGCCATTTGACAACATGACATAAATTCAGTCCCTTGAATATGTTTATTACTTTGAACTGCCTGTGCATGTCACATATAGTGGCTGGACAAATTACAAATGTTAAGTTGCTCTGTTACATGGTTATCTTAACTTAAATACTTACATTTGTGTTTGTTTTGAGTGCATTACATGGCCAGGTAGACTAAATTAGAAACAGGCTGACATGTAGCAAATTAGACTTGTACTCGTTTTTAGACCCATTTTAAGGATTCTCATGGGTAGAGAGAAAATTTTTTATTATATAGTTAGGGCAAACTAGACTATTTCTGGGTCATTGTGTGTGATAATGGAAGAAAATAACTTTTTTTCAGTGTTTATTACAGTCTTGAAGTTTTTCTGACTGAGAGGTTAGATGAAAAGATTGATACCAGTGTCATCATGTCTGTCCATAAATGTCTAATCTTACCTTAGCATAAAGATAGGAAACAGGTGGAACCCCCCCTTTTTCCAGTCTTCTATTCAAAGCTAAGCTAATTGTCTGCTGCGTGAGAGTGGTGTTGTATGAACCTTCTCATCAACTCTTGGCAAGAAAGCATAGTGTATGGCATGTGTATATCCCAAACTATTAATTTAAGCCAAACATGTTTACTGACCAGGGGCTCTTTGGTTTTGACCAGACTGACAATTTTGACTGAATCCTCGTCCTCCTCCAGTACTTCATCAGGTATTGGCGGCAGTGTAGGCTCGAAGTCTCTCTGAGCGACTGCGTCATGGACAGACAGGAGACTCTGTAAAGGAAACAGAAACATGGTGAAGGTGTTGATCTGCATTCATGTATGTCACTTTGAATTTAGTGTGCTGTGAATAGACGTGGCATTGAGGATAGTATCCTCTAACGCATCTCACTTTAAATGGAAAAAACAGCAGTGATTAGCGCCAGCCGTATACTTAAAGCAAAATGGAAATTGCAGAGTTGGCTGTCAAGCTGCTGTTGAATTCGGCAGAGTGAACAAATGCCAATGTAATCACTGCAAAAGTCTGTTCATTTAATGGCATATATTCTTGATGGAAGCATACTGAAGAACCACTGTCACTGGCTTTACCAATGCAGGTTTAGACCAACATTTGTAGGTTGGTCTTAACTAGTTAGGCTAGAGATGGTTAAATGTAATTGTAAGATTAAAAGGTACTCGATACGCAAAAATGCTGTTGAGTAATTAAAGGTAACTGCTTATTGAATGAGACCGTACAAAAATTCCAACACATTTGGCTGGTCTGTACTCACTACAGTGACTGAATCCAAATACAGCACTTTCTTCTTGGTCACAAACCTTCAATTTTGCCTGTGCCAACATGCCAAATGTGGTTTAGTTTGGAATGTACTGCCAGCCTGTGGGTCACCTGAGAGCAACCCCCCACACTACTAACAGTACATCTGGCTGTAGTCATACTGGCTCAGCTCAAACATCACACATGTCTTAGAAAAAAATCTCCTCTTCCGGTGCAGGGCTATGAATTGATATATGACTCACTATCAATGGCCAGACAGTTCATATAAGTTCATTTTTTGTTAACTTTGGCAGTGTGAGAACTCCAGGTTTGTTTGCAGAAAAACAATATTGTGGATAAATGCTAATCTCTTACTGGGAGCCTGCACAAAGTGAAACTCCCAAAAAGGGGCATTTACTGTAATAAGAAAGAATGAGAAGAGGGGGGAAACATCTGCTCATCAACTTAATTTTAACAATCAGCCAATCCATCTGTCAGTTAGTCTACTTGTTATCCCCATGTCCATCAACAGTTGCTCTGCTCAGAAGCTGCCAACGCGTGAGCAATGTGTCTCTGGCCACTTTCAGAGACAAGTTTTCAAAAAACAAACATTCATTTACAGAATATTATACCCAGAGTCTCTCATAAGTATGTGTGAGCTCCTGCGTTGGGGCCAAGAACAAACAGGTCATTAAAGACTGTTTAAACAAACCTGTTAGTTCTTGGTTGGCTTGAGCTCCTCATTAAGAAAAGCCACTGCAGCTCACTGGAAAACCATACGCTGTGTGGATGTATGTGTGTGTCTGATATATGACTGTCAGCAGATCTGAAATAAGGAAACATGCATTTGAGTAATCTGGGCCTCCACATGAGTGAACACTAATAAACATAACTAGAGAGTAGATTAGCTTCAATGCCAGTGTGGTTAATAGATGTCAGCACCTCTCAGTGGGCAGAATGATGAGGTGAAATCAATTTAAATGAAATTTACAGTTGGATTACTTTGCCACTTTGTGTGACCCATATAAGAGCTGAATGTAACTAAATACTACAAGCCTTTTGATGTGTGTGTAACCTCCAATGTTCAGTCACCTGAATGCCATCAGAATAGCTCAGATGAAGCATGACTGCATGGAAATCAGCTTCTCAGATTACAGTTGTGGTGTTAGCTATGTCAAGAAAACTGACTGAACATGTTACTAAACCATTCATGAGTAGGTTTCTTTTATTGGTAATGATCCACTAGGGCACTGAAGTAGAAGGAAGCAAAACAACATCTTCCGAGTGGATTACATTCTTGCTTCGTAAATGGTCCATGTGAATGGCAATCACAGGATTTGCTTCAGTGATAGAAAACTGCACTCTGGCACAGTTTTGGGCATGTTTATGTGTGTGCATGTGTGTTTCATGTTCTTACATCCCGGTGGGAACTTTTACCTGAATGCACACTAACCCTTGTGGACTCGTGCCAATGCCCACAGGTATAGACTGCGTGTCCATTGTGTGTGTGTGTATGAGTGTGTGTGTGTGTGTGTGCGCGCGCGTGTGTGTTTACAGTAATATTGCAAAGATGAGGAAGTTACTTAAGGAATTTGTTGTGTTGGGAATTACCCATATAACTTTCTTGCCAAGAGGTATGAGAAGAGTGATACCACTCTCATGCCTGTCCTGTATTAAACTAGAGCTAGCAGCAAGTTAGCTTGATTACTGTAGAATAAAAAACGGTAACAGGGACATTAGCCAGCTATTTCCAAAGGTTATAAAATCTCTAATACTAGCAAATTAACATAGGTTTGTTTAATCCATACAAAAACCTATATGTAAAAAAAACAGATTGTGGTTTTTCAGGGAGTAGAGCAGATTTTTTTTTTACCAGACAGAGAAAAGCTAGATCACACATCACCATGAAAAGAAAATACCCTTCACCTTAAAGTAGGGTTTGGAAAAGAGGGCAAGCAGTTCTTTAACTTCATCTCTCCAGCCTTGGTATATCAGCTCCTCCGCCAACTGGAAGCAAAGAATAAGAGGAGGATATGTTTTTTTATAATTAGAGGTATACATTTATATCATGGCCTGAGTGAGGTTTGCTGTAGTCTACACTGTACTAGCCAAGAGAGACAGAGAAATGAGCAGAGACTCAAAAAGGGTTAGTGAAATTCAACTTCAACTGCAGTGACACATCATCAGTACTGTCCTTATTTCTCCACTTTCATATGGCCCCATTCACCTCATTGGTGAATTGGCTTTGCTTTTCTCTTTCTTGACGTTAACTATTTACCCGTGTTCCTGTTTTGGTTTTGTGTCTTTTAGCCACTGTCGGAAAAAAAAGTTCCCGATTGTTCAAGGCTACACAGCAGCTGCGGCGACAGCTAAAACAGAGCAGCCTTGACCGTCAGCAGCAAGTGGAGAGGCGGAGAGTGACTGTGTGCAGTCGCCCGTCTTGTCAAGCATATTACTGTAATGACTTCCACTGCTTCAAGATGTCGAGGCACACTCCAGAGACACAATGCATGAAGGTCATTAGTTTCCACTGTGAGCAAACAGAAGCCTCTCTGAGGGGAAACAGACCCATGGTTTGGCCCCTCCAGTAGGTCCTGATGATTTAAGCCAGGCGGAGAGTGGCTGTCGAACCGAATCTAAAGCAAAAGGAGTGAAGGGAAGGAGATGTAGAGAAAGGAGTAGGAGATGTGTGGGGGAGAAAGAGGTCGATAGACAGTATGGAAACATTGCAGGAATTACAGTGCATAAGTTATAGGGAGAAGATAAAGGAAAAGCAACTTGGGAGAAAGGGGAAAGCATACAAAGAAAGGGGAAGAATAGAGATAATGAAAGGGAAGTGTGGTTTGGGGATGAAAAGATGGAAGCACAGAGTAAGGGAAAAGTGTAAGAAGAACATCCTTGTTCATCACTTTGTCCAGGAACAAGAGGGGGAAAATCAGGAAATTATCAAAATGGTACAAAGACGGTAGCGGGATGAAATGGAAATAACGGAGTGATTGGTTGGCAACAGTACTGGTATATTAAATGTGATGCACATCTGAAAGGAATAGAGACTGGTTGTGCTGTTTTGAGTCACAGCTGTAGTGGGAGTAGTCTCTGTCACTTCATCTTAAATCTGAAATTAATTGTATCCCTCCAACCTGAAACATTAGACTACACACAAAATGATTTAAGCAGCCTTTTCCTTGGCACTGTCCTCGGTGACCTAACTCTTGGCATACGAATACAAAATGATATCTGCTTTTAAGACACAACCCTTCAAGTGGTAATATCCAAGGTGACAGAGTTTTGAGATAACATTTCATAATTCAGCACACATAAGAAGGAATTTACATTCCACTCATGCTACTGTGTGATGGGAAAGTCATCTGCATATCAGAGGAAACAATTTGAGCGAAGAAAAATCTTCCCCGTCGCCCCTGCTGTCAAACTGTCATCCTCGGCAGCGTGTCTGTCTGCAAAAGATGTTTGGATGTAGTCACTTACATCTGTGGCCAGACTCGCCGCGTGCTCTTGGACGGGGATGGGGCTTCGCTTCTCAAAACGCTTCAGACGCTCGTGGATCTGTCAAGTCAGGATAGTATCACAATCAGGTTTTTCTCTGCAGTGAAAAGGCACTTCTACTGCAACTTCTACTGTTAGGATTAATCCAAAATCCTGTCATTACTATTGCCACTACTTCTACTTCTACCACTAATAGCATTTATTTATGATAGTAAAATGTCTATTTTTGAAAGATCTATAGGCTAAAATGCAACCTACATACATTTCAAGATATATTGCAGTAAATGAGTGAAACTGCATTTAATTAACCAGTGGTGGAAAGTAACTAAGTACATTAACTCAACTAAGTACTTTTAAGGTATTTGTACTTGACTTACGAGTTACTAAAGAGATTAATATTATATATAATATACACAAACTGTATCATCACCTAATAAAATATGATGTAGGATACAAAGAGTATACAATACAATAAAGTAGTAGTAAAATTGTGAGCCATTAGAACATGTATGATCTTGCACTGTTACTTTTGATAATTTGTTTGCAAATTATATTAATAATACCGTAATTTTATTTTTTACTTTTACTTTTATTAGAATGCAGGACTTTTACTTGTAATTTAGCATTTTTACACTGGTGTTACTACTAAAAATAGGATCTGATTATTGAATTTACATCTGTATGTTAACACCTCCTAAATGCAGACAAAAATACTACTTAAAAAGTTTTTATTTAATTTAAAAAAAAAAAGAACTTAAATGAGTGGAAGTAAACAAGCAGGAACCCCACATGTGTCTTCACCTTGAAGAGCAGGTGAAGCTTCTTCTCCATCAACATGCTGTGGAGGAACCTGTAGTCCTCCTCTCTGTCTGTATGAGACTCTGTTCCAGACATCACAGATGATAGCAGCCTGCACACGCCTGGAGGAGGAGGAGGAGGAACAGGACACGCCCACACATACAAGTGCACAAATACATCACACACCTGTTATCAATTTACAGAGCTTGTTTTGAAGGATGTGAGGCAAGGTCAAGAACCAAAAGAGAGAGGTCAAAGTTTAAATGAGGGTGTGATGGAAAACCTCCCAGAGGGAATCCTTTAAAAGATTCACTGTTATGAAGATCATTGTTTTGTTTTTTTTTCCATTTGTGCTGGTATTTTATCAGTCAGGGGAGGATAAGGGATGTGAAAAGAAAAAAAACTGTATTAAGCTGAGACACTTTGGACATACCTCTGTGCTCTGTTCGGCTCAGCATACTCCACACTCTGAGAAAAGAAAAGACAACTTATACTGAAATCCTTGATATACTCGGTAATTTGATCCAAATTTCCTTTGTTTCGTTCAGCAAAGAGGTAGAGCGTGAGAACAAGAAGAAGAAATGGTTAGAGAAATGTAGTTTTCACATGGTTCACAACAGATGCTTCTTCTGAGATATTACTGCCCCCTAATGCTGGTATGAGATATTTCCACATTAGGGTAAAATCAGGCAATGTTTTATCAATAGTATTCATAGTTATTTTCCTTCATGACATTAAACTTTACATGTTCCATGTTTGATTGGTCAGTATTACCCAACATTACATCAAACAAAAGAAGAAAACTTCAACTCTACAACAGGATAAACACTGATAGTCCTCTGCTCAAAATTAATGGTTTTTTTTTACCTTCTCTCATATTATGGTTTTTATCAATTGAAGATAATTTAACCATTTAAAAGCAAGACAGGTTCACCTGAAATGCCCTTGTTAGATAATAGAATCACTATAAACAATTATTTTCCAGTATACCTCAATAACCGTGGCTAGAGAAATATAATATCCACACTAACAGGTGTTATAAAAATTATTTAAATGTGTCGATAGCTGATAACAAATGAAAATATAGTGAAAAAATGCCTAATGCAACTAATCTAGGGTGCTGATTAGAAGTGTAACACACGTTAATGTCCAATGATCAAAATGAACAAATTTTAAGTAGCGCAAATCCCAGCTCAGAAATTAAATTCCACTCACCAGACACTGTCCATACCATTAGGGCCAGTTCAGGTAGGCCACATCGCTTAATATCTAAAGAGTAGAAGCTGCTTTGAACATCCACTTGTAGAGAGAGGTCATATAGTGTTTGACAGACCAGATTGTAAAAGCGACTGTCTCTTATTCAGTCAATATATGTCAGGACTGACCTAAATCAAGCCAGCGGGCAATCAATACAGCAATCAAAGAGCATGGGGTTGGTTAGCCCTCACTAGTTCACTTTCACATATGACACTGTATTCACATAGATTTTAATTGAAAACTGAGGTCAGCGGTTGCATCCTGCTTTTCATTAAAAGACCAATTTCATACTTTCTCTCTGGTATTAAAATACATGGGTGTTCAAGGTTATAAAGGAATGCAATTAAAGGGGTGTTAAGGGAAGTGCATCATCCTCAACAATCACAGAAGGCCAGAGAATGGATGATGCATGTCACAATATAAATCAAATTACCCCTATTCATTAGTTTCATCAGGGGTGTGCACCTATACCATGCAATCAGTACTTAGCCAGTACAGGAGCTGTTCAGTATCACCCTGACCTCTAACCTCTCTGTTGGGAAGCTAACTGAGAATTTCCATTTAAGGACCAAGATTAATGTTCTGTGGAATAAACGCAGAAATGATGATTTATCTGTAGCCTAGGGACGGTAGGGACTTATCCCCAGCAATAATGTTGATCAAAACAAGTAAATATAACCACTATTGTCAGTCAGTGTCTCTAATCAATTGGTACACAAACTGTTAACAGCTCTTGTTCTCTTACAAATATTTCAAAGGCGTTTTTTGTTTTGAAAGTTTTGAAAGATTATGTCCTCCCTCTCTTATGCCTCAACAGGGGTTTGGTCCTTTGCTTAGATTTTTCAGATCCCCATGGACTTTATTTCTTAAAATATCTGCCTGGGAGATGTTTTTATTGCCCCCCACCAACAGTGATATGAAATATCCTCCCTTTCTCTACGTTTTGTAGTGCCTCATTATCCAGTCACCACATAGTCCCCAGGAGAAAAGGGCAGTAAGGTTAGAGGTACTATTCATTGAGTGCAAAGTGTTTTTTGCACAGTAAAAAGACAACAGACCAGACTAGCGGACAAACCGTGGGTGTGTCCCAGAAAATGGCCAGCCAACGAGATGTGAACTCGGAGGAGGAGTCCACAGCACCAACTAGCTGGTTTTCAGCTGCGTCACGTTATCCAGAGACAGCTAGGCTAATACCGGAAACGAAGCTACTACCTTCAAAATAACAGCGCAAACTTTAAACCCCCACAGTCAGTACAAGCTCACATTTGTCGTTATAACTATATATTAGTGCAGTTTTTCTCTTCCTGCTTTTCCATGTAAAGAGACCATTAATTTCCATATATCAACATCAATATATATATTTTTTTCTTATGGCAAATGGTTGCCACTTGTGCCTTCAGCAAAAGTAGGCGTATTAAGGCCATTGAAGGTTAGAAAAACTATTTCAAGAAACAAACTAGAATACTCTCTGAGATTAAAGTGGTAAATTTATGATAACAAAACTATTAAAATTCTCTGAGATCATAAAGTCACACATTTACAAGAAAAAAGGATGTGTTTGTGTTATTAAAGGTTCTGCAGCCTACTCGATTAAAAGAAGGGTATGCCATTATTGATAATAGCAGCCATCACATAACCTATTCACCAACCAGTATTATGAGATATTGCTTCTGTTCAAAGACCAAAAACTGGGGAATTGGGGAAAAACTGCATACATTTATAACTAAATTCATGCTTTCAATTGGCTCATACACAATTTGAGTTTCTTGCTTATAAATTTACCACTTTATATTCAGAAAATATCAGATTATTTTGACTGTAGATCAAAAACTTTAATTTCTGAATATTTTTCATTACTTTTCTAAATTTCTTATGAATTCGAATGAGTTTTCAACTGTTTACCATTTTCAAAAGACAGCTTAAGAGGGAATTTAGGTGACACTGCAAATTCAAACATGAGAACCAATCAAAAGCATCAGAACAGCATCAAACTTTACAAAACTGCCATGACTGGAAATGGCAAAAGGAAGACAAAAGTACACATTAATGTGCACTTGCAAAGCAACAAAATTAATATTATTCAACATATCTTTTTACAGAAAATATTCAGATATAATCATGAACATTTATATAATCAATTTATTAACATATTTTTCCAAGTAACTATAACAGAGTTACAGTTACACTTATTTGGTAATTAAATTAAGTACCTAACTAAACCACATGTTACTAGTTACTCCCCAACACTGTATTGTTTTCTCACCATATAAGGAATATACTTTGTTTTCCAACTGTGGCAACTCTACTCTGCAATTTAAACAAGTTTACATTCTACATTTGTTCCCTGTTTTTCTTCATTGTATTTGTCTTGTAACATGTTCGATAATAGCACCTTTAATTTGAAAGGTAAAACCGGAACATCTTTATCCTAGCTAAGCATTAGCGAGGAGTCCGTCTTATCCGTTTCCTCCTGACTCGGCTGCTTTTCGCTGAGCAACATCGGCCAAATCAAGCGCGTACCGTAACTACATGCCAGATGATGCACTGAGGGTGGTTTATAATAACGACCACCCGCTATGCAGTGCTGGTGCTCCGTGCACGGCTTGTAGGTATCCGTTTGGTAGAACAGGCTGAGTCTAGATATCAGGAAGCTGAAGAAAAGAGAACTGTGAGAGCAGACAGACAGGAGGCCACGGTTCCCCCTCACACACATACATACATCACCACGGCCTTGATGGTGATGTATGCAAGGAAACCAACAAGAGTCAGCGATGGGTAAATCAAGCACTAACCTGAACATTTTAAAAACTATTCGGAGGGTTTATCTAGTGTTTTGATTTGTAGGTAGGTTGTTTGATGTTTGCGTGTATCCGTTAGCCATCAGTGCTACCAGCTAACTGTTAGCGTTAACAGTTTGCCAGCAATTAGCTATGGGGGATATTTCCTGTAAGTCGGCTAACGTTAATCGACTAACATAACGTTGGCTAAATAACAAGTTATGGCAAACACTGCTTATATAAGGCAGATTATGTACAATATATTTTAAATATCGGTTATTTTCTACTAGTAACATAATGTGCAAAACAGCTGTTGCTAAGGTGGCAAATCAAGCTAACTTAGCTAACAGCAGCTAATAAGCCAGATCTGTAAAAAGTGTGTTGCCAAGGTAAGAAACTAACCTAACCGTTAAAAGTGCTAACTGTCCTACAATAATGTTTGTTCTGTGTGTCTTCACAGGTGCAACGACAGAAGGGATTCACAATCCTATCAGGTACGGGCACCTGTCATTACTCTCCACTAACGTCGCTAATCGAGGTGTAGTATTTTTCCAAATGATTCACTGAAATCTGTATGTTACTATGTTGGAGATACAGCAACCATACTCAAACTTACATTTTTAAATCTATGGTGTGAGTCAGTTCTCACTAATTTACCTCCAGTTTAACTCCCAATAATATTGACACATAATAATAATAATAATAATAATAATAGGCACCAAAAAAATACTGATAATACTGTGGAATAATATAAACTATCTTAATTTCATTAATCTACAGGGCTATTACAAAACCTTCCATTGGAAGTATGGCTATGGCCAGTTTGGATACTGCTCTTGTAAAGTTTGGTACATTTGGTCTTAAAGTCATGTTGTGTTGATTTGTCAATGTGGAACAAATTTGTACACCAGTGTAGTACTCTTAAACATAACAAACACTGATACTGGGTTCATGCTACATTCAACAAATGCTGTAAAACAGAGACACTCAAATTCAAGACACTCAGTTCACAGGTGATATTTTATTCAAAGAAAATAAGGACTAAATTAGCCAGCCACCGTTTCTTGAGTTTGTAGAAAATCAACTCCATCTGTCTAATGGTATACTTCAACTCTTCAGTTTAGAAGACATCTTGGTCCTAAAAACAAAAAAATGGCCTCATAAAAACTGAATTTTATTTTTCACAAATAGTTTCCGCAACCCCTTGCCTATAAAGAAGCTAATTTTATGATGCAGTCAGTGTAGTCCTTGTAGATTTGTTTCTTTTGTAAGTGATGTTCTATAAACTAATTTGGTTGAATCAAACATCTTGTGCTCCACGAGTCAAAAAATTTATTTTTGAGGATATCAATTCTGTTTTCACTGTGCCATTCGTCTCAATGGTCTTCCTGCTTAATGCACTATACACTATTGATTTCCAGAAAAGTTAATGATGGTATCAGCTGCATGAAGAAAATGACATCAGTATAAGCTTGAGTACACATCTCAACAAGTCTTCCTGCCATGTTTTATTCAATCTAGACCCATAAATCTCAGCCAAAGAGCCAGTCCAGCAGCCTACACCGTTACGACAAGGTGCGTGATGGCTCATCAGACCCCACACCCCCTTACAAGATGCTGCGGCGCTCAGACGAAAGTCCTGTCAGCAGACATGGAGACAGCACAGGACATGGCAAGCCAAAAGCCTCTCACGCAGTTAGAGGAAAAAATGGTAAGCCCGGCTCTGGTGGCCTGCAATACCGTCAGTTGCACAGAAAACATCAGATGACTGTCGCTACAGGCAGGTCTAATGGCTCTCAGCCACAGCTTACTGCGATCAGTTTTTGTTAACAGGCCAACAAATATAGTCTTATAATATCACTGTCTTCAAGCTTAAATTTTGCGTTGTTTTTGTGTAGATCTGACATGCTCTTTTTTTTTTTTTTCATAGTCATGTTTTGAGGATTCATGGCTGCAGACTAGAGTCTGATGAAAGGCAAAACACCATCCTAGAAACTGTCATGGAGAACCAAATTAAGCTTAAAATTATTTTGTCATCTCACTGTCATCAGATCACAAAATGGGTATTACAGATAAATAAAAAATAATGCAGACCTCAAACAAAGCGTTTCTTATTTAGTAGCAGCCCTCAGTGAAGATTCAGTCCCTCTGCAGGACATTGTTTTATTTTCTCTTACTTGATAAATGACTTTGTTGCAGGGACCAGCGGCTCTCCTCAGGAGAACTCTCACAACAACAGCTCCCACCATGGCTCTGACTCGCATGCGACTCAGAGCAAGCCTGCAGACAGGGTAAGACGACCTGTGTTATCTGATTATGTAGCCTCAACATTTCCTGTAGAAATTCCTGTAATACTACTTTGGTACGTGCTATGCGGACATTATGTACAGGCATCTCTCTCTCGGTGCTTGATTGAAACTTCATATTTATGTAACAGACTCCCATTATAGAGTAAATGGTCTGATTAGATTTCAGACTTAATTCCTAAAAATATTAAATTATCTGATTACTTCCCTGGTTGGACTGAGCAGTAAAGCTGGATACTCAATATTTAACATTGTGTGATTTGAAACTGACTGACACTCATGTATCAGCATAATAAATACAGTCCATGTGTTAAAATGGTATTGTAACCCAGTGGTGTTGTTCTATACTGTTATAGACAGTGGAGAGTGGTGCATATGTAAAAGTCAACATCATGACAGGTCAACCAAACAAAAATGTTTACCAATGTAAAACTTGCATGTGCATACACAGTACGGTTTAATATCTACAAGCAAGAGACAAACATGTAGCCTCATTTGTTCAGGAGAATAAATCCAGAGGCGCACAATAAGAGACACGGGTGCTCTGCAGTTCAGGTTTAGCAAGATTGCGTTAGGCCTACAGATAATTGTGGCCTCCTATCATTCTCTGCTCTATTGTTAGGTTTTCAAGCCCTGAACAGTTTGATTAGCCATTAGCTGCTTGCAGTTGTCAAAAACCGTTGCTATTTAATGCCCTGAAGTTTTGAGTGTCAAACATTTCAGATACATTAGATTCTTCCATGATATTGTATTACCATAATAAAAAGAATGAGAACCACAATTGTTTTTATATGGGACATTATGTTACATTATGTTCTGTTCACCTTACCTTAGTTCTTAAAAACTGCAATTCATGCGATTAAAACCCTTTTTTGTGGCTTTTCTTGCTGTATTGATGCTTTGTTGATGCTTGTATGTTGTTCCTCAAATGCAAGTCACTTTGAATAAAAGCAACTGCCAAATGAGTAAATGTAAATTAGTCAATGTCAGATCACATCCCCTTTGTTTGTAGTAATATCAATATCCTCCTAAATTGTACTGTTACTGCCATATTAATCTTAATTAAGGCCATCAAAAAAAATTTGCAAGAGAGAAAGCATGAAATATGCTGTTATTGGTGTTGAAGCCTCCTCTGGAAAACAGGACGAGGCAAAGTCCATTCTCTTCCTGGAATTGTCAGTATATACATGATCATTAATATTAGACATACCAGCTCCTATCCAGTCTGGAAAGCCCTTATTCATTATTGAGGGTGGAAAGTAAGGGAAGTTTACTTACTAAAGAAACATAGTCCTATGTATACTTTATTCAGATGAAGGGATACCGTTGCATTGTCTCGTGTAATGGTCACTGTTGAAATCCCCAAATTACATCAGAAAGATCTCAGTAATTGAGCACACATAAGCCCATTTACCTGCAAATCATTACATAACATTGCTGCTGATTTTATTATTTTTTTGTGCTATAGTGTTTCAGATTTTTAAATGCGTTGTTGCTAACGTCCACTCACTTCCATATAGTAAAAAAACTAGTTACTCTATCACAGAAAATGTAAGTGTAAAAGTCTGCAGTCAGCTCGCATCTTTTTCAGTTGTACTTTGTAACTTCTCATAATTTCCCTCAGCCTCTGTAATATCTAATGTGTTATGTCTGTCAGCACCAGGACCCAGCAGATGACTGGACAGAACACATCAGCTCCTCAGGGAAGAAGTACTACTACAACTGTAGAACTGAGGTCTCCCAATGGGAGAAGCCCAAGGACCTGTTGGAGAGGCAAGCCCGCTTAAATTAAATTACAAACCCATACACTGAAACAGGGCTCTCTAGTGCGACCATTTCCCTTGCAAATGCCCCGAAAAATAGATGTGTACAAACCCGAAACATTATTTATAAGCACAATATCGGAGTAAAAACTGAAACCAACCTATATCCCCGGGACTTTAAAAAAAAAGTTTGACGTGCTACAGCAAACTTTCAAACGTTGTTATGCATGAATTCTTATGATTATTGACAAGTTATCACTCAGCATTAACAAACTAGAGACCAATGTAGACTGCTTTTCTTGCACAAGGATTTAATAATCAAAAACAACCCACTAAAATGAAAATGCTGTATTGTCCAACTGGAATTCTTTTATATATATAACACACACACACTATTATTTGAAATTATAATGAATATAGTAACATTATACTAATACGCTAATTTATACTAGTTACTCATCCAGGTGCATCTGCAGTGGACAGATGTAGGTTGAGTCAGGATAACAGTGCCATTGTTGCCAATATGTGCTCCTTTTAGGAGGCTCCTCCTGAGAGCAGCACGTTCCTCTTGTTCTGTCAGTTTTACTAAAGTGATTGTTGTAAATATTGTTCCGTTCAGTTTTTTACAAAAAATGTGTGTGTTATGTAGATGGTGCTGGTGTGTCTTGCATCTGTCCCTTGTTCAAAAACTACAAGTGTCACAAGCCACAGTGCACCAATCAGAGAAGAGTTTTCTGTTACAAGTGTTTTCTCTCATGACTAATCAGTGTTTGAAAAGCTGATATCAGTGTGTCATATTAAAAAACAAAAAGAAAAAAAAACAAATCTGTCTCAATATTGAAAAAAGCTTTGACAATATTTAAGGCCCATACCGAGTACCCAGATACCAGGGTCTTAACTTCCATAGTCCCCTCCACTGGTTTTCTTATTGTAATTGCACATAAATATGTATAAAATAAATTATTTGTTAGTAAACTCTGTGTTTCTTGAACATTTTTCACTGCTCCTAAATTTCTTTGTGTGCTCCTAAATATTTTCATTTAGTAGCACGTGTGCTGCTTGTGGAAAAGCTTAGCGTGGAGCCCTGCACTCAAAGACTACTCAAATTTTCACCTGAAACAGCAATCGGCATTCTCATTCTCATGCAAAGTCCTACATTATGAGATCACGCAGTGCACCAGTCTTAATAGAATATCATTAACTTAGGGTACAGTCTAACTGCAGCCGGCATCCTGCACATTGTCACTGTTGCTTTCTGCTTAATCTGCTTCAGGGAACAACGACAGAAAGACCCAGTCAAAATGGCGGCGAACAGTTTCCCCAGGGACATGGACTATAGACAAGAGGCCTTGCAGGACAAAGCCACAACAAGTAAAGCAGAAATAGTCACCCTCTCCAACTTTGTGGCTAGCTTCTTACAATTATTTTGTAGAGAAATGTTTAAGATATAGAGGGTGGTTTTAACTGCATTTACTGACTTTGTCTGCTGAACAATTATACCTTGAGAAATAATTAGATCTTGTGTAAAGCAATGCTGTGACCTCCTGCTCTGCTCGTCTCCAGAGACCACACCAGGGGACCAGTCCACAGCATCCAACTCTGGCCATTCCTCCTCTTCCTCTTCTTCTCAGAGCCTAAACTCTGCTCCTGGCGCTTTAGGTTCCACCCCCTGCACCATGTCCTCCTCCTCCTCCTCTTCCTCCTCTTCGGGGCAGGTGCCTCAGTCTGTCCAGTCCCCATCACCAGCACTGTTGCAGGACCCAGCCCTCCTGCATCAGCTCCTCCCAGCGCTTCAGGCTACTCTGCAGATGAACAACGGCAGTATGGACATGGCTAAACTCAATGAGGGTGAGGGAATGAGAAGATGATTCTTCCAATTCCGCACATATCGCTGTCTTCCATCATGTCATTTTCATTTGTGTCACTGGGGTTGTGCATTTTCCTACAAATAGTGGCAAATGTAACAATGTAATGTAACAACATGAGTGGGTTCCTTTGGTAAGATAACCACCGGTGTATGAATGGGGGTGGCTGTAGTGTAAAAGCACCTTGAGTAGTTTGAAAGACTAGAAATGCCATTTAGACAATTTACCCCCAAGAACTGTCCTATTGTTGCTAAGCTAGCAAGTGTTTTCAAGTCAGCTAATAGTGGTGTGTCTTTTGTTGGTTAAGCCCAATTTAACCCACAGGAGTGTCACGTGTTCTAATGCCTCGGAGGAAATAAATAAATAAATAAACGTCTTTAGTGCAGAAACGGACCGTGGATTGAATCATCCGTAAAGCAGCCAAGAATTACCACTGTTACAGATGACGAGCTCAAAAATATAAATGCTAATTGCCGGAGGAAATAATTTAGATTGCTTTCAAGTGTCTGACAGGAGAGCGTGTGTGTTTTGTATGAGGGGGTACGTGATTTATTTTCTTTCACTCTGAGAGGAAATGCTTCCAGGATGAGGACTTTCCATGGGTTAAGAGTCCTCATCGGAGACACCTTTGTAACAGGACTAATATGAAAGTGTGTTGTTGCTTCGAAAAGTCTTTTTCCATAAACGGGTGTTGGAAAAAGGGAGGTGTTCTTTAAATCCAGGCTCATATGGTAGCTTGTGTTCACACAGCTGTGAACCTAACTGTTAATGCGTGAACTTTAAAAGGATGTCTTTCCATCCCTTATCTGTGTGTGTGTGTGTGTGTGTGTGTTTTGATCCTGGTTTTAAAGGGTGACTGTGTTGTGCTGCTCCTAACATGGGCGTTCACTTGTCATTTATGATTTAATTTCTTACCGTTCTGAGTGAACAAAACGTGTGCTTGGTGTTCCCCCCCTAAATATTTGCTCGTAAAATGACATTAACATGAATGTTTCCACTGATTTTGTTTCTTATCTTAACTGTGTTTTCGAACTGTGCGTGTTTGTGCACTCACCTGTTGTGTGTTTTCTTGCTCACCCACCTGTGTGTGTGTGTGTGTGTGTGTGTGTGTGTGTGTGTGTGTACATGTCCTCTTTCCTCCCTCCAGTCTTGGCAGCTGCTGTTACCCAAGCTTCCTTGCGGTCTGTGCTTCATAAGCTCCTCACTGCTGGACCTGCTTTCAACGTCACTGCTCTGCTCTCAGCTGCTCAGCACGCCAACCAAGGTACGGCCTCCTCGCTGTTTCACACCATCTGCTACAGAAACTAATTTCCATTTTTTTTTTTTTTTGTGCTTTATTTATTTTTTATTATATTTAAGGATCCTGCTCTCCCTGTCCCCACACATCAGTTTTTTAAAGAGAGTGTAAAACCAATTTGTTGTCACTGACCTTCAGTCATTTGAAATTCTGCACATTTTTATGCAAGTCAACGGTGTATATCGCTTAAGGGGTTTTCACATTGACTATAGCTGTGTGGTTTAACAATCTGTCATGTATTTCAATGGGCCTTCTGCTGCTCGAACAGAGGATGTTGCGTAGCAGTTGCAACAAGTGTGCCAGAAAGTTGAACTTGTTGACCCTGAAAGCCATTTTCCATGACCATAGCCTTTTGATTGGCTTGATACTGATTATTCATGCTGTTTCCCACTCCAAGCATGGAAATGACTGTAGACTTTGGCTTTCCATGAGGATAATACCGCCAGTGTTGAGTCTTGATATTCGTTGAGGCTAACCGTATTGGTTCTATGTCTTCCTGTTTCAGCCCAGCACTCCAGTCAGTCCCCCGTCTCTCTGACGTCGGATGCATCATCACCACGGCCGTACGTCTCGCCACGGAACGGCACGCCGCAGAGCAACCAGAAATCCCTTCTTGGCGTGCATCCTGGCAGCAACATATCCTTACAAACAAGGGTGAGTCGCAGAACCAAAGCTAAAAAAGACAAGTCAGATTTGAAGAATGGAAGAGTATTTCCCCTTCCTCATGACTCACTCTTTCTAGCTCTCCTCTCCACATTGTTATGACTGTCCACACCTGTGACATCTTTTCTGTCAGTTTTTCTTCTGCATGCCCTTTTTGTTTTCATTCTAAAATTTTTTTCTTCTCTTTTTTTCGTCTGTTCTTACCTATTCAGGGCAGTATGCCTTCAGCTAAACAAGGATCAGTCCCCGTGTCTCAGACCCCAGAGAAGCGTCCAGAAGACCCCAGAACTCTCCAGCAAAGAAGGTAGAAGTCACTTCAACACCTTTTTTTTTTTTTTGTGATGATGGATTGCTCAAAGGTAGAGCAAACAAACCAAGAATGTCTTCACACAGCTAAAGGACAAGACCTGAATTACAAAAACACAGCGTGTTGGTAAAAAGTAGTTCAAAAGAACGCTGTGTATCTAGAGTAACATTTTCTGGAAAGTAATTTCTTGCTGCATGAATCCAATGTGGAGGCTTACTAATACAGAAATGCATATCCAGTTTTAAAAATGCTGGACTAGAAATTAATTATCTTTTTTTGACATACAGTTATAAGTCCTTATTTGGACTTATCATGGCAGTTAAGTTCAAAAATACATATGTGAGGTTGCTTGTTCACCCAATTTTTCATCAAAATAAATGAGTACAAATAAATTGTATAGACTGAATAATCTTCAGTATCCCTGACTAAAGGTCAGTATTCCATCATTGGGGAAACTGCCCTCTACACAAAGTTAATCATTTATCTCGATCCACCAGCCAGGAGATTCTGTGCACGGGATCAAACATGTCTGGCGCTGCGTTGCCACATGTCCCCTCCAGCAGCACCAGCCAAACCCAGGCCGATGCCCCCGGCTCCTTCACTCCCACCCTGGCAGCTCATTTCGATGAGAACCTCATCAGACATATACAAGGATGGCCTTCAGAGAACACTGAGAAACAGGTACCGTCCGGGGTTTTATGTTACAGAGCAGTGGAGAGAGTTGGTAGTTTGTTTTATAGTGTGTGAGCAGTACAGCTTCATCGGGCTGCTGGCAGAAATATAGAGTTTCTGGCTGGATTTGGACCCGTCTACTATATACTTCCACCGAACGCAGTACGTAATGTATACTACATACGTCATACTGCTTTCCATTGTAGCATGCACTACGAAGCTATTAAATCATTTATTTTGCAGTATGTGAGGCCAGACTTTGCTGGTGAAAGTAGACAATAGGAGGAATATAAACGTAAGAAGCACTGATAAAACAAAATTCTACTTTAATTTTGTGTAAGGAGAACAAGGCTATAGCCTATCTGTAACATTTGTCCTACCCATACCAAAACTGTAAGCCTGCTAAGCTAACATTTGATATCTTGAAGACAGTATTGTAAACCCTAGTGAGCTGTCAATAAGAAAACAACATACATACTTTAAATCTAACTTTGTTCAGTGTTTCCCCTAAGATTTTTTTCCAGGGGGAGGTGGTCGACCCTCCGAAACTACTAGTGTCACGGAGCGTGTTACGGATATATGGTGTCACCGTAGACGCGGCACACTCAATTTTTGTCAGTTTAGGCTTGTCGCTTACTCCATTACTTTTAGACATTTACCGCTAAAGTTAATGCCTCCCGATGGGGCTTTCGATAGTTATGCTACATTCAGATATTGGGCGAAGAGGCCATGGATAGGGCCCTATGAAATCTGTCTGAATTTGCTGCCAGATTTTGTTATTATTATTTCCCAAATTCCATGTTTTCTGTTTCAGTGTTTTACAATCTAAAAGCATTTAGTCATCAGAAAAAGTGTGTAATCATGTGGTGGATTAATAAAAATTCAATATGTTAATTTGAAGTATCGTGCAACATAGAAATACTTAAATGTATGTGCAGTTATTTATGGGGACAATTCATGTATGCAACAGTAGGATATTAAAATACTAGAATACTATTTAATAAGGGATTACTTATTTATAATAATAATAGGTGATTACTTGACAGTCTCCATTATGCTGAACACAGAGTATAAGTGGGTCTGACGAGGCTACTCTCATGTGCTCCTCCTTGTTTACAAAGCCTGACCGGACTTAGCTTTAAAACAGAATAATTAACAGAATATTTGACTCCGCCCACACACCCACAAAATTTACAACAAGCTTGCATCCTGCATCTTCCAATGTGGTTTGTTGAAGCGATGAGCACTTGCTAGCCCGCAGTCTTCGATATGACGCCGCGGGTGTGGGTGTGGGTGGAGAAGACACTGAGCAGTAAGCCCCGCCCTCACTGAAACACCGAAATTCCACAATTCCGGCTTCCAAAACAATGGTAGGGAAAACACTGGAGTTACATTGTTTATCAGGGACAGAGCAGTTATGTTCCTCCTTGTCCACCGCTGATGCAGCGATGATGCTGTTCATATTTCAGTAATGACTGTTGAGACAGCCTGATTAAATAAAGATTATATGTTTTTAAAAAACACCTGTTGTTGTGACTGTTCTAGCGCTTTGCATTGTGGGACACAGTATACTGATCCGGTGCATACTGGAGATTTTTTTTCTAAATCAGTATGACATCAGGGTATTTTTGGCATACTGCGGATTTTGCCTTTGCTTGCATACTGCATGCTACATTTAGCCCAAATCAGTACGTACAGCTAGTATAGTATTTTTTTGTTTTGTAAACTTTTTCGTCACAAAGTCCACTTATTTTCATCTTGTGGCCTTTCAAAGAGGTTGCAGTAAACCAGTGGTTCTCAACCTTTTTTGGGCCAGTGCCCCCTATTCATTATCCAGGGCCTTTACCACCCCCCATCAAAAAAGATGTTGGCTTTTTGTCTATTGTTGTTGTTGTTACTATTATTAAAAGTGAATCAATTTTATGACTTTCCCCGGGGAACAAAAAAGCCATGTCAATATTAATTATATTTAATTGTCATAAATTCACTTATTATTTAATTAATAAGTGAATGTTCCTCAGAAACTTTTTGTAAACAGAGACTATTTTCTTGGATGGTGCACTTAATAAGTGTGGGGTCTGGGGGTCCTCCCTCAGAAGATTTTGAGCATTAAAAACTTAATTTCCAATTTATGCATTCTGGTTTAAAAAAAAAAAAAAGCATCAATTTATGGTGGATATGTTTTTATTTATATAAAGAGAAACACAAAATTCAGGTGGAAAGTGACAATTAAAAATTTAAAAATATATCAGAATATAATGCAGGAAGGCTCTGAGGTATTCTTTATTGCTTTATAATATGTTTCTCCTGTAGATCAACTTACTTAATATCATCCCTGCTGAGTAAACATACATGATTTAGTCTGACCTCTTTGTGTCTGTTGTTTGGGGAATTAACCTCTTTAAATGTGATTGTGGCACCTGAAATTTTACAGATGATACTGACTTCCCGTTCCCTTGAAGGCAGCATGGAGCTGCGCCACAAAAAGCTGAATAAACACTGAAGAGAAGAGTAGTTACAATTCACACCGTCTCGTCCAGTCGCAGTGGAGTAAACTTGTAGGTGTTAATGTTGCAGACCAGTTTTTTTGCAAGTAGTTTAAACTCGCCTTAAAACTTTCACCTCAACAAACACCCCCCAAAAGCAGCTCAGCGCCCCCCATCATCTTCTGAACGCCCCCTGGGGGCCGGTGCCGGTCTGTCTGTAAAAAGTCTTATTCCAAGCTCAACATTGAGTTTGGTTTAATGACTTTCATCAGTTGATCCGAAGTATGTCGAATGTTTGTTGTGAAAATCTATAATAATGACTTGACAATAAACACACCTTTTTTTTGTCAGGCGGCACGGTTGCGTGAGGACATTCACAACATGGGCAGTTTGTACATGTCTGAGATCTGCACGGAGATGAAAAACCTCCGCTCCCTAGTCAGAGTGTGTGAAATTCAGGCCACGCTCAGGGAACAGAGGTGAGGCAAACATTACATTTGTACATAGATCCACAGTGACTCAAACAGAGATTCACATCACACATTCATATACGTCTCCCCCTTCCCCCACTACAGAATCCTATTTCTGAGGCAGCAGAGCAAAGAGCTGGACAAGCTGAAGAACCAGAACTCCTACATGGTGTGAAGACCTGACCAGAGAAGAAAGGACTGGGATGGATGGATTAAAATGATTGGAAAAAGAGGAATAGACATGGACAGCAAGCTGCTATAGCCTGTTTATTCTCATTCTCAGTAACTGAGGAAAGCTGTTAGAACACAAATAAGACGGTGGCTGACAAGGTGAAGGTCCATCATCTTGAACGTGTCTCTTTTCTTTTTTTTAAATTTATTTTTCCAGTGTCCACCACATGAATTGCTCTCGCTGAAAGGTGAAAATGACGGTTCACCGATTCGGACACTTTAACCAGTGGACATAGAGGACCTTAGGCTCTTTTCAAACAGCACCTTTTCGGACTGTGAACCTTGGATTGTGTGTATTGTATTGGGTTAGCTTGTTTTCTGGTGTGTTTTTGATGTGTAGTGGTCAGGAAAAGACTACAATTCATTCTTGGGAAAATGAACTAAAACAAACCATCTCATAATAATTGGTGTGACACAATTCTCTGGGGAAATCTTCTGAAATGGACTTTGTCATGCATTGCAATGTATGGATTCAATGGCAGTGATGTTTCTAATGTTGTTTTTTATTCACTATACTTGTCAGTGGTTTTACCATCCCAGTGAGTGTTCAAGCTGGTTGGTTTAACATATCTTGGCCTTAGGCAAGACCTTTGGCCAGAACTTTCTGAAAATACTTAAATGTGCTTCAGTTATTTTGTCCCATTTGATGGGAATCTGGGCTATGGTTCCAGTGATACAAATTCACTGGGACGTTATGGCTGCTTTTGTCAAACACACTCTAAATGTTTCAAAGCCATTTTGAAAAAGCCTACATTATTGGACCTAGATTGGCTGCTAGTACATCTGAGGTTATATTCATTTGTAGCCCTGCTGGCCATTTTCTTATCACTTCTGCTATTTGTCTTCTTTTGTATAATTGTCTACTTTTTGTTTCTCTCCCAAGTCCGATTGGAGAAAGATTTCATTCCTTTTGTGCAGCTTTGCAAGAGATTGTGTAAAAGAGTAGAAAAGCAACTGAACTAACAGTGTAAAGCTAAATTATTGTTGCACATGACTGATTACGTCCTTGTAGTCATAATGGAAAAGACCAATGGAAAGACAATTTATTTTTTCATAAAGGAATGTTTTGTTTAATCATTTTTGTTCATTGTCATCGCTGTGGCCCTTTTTATCAAGTGACTCAAGCCTGATTTGGCTACTTTTTTTTTTTTAAGTGGTTCATTCACAATAAGAGGGTATACTTTTTATATGAACATCACATTAAACTGCAGTCATACCCTTCTACATCCATAAAGCAGCTTCCTTTGTCTCTCAGCTATCCTTTTCCTTGTCCTTGAATAGTTTCCACCACATCTGATGTACACACTTTTTTTGGGGGGGGTGGGGGGGTTACGGGCTTTGTATTCCATAAAATATGAGAATAAAATATTATACCACACCTCGTGCTTGACTTTTACTTACTCTTTAGGTGTTCTAGACTTTGATTAAGGATGTGTGTGATGTATGCCTTGAGCGCACATCCTGATGAATTATGCATTTTGTAATTTAGTTAAGTTAAAGTGTGTAATTATGCAGCTGGAGGAGGGTTAGGGTGACAGCATTGGGAAATGTATGTGCTATGGGATCAGGCCATGCACTTTGTCAATGACTTGGCAGTTCTAGGCGTCTCCAAGGTCTGCATTGGTTGGTTTGGATCACCTTCTGCTGAGACACACATACATTTTTGTTCCTCTATCCCAGCGGGGACATCTCATTGATATAATGCATTCCCTAGTCCCTTACCATAACTGTGACCATCACAACTACATGCACAACCTTAACTCTTACCTTAACCCAACTGTAACCTGAACCCAAAAACCAAGTCTTAACCCTCAATAAGCAGTCTCTACACATAGTGACCTGAATTTTTGGCGTGACATGAGTCCCAGTGGGTTGGTGTGTATTCAGGTTAAAGTTAAAGTTATAAAAACATGAAACACCGGTAACATACTGAGTATTTGCGTTTGAAGGAGTACAGCTCCATTTCTGGCCACCAGATGGTGACAGTGAGCAATCGCACCTTGAGTCAGGTTCTGCTTATGTGTGCATTTTTGCTCTCTCTGCTCAATCTGATTAAAAACCCATTACTGTACATGTCACATGTGAAATGTAGCCCAAAGAAAAGCAGAAGGCTGGATAAAATCAGAATGGAGTTGACCTGTGTTGTGTTGTCTGGGCCAGTTCTTGAGGCAATACACACACGTAAGTACACAGATGATAGATGATACGAAAATAGAGCTGGTGATTGACTAGGCAAAAGCATGATAAAAACCAGTTGAGAGTTGAGTATTTCACCAGAGCGGTGTATTTAGGATGACATTGAACTTGGCCTTTTAGTTAGAACACCTCAGCAGCTTTTCCTGCTTGCACAGCTCCACAGTGAGCTTGCCTTCTGCTTTGTAACCTCACTGAACCCACACACTCCTGGCAAACTGTTTCAGAAGAGTTGTAGCTATACCACTATGCTATATCAAAATATTCTCATTAAACTTAAGAGAGACAAAACATTAAGTGATTAGGCCTATAGTGATAGTGATTGTGATTACAGCCAGATACACTACTAGACTTTTTACGATGATATTGATTTTTGAGACAAAAAAAACATCTGGCCAATACAATTATTTTTTTTACATAAGCACATAAACATTTTGATAGTGATCAATTTGGTCCTTAATGAATTGTGACCAAGATGTACTGAGCAGAACATTTACAGTTTATAAAAAAATATAAACTTGGGAGTGCTCTCTAGTAGACAAACTAGTAGGCAAAATGAATCCATTGCAATGGAATCACTGCGATTACAGGAATGTGTGCGTGTTGTTTGCGTCAAATTCAACTTTTTTTACTTGCATTGGTTACATCAATGAGTGGAATTTACACTATTGATCAGTTGCAAGTTGTCTTGACAGTGCTGACCTTTGAGGGAATGGTCAGCCAAAGAGTCCAAAATGGAGGACGCTATAGCTTATTAGCTGTGTTGCACCAACCACTTTTTTTAACCTCTTCTGTGAAGTTGAACTGCTCCACTAATGAGGAATGGTTTACGGACAGACAGAAATATTTTAAATAAACTGTGTCAACCAGGTTTCCATCCATATGTAGCAAAAACAGTTATTGAATTTAAGAAAACTTAATGTAAATAAGTAATTTATGTTCGTTTTATGTATTAATGTGAGGAACGTTACTGTCTCCTAATCTCTCCACACAGATCTGATGTTTTCATCTGCTGCTATTTTAAGTCTTTTCAGTGGAGCAAAGGTTTCAGGTTTTTTACAATATTTTATCAAAGCTTTAGTTGCTCTCTGACAACAAGCAAGCTAGTTAGCTTGAGAAGCTTTTTTCCTTGTTCAATAAAAGTTTTTATTGAATGGAATGATGGTATATATTCATGCAGATAGTTTTAATTTTATTTGTCTAGGTTTTGAGATTTCTGCCGCCACCTAAGTGAATGGAATTTGATTTAATATACTCAGTCATATTTAAAGAAATATTTCCTATGAAAACTGTTCTGTGAATTATCTGAGTAATGTAACAGCATTGTTTCTGGAAAGAAATATTGCTGTTGATAATGCTATTTTTCAATGCCAGAGCCACAAACAAAATTCCATTCACCTCCATCATATTAGTATAGGCAGAAATCTTGAAGCCGGAGACTATCTGCATGGCTTGACACCATTAGAGGTAACTGATAAAATGTGTTTTTTATAATTTAAGTGAATTGACCTGTCGAACAAAATGCTAGTACAGCTTTTCATATAATTTAGAGACTTAGACTTTCCCCCCACAGGCTGCAGACATGCACATGACTCTTCTAATTATATTTGCATATAAATTAAGTCAGGTAAACTTGCATGTGCACTGATGGATTTAAGAAGTGTTTGTGTTCCTCTTTTAACATATCAAGTAAATTACATGCTGAATTCTTCTTTTAAGGTTGACAAGCTCTCATGCTTGGATGTGTTCAGAATGTTTCATTTGCGTCTCATGTTGTCACATGTTTGATTTCTTCGATATCAGTCAGATAGAAGAATGAGTATGAGCAAAGTTTCAGTGGTACTTGAATAAAAATGACTATTCTTGTTGTTACATAGTACACAACAGGACCTGGACGTGACACTTCTCTGGTTGATGCATTAGCAGCTATATTTGCAGAGATTACAAAATGCGTCTACTGGAGCTGCTTCATTTGTCCTCATGTATGGTATTATCATATGGCCAGAGTATGCTTACAAACTGATCTGAAACAGTCTCTTCATCACTAGCATAGCAGTAGACACAATTAAAATCTCTTTGTTTCATTGTGTGATCTACAACTCAATTTGTTTTAGGACTGGTCTGACCTGAAATAATAAGTGCCTTATTTATCAGGTTTATCTTTATCTGGCAAACTAAATTATTATGTGCTGACATAGTACCTCAGACGGAAAAGGCCTCCCTGAAGTATCATTGAGAGAGTTAGTTGTTCTAACTAGTGTTTGCTTTTGTGTGACGCCCTGTGGGGTCATGAGTGTGGCCTGTCTCTCTCTCTCTCTTGGAGGAGGGGCTGATTGCAGTGGCTCTGGGCACCTGGGGTAACTGCCCTGTAGAGTATTTGGGACTGTTTTCTCATTCGGTAAGGAGCTGCTGTCAAGACCAGATCAGACCTCCCTGCGGCCGGCTCCCTGGTTTTCCATTCAGTTTGGCAACCATCATCCTGCACAGACACTACTGAAACCACAGACTACATACCTCATACTTTAATTATGTTAATTAGAAGTAACTATTGATTTGGTTTATTTTCATTAAATAAACATTTGCTAACAGTTTACCATGGCGTGTCTCCCTTTTGTTGTGGCCTTTTGAGCCAGGTCATAACAAATGGCTCAATGTCTTTTTGACACAGCAATGACGCGTTGTATTTGTACAATCCCATTGGTTTTAATTAAGTAGTGTATATTTATAACTCCTAAATCACAGTCGGTAATGAATCTCAAGCTGCGTGATACATTCAGATGCTCCCCATTAACACGGGGAAGGAAACTTATCCCAGCTTCTTCATAGGTCAGCAGCCAAACCTCAACCTCAGCCTGCAGCCTCTGCATCATTGATGCCAAGGCCTGGTCCATATTACCATCATGGTACTAGTCTTAGGTAATTACCACAGCTCTGTCAGTCCTTAACAGTGGGTAAACAGTAATGTCGGAAATGAAGAAATAGATGCAGTGGGATTTGCTGGTAGCTTCATTATGGTGCTAATTCCCATTGTAGAGGTGCTTCTTGAAGTGGATGGGCATGTGAAGTATAGATGAGCTGGCACAGGGTCTGTCAGGCTATAAACACCCCTTGCACCATTCAAACTAGTAGGGTATACTGGACCATTGTTACCCTCTGTGATTTGTTCACCCCTCTGTCTTTCACCCTTGAAGAGCTTTTACAAATCATGATTTCTTCTACACTGCGATGGACTGGCCACCTGTCCAGGGTGTACCTCGCCTTTTGCCCAATGTCAGCTGGAATAGGCTCCAGGTGCCCTCTAAGCTGTGTGAGTCCCTGGCAACCCGTTCATATAACACTTTGTGTCCTATAATTACACGAAATATAAGTAACATATTATTTTGTTCAGGGGAAAAGTCCTCTGACAAAATGTTTCCCAATGCAATTTTTTTACTTCCACATTGTCAGGAGAAGTAGTCTCTTAAGATGTGCTCACAGGCGGCTCATTTGCAGGATAGAAAGATAGATGGATATAGATGTACATGGCTATCCATATTGTGCCAGAATGTGCCTTCTACTGTAGCTCGGAAGAGAGCATACTTTAGCCCAGGGGTCTTCTGGTTCTGCCATTCTACTCTAATACATCTCCTCGACTGCTTATGCATCTTCCTCTACTTCCGACGCCACCACTTTCTTTTCATCTGCCTGGGCCTTACGGTCTTTCCCAGCAGCAACACCGTTACATTAATAACCACATTAGCCTCGTCGTGGTGCCTGAGAACCTGTCTGATCACAAGATTGTGGAGAGATTCACCTTTTTTACTTTTTCTTTGTAGTATATGGCATAATTGTGAAGTGTTACTTCTAATGGTGCTTTCAGACCAAACGCAAATTTAATCCTTTAGTCATTTTACTTACTATTTTCACTTATTTCACTTTATTGTTAAATTGAACTTTTACCAAACTGTTTCATCATTCTATATGTAGTATATTACAAGGGTGAACTATTTGTACAACAGGAGTTTGAAGTTCTATCAAATGACAAGATATTGCCCTGTTTGCCCATGAGGCAGCTCAGAAACATTGCACTTCATCACTCCTTAAACCCTGATAGGCTTGATCACTGTCACCTTGTATAACAGCCAATATATCTCTACACAAGGTGATTGATAGGTTCCATCGCAGCTGTCTTTGATCCTTCAGTGTTTGCTTCATACAGCACAGCTTAAAGGTTGTCTTCATCTCTTATTTTCTCTGTGTTCAGTTTTTGCTCTTCTGGGGATTCTTGTAAAGTTTCAGTCGCTCATCAGTCAGGGTGTGTGAGACAATGGGCAGTCCCCGTGTCCGATGGACCCTTTTGCCAGCAGTGTCCCTGGGGCCGCTGTGCAGATGACCTGTCATACTATATTTATCGCTGTCACACGTTTATGGGCCCCCCTACTTCAAATGAGCCAGCTGTGGTCTCAGCCATTAGCCCTTTTACTCTATTCATGGCTCCTCCCCTCCTCTCTTTAATTAGCTGTTTTCCCTCTCTACCCCACCTTCGTCCGCCTCTCTTTTTATCTAACCGTCCTGGCTTTTCTCCTCTCTTCACCCTTTTCTGCTTGTTTATCTATCCCCCACTGTTTTCCTCTGTCCTTGTCACCTTCCTCAACTTTCCACTGACCATTTACACCTCCGACATCATCGACTCCCTTCTACTCCCCTCCCATTGTCACTGCCAGGGGGCTTACATTAAAGTGACTGATCTCCCCTCAAACTGAACTAAACATCTAAGGTTGGGGGGGGAGCTTTGGTTGACTTTGTAAAACTTTTGATAAAGGAGAGAGCTGAGCACGTGCTGTAAAGATTTTAGTACACTGAACCTGTGATTATAATTTCTACATTAGAATGGTAACTTGTGTTGGTGAGCTATAAATTATATGTTGTGACTCGAAACCTTGAGACGTCTTATGAAAATGTTTCTGTCCTAACATAAGTCTCATCGTCCCTTGTTTATTAAGAAAACTGCCATTATTAAAGGGCATTAAAAAACTATTTTCTCAGTCCGGTTCCTTCATGAGCCCAACATTTTCTGCCAAAGTTAAAACAATTTTAATAATTTTACATGATGGCTTTCCGTGATTTTTCTCACTGGTTAGAAGTGGACAGAACTCTGTTGGAAAACTATGTGCCCACATAGCAGATTTCTGTGCACCGATGAGGATTTAGCCTCTTTTTATTCAAAATTCATTCATGATGAAGCAGATTGGCTGAGTTTTAGACCCTTAAAAAATAAAACATGTTTTTTGGAACTTAAAGTTGCTATAATCAATATTTTGTTATAAAATATTGTAAAGGGGTCACTTTTAATGATAAACCCACTGAGATGTATCTTCCGACTCTGCAGTTCCCCCCAGCACTATGGAGCTTTTAGGTGTCTTTCAAGTTGTTGTTATGATTTTAAGGTCCACAATTTGATTGTTTTGTTTCACTTTCAAAGCTCTCACCTCGAAAAGCTCTAAGCTCTGTATGAACTTATAAGGTGATAGGAAGTCATTGTTGCGCATACTTGTTTTTGCTGCCCCCAAGTTGCCATAAAAAGCCATTACTGCAGGTTTTAACAACTGAATAATTGTTGCTTATTTGTCAGGAAAATTTATTGTTATATAGAAAGACTTGAGACACAAATCAGGGTTTCTGGGGATTTACAGCGTTAAGTGATTGTTATCCAATAAACATTTTGTTAAATTCAACAAATATATCCTCACTAGCTCTCAGTTTTTTGTGTGCTCTAAAAAAAACAGTTTTCCTACACAGCCCAGGCTCTGTAAATGGAAAACAAAGAAAGTGGTGTGGACCTTGCTACACAACATTGTTCCAGCCAATCAGCAACCGGTCCCGTTAGTGCTCGTGCACAGGAGTGACATAAGGAGCAGTGGGAGAGAGAGTTTTATACACTAGCACATTCAAACTTGCTGGACTGCAGGCACTGTGAAGGAGAGATGGCTGAGAAACAACCAAAGAGGAAAAGGTCTGAAAAGTATAAACACAGAAGAAAGTTAAATTGTTAGGCAAGGACAATGGCGAAAATTGGAGAAACCCCAGAGATTTGAAATTTGGGAGGCGGAGCTTCTGGGGGAGCACTGAAGGGAGAGGTGTATTTGTTTGGCAGTTGAGTATCAAATATCGATTATAAGTTGCATTGATAAATGAAGGAAAAAGCAAAACAGGGTATTGCAGTGGGCTATATGACAATACTATGACAAGTGAGCACACATTTCCCAACAATACTTTAACACCCCACTTCAGAAGCAAAAAAAAACAAAAGATCATACAAACCCACCCCAGAAAAAAGGGGATTTCATTTTTATCAATCATTAAAATACAGGTGATTGAAATAAATTGATTGAATACATTGTGGTTAGCGAAATAGCCTTGTGTATGTCACCACATGAATCATATTCATGCAACTTTAGTTCAGCTCAACATCCACTACCACTGCCTTAAGTATAACCCACACATACTGAGAAAAGCCATAGGGAAAAGCCCATTTAATGCAAAGTGATCCCTGCACTACCATGAGACATTTCTCATTTACCAACAGAAACCTTGTCTCAGAAACTATTCAGTTCACAACTCATCTTCGTCTCTGTGGCAGTGAAGTACCTAAAAATTACAACAAATGCTCTCACAGTTGGAATTGCCTTTCTGCAAGTTCCTATATGCATCATTTATTTGTATTCATTTATTTCCCAGACTAATCTATGTTTTCCAGCCCGGGGACTTCTGAAATCTGTCTATCTGAACATTGATGGCTCATCTTTTAAATGACTTGCACAAAATGCATAAAAACATCCAGTTATTTTTGAGAGTTGATGACTTTTTGCCCCAAACCAAAATTGCATAGAATGATTCTGCTGCATAACAGGCGTGCATCCTTTAAACAATAGTTTGTGTAGAAATCTCACAGGCAAGATGTTTTTACAAAGGATAATAAGTTGGATCTGCTATAAAGCAGAGGGGTGTGCAATTTAGAGCAGCAATGAATACATATGATCTGATGTAAACCTACTTATTTATATGCATATCCTGCTTTAGTCCTGATTGTGTGCAAGATAGAGGATACACATATTGCATAAATAAATGCAAATCCACATAGACACAGTTAAAATGGGTGAAGGATTCTGGGCAGGACAGTGGTCTTATTAGTTTCATTATGACTGTCAGAAACTGTAACATTACAGACTAACCACAGGGGAGTGCTGTTAGTTAGTGGTCAGAAGTTTCATAGAAAACAAGCTCCTCGTGGGCTGCTTTGGTCCAAGTGTGAGTCTAACACATTGTGTCTGTCATGCATCCAGAGGGCATAGTGTTTTACTTACTTATTATAAAATGAAAACTATTTAGACATTCATCAGATGTCTTCTTGGTATTTTGTCTTGAGGGTAGAATAAGAATCCTAAAGGTTTTTTTTAAATAGGAGATAAACATACTTTAAAAGAAAGATCATAGCTTGCTTCTATTTTTTATGTTCTTTGTCCATTAGCATAAATCTACAAAGACGGTGCTGTGGATGGAGCATTTTTATTCAACCAGACAAATCTAAAGGCGGAGGCTGGAAAGTCAGGTGCTCTCAGGAAGTTGCTGTGGGTCTGATTCACAGCCATAAGCACCTCACTCTGGCAGGCATCCCATCAAAATTTACAAATTAAGACCATTAAGGAAGTTACTGAAGCAGCCAAAAACATCCATCAGTGGTTCTGACTGAGAAGGATGCATGTTTGGGTCCTGTGTAGGGCCTCTGTTGCTATAATTGTCTTAATAGATACAGCACAGTTTTGTAGCTGTTTGGTGGGTTGTTGCAAGGCAGAATGTGACAATTCCCTCTGGTCTTCTGAATGAAAATGTGCACACACACATTTGTGCTGTGTGTGTCTACAGGCTTGAACTGTTTGAGGTGTGTGTGTTTGGAAGAGAGCATTACAATTAATCTAATCATTCAAGCCAACTCTTACTATGAGAGTGTATTGACCAGCCATTGGAATTACATCACCGCCCACCTGTCATGTTTCCCACAGTCAACACCCACAATTTGTCAATAATCTAATCACAACCCCCCCACCCCCAAAACCCTCACAGAGTGAAACCAACCTCTGAGACCAATTAAAAGTGTTGGCTGGTCAGGTCTGCTTAAGAAACCTAATGTCCCTCTTCTCCATTTGACAGTGTTTGTGTAAATATGATCACATCGCTTTGTCATTCAATGCTGTTAATGAGTAACTCCTAATCGAATTCTATACGATAGATAATGCTAATTTAATGAAAGGAATGAGTGAAGAACAAATCAGGAAACAACTTGATTATTGATGAATCATTAATAAGTACTTTCCTAATAATTCTAATTATTCCTAATGGAAGACAGTATAGTAGATAATGATAAGATTAACAGTCCAGATTAGAAGTTAATAATGGTTCACTAGCAGTTGGTTTGTCATTCATTCAGCATTCATTCCCTGGTAAGTACTCAAAATGTTCCATTTTGTCCCTTATTGTAAAGAGTTACCTCCTAACCTTTTAGTATAATAGTATAAGAAGGTTGTGTGTATTGTGTTTTAAATAATTGTTCAACAACACTTTTTCTTGCTATCCATCACCTATTCACACGCTGCTTGCCGATATACCAAACTTCCCATATTGTAATTTCAATGTAATCACAGAACTTATTCAAATAAATACTTGGATTTAAGCATGAGGTTTACTGTGAAGCCAGTTTTCAATAACCAGTGGCCCAAACCAATAAACTCATTCCACCACAGACAAAGAGAATGCGTGTAAGTCATTTTAAAAAGCCCTGAGCTGACAATATTCAGCAGAGGTACATTAATGCAACTGAAAATGCCACAACATTGTGCCCCACAGCTGGACTGTAAATTTGAATGCTTAATAGCAATAAATAGCTGAGAAATTGTCACACAGCTTGGAATAGCATTAGACAGGACCAATTAGCCATCTGAGAACAATGACCAATTAACTGGAGGATAATTGCATGGCAAAACTGTTATTTCAAATAGTTACAGCACTTTTGTACAGCTCATGGGGCTCCAAGTTGATTAGTGTGACTAAAGAAGGTTTTATTTTGGGAGAAGCGTAATTAAGTGTTTCAACAGCAAAGAGTTTGCTGCACCAGTGGACCCTCATGCCTTAAAGTGTGAACAGGGACCACTGTGGCCACAAGTGACAGTTTATAGGTTGATGGCAAATTCTAAAAGGTAGTTAACAGTAACATAATAGAAGAGCCAGAAAGACTCAGTAATGTCAGCTGCAGCATTATCTAGCTTCCACTGCACATATGCATTATTTTTGTCACGCTTAAACCGGCCCAAAATAACTTTACAATGGGATAATCTTATGCAAACAAAGATGTATTTTCTAATAAAAAACCTTCATGGACAGTGATTGTTCGTATTAGGATTAACTAGCTCTGTTGCAACAATGCTGTTTCTTTACCGTTACATGCAGGTTTAGCATCAGTCTTTTAGCATGATATCATATATGTAGCCATCCAGTGCATATTTAAGATCTATTTTAGTCTTGTTTTAAAACGAGTAGTTGAAAACACTAAAAAGTCAACAGGATACAGTGTTTTCATCCAACTCATGTTGATAACATTAGCTTAATTAGCCTAGCTAACTAACTGCAGCTAATAAAATCTACAGTTGCCATTTTAGCCGGGAAAATTGATTGATAAATTGCTTTTGTCATCCTTTGTTTGAAATCAAGGATTCATTGTTTCAATTATTATTAAGAATTTCAGGTAGAAATCACAGATATTGTTGTAAATGGTATATGAGCCATGTGACAATAGAAAGTGTGACAGGTGTAGCAACAGTAATTAAGAGATGTGGGGCTTAACAGTAATTTCCAAAAGTGTGTTTTATTGCTTATGAATTCAACTTTTCATTTGTAAGAGGAAGATTGTGTTATTTCTAAAGTTACACTGTCTCCCATTCATACCAGACAACTTTGTATTTACATGTGATAATGGTTACAAGTGTAATGTCTTCAAAAAGGATTTTCTTTCAAGTCTTTATGTCATCACATAAATAAATATCAATGAGCTGTGCAGTGTGCAGTCCAATCAGCAGATTCCCTCCCACTTCACACTAGTTTGATTTCCAGCAAACCCTGGAATGATTGAAGTCCTACAGCTGGCCCTAAATGTTCCTTGTGCTTTGGCTTCAGCATTCAGTGCAGTTCAACATGACTTAAGAAACTTTAGAAATGAAAGATTGTCAAAAATAAAATACTTATTTTAAGGTCTAATCAAAGGATGGCTTGTTTAAAGGCTCGATCAAAAGTTGTGCTGGTTTGACCATACTTCATGGCTCTAGAGCAGCTGTGCTCTGCCTTTCTGCTTTTTCATCCAAGTTGTTTTGTCCTCCATCTCTATCTCTGAACAAATGTTGTGTGATTTAACATTGTAAGGGGATGTAACTCTACCTCCATCTGATTTTCTCTTCGCCTCCTCTTTACCTCTTTCTCCTTTGTTGTTATTTGTAATTGTTTGTTATGAGAGAATATAGCTATAATAAGACTTGGCTACTGGCGAGTGTCAGTGAATCAGGAGACTGTGCAGGCTGTATTGATGATATACAGCACTGCTAGCAAACAAAACAGCCCTTTGTGATTTGTATTCTGGCAAGACTGGAGAAGGCCATGGATGGAAACAGAATAGAATAGAAAGGGCTAAATACTTATCTCTCAAGTGTGTGTGTGCGTTTTCTGATCATTGGACAAAACAATGTTAAATGCAGATTCATTGTGATGTTTCTGTGAAGCTGCCACACCAGCAATTTGAGTGGAATGGATTACTATGTAGTCCTGATGCCAAATTACAGGCTTGCACAACAATAGTCTGATGAAGCCAATTTGATTGTGAGAAAACACTTAGCGGAACAACAAAACACTTATCACAGTGTGGAGCTATACTTTTGAAGCACTCCCTGACCTCTGACCTACTGACTTCAGAGTGACTGGACAAAATGAAGCTCAGCAAATGGGAGGCACGCTTTAAGGCATTGTTAAAAAGACTTACTAGTAAGAAGGAAGACACTATTGTCTGTGGCTGACAGCACTGGGGAGAGACCAGACTACTTCACCTGCCATTCTTGTCTCTGTATGGATGTGATAAACTGCAAGTGTTCTGCAGGATTATAAGCATATTTACTCTGCAAAGTAAAAGCTTGCTCTATATCAGGCTCACTTGTGCAATACATAGAATAGCAAGTGCATACATAAGATCACACAAATTATAAGATACTTGTTATACCAACCTGAATGTATGGCTTTAGTTCCCCTTTGAGGGAACTTGAACTGCTCAGTGACGACATTATGGGAACGCCTCTGGGCGTGGCAGGGCTGAACTATGAATGAAACTACTCCAATCCTATTGGTGTTGCTAGAACGGTAGTGTGTGACGGCGTAACCAGAGGGGTATATAAGCACGCCGGCACATAGGACACATTAGCTTCTTTCTATTCAGCAGGCACTCTGGCTATGTTTGGAAGCTCCATCATCTTACCTGAAGTCGAGACGAAGCAGCAGATCATGTCGAAGCGATTCCGACAGTGTGTCTTTCCCTGTCAGCGCTTCATCACGGAAGGTGATACCCATGTACCCATGAATGTGCGTCTCATGCCTGGGGATGTCGTACGCCCAGGCAGCTCTCGAGGGGGCTCAGGGCCCGCGGTCGCTGAGGCGTCGTGGCGGCTCCGATCCTGGGAATCACAACGCGAGATCACCGAGGGTGCCGGGACGGCTGAGGCCTTTTTCTAGTCCTCGTCCGCAGAATCCTCCTCCCCTCGTCCCCGATCGGGAGCCTGTTTCTCGGCTTCTCCCACTCGAGGTATGAGTCCGGAGAGGCTTCCACGATCTGGCTCTGAGGAGCTAGATGTGCTTAGCATGGAGAATGACTTCGGGCAGACGGAACGTCATCAGCCCTCGCCAGGATACGAGGAGTTGTTGGAAGTGGTGACGCGGGCTGTGGCCAAGCTGCATATTGATTGGCCACAGGCAGTGCAGCAGCCTTCGGCTGGCAGCAAACTAGACGAGTGGTTTCTGCAACACCGAGCACCACCCCTGCGTCGGCCCTTACCATTTTTTCCGGATGTTGGAACAAACCCTTCTCTGCACAGCTGTCTACGTCCCCCGGCTGGACTACGGCAATGTGACAGATATTAGACAGCACGGCTATGGAGCGATGCCACGTGTGGAGGAAGCGCTGGCTAGCTACCTCTCTCCCAACGTCGCCTCATCCCTCCGGACGCGGCGCTCCCCACCAAGCCGTGTCGGATGATGTCCGATTTGGTGGGCAAGGCCTACATGGCAGCAGGTCGAGCTGGTGCTAGCCTGCACACGATGGCTGTCTTGCAGGCATACCAGGCCGATCTCCTTCCGGACTGTGACTTAGGGGGAGGTCCCTCTGAAGAGGACCTGACTGAGCTCCGTAGAGCGACGGACTTAGCTCTCCGTGTGACCAAGGAAACGGCCCGTTCCATCGGCCGATCCATGGCAGCTTTGGTGGCTATGGAGCGCCATCTATGGCTCAATCTCTCGGGCATCCAGGGGAAGGAGAAGGCTTTTCTCCTGGATGCGCCCTCTCGCCTACTGGCCTGTTTGGCGAAGCAGTGGATGCTGTCGTCAACAGGTTCCAGCACGCCAAAACTCAGGGAGAGGCTTTTGAGCGATATCTCCCCCACTGGTCAGGCTCCAGGACTGCAACGGCTCAGGAAAGGTGGACGCAGCCTTCGTCCAGCACCTACCACCACAGCCAGAAGCAGAGCGACGCTTCACAGGATCCCCCTCAACCAACCTGGGACGCAAGACGGCACTCTCGCCCACAGCCCCCCGAGAAGATGGATCTGAGGACCGTCATTCAGTCTCGGCGGGCCCGGGGGAAGAGGTCCTGAGACTTCGAGTAGGGGGACCCTACTACAGCCGATACTTCCTGGTTCCCAAGAAGGACGGAGGATTGTGTCCGATTTTGGATCTGCGGTCCCTGAACCAATCTCTGAGGAGATTCAGGATGCTCACCATCCCCGCCATCATCAGTCACATCCAATCCGAGGATTGGTTTGTCTCGATAGATCTGCAGGATGCTTATTTCCACATCTCCATCCGTCCCTCTTACAGGAAGTTCCTGAGGTTCGCCTTCGGGGGCACAGCTTAACAGTATCGGGTTCTTCCGTTCGGCCTAGCACTCTCTCCCCGCACGTTCACCAAATGCATGGATGCAGCTCTGGCCCCGTTGAGGCTCCAGGGCATCCGCATACTGAACTACATCAACGACTGGCTCCTCCTGGCTCCTCCTGGCCCAGTCTCGAGAGTTAGCGGTTCGGCATCGAGATGTCGTCCTTGCCCACCTTCAGCGTTTAGGGCTGCGGCTCAACACAAAGAAGAGCGTGCTGACGCCCGCCCAACTACTGCACATGAGAGCCCTGCAGTGGTGGCTAAAATCCAAGGGATTCTCCCCGAGGGGAAATCCGCTCCGTCTGATACGGGTTACGAGCAGGTGCCTTCATTCCCTGTCTGTATGGAGAAAAGGTCCCGTGTTGGGAGCGATCTGTCGCCGAACAATTATTTCAACAGACGCCTCACTCACGGGATGGGGCGTGGTCATGGACGGCTGCTCCTGAGAGGAGCATCATTTCTCCTGGCACATAAATTGCCTGGAAATGTTGGCAGTTTTCAGAGCTCTGAGGAGTTTTCTGCCCACCCTCCGCGGTCGCCACATCCTTGTCAGAACCGACAATATGGCAGTGGTGGCCTATTTGAATCACTGGGGGGTCTGCGCTCGCGCCCGTTATGCAAACTGGCACATCAGATCCTCCTTTGGTCCCAGCAGAGACTGCTGTCCCTCAGAGCGATGTATGTCCCTGGTACCCAGAATCAGGGAGCAGATCTGCTGTCGAGACAGGGGCTGAGGCCTGGGGAATGGAGACTCCACCCCGAGGTGGTGGAGTTATTATGCGAAGAGTTCGGCCCCATAGACGTGGACTTGTTTGCGTCCCGAGAGACGGTGCACTGTCCCCTGTAGTTCACCGTCTCGCCCCCAGCCCCGCTAGGGCTGGATGCCATGGTGCAGACGTGGCCGAGGCTGTGTCTGTATGCGTTTCCCCCAGTCGCTCTGCTCCCGGGGCTCTGGAGTGGGTCCGTCAGGACGGTGTCAGTCTACTATTAGTAGCCCCGTTTTGGCCGGCACAAGTGTGGTATCGCTTCTCGAGGGCCGGCCCTGGCAGGTCTCTCTGAGGAGAGCCCTGCTGTCCCAGGCAGAGGGCCGGATCTTTCACCCGCACCCCACCCTGTGGTAGCTATGGGTCTGGCCCTTCAGGGGGTGCAGTTCCTAGAGGCGGGCCTGACGACAGGAGCAGTCAAGACGCTGCTCAGCTCCAGAGCCCCATCCACAAGAAGGATGTATAGCCTAAAGTGGAATGTGTTCACCACCTGGTGCAGAGAACGGGCAGTGGACCCAGTTACCTGCTCGGTAATTGTGATACTGGAGTTCCTCCAGCACCGTTTCTCCGCGGGCCTCTCCCCGTCCACACTCAAAGTGTATGTGGCTGCCATTACAGCATTCCACGCCCCTCTGAGTGATGGGCCCTTGGGGAGGCTTCCACTGGTCGTGCGCTTCCTCCGTGGAGCCCGGAGGATGAGACCCCGTGACTCGTTCCAGGGTTCCCACTTGGGACCTGGCAGTGGTTCTCGAAGTGCTGGCTGAGGCCCCCTTCGAACCCCTGGAGTCGGCTAAGGCCAAGCACCTGACCCTTAAGATGACCTTTCTCCTCGCTATCACCTCTCTGAGGAGGGTGGTGGGATCTCCAGGTACTTTTGATTTCTCCCCAATGCCTGGAGTTTGCCCCGGGGAGGCTCAGGGCCATCCTGCACCCTTGTCCAGGTTATGTCCCTAAGGTTCCGGCCAGACTGGCAGGGTCCACGGTGCTGCAGGCGTTTCATCCCCCACCTCATGTGACGGCGGAGGACGGAAGACTTCATCTGCTCTGCCCTGTCAGAGCACTGAGTATTTACACTCTGAGGTCTTCTCGGTGGAGGAAAGCAGACCAGTTGCTGGTGTGTTTCGGGTCCCCCAAGGCTGGGCTCCCCGCTTCTAAATACACCATCAGCAACTGGATCGTTCAGACTATTTCCCTGGCCTATCAGGTGCACGGTTTGCCTTCACCTATGGCCGTAAGGGCGCACTCTACTCGAGGCACGCGGCTGCCTCACACTTCCATCCGGTTTTACAGTCTGGACCTTTCTTCTGCACCCGGCCCCCGTGCGCTCTCCTCCTAGTCGTGCCGTCAGGTTCTGCACGCTGGGGGCAGGCGGGGTTTCGGCGCGGCCTAAGTGGGTATCTCGTTCCCATAGTGTCGTCACCGACGCAGTTCGAGCTCCCTCGAAGGGGAACGTCTCGGGTTACGTATATAACCCTTGTTCCCCGAGAAGGGGAACGAGACACTGCGTCGGTCCGCCACACCTCACCCCGCCTGGAGTGCCTTGCTTCATAGAAAAGGGCTAATGTGTCCTATGTGCCGGCGTGCTTATATACCCCTCCGGTTACGCCATCACACACTACCGTTCTAGCAACACCAATAGGATTGGAGTAGTTTCATTCATAGTTCAGCCCTGCCACGCCCAGAGGCGTTCCCATAGTGTCGTCACCGACGCAGTGTCTCGTTCCCCTTCTCGGGGAACAAGGGTTACATACGTAACCCGAGACGTTTTTCTGATTCTAATTGCTGGACACTTTGCATCAATTCCTTCCCTTTAAAAAGATTTTTGAAGTAGTGAGGTGAGGTACTTTAAATGTGATTCAAAATATGCTCTTAGTCAATTAGGCTCAAACAAACACAAATATAGAGACAAAGGGAAAAATTTAACTTGGGAAAAGATAGAAATGTTCTGAGTCTGAGTAATTTAGGTTGCAAGAGGTCACATTGTTGTAGCGATGTACTGTTAATAAAATGATGTTTGTACTCTTAAAGATAAAGGCTCAACAAAATTAAGTATTGATCTCACCTGAGCAGGGAGCCCTGCTGAACAAATGTGCACATGTGATAGGAGAAGAAGAAGAAGATCGCTTCACCATGATGCAAGCTGAGCTGAAGATGCAGAGGTCCGCCGTTAGGGAAATAGCTGAATAAGAATTTCCTTTCCTGTGTAATTTTCCCCCACAACATGATAATGCTGTGAATCTGGCCCAGCAACCAATGGCAGCCTGTTTAAAGTCTGTATTCATCTCATGACAAAAAAATGATTCAGGATCTTAAGGTAAAAACAACTAATGGGTGCCCTTCTTAATCTAAAAAAATTATCTAGTTGCTCAATTGCAATACTTATTCAAGATCCCATTATCGCCTGTCTGCAGATCTTGGGTTTTCCTCCCTTGTGTGTTTACTTGATAGAAGTACCAGTAACAAAAAAATGAGAATAAGGGAGCAAGATAGCTGCCCCTGAAGTATGGACAGCAGGCTATGTATATTCTTAATTAAATTGAGTATTCATTCACAATCTTCCCCTACAGTATTGTGTAATATAATGCCAAGCACACATAGTTTCAAACTTAGAACAGCTGAAGAAAATGTATGGCTAATTCCCAGGATTTGTACAACAGTTTCTTCATATCCCCCTCCTGAGACACTTCATTCTTTACTCAGAGACCTCAGGGGAGATGCAGCTCATCTCCTCAGCCTCAGTTCTGTGGTGGTGAATTAATAAAGAGGACATCGTGAGGAATGAATCACTCTGTCCACCTATCTTACGTGTCCCTACAGGTCCTCATTATAACTAATCCTGTCGGTGGCTGCTCATGGAGAACCTTGTGCTTGGTTTAATTGCACCAAGGTCATTTCTGGGTCTTACATCAATACCTTTAAAATAAATGTAGGTATTGTGGGTGAGTATTGAATGCATACATTGATCAGACTTCTGATTTTTAGTACTAAATTACAATATTATCATTATGGGGCACCTATAAAATGATTATGGTGGTGTACAGTAATGAGGAATAAACAAGATGCCTGAGAAATTTAGATTTAAACTCTGAAATTGTATGGTAGGCTACTTATGGACTATAGTGATGTCATTACATGTAATTCAAACACATGGGAACATGTTTAAACTGGTGTACTGGGTGAGCTGAGTCTAATTTATAGACGTGGTGGTACTCTACTGGTCAAAGTATCAGTGCCTCCCCTCAGAGCTTGGAAAGGTGCCTCTCCTTTAGTTTACCTGGTCAGATTTGCTGTCCTGGATGCCTAAGGGATCATGATTATGTTATATGATCACATACACAGACAGAATCAAGCCAAGACAGCGTAATATTGCTGTTTGACAGCACAGATGACACTAAATATCAAATAAAAGGGGTCTGTCTTTGGCATTTATTAATCTCTTGGAATGTGGGAAAACTGTAAAAGTCCCCAAAACTACTATATCTCTTAACTTTCTCTTTAACCAAATCACACACATTTAAGCTATTCTACATCCCCTTTTGACAATAAATGTAATAACTAACGTAATATTTTTTTCACCGAGCCTAAGTACAGTGTGTGTGGCCATTTAAGGCGTCTGGAGATAGCTTCCTTGTCAGTGCTATTCATTTAATTTGTGGAAGTGATGCAAGTAATAATAAGCCCTATGATATCAAAACAAAACAGAAAACTTAAAAGCTGCATTAATTTATTTGGTTTTTGTAGGCCCCTTTGGATCAGTGGAAGGAGCCTTGTAAAGTTAATAAGATGAAGATGTTAGCAAAGGTGTCTTATTTACACAACCTGCAGACACGGAGCATTAGAACCTTAGCATTCATCTGGATATGTGCTTTAGGCAACTTGAAGAATCTGTTGTGGCAAAAATGAGACTAATAAGACAGTCGCTGCAGCATGTAAACACTGAAAGTAAGGTATAGACTTTGCTGTCTGCTTGGACATGTTGTTAATCACAGGACACCTTTACATTGATAATAATAATCGAGTCACAGCCCCTGTTTTTCTCTAAGATAAATCCCAGATAATTATATAAAAAAAAAAACAGGCAGCATTTTTGCAGAGTCTGTGAAGGTTCTCAGTCATCCAGATCATAGTGATCCAAAAAAGGTTAAAGTCAAGCGCAACTGGACTTGGTTGAAGATACTAGAAGACATTTCGTCCCTCATCTGAAGGAGTCAAGGAAGCCATCTACACCCGGGTTGAGAAGCTGTCACTGAGCAGAGGAGGTGGTCTACGCCTACATCCCACTGAGGTTAAAATACCTGAGTTTCCCTACCAGTGAGTCAGAACTGAAGAAGTCTCTTGGATGAGGGACGAAACGTCTTCTAGTATCTTCAACCAAGTCGAAAGTGCAACTTAATTCATGAAAATAAAGATGTTAACCTGAATTGACATATCCTTGCTCATCCTGTATGATGCAATGAAAATATGAACATGGCTGAACCAGAATCTGCCCTGGCACGTTGCCTTAACACGTTTCTATTCCAAGTGGTCTGCCATTCAGATACAGTAAGATATACAAAAGTACCAGTTAGTTGTCGATGGTATGGACACACATTTGTTGTTTGAAAGGAAAGCAACTGCAGTGAATAAGGAATTCAGTGAAAATGTAAACACTAAAAGCCAACACATCCTGAGTGATTTACATTATATCACAGCAATCAGATTTTATTACACACGTGCCACATGTTTTATGGCTAAGGATAGACGCACAGGCACACGTGTCGATACATAATTCAATTACATAATTTAAATGATTTATAAACAACTGTCCCTGACTTTGACTGGTATCCTGGATTTATTATTTTTTTTCTGATGATTGAACATTAAGTTGATTAGTTGGTACGCAGGGCATCACACACAGAGCTGCTGTTAGATGGAAACATTTTCTTTTCGCTGGTTCCTCAGAAAGAGAGCTCGGATTTAGATTAGCTGATTGTATGTTGCTTCATCTTCTGTGTACATGAATGTGACCAGGATAGCAAATTAGTTTTTAGTGTTGGAGTCATTTTGCTCACACATGATTGGTTGGCTTTGTTTTCATCAGTACAGTTAGTTGACAGACCTCCAGATTCCTTGTGTAGACAGACAGGAACAGCACACTGTTTCAATCTCAAGCACCCTTTTCCACCCAATTCACTGAATATAATTAATTATGGCGAACAGAGACAAAAATATGCTTATTAATTGAAAAGAGGGTGCTGTGGTGCCCCCCCCCCCCCCCCACACTCTCCTTTTCTGGGTCACTGCTCACACAGCTGAGAAGAAAATAAGTTGCAGCTCCCACCTCATTTAATGATCGCTTTAGTTACACAATACCACCTTTGACCTCTCTTTATTCAAAGCCACACTTCTTTTTTTGATATATTACCTCAAATCACAACAACTAATAGAAGCCATATATCTTCATTCTTTTTACGCCAGCTTTTTTCATGTGGACAGCAAAATAGATAGAAAAGCTTACTGGAAGTAAGCCTAAATGAGCTTACACGCCAAAATCTTTTTTGTTGCAAACAGACAAATAAGGGAAGGAGTGATTAATTGACCCTGATTAATTCTAACCTGTCTCTTAACTAATTATATTGGATATTTAATTACACATGCATGCATGGCTCGCGCAATAATCAATTGTTCCTCCTGGCAGGATGTGATCAAGTGATTTGAATGCTTTGAGAGAGAAGCTGTAGTTTTTATTGTGATGAGGACTTATGAACTATCCTTTTTGACCAGAATGGAAGTAGAGAAAGCAGCACGTCACCTCTAGACATTATTTACAGGTCGTGTACCCTCAAGCAAAGCAGTTTGACTACAAGTCTGCAGCTTGCATTGTTCTCATTGGTGAGTATTGGTGTGGAAGGGCGAATGGTTCCTAAATAATGGGTTGTGGCCTACAACCTGGCAGTGATGAATGGTGCTGCAGTTCCTTGCTGTGGTTTTAGGATTAGGAGAAGTTGGAGGATCGGAGGGCTAAAGTGAGCTACATTCAAGCATGTGCTCAGCCAGTGAACCTTGCATAGCCGTTATGGCTTTTTCTCAGCTCTGTGTGATGTGATTTGATGAGCAAACATGGCAACGAGCCAGGTTATGTTCACATGACTGGTATCCATGTCCATATCCAGCTGAAGGCCATTTCATTATCGTCAGGGCTCCGAGTGTGTTCTGATGCCACATGTGACTGATGTAGGTGTTAACTAACATCATTTTAAGTGTGTATGAACTGGTAAGGACAAGAGGAGCACTTTACAGTTGAGAGTAGAACAGAGTGGAGGTCAAAAGGTGAGTGTGTATCTCTGCCAAGATCCTTTACTGCCCGCGGCAGTTGTCTTTTGTCCACTGCCAAAGAGTCACGATGTGAATTTCCCTGCTCTGCCCTTTATATTTGGGCTCATTATCCTGACCCATCTGTCACAGGATTTGTAACCTTAAGCAGTCCAATTAGAGAAGCGACCTTTTGTTGCATTTCTCATAAACTTTTATTCTGGGCCACTACTTACACTTTGCCCAAGAAACAAACAGAAATAGAGGTAATAGATCCTGAGGAAATGAATGTCATTCAAGGGGTTTCCTTAGAGGCATTAGATGAAATGTTGACATGCTGTAATTTTATGCTAAGAGTTACAGTAATAGTCCATTACAACATTAGGACAACCAGAATCCATTGTAGAAATTCAGGTACTGCATTTTTCTCATCTTCCATTTTTCTCCATTTAAAATTTTCAGCGACTGTAGTGCTGAACGTTGCTGACCAGTCAAACACAGGCCTCAAGCTTGCTACAACTTGTGTACATTCAGACTGAAACGCTAGCACTAGGTGTCACTAGTATCAATATTAGGACTGTGGATGAGACTTTCATTCAACATTATTGACATACTGCAGATCTGAACTCCCACCTGGAAATACTGCACTCTTTCCTTTGGTTCGCAATTGGATCTTACGCAGTCTTTGCAGTTCTAAAGATAAACGGAAATATTAACAAGAACTCACTAGTTCTATTAATAGGGATGCATAATAATAAGCTCATATGATGATGGTTTTGTTGGTGTTGGAGAGCGCAACTATGTCTACCTCTTCAAAATCTTTCATAGGCGTTCAATTACAATGAGATGTGATAACTATAGAATTTCATTCCCATCATCTCCATACTCATCAATGCATTCAGTGACCCTTCATGCCCTGTATGGAAACATGTGCATTTGTTATTGTTATGTTGTTAATTCAGGTTTTTCCTTTAAAGAGGTGGTATTGTGCTTTTTGGCTTTTTCCCTCTCCTTTATTGAGTTATATTTCTTTTTTGTGCATGTAACAGGTTTGCAAAGTGAAAAAGCCCAAAGTCCAGCCCAAAGGGAGTTCCCATCTCCCACAGAAAGCTCTGCTCTGAACTGTTTGAAAACAGCTTGTTTGTAGTCCAGCCCTTCACTTCCTTCACTGTGACATCACAATGAAAACGCGTCATAAAGCTTGCCAAGCGGGTAGCGGGGTCAGGCACGCCCTCAAACCAAGCTAGTCTGAGCGGAGGCCCTTTGGCTCGACTCGCCTTTGTTTGGTTTTCCATTGTAGAAATGTTGTACCTGTACCTGCTTCCAGGTACTTTTTTCCCTATCACCTCACCTTCGTCGAGGTTCCAAGCCAGCTGAGGGAAACTAAAACCCAACGTGCAAACACGACAGACTGCTGATTGGTCAGAGAGAATATTCACTATTCACTGCATCATCATTGCGTGCGCCAGACAGAGGCCAGCAACAGAAAGTTTTATATTTTACAGTTTTCGTATATGTAATTTCATCACTAAATCCACTTCTGAGAAGTTCTGAGGTGAGAAATCAGCTGTGTAGATTTCGAATATTGACAGTTTTACGAGAAGTGATGGCGGAACAAAAATGTGCTTGAATATTTTCGGAGTTGAGGAGCTCCGCAAGTGGCTGCGGGGGAAGCCTGTACCAACCCGCGGAAGGAGCGTGTGAGGCCGGCCAGCCGCCCGCTCACAGAGCCCTCTGCTCCCGCCATCACACAGACCGCTGCAGCAACAACGGCAGAGCAAAACACAGCTGGAAGGTTTTCATACCGCTTATCTGTCTCTACATTCTGAGGAATGTTGAAATGTTTTAACCGTAGACTATATATTTTAAAAGCTGTGTGGATCGCTGGTGTGTGTCGCATTGTACATTACGTTGCGGCAGTTGTGTGTGGCGTCGCTATGACGACAAGCTACGTACTATCTGAGTATTAGAGTAGAGTCGAGTCTATCGATTTGCGCTATGGTAGCATTTTTCGGCGAGGCAGCATAGATCGTCAGAACACTGGCAACAGTTCAACGTTTAGTCCTGATGGTAAGATGTGGAACAATGATGTTGTGTGGTTGTGGACTTGAGAGTAACTTATACCATCTGTTACGGTCGCAGTCTGAAGCTGCTTTGATTTGGATCACACTACCTTTTTTCTTACGACCCGCCCTTCTCTGCTTCTGATTGGCTAATAGTCCTTACCTGGGAACTGCGCATGTGCAACTCCCAACAAAGATTTTGTACAAGTAAGATGCATCACTCTGTAGCTCAAGAGCATAGCGTACAACACATAGGGTGAAAAGAGGAGCTGCAGCAATGTGCAGTATGAGAAAAATGTGGTGTTTTCTGAAAATTAAACCATGTAAACCTGTTCTGGTACAACCCCTAATTAAGATTTTGAACCTGAAAATTAGCATAATACCACCTCTTTAATGTGTCATTAAAGGTCATCATATAGTCAGGGTTGAAAAATAAATAAATACAAGTAATTAACGTATTCATTACTTGAGTAGTTCCATTACGCTTTATGCTTCTACTCTACTACATTTCAGAGGAAGATTTTGTCTTTTACAGTTACATTGCAGATGCCTTGGGCAAGATACTGAACCCCCGAATTGCCCCTGGAGGATGTTCCACCATTGTATGAATGTTAGTTTCCGTTTGAGCACTTAGGCACAGTGTATGAATGAATGCAGATGTAGTGTAAAAGCGCTTTGAGTGGTCGAAAAGACTAGAAAGGCGTTATACAAATACGGAGCATTTACATTTACATGCAAAACATGTGATCGGTAAATAAAATCTGATTGTTATAGAATAAATTACCCAACAGTATATCAAGCAGTTAAAAGTAGCTTCACCTTACCCCGCTAGAACATTAAAATGCTGCTTACACTACACATTATAATAATAATCCAATAATATAACATAATATAATAATATAATATAATATTATCACAACACTGACTGTATAATGCTGCATAATGAGTGATGTAATTAAGTTTAATAGTTATAGTACATGTTACTTGTAATTGGGTATTTTACATCGTAGTATTGCTACTTTTAGTAAAGAATCTGAATACCTCCTGCGCCACTTAATATAGTGGTAGGATTACTTACTGATGAAAACCTTTGAAGTTTAAGGGGCTTAATTTACCATGAAACAAAGGGCCCACCTGATAACCTGCACTGCACTTCAGCTTTCATCCTCCACTGTCTCCTGACAGCCAATAGTTTATGTACAGCCACACATCTGCTGAGTCACTTCTGTGGTAACAAAACAGACATACCTAATAATGTTACCTCAGACTGTGCACATAGTGAAACACATATATGTCTCCTCTTTTTGCACTTAGGACAAAGACTTTTAGACCAAATATGTCACAAACGACCTAGCAACAACATCTGGCACCACTGTCAGCAGATTTGTAAGAAAACTGCGGAAATAATGATTAAATGAATGACTAAACAATCTGGACAGAAAAGAAAATACCTGACATGAAGTGATGTGGTGCAGATGCAAGAAGTGAGGATCTGAATTTTCTTATAGCACCACTACTATGTTCACATTTGTTGTTCTGAGTGAACTATTGTCCAAACCATTGAATGGACTGATGTAAAATTTGCTACAGATATTAAATGTACCTAAAGGGTCAATTCTAATGATTTTGGTGATCCCCTGATATTTCCTTTAGTGCCACAAGAAGGTCAATGTTTTGAGTTATTCAGTTAAATAGCTTGGCAAGTGTTGGATGGATTGGCCTTGATGGTCCCCAGATGGTGTATTCTAATAACTTTAGTGATGCCTTGGCATTTCCTCTTGTGCCAAGAGTAGGTTGACATTTTTGGGTCAAAGTAAAATGGATGGATTGCAATAAAATTTGATATCCACACATATCCACAAGACCCTTTAATTTTGTCACCATTCCTATGCTTTCCTATTCTGTAAATATTATGTACATTAGTTAATGTGCAGTTATATATTCCTCCCAAAATTACATGATTGATTGTATGTCGTTAATATTTATGCAATATATTCATATTTAGTGCAACACAGCAGGTTTTTTTCTTTGCAAGACACATTCTGCACTAAAATAATTCATTTGGACATATTTTAAATTTTTACAGCCAGATGTAATTTGTTTCCAGGGAACTGGTGACAGCATATGCAGATGAAGCTATTTTTGTTTAGTCAGAGTGCAGCAGCAACAGAAACTATTCTGCACTTCACCTGCTCTGATTTAATCTCATTTAATCGAGAACTGAAGTTCAACACCGGTTACTGAAACCACATGATGATCTTGTCCACAGTGGCAGCATTGACACTTCCTCATAATGAAGTATTGACTTGAAGGAAATGATTAATAAATGTGACTTTGAAATGCTTGGGGCAAAGTCATCCGTCTTTAATGACCTTATCACATTGACTTCACAGGTAGCCAAACCTAGTATACTGGATCATTACCCTCTTCATAGATTGTGTAATTGCCCTTGAAAATTGGAAATTGTATAATTGTCTTTATTCTTTCATGTCCAGTACCATTAGATGGTTCCAGTGTGAAAAGTACAAAGAATGATTTATAACCTGGTCAAACGTGAGATTAAGTCATGGACAAGGTATGATTCATGCGCCATTTATCAGATTGCTGGTATACATCAGTAGGGAGGACAAAACTGTATAAACATCGGCTTATCTGTGACAAAGAAATGGACAAGAAATGATGTGGCCAACCAATTTTCGTTCACCTGTGCAAGCGAAATAGAGCGTTAAAAAAAAAAAAAAATCTGACATCATATATGTCAGGGGAAACCTGGAGAAAGAAGGATCATGCAGATTCCAAAGGTCTGATGTGAACATGAAGACTTTCTCTTTTTCCACTACCATCTCCCTGAAAGGTCCAAAGCTCTCCGGGATCCCAAACTGGTCAGCAATGTTAACAACATTTAAGACTTTATTTTCTCTCTCTCTCAGGGATGTTGTCCAGCTGTCTGATGTGGTGATCCAGTTCAGTGTCCTGAATTTAAGAAAGCCAGGCAGTGTGTTGAGAACTCAAGGGTCTCTCTGACATGTTGTGTAAGTAGCCAGGCCCTTTGATGGATGACTCTTATTTTCTTGTCAACCTCAGACTACTTTTATGTTTATCTTGATATCTTCTTGATGGGCTTTCATTTATCCAGTACAGACTGGACAGGACCGGAAGGAAGGGAGGGAGAGCGAGAAGGAGAGAGTCAATCAAAGAGTGACAAAGCGCAAGGGAGCATTGCGTCGAGAGACAAACAGAGGCAGGTGGACAAAGAGGAAGAGTAAATGAGAGACCGCAGAGACAAACCTGCAGTAATTAAATTAAACATGAACTGTTGTAGGTCTCACAAATGGCAGAACGTGAATGAATCACCATTTTCTTCAAAATTTTAAACAACTGAGCCTCGGCAGACACCAAATTTGGTATTCACTCCCTTGACCTTCATTTGACTCACACAGCATCTGATTCACCTTCACTGTTGGGAGCCCTGCCAGCCAGAGATCACGGGCGGTTCACATTTTTTCTCTGTGTAGCCATTACTCCTTTACTTTTGGCCAACAAGCATGGTTGGAGGAGCTCTCATTTTCTCCAAGTCATTCTGTGGTATTCATTTGGGCCCTGTGGTTGTTAGTTACTTGATGAGCAGCACTCCCCCCGATCCACCCGGGGGAAATTTAACCACCTCACATTGATTTATAAGGCCTTCCATCAACTGACCTTAAAAGTATCTTGAGCATCCTTGGGAGTGTTCCCTAAAACACAGAGTGTGTTGTCTCACTGTCTTAGAGTGAGACAAACTGGAACAAACACTCTGCGTTAGGACTATTGAACTAGTTTAGGCCCTCAACTCAGGGTCTTATAGTTTTTTTTCGCTTTCCATGTTTGTTTCTATTTATAGTACTTTCTTGATAAAATACGAAAGGCACAATAATGGGTCAGTTTATTAGCCTTAATATACTACCGCCAATGACATGCTTGCATTGCATACTGTGTTGTGTTATTGTCCACATTGTAATTGTAAACACTCACAGAACACCACTAATGAGAACATTTAATATCTTGCTATGAGTACAGATTTCCATCATTGCATATCCCAGTGGGATTGACACACTGACACAAATTCTGACTATTCAGTGAAGAATGATAGAAAATAATTATTTGTCTAACGGCTTACATGTGTGAGAATGACAAATGATAGTGTGTGAGTTAAGCTTAACATGATTCAGATATATAGTGCAACACCATTTTTATGAAAATGTTCTTTCTGTAATTTCATTATTGCTTCACTTCTCAGACTCTGACATTTGCATTGATTGTTTTGTCACAATTTGGAGCATCATTCAGTGATGGAATAAGCTTTATTGTCAGAAAGACGGTCCTGCACAAATCTCATTAAACATTGAAATGACCAAATTGAGAGACAATTTAAGATTTTAAATCCTTACGTTTTCACTACAGATGAGCAGTGGTTAAAAGATTTTATTTTATTTGATTAGACTGGAATGGTCAATATCAAAGCAGCATAGGCCGAGGTGTCTTGATGTTTAATCTTTAGGGTCCAGCTCCAAAAATGGATAAATTTGAAAGATGCTTCTTTCAGTAGATGCTGCCTGCTTCCTAAATGCCCACTTATGTCAAACCTCACACTAGTGTTGTAGTACTCGAGACTGGTCTTGGTCTTTAGACCGGTCTTAAGACCACTTTTTGATGGTCTTGGTCTCGTCTCAGACTCGACCGCATCTGTACTCGGCCTTGTCTCGGTCTTGTACATTCTTTTGCATTGTCTGATTTATTTTTTAACATCCTAACTTTGATTGGATGTAAAACATTTTGCTTCAAATGCAACCAATAACCCCAATTAAGAGATGTGACAGCAGAGAGTGGACACTGAGTGATGCGCCTCAACTTCTATGGAAAATGTACATATTAAATAGGTATCTCTGTATGGCTATAAGCACTTTATTTCAAGAGAGCCAATTCTGAGTTTGAATACACAGTTGCAGATCAAATATGAATGATCAAATGTGGAATAACGTTATATATTTGTTAAGACTTACCCAGAAAACCTAATACTTGCACAAAAAATTGCATTGAATAAATAATGATAATTATAGTGATATCATTTTCCTCAATAACAATATAACAAATGTTAAATAAAGGTTTGATTTAATTAATTTGAATCACACATTAATTAGCACTTAATTTTTCTATAAAGCATTATTATATATATATTATATTTTGTTGAGGAAAAGGGACTGAAAAAAGATTTTATCATAATAGTTTTGAATGTTCTACCTCAGATTTGTGAAGTGATCCAATGTTTGGCATCAAGTGTTTGTTCTGACCAGAAAGAAAAGTTAAAAACACATTCCATTTCCATCTGCCTTTCAATTTGAAAGAAATTATTTGATATTTATCGTGTAACTTATAGATATCGAATGCTATGACATTTCTTATCTTGATAACATTTTTGGCCATGTCGCCCAGCTCTAGTGGATGGTAAACATAGAAAAGGAGTGTTGAATAAAGATACTTAAATTGATTTCAGCTCTTACTGTTTGTATTTGGGTGTTTTGGGAAGGTGGATCTTTCAGAGCAATTTGAGAAGTACCTATGATCTCGTTCCACATTTTATTGTGTCATGTAATGCGGGGAACTGGTCTTGGTTTACTCAGTCTCGCTCTCCCTCGGTCTTGGTCTCGACTTGGTCCCAGCCCCTAAAAGTCTTGGTCTTGTCTCGGTCTCAATAAACTGTGGTCTTGGTCTTGACTTGGTTTCGGTTTGGGTGGTCTTGACTACAACACAAGCTCACACCTTCAGGTTGTAAATTGAGAAATTTTAAGTCTCAAGTCCTTATGACATCATCAGGGTAATTTTTCAAACTTTGGAAAGCTCCTCCAGAGCCACAGGGCACATTATACAACTGTTCTCACAGACTGAGTAGTACGCCACGTGAAGAGAAAACTGAATGAAGAAGGCACAAAATACAGCATCAACATTTTCAATTATGACATTACTAGCAACTTGACGTCCCTGACAACAGCTCTCATGACAAAGCCTTGACAAATCAAGCCATAAAGTTAAATTGGTAATAAGATCAGACATAATGAAAAGGTTTTTCATTTCCAATATTATTAACAGTAAAAATATCACTGATGTGGCATTTACTTCTAGGCTAACAAAAAGAAAATAAGCTTAATTTAGGATCTACTTCAGGGGCTTAGCACAGTGCACATCCTTCCTTTGGTCTTCAGAAAGTAATATTGAAAAGCTATAATGAGAGTACAATAGTGATGCACAACAGAGGGTCCTTTATTCTCCAAGTGAGCTGATTTGTTTTGTACAAGAGACAGACATCAGCTGTACTGTGTATAGAGACAATGACCCATGTAACTGATCTCATGTCACCCTGAAAAAATTGCAAATAATGAAATCATCAGATGCTCAAGCACGTAGATATTACACTGAAATCGCTACGTAAACAAATTTCACGCTTTGCAGGATTATTTGTTTTTTACTGAGCTCAGCTTCTGTTGCTCAAATCCACACACGATCATATTCATATTGTCAGCTTTTAAGCGGTGGTCTCTGTCCTGAAAGATTCATTTTGTCAATGCAATGATAAAAGAAACTGTTTGCTCAAATGTTATTTGTCACTAAATGTAACTTCTTTCAAATAACATGTGGAGTTTTAAATAGTCATTATATAAAAAAATCAGAATGCATCTTTAAGTTGGCTTGTTAGAGGTATTTCTCATGTAGACACTAGTCTTGCTACTTGAGCCTTCAGAAGTTGCGTTTTTTAATTAATTCACTTATCAACTATCATTAGCATTTTTTTATTGCCTATTTGTGAATGACTTGTAACTTTACATAAAAATGACCACACACCCACTTTCTCTGTCTGTTGGAATAACCACTATTCTCCTATGTGAGGAAATAGGGTCGGATTTTCTGCATGCGTGCTCTCGAGCATCTTGCCTACTGATTCTGAACTTACAGCAAACAAAATGGAGTCAACAATAATGCAACATAACAGTGTAGGAAAACAACCCATTGGAGGATACATTCAGTACAGTAACATTACTCACTGCTGTCTAATTTTTACAAAGTGTGGCAAGAATCTCATTTATAATCAGTCTAGCTTACTAACCATTTTCATTTTCATCCAATAAATTAACCAATTAACTATGCTAACATTGCCTCCCTGGAGAAAGATACACCACGCTGACATATCATGTTGGTTAAATGCAGTTAATGAAGTGTTATCATACCAAGCATGGATTAGTTCAACTTCAAGCTGATAAAAATATTACTACTACCCAAGTACCAGCCTTTTGTTTGATGCAGTCTCTGTCATGTCTGCTTTGGCCGATGCTGACTCCTCGCTCATGAGTTCTAGCAAACGCAGTAGCACAACGCTTGGAAACGTATTGGTTGCAATCCCTAACCTCAGCACTTGAGGACTGCATTTATTGCAATTGTTAATGGTAGTTTATGTAATGTAATGGAAGGTCCTCATAAGAACAGATACATGGGTGCACAAGACATTATAGGTGTATCTATCTTTATTTTAACAGTCAGGTCTGTCCAGGTGGAAGAAATGCGATTCACGCCTTGAACCAGTGAGAACAAACAGCTGTGAGATCTAAAACAACACTGTTGTCCTCACACAGTCTCAGCTTGCCCTCATCTGCCATATAAATCCCATGAAACTGCCTCCTCCTGACACCCATGTGCTCATCAGCTGCAGAATCTATGTGCTTCACACATCCAGAGAGGCCTTTACTGCCAAAGACCACAGCCATTATTCCCCTGGTACAGCCTGTGTTTCGATGGTGGCAGGGAATCTCACGGTAGTTGGCTGTTGACTCAGAGTGCCTCTCAGATTGTTTCAGTTCAGCTGGGCTTTGAAGGGCACAGTGCCAGTGTTTCATAAAACAGCAGTTTGGAGTCTCAGTGTAGTTTACAGGGCAATGGAAGAGGGAACAACAATCAATTCAACTACTCTAAATGAACAGCAGTTTTATTATGTCAATTTTCAAGGTGGAAGATGGAAGAGGTTTTAGACATCACAGCTTAATATGTTTTGATGCTTTGGTGCAGCAAAAACCTTCCTTAGACAAGGACGTTATCAGACTTTGAATTACACAGGGACACAATGTTTAATTTTCCATTTCCTGTTGTGACACTGATTCCACACAAGTTAGAAAGTCTATCTATCTATTTATCTATCTATCTCTATTCAGGGTGCGATTTCTGTAGAAAACAGAGGGGGGAATGTTTTTTTCCCCATGGAAATACCCTGCCCCACCTCCGCCCAACAGCAGTTGAACTGAGGATTGATTGCAAAGTTTAAAAAAGTTTTCTTACACTGTTTATTATTACAGTAATAAATACAGAGCATTAAGATGATGATAGATGGAGAAACATTTTGAGCAATATATATAACTGTCTCTGTCTTTACTCATTGCCATTGATGGCAACATTACCCAACACCATTGCTCTAAAAGTTGCTCCGTGTATCATTAGCTTTAGATCACGATGCAGAGCTGCAGTGAAAATGCAAAAAAGACAGATGCATGCTGTGTTTAATTCTGAGGCGCAGTGAGTGGGAAAGCGGTGAGTGACTGATTTAAAAGCCATCACTTTCAAGAGTGTCATTAAGTGAAACACCATAGTGTGTGTTTGGGCACATTAGTGGATCAGGGACACTGGGCTGCTTGTCATCATAGAAACAGATCATCAGATTGTAATGTTTAATGCAGCTTCAGTAATATTGGCTGCCTTCTCTTCGACACACAGCTCCGCTGTTCACCGGAGCAAAGGTCTCGTGACTGTTGATAGGCTATTGTTCGTGATTTGTAACCAATCAGCCATGGGCGGGACATTAAGCAAGACTCCAGAGTGGTGATTTCCTACAGACAGAGATGCAGCGGCATCAGAGCCAAAGTAGTGCATTTTCAAATAAATTGAAACTACGGATCGAACCGAACCGTGAGTTTGTGATCTATCTATCATCTATCTATCTATCTATCTATCTATCTATCTATCTATCTGTCTATCTATCTTGCCAGCTATCTAGCTAGCTGATTACTATCTAGCTATCTAGCTAGCTATTTTCTGATACTGAAAGTCAGTACAAACAAAATCTAAACCACAGGAAACGCTTGAGAAAATATTCATTTTCTTTACCTGCTTACTTCTCTTCAGGAACAAGGCGTAGCCTAAGCACACAATGGGCATGATGAAGATTTTACTCTCTGGACAGCATCCATCACAGCACTAATACAGGTAGACATACTATCACTTACAATCACATTTATACCAATAGGCAATTTCAAGGCTGTCTTTTTATCTTGGGAGGAAAGTGAAGAGAAGCATACAGAGGAGTTCTGAACAGGAGGAGAACATGCAAACTCCATACAACATGGCAGGAGCTGATAATAGACCCTCGTACTGTGAGCTCTTAGGTGAGAGATAATCACTCATGTGCACTTTTATCACTGCTGAAGATAAGTTTGTTGTGTTGTTGCAGTAAAAATATGCTGTAATGCACATCTAGGGTGACTTACAGTTTTTCAGAGTACACAGTTCAAAATTGATTTACAATTTATTTTCACTTTACATTCCAAGCCTCATGTCACCTTTGACATGTAGAAGAACTCTGACCTTGAATCTCTCTGCCAATCATCCTGGCCTTCAGCGACTTTCTTTGAGCATAAAAAGACACCATTAATCTTGTGTCTCACCTGTCAGACACAGGGGGGTGTTTGTGATGCAGGCTATTTGACCAACACTCTCCCAGTCTCCAAGGATGCATATTGTTACTGTTGCAGCTTTGACATTTCACCCTACAATGCACAAGCTCTCATATTACTGCGCAGTAGTTCTTCAACACACTCACGCTGTTCTCTTAGGTTCATTTAGGGTGTGTCAAACAGATACCTCTCTGTTGGTTTTACTAAATCTTCCAAAAAACCTACACTGAACAAAGACACATTTTAGAACTAATATAAGGTTTTAAGAGCAGTATTATTGGGGGTTGGGGTCACCGGGGTCCAGTTAGTTCCCGGTTAATGCCAAGAGTTTCTTTCTTATTACAAGATACGAGGTAGATTTATATGTCACATTACAACAGGTTGTAAAGTGAAGATGAGTTTGTAACTTCCTTCTACTACGTAGCAGACAATATACAGTAATTAACAGTAAAAGCAATTATAAAAATGGTAAACAGAAACAAACTATATTCAGTGGAGCAGTGCTTAGGATGAATTTGAGCTTAAAAGTCTGATAGCTTCGGGAGAAAAGCTGCTCTGCAGTCTGGTGGTGCAGCAGCTGAAACTTCTATATCTATTCCCAGAAGGCAGCAGGGTGAACAGGCTGTGGCTGGGTGGGTACTGTCCTTTAATAGCCTTTGGGCTCTGCGTAGGCACTAAAAGATGACAAGAACTTGGCTGGGGAATTTGGCCTTCTTAAGCTTTCTTAAGAAATACATTTTTGAGCTTTCTTCACCAGCGTGGAGATGTGAGATGACCATGTCAGGTTCTCTGTGATGCTGATTCCCAGGAACCTGAAACTGTTTACCTGCTCCACTGATGTAGACAGGAGTGTGTTTCTTTATCTCCTTTTTCCTAAAATTTGGTTTTACTGACGTTGAGCAGTAGGTTATTCGCTGTGCACCACTCAAAAATCAGGATTTTTGATTCCCTCCTGATTTGTGTTTAAATTTGGCTGATGATGGTGCTGTCGTCTGTCACTATCCAGTAAAATACAGAACCGTCCCATCCCATCCCTCTACCCTGCCAGCGTTCCATATTTTTATTTTAAGAAGTTGGCAACCTTAATGCAGGCCCCCCCAGCCTGAAGCTTTACCAGGAACGTGGACTGAAAACTTAATATTTTTTGGTATCCTTAAAGTGAACTCTTTGAATGTCACAGAACCGAGACTGGAATATCAAGTGGACAAAGTGAGCAGATGCCCTTGCCCCAGATCCCCAGGGGAGTCTGAGGGCACCCCAGGTTGGCTTGGTAGTGTGATTCATTGCAAAGTTGTTTTGAAATATGCATTACTATGGCAAAAGCATCAATTGTGGTGAATCCTGCATTTCTTCCATAATTTCGAGGCTGAATCTAGTGAAATATAATACCAAAATCTAATTTGAATATCTTGATATATGAATTCTTGGCCAGAGGTCAAAGTGAAGCTTTCGATTTACCGGTCGACCTACGTTTCAAACCTCTCCTGCGGTCAAAAGGCTTCGGTAATCACTGCAAGAAAGAGATGGTGGATACAAACAGATAAAATGAGTTTTCTTTGAAGGGTTGCTGGGTTTAGAGACAGGGGGAGGAGCAACACCCAGAAGGAACTTGGAGTAGAATTACTGCTCCTTTGCAGTGAAAAGAGTCAGCTGGGGTTGTTCAGAGGGATTACATATCACAGCTGGGCTAGGAGCGCCTTGAGATCCCCTAGTAAGCGCTGGAGGATGTGGCTCAGGAGAAGGACATCTGGACTACCTTGTTTAGTCTGCTGCCACCACGACCTAGACCTGAATAAGCGGCAGATGGACAAAAGAATGGATAGAATGGATGGATATTTAAGTTGACATTTTGTGTACATGGTCCATATTCCAATAGAAATGTGTTTAATCAAATTAGCACAAACTAAATGACATAAGAAACCTGGTAGCTAGTATTCCAGCACAGGGGTACTGTTCTGTTCGTCAGCCTTACGGCAAAATAAAATTAAGTTGCTGTGTGTAATTCCCTGTGTGAACTATTTTTGATGTGTACTTGAGCTTAACAGGGTACATAGGCAATGAATGAACATGGGGGTCAACAGAGGCCCACAACTAATTTTTGCCACAGGGCACCCAGCAGGTAATCCATAAGAAAAACACACACATCCACTCTTCCCTTTCTTCCCACTCTGTGTTCACAGTACCAGTGTAAGGCACCAGTCATGAACAGAGTTGTGCGTCTCAAAATAAAAAATAAATATAGATTACAGGCGTTTAAAGACATCCTGCACATAATTGAACGGGCTTACCAAATAATGATCTCCCTGCACAACTGCAATAACCGTGTTTTCCCCAAGCTAAGTCATGCACTGCCAATATTCTGATTTTCAAAACAGCACATAGGAATCCTTGAGGTTATCATAGCACACGTCTCTTTAGGCCTTAAGTCAAATCGATAATGTGCTCTAGTGACGGATTTCTCATTGAAATGACACGGCTTATGCTCACGTGAATTGCCTGTTTCTGCAGGAGAGTGAAAGAGCAGGCTGTCACCAGGCATGAACTTGTGGCAAGGAAGGATTGCTGTTGAACCTGCACATCCTGCTAACCGCCTTTTAAAAACATTTCTCTTTAGGAGACATGGGACTAGAGCGAGCAAGCTTTTAACTGAGAGCCATCAATCTACTCAACATTTCAGTTTTTTTCAGACTTTTCAATCATGAAATTTTGTATTCTGGATTAAAAGAGCTATAATATAATAATATTAATAATCTGACAGGAGTATAATAATTTGATTGCTTCATTGCTTTACCACTTACTACTTCTGTTACACTCCTTTTCATTGTATTTATCTTTTTTTTGCACAAACTGGACAATTTAAAAAAATAGGTCTATTTACTGATATTTCAAGATTATGTTGAGCAGCTATGTATACTGTGCAATTCTTGTATTCATGCAACTCACACACAATGGATGTATTATTTATTAGGGAGTAAAACTGGCATGTATTGTGAGAATAACCATAGTGTACTAAAGAGTACTAGACACTGGACTTGAACATAAAGTACAATAGACTACTTACTTCCGTTCCACCACTAGTAAAACATGATATGTGCGTGTGACAGTCTAAAATGACTATCCGTCTGAAGTGGCTTGTAGACTTCACTTAATGTAAGTACAAGTAGAACTTGCAAAGTACAGCCCCTGAGGAAGACAATTCTTAAAGTACCTTTTGGGCATTTTTATGTCTTTATTACAGACAGTAGAAAGAGGACAATGAGGCAGAGAGATGCATTAAAGGTCTCCAGCCGAACCCCCAGGCCATGGGGGCGCCCTAGGAAGAGAAAAAGCTGTTCTCTGTTACATAATGGGTGACAAAACAAACAAATGCTGACTCAAGTCAGGAAGTTTTACAGTTTAAAGTGTTTACAAGTAAAGTCTTTTTCCAAGGTTGTTTGTGAGAGGTAGACTTTAGTGTACAGCTATACACAAGAGCTCAACCCAGCAGCCAACCGTTTCCATTTGTCTTTAACAACAGCACATAGTGAGAGTACCTCGAGGGTGAGTAGCATCCCCAAGCAAATTGCTTATGTACACAAATGAGGACAAAGAGACAAACCACACATATAACTCAAAAGAAAACAATGACAAAAGCAATGCAGAATATGAATACAATGAAATCCATCTAATCTGAACAGACAAACTAGAAGAAGAAAAAAATACTTCTTGCATAACAAAGGGCTACAGTAAAAGAGCCAAACCTAAAAGCTTGTGCACATTACAAGACTTTTAGTGTCAGCCGATGACCGTGCCGTTCACACTACACAACTTGCCCTATTGTGAAGGGAGTCTTGAAGTCGTTGTGGTGTTCACACTACGTGACTGATCGGTGACAGGGGGTCACACACACTACACTAAACGAGCTGACCGCGGCTGTGTCACCCGACGCTGGTCTCCAAACCACGTTTTGTCAAGAAAACACACAGGAAGTGTGAAACGGGAAATGACGCGACACTACACATGAAACAGCTGTTGTTTTTATAAAGATAGCAATTACAAAGACAAAAAATATGGGGGAAAGAATAGATTAGCACACACAGGTTGCAGGGATTGTCTGAGCTACAGAGAGAGCTGGAGGTGAGTCAAAAGTGTTTTGCAGTGAAATGTAGCTGCCTGCTCCACCAGCTGCCTGCTCTCATTGGCTGAATGTGGATGTCGTGTCGGCCAACTCTTCCAGATATTTGGCTTGCTAGATATCTGGCTGGCGTCGGCGATGTGTCAGAAATGTGTCAGGTTTTGACGGGTCCATGAGTAGTTCATACATAACGGCTGGTGGCCACCGATCGCTCACTGATTTACCCCTGATCACAGCCTGACGGTCGCCGAGCTCTCTGACCGGCAAATGTCTGCTTTGGGATAGGAATGATTATTAAAACACACACAACTGATGATATACTAAGTCTACTTCTAGGATCTCACAGGAAAGGCCACAGGACAATGCAGGACAAAGAGAGGTGTCTTTAAACATCTTTAAGGGACTGAGGGGAACATGCCTGGAAGGGGGAAGTGTTTTCCACCACTCTTTTATTCTTATTTTACGGCAATGGAAAGCAATTTCCACACAGATCTGAAAATTGCTGGAGCTACATAATTCATCTCAACATGAATCCTTAATTAGGTTTTGTCAAAGTGATGCAGGTTTTACAACGGCATGATCAATCTAAATATTTCACTCCCCTCTGTTTTATTGTTAATTATTTGTGCCAGAGTTGAGTGTTTCATAAAAAGAGTGATTATCATGCGGAAACAGCACTGGCGCTAATTTTAATGTTTTTCTAACAGTGAAGAATGTTTACTTTTATTTCTTTGGTTGTTGAATTGGATGAGACACTACTTCCCTACTGCTTGCTTTGGGTTTTAACCAGCAGGGCTTTGTTTTTTCATGAGCGCTGTGTTCAATATATACCATATACTGTATTATAATTACAGTATCAACCAAGACTTTTTCCTGTTTAGACACCCATATTGAAGGATTATGTAGAAAATAACCAAAAGGAGTCTGTCAAAGAAAATTTCTTCCCAAAGAAGTACGGAGTCAAAGATGTAATGAATCGATTCTTTATACGTGGCCGCGGAGAGAAAGATCACGGTTCTCTCTGGACCTGTGCATTTTCCCTTCTCAAATACAAACAAGTACAAAAACAACAGACAATAGTAACTGAAAAACAGGTCGAGTATTAGCATACACTCAATGGCTCTTCCTGAGCTGGCAAAAGAAATGCAAATATATGTATATAACTCAGGATGTTTCTCACTGCTCCCATAGGATCAGCCATTCTCTGTGTGTCTGTTAACATCTCACCCATATGCTTGCAGACATTTACTGTAGACCAGGACCCTTTGATTAGTAATCACTGTTTACCCACAATCACTGTGACCAAGACTTATTTCCCAGAGTTAAATATAATGAGTCCTAAGAATCTGCAACCTAAAATTTTTTTCTCACAAGTCCTTAACTGAGTATGAAATCCTTTATTATTCTTTCTTGACCTTTGAAATAATAGTTTGACAAAACAATCTTTACTCAAGGCTATTATTATTACTAGTATTCATTTTGTCAGCCATTTTAAAATTTAGTCTTAGTCTTAGTCCTGTGTCATATTTAGTCCGCTGTATACTATTTTTTAATCAAGTTTTAGTTGACTAAAAGTCTGGGTATTTTAGTCTACTTTTAGTTATTAACCATCATTTTAGTCTTTTCTAACTCATTAGTATAATTTTGATTAGCATTTTTGTCAATCTGCTCTAATCAAAATAGATTTATCATTTTAGTCTTTATTTCACTCATCTCACAAAGAGATAAATTGTTTAGTAAAATCTCAGTTAGCTTTGTTCTCATTTTTATTGCAAAGGAGACATTAACTTACCTCAATTCCCGGTTTTGATATGCCGCTTCAAGTTCGTAGTGTTTTTTCCAAAAATCTTACAACCACATTGCTTGCTGTCCGTAATTAGGCACTCTGTTTTTTTGTCTGCCTCAGTGTATTTGAAATGGGACCAAATATCTTAGCACCTCTTTTTAGCATGTTGTGTTCATCACCAGAGTTCGCATCCTCCACAGTAACGTTTTCCTCGCACACCAGTAGTCGCCGGGTCGGCCAGCATTCAAAGCACAGGAAGAAAAAAAATACAGCTTAATGAACACACTGTTCAAGTGAAAATTTAGTGGGAGAAAATATGGCCTGTAATATATTGTCTCCTCATTATACTGACAAAGAGAGAGAGAGATTTTATTAGCGTTTTGATTTTATGAATTACATTGTAGTCTCGTCATTTTTCGTCAATATTGCATATTAAGAAAGTCATAGTCAGTGTTGAAGTACATTGTCGCCGTCTCATCATCATATCGTTTTAGTCACGGAAAAAAGGTTGTTGACGAATTTTTTTTTTTCCGTTCCGTCTGACAAAAATAACAGTAATTATTGCTAGCTTTTTCAGGGATTTTCATCCATATCGCATTGTCTTCGTCAAGAGATACAGTTTGCTCAGTTTTCAGGCAGATGCATCTGTTGACAGCAACCTCTAGGATTTCACCACCATGGGACTTTTTGGACTTCTTAACTCCATGACAACTGAACACATGCCATCTGCTTAAGCTAGTTAGTGAACCTTTAGTTGGGATTGCCTCGTCAAATCTATTGTGATTGCCTAAATTCTTAGATTTGCTGTATTTTGTGGCATATCCAACCCTGTATAGAAATGCCATTATATCCAACTAATCTGTAACAGCAAATACATTTAGTAAAAAACCTAAGGTTGATAGTGGTTTAGTTAACAGACTAACCATTAGGGACGTGATTACTTGAATCAACTGAAACCACCAATCTTTCCCTAAACTGAATGTAACCGTATGTGGGACTCAGGATGCAGACCCCAGTCAAAGTCCTGCACTTTGTGTGCCCACATCGCACTTTCTGCTTTGGAAACAATTCTGCCACAGAACATAATTCAGGCAGCAATTACCTTTCCTCAAATTTTATTTTTGAAAGAAAATTTGTACTGTAAAAGTAATTTCTAGCAGACAGAGTCCATGAAAACTGACCAAACATCATCCATAAAAAGCTAGTAAGTGGACTTTGAGTGAGATCATTTCTAAATTCTCGTATTTATTGTCTATATGCAACTATATGCAAGAAGTGTTTAAATTCTGTTTTTCCTCTTTATTTTTCCACTCTGCTATGATTAATTCAGCTGATTAATGCTCAATGACCACTTTAACATACTTCAAGTGTCTCGGAGGAACCTGTAATATATTCCTATACATGAAACTCACCATACGGGATTATTGATTCGAGTATTACAGAAGCACAAAAGTGTTACCAGCGTGATCCAACAGATCCATTTGCTTTGGGCCCGTAGGCGGTGGAATATGTATTATGCTTTAAGGAGCTCTGGATATTAGTGAAAGAGAGAGCTTGAGAAATCAGCGTCAGAAGGGAGAATGTCTCTCTTGCTTAACATTGCAAAGTTGGCAAGGATGTGAGGTAGAAAATAGTATAACTTCTCTGCAGCCACAGTGGTACTGAGGGCCACAGTGTGCTGACGCCTGGCAATTCTGCAATTATCTTAGCTGAACCTTCTGAGCCAACCAAGTATCCCGCACCATTGTGATTTTCTTTTCATCACAGATGCAGGGCACAATATAGCTCCCATTTGATTCCTTGGCAAAACAGCATCAACAGAGAATACTCTACAACTTCAGGTTTAGCTATCTCTGTGCATTTACAGTTTGCCTAACAGCTTTCCATCCAGCTCTCTCCCTCCCTCGGTCCCAACCCTGCCACCTTAATGCTGGGTAAGGGAACTTAAAATGGCTGATGGGAGATTTTAAGAGGTTTTGTGGTTGAAAGAGAGAGAGTGTGTGTGTGTGTGTGTGTGTGTGGTGCATACGGGTATGGGCTCTTCCTCTGGAGAAAGCATCGCAGAGCTGTCAGCACCTTGATGGATGGTTTGGTAACATATGTCGATCTAGCAAAAACGGCCAGCCGTTACTCATTTCAACTGTCTGGTCTGCATTCTGGAGGAGAAGCTAAGGAGGATAAGCTAAGGAGGAGCAGGTAGAAAAATAGGAAGTTATTGAACATCCAGATACATGCTGGGAAAAAGTCAACAGGATGGAGATTTGGCTGAAAACAGTAGTGAAATGCTCACTTCTGGGAACTCCAGATCTGGTGTCCAGTTGATCATATGAGGTCAGGGGTTAACACTGGACACAATTAGCCATGTATCATTAATTACATATAAATGCAGACGATTATGTCAGCAAAAACTTTTTATTAAAGAACTGATAAAATCCCTCAAATCTGTTTTTCCTTCAAACTTCCTTCCCTTAGCAAAAAGCTCCATGTGCACCATCAAAGCCTGCAGTTTCTGTGACTTCTTTGAGGATTCCAAAGGTCATTTGTGCTGAGGAGCACATCTTTGAGAATAATTCTGAATTGTGAGGGGAGGAGTGTTTCCAAAGCACAACAGACACCCTGAGCTCTTGACAGGTGACATTTTCAAAAGTGGCAGTCATTTCACTCTGACTTTCTGTCAGTTATACATACATCTCTTTTCACCTATTATATGCAGTGACCTTTTCTCATCTATCCGTCTTTTTGCCTTTTCTCTCAAACTGCTACATGTAAGTATCAATGCCATGTGCATCATGACTAAACAGTACTGCACTTAAAGAGGTCATATTATGCTTTTTGGCTTTTCCCCTCTCCTTTATTGAGTTATATATCTTTTTTTTTTAATGTAATAGGTTTGCAAAGTGAAAAAGCCCAAAGTCCACATCAAAGGGAATTACCATTTCCCATAGAAAACACTGCCACTTCCACTTACTACTCTGAAACTCTTGCTCCAGTCTAGGTTGCGAAGCTAGAACAGCCTAACTGAAGCCGTGATTACCGGCTTGTAAGCACCCGCCGTACTCTGCTTCTGATTTGCTAGTAGTCATGGTGTGGCTAGATGCTTCACTCTGTAGCTAAAACAGAGCGTTCAACAGACAGCGTGAAAAGAGTTGGTGCAGCAATGTACAGTATGACAAAAATATGGTGTTTTTTGATAATTAAACCATGTAAACCCATTTTGGTACAACTTCTAAATACATTTATGAATGAAGCATAATATGACCACTTTAAAGGGTAAGGTATTTTTTATTATTTTTGCAACATGGACCCTATTTTCAATCCACTAAAGTGCTTGTTTTTGCCACCGACATGCTCAGATTGTTATTCTAAGTGACAACATTATGGAAAGGATCCCTACACAGTAGACCTTTTTTAAAAGAGTAGGATCCTTTTTGTTTTACCAGAAACAGTCACTTTATCGCACTTGTCAAAGACACCACACTCCCTTGACAATTCTTTTTTTACCTCTCTGGTCTGGCTTTGATAAGTGGCTGTTTCTGTTTAAATATAAAAGAATCTTGTAATCTGTAGAGATCCTTTCCACAGTGTTGTCAGACCCTGTCTCAATTCTGCCAACTGCAGCACATTCACTCAATACTAGACCAATTTCAATTTTTTTGTCCCAATTAGTCACATAGAAAAAACATTCAACTGAGCCTTTAAAGAAGGGACATTCTGGCACTATTTTTGGTCAAAAATCTGATTTATTTTCTCTCCCGTTTGGCTGCAAATCAGAGCAAGTGCTGTAAGTAAAGAAGATGCTTTAGTGAAGTGATGCCCAAACTTAACTGTTCACCTCGAGAGAACATTTATACTGCCAACTATGTTTTTCACAGATGCAACACTAATTGGCACTCAAGATAGCACGTGTGTACTTTAAATCCACTATTAAGACAACCTGGGTGGTTGAAAACAGGATATTGTGACAAGTCTGTGGAAGGGAAGCCAGGTGAAATGATCCTCCAATTAACAAACTAGTGTCTACTTCATGCTGCAGAATGGATCCTGAAATATTTTATATGAAATATGACAATAATGAAAGTTTCACTCTATATCCTAAAGGCCTTGCACATCCACACAGGTGTTTTTCGTTCTTATGGCTGATTAGAGCTCTGCTCAGGTTGAAAGTGGGTGGAGCTTTGAGGAGCTATCTACATGGGGTCACCAGACTCCATATATTACAGAAGATGCATCTCAATTCTCTTTTTTTGACATTTTCTCACTCCTCGCTTGAACCGTAAGTAGTTTAGTCTGGCCCACCATCTTGCAAGCCATCCCAAAGCTCTTATTTGTGCTCTGAGTATCAAGGATCGAGGAGGGATCTCTGCGGAGCCGTGAGTAAGGATTCATGAGGGCAACTTTTACGGGCTGACACGCCCCCTTATTGGACATCAGTTGTTGATTTGATGCTGCAGCTGATCAGACTGAACTGATCCATCACAACACGGCTGGAGTTTCAAACCGGAGTGATGCCAGATAACAGATCAAACTTAAGTGTTTCACTCCCTTGTCTATGATATTATTCACCATCTAGTTAAAAATCTCTGTTCATTGTAGGTCTGAACAACAAAAGGACCACAAACATTTTTCTTCATTTATTAGAAAGATTTTTCTTCTTATGATCTGTTATTTCCCACATTAACTTTTATTATGGATACAATTAAATTCAGAGGGAGCCTATCTGTCAGCAAGAATACATGTTTTACATGCAGTAGTTTAACATAATTTCCATTGGGTCACATATGAGGCTGGTCATTTCTGAGCATCGGCTTTGATATGAGTTACATCATTTTAATTTCCCCTTAAACATTTAGCCTGATAAATCATTTGTGTTCAAAAGACACCATATTCATATTCTGGTTTATTTAGTAATTAATTCACAATAAGAATGTCAATAAATACAGATACAGATAATAAATAATATAAACACATTACATGCCAGTAGAAATGATCCTGTGCCTCCGGGCAGTACACAGGATAAATACAGAATGCAGGTTGTTCTTCATGTGTAGGTGTTTTTTCAACAGGTAACAGCTACAGAGAGAAAACATTTTGCTGTGGTGGTGATAACTGTTTGCCTTTATTAGTATCAGCACAGTGTGCGATAAAAACTCTATCAGAAGTCTCTACAGCTGTTAGAGCCAAAATCATAAATGGACGCCGTTTCACGTGACAGTTCAGAGAAAAGGACGTCTCGTTTCTCTAAAAACATATTTCCTTGTTTCTTTTCTCCTCGCATAGTCTCTCCTTGCATCCCCGGTGGGAGGAAGTAACTGTGCATTCATGTGGTGTCGGAATAAACGGAAAAATTATTTCTCAACTGGGAGAATTCAAGTAAACACTACCTGAAGTCAGAACAACAACTTGGAAAGTCTGAGAAAATTCTGTCGAGTTGTTGACGTCCTACACATAGAAACGTTTGATTAATGGTGCAAAATCGCATATTGCACATACATTTTTTGCTAACATGTCATTTGTGATATAGTATTAGGTTACAACAGTTAGTTTGCTGTCCCAACTCTGGGACAAAACCAGTATATCTGTCTCACAAAGAAAAATCTTTGCTGAACTTTCTATAGTTCTCGTGTACTTCAGTATGTAGATCACCGGGACAGCTCCTCTTTTCAATTAATCCTACCATTGTTTGATCGGATGGAGGAGGAGGAGGAGGAGGAGAATGGATTCAATGGTGCGCTCCCTTTCCACCTCCCCCCTCATACTGTACATCTGTCTGGACCCAACTCCAGTATTTCATTACTGCTCTACCAGCTGGTGACAACCTCCATTCTTACATGCAGGCGACACCCAATAATGTCACTCCTGATAGAGACACCCTGGATTTTGCATATTCAGCAAATGCTCCTTGCTAACGAACTTAATAAATGAGATGCCACATTTTTGCCGCCTTTTCATGCTTTCGCTGAGCTGACATTCCACTGCCTTAAGGTGAGTGCTCGTAAAATCGCTTCCTCCGTGCCGCTCGACACCTCTATTTATCCCTTTTATCTTCAGTCCAGTCCCTCCGCACGCTGGATGAAAAATGGCAACGAGTGCACTGGCTGCGAGGAGGTGAAGAGTGTCCTCCCTCAGTCTGTCACTAATGCTTCATTAGATATTTGGCGGGGCCATTCATCGCTGTTATCGCCTGGCCACAGCATACCCCTCTACCACCTACTCCTCACACGTACATTCATACACACATGCATTATTAGACATTCACATAGCTGACACAGTCATGTACTGTACACCTTGATGTATGCACAGACACACAAACACCCGATTTGACTACTGGCCATACGGCACTGCGAATAACTTTACCTGCACCATAAGTATTGCTTTCTGTAGTTCAGATTTCTGAATTTCAACATCCCCTGCAATTCTTCACTACAGTAATTATTCAACTTGCAAATATACTTGGACACACACACTAGTGCTATCAATGACTCATTGGACTTCAATGTTGATTAATTCCTGTGCTGGTTGCACTGGAGAGGACTGTTTCATTACCTGACTTCAGTGGTTCAACACATCGATTAAGCCATTACTCTGATTAGGGGATGAATTAAATGCTCTTACGGTGCTTCTCTCAGCATCCATTTTAAATCTGCACTGCCTTGTGTTATAACCCATCAACTCAGAGCATGCTAACTTTGAAAAAGAGCTTCATTATGTGTGTGAAGTCTGTCCCGACACTCATTAAAGTTAACATAGCAGTTGTATTTTTTTTTTTTTTTAAGTTAATTGTTGTAATGACCACTGGAGCTGTTTCTTCAGGTTGTTGCTGCAAAATGCCTATACACAAGCAGAACCTGTACAAAACATAATTTCTCTGGTGTGTAATCAGCCAGCTCAGTAAAGGTTTGTGTTCTTCTATACCCATCTAGTATATTTACTGTAGTCGAGATAAGACTAAGACTATTTTTTTGGTTCTTGCCATTTGTAATGTCAAAGCAAGCCATGTATTTTGATAAGTGTGGCCCAACACAAATGATTTGTCTTTGTAGTTGAGAAAGAGAACATAAAAAATTAATTCACTTATTTTACATCAAGGCTGTGTACACACAAACATACATAAGGACACAAATAATACTTTTGAAATCTATCTTATTTTTGTATTAGGGTGTAAATGTTTTATGTACGCTTTTTTTAAATAGGCCAGTCATACTTTTACTATCTTCATCAACAAAACAGAAAGGAGGAAAGAGCATGCACGCTGTTTGTGGCTATAACAACGCTGTAGTGTCCACGATACCTCCTGTAGCCAATGGAGAGCCGGATCAGTGGTGATATGTGCGCAAAACCAAAAGAATGTTTCACAACGATTAGTAGAGTTATATAATGTTTTATGCTATTATATTATTAGTCTAATTTTCAGGACAAACAGGAGTCTGGACAACTGCTCGTAATTTTTCAGGACATCTGATCACCTCAGCTGGATAATTTTGTTACCTTTTAACAGAACCAAGTTACCTGTTTCCCCGTTTCTAGTTGCTATTCTAAGCTAAGAAGGTGGTGACAATAGCTTAATTTATAGTATACTGTACTTTTTATTGATTGCCTCATCTAGTTCTTGGCAAAAAAGTGAAAATGCATATTTCCAAAAATGTCGAACCATTCATTTAAGGAGGACATGAAAAAATTACCATACAAACAACAATAAAATATTTTTGCTCTTACCTTTTAGTATATATTTTGTTTGTTGTTTGGGACCACCATGCAATACTACTGCTTCACTCTTCAGAATTATTTTAAGGGCAGCTCAACAGTAAAAAAGGCAAATCCAATTACCTCTACCCAGATATTTTTAGGTATTTGCCACCTTATATCTGAGTGCCAGCACACAGCAAAGTTTGGGAACAGGAGAAAGTTGAATGTAAGGACATTTAGTCACAGTGCATAATTGACAGGTTCAAATTAAGGTGTATTTGCTATAGGAGTGCAGCTTATTATATTAACTTTGAAGAAGTCACCACTTGTAGTGGTAGGATTCAGGGGTGCAGTTAGTGGTTTGGCACTTCGCTTCCCAGAGTTCACTGCTCAATTAAAAAGTTTGGGTACTGAAACATCTTTTCTCGGGTCTCCTGTTGATGGAGTTTCTGTAGTGGCAGGCCTATCTTTGTTTGTTCAGCTATGGTGGCTGTTTAGTCCAAGTGATCAAGGTACTGTTTAATTCAGACTAAAACAGAAGAACAGACATATTAGGCATGAGGCAGTCTAAAGCAATTCAGCCACATCTCCACCACACTCCCTGGCTGGGTCACAGTGTCCTCTCTCCGCCTCTCCCTGACAGCTCCATATTTCAGCTCCACGGGCATCCACCCTCCACTGCAGGGTTACAGAACAGACATATGGCATGCACACAGCTTTTATTTACTTCCAATTTCTCAGTCCATTCATAACACTCACAGTGCCAGTCATTCAGCCTCCCAGAGGAGAAAAAGGGACTACTCCATAAAGCTGGATTAGATAGCTGGACAACAACCTGCTGTACATCCTGCAACCCAGGTTAGCATCAGTAAAACAAAATCTCAACATGAATGACTTAATCATGTCCCTAAACATGCATGTAAATGATTCATTATAATAAACAACATTTGAAAACACTTATTTAAGGTATGTGTGAAGAACCCTTTAAATACAACACAATGTCATGGAATGGCGGATAAATAGCACGCCACATTTAAGGGCATTTCGGCGTGCCGTGTCAATGCCGAAATGGGGGGGGGGGGGCAATCTCAATGCTAGCATCGTTAGCTAGCTAGCTAGGTGCTCAAACTTTAACGTAGCTAACGCTATGTAGCTAAAGTTAACAACAATGTAGAGTTAAATAAAAACCTAAGACTAATGTTGTGTAATTCTTGTTTCACCAGGGAACCGAACGCCGTTTTCCTGGGTCTGGGACCAACGTAGTATCCACCCAACCATACCACCACTAACCTACTGTCGGACTTTCATGGCTATTTATATCCCACACACACTGATTTTACCTATGACAGTAGGCATAAAATGGCATGCGTTTCTGCACAATTGAAGTCAATGTAGTCTAAACTGCATGAAATGACACGCGAGATGCAACAAAATGCATTGGAATACCACGCCAAAGGGCCTCTGTGAGGGGGAATTGATTTACAAGGATGTGGAATGAAAAATATGGCTGTGTTTATTGTTATACCTTGCCTTATACCTTTATGTAGATGGCTTATTGATCCATGTCCACACAGTGTGGCTATATTTTAGGTGCTTCCTTCAGACAGCTACATTTTCACACTTGCTTTCAATGTCTAATCAAAAAGAATTAGTGGACAGGAGGTGCAACCATGTCATTATGTGAAACACAATGGGATGTGAAAGGATAGGTCACTGTAATTAGATTTTTATGTTCTTGTACTTAAATCAGGAGCGTCCAATACAGTGAATAGATGGGAAAGTTTGTCTGATGGATACATGGTTCACGTATGAGTATATGAAACACTTTAGCATTTTACCTGTAATCTTGGTGCAGTAGGGCAATACATATATTAGCACCTTAGCACATGCACTTTACACAAACCTCAGTTCAGTAGAGCAATGTGCAATAACCACACTAGCACTTCAGGACTTGCACTTTAATCCATGGCACCGTTGTCAACGTCCTTTTTCATTTGTTTTTATGTTTTGTGAAGGACTACACCATGTCAATGTCTTCTCAGGTTCTTGTTGATGTAATGTGATATGTTTTGTGATTTGTGATGTTTTTTATGAAGCAACAATGCGCTGTGCCCAAGCCAAATTTCCCTTCAGAGACAATGAAGTTTAATCTTGTACCTAAAAAAAATTTAATTAACTAAGCAAACAAACAAAATAAACAAAAATTGAGTAAATCAGTATATTTTTATTGTCATGTTCAAGAAACTAGTTTGAGATGATTTACGCTTTGTGACATGGTGCATTATCGTGTTGGATGTACAGGGTTCTTGAACCATTTTCAATGGTTTTTAAGACCTCAACAAATACAACCTGTTGAAAACAGAAGCCCCCAGTACCGGGGGCAGCCGGACTGTGGGCGAAATGGCTGAATGAAATCCCTAACCCCCTGTTTTAAGTCCATAATCCGCCTATTTTGTTATTAAGAGTCTCAGTGTGTGCCATCTTGATTATTTGCGCAATACCTGCGAGCTGCCTGCCTGCTCTCGTCTTTTCTGCAGAGTGGAAACGTGCCGCTTTGGAACACACGGTGTTTTTTGCCATTTTGCAGCCAACCCGTTGGAGATACATAGACATGCATGGTACCAAATGAAAGGTCTGCTCAAGCCGGATCGATCGATTGAATGAATCACTGTTTTTATCAAACAGAACTTGGTTGTATGGACAGAAAAGTGTTATAAATATTACCAAAATATGGACATTCGCCTGGTATATTTTGAAAATATTGTATGATAACTGTTATTTTAGTTTATTTTCATCAGATTTAAAGTTATAATTGCATTCTAGGTGTATTAGAAGATATTCAGTTGCATTATAAGCTTCCTTAAGATGGTTTTGATGGTTTATTGCATTAAAATATAGCTTTCTTTTCCAGTCAAGGCAAAATATCATATTTTTTCTTTATTGCATCTCCATGTAGTCTGTAATGGTAAAATAAATATATTAATATACAATGGATTTATATTCCTTAGCTTCTGACCTTTCAAAGGAGACCAGAATTATGCATCTAGGCCAAATGGTTGAGGAGTTATTCCTGATTCATTTTGGGTATGTTATTTTAGGTGTTTTTCCTTGAAAAAGGTGCCTGTGCCCAAGACCCCAACATTTTCAAACAATGTGTTATAGTTATATAAAAGAGACGCACGTTATATCTCTTTTAATGAATGAGGCAATGCCATATTTTGCAGTATGCAAGTACTTGTATTTGGATACAAAAATATGTACCAGTCGCGGTCTTCTGCAAATAAAATCCTAACGTCTGACAGCGCAGACAGGCGCCTAGACAGTGTGTCCATACAGTGTGCTCAAACAGTGCCAATCATTGATCATGCTCATGTTTTGGGTAAACTCATGCTAGGGCTGGGCAATAAAACAATAATGATAATTATCGTGATATAATTTTCCTCAATAACAAATATTCAACAAATATTTTATTTCATTCATTTGGATCACAAACAAATGTGCACTTTCTTTTCTATCAAGATATTTATTTTGTTGAGGAAAAGGGACTGAAAAGATTGTACTTCATTTTACTCATGCATGTATGTTGTTTTGAATGTTCTACCTCAGATTTGTGAAGTGATCCACTGTTTGATACCAAGCTGCTGTTTGGCATCAAGTGTTTGTTCTCACCATAAAGAAATGTTTAAAGGAGACCTATTATACTGCTTTTTCAGTCCTATATTGTAGTTCTGTGACACCTGTATAGTAGCTTTGCATGATTCAAAGTTACATTTTTTTTAATTTAATGTACTTCATGTAGGCCTTCATTTCAGCCTCTGAGCATTGCCATACCGTTAATGTGGGAGCGCATGACCATATATGGAACACCGGCTCCGTCTGGCTCGGTAATATGTAGAACAGAACCATTGGTAGAAAATCATAGACTGTATATAAAAATGGACGTAGCGTCTGTGACGTCATCCATTGGTTTCTGAAGAGCAGTTTTGAAGCCCAAATTGGGCGGAGCCGGCCGTTGCCATCTTGGCAGCGCGTCACTCCCGGATAACCAAAAATGGACAAAGAGGCGATTCGTGGGTGGAGCTGAGGTGACATGTTGCTGAAATCACGGCCATCAAGCGCGAACTGACCAAGTTAGCTCATTTTAAGGAGATAATGCTATATGCTACTGGTTGCTAGCTAGCTTGCTAACCGGCTAATCCCGCCGGGTTTGTGTAGTTGGCGGTTGGAGCTGGTTGGAAATAACTATTTCTGTTATTGAGATTATGCTACAGACAGTTAAAAATGCTTAAACATTTTTAAATATATCCATCCATCGTCAACCGCTTACCCTGCGTACAGGGTCGCGGGGATTTTTAAATGTATAAATGTGGTAATTTGCAACACTAGATTTTGTCGAGACTTGCAGAAATTTGTGATTTAAAGTTAACAGTTAAGGTTAACGTTACCACAAATCAGCAATTAACATTATTAACGTTACATCTCACGAATAATTTGAAGCAAATTAATGAACCTTTTAACATAACTGTAGTTACAAGTTGTTTATTTGTTTATCTATACTTAACGTTAATAAGCTAGTGTAGATTATATTAATTACATAATGGTAAGTTAGGTAACAGTTATTTAGCTTACAAAACGTTAGCATATTAACTTACTTACGTTAAAGATTGTAACTCCCCACACCTTTGTTTTGATTTTAGATTATTGTCTTGACTGTTGAGATAGGCACCTTTTGTTTTGGTTGCAATGACACCACATCTGCTACACACAGCTCTAACGTTAACTGTAAGTACTAGTCTTGGCTACTTGACATTTCACAGCTGATAATACATTATCTTCACAGAACAAAAATAATATTCACTATATTTTGAGGTGTTGCCCCCTTGTTCCATTTTCTCCAACATATGTGACTTAATAGTATTGTCAACATAAATAATTGAGCCATGTTTTATAGTTAACTTTATATTTTCCCCTTAACCTGCAGCATTAACAAAACTTATTTCTTTTCCTTCCACAGACACGGTGTGGATCATTGGTGACAGCTATGTCCGGCGTGGAGCCCAGAGAGCTGCAGAGTCTAAAATTTTGTGGGAGGGAGGGATCTAAACCAGGTTTCTTTAAAAGTGGGTTCACGCAAGCCGTTTTAAAATAATCAGGGAGAAAACCAGTAGATAGGCAGCTATTAAAAACAGAGATCAAATGGGGCCCAACAGAATCCATTACTTTCAGTAAAAGGTATTACATCAAGTGGGCTGGAGGACACTCTCATTTGTGATATTTTTTTTTAAAGCTCAGACAAGTCGATGGGATAAAACTGGTTAAAACTCTCTTGTTACTGGTGAGGGACCTCTGAGTAAGAGGCCACAGGGGTAATAGAGGCTCTGATTGACACCACCTTATTGGTAAAATAAGATAAAAACAATTCACAGTCATCATTACTTCCAGCTGAGGCACAAGGAGTGGTTGGGTTTACCAGCTGATCCACAGTCTTAAACAGAAACCTGGGATTGTGTTTGTGTAGTAATGAGTTCAGAAAAATAGTGTGTTCTCACATCCTTAACCATGTTATTGTAGTTAATTAATAAATCCTTCAGACTGAGGTAATGGACTGGATTTTTTCCATCTGCACTCTGCTTTCCTGCATTCCCTTTTTAGGCTGCGAATGCTGTCATTTATCCAGGGTTGCTTACTAGCTTTAGACGTAGGCCTAACCTTTAGAGGAGCAGTAATATTTAGTGATGACAAGCAGATATGATTGAAGTGATTGACCAGATTGTTGGTGTTGGAATCAGACAGGTGTTGGCTTTGGCTCTGAAAGAATGCGCAAAACTTTGAAACACTTTGTTCATTAAAGATGCGAGAACACACGGAGCTTGGTGAGGCGGCATGAGTAACAGGCGAATCGCAGCTAAAAACAATACATCTGTGGTCAGATATGGTCATGTCCACCAATTCCACAGAGGAAATGCTGACACCCAGGGTAAAAACCAAGTCCAGTGTATGACCACAGTTATGTGTTTGCCCTTGGACATGTTGTTTGAAGTTAAAAGAAGTGGCCATATTTAAAAAGTCAGTTGCATTAACATTAGTGGGGTCATCAACATGAATATTAAAATCGCCACAAAGAACAATTCTGTCATAATTTAAAACCAGAGTAGATAAAAATTCAGGAAGTTCTGATAAAAATCCTCCAGGCGGTTTTGGGGGGCGATAAATTATAACAAATGATAGGTTGCAGCCCTCCAACTTTAAGAGTGAGAACTTCAAAGGAGTTAAATTCATCACAGCGTACTTGATGACAATTTTTCCTATACACGCTCACTAGCCCACCACCACGACTACTGACCCTCGGTTGACTAAAACAATCATATTGAGGCGGACACAGTTCAGCTAGCTGGCTATAGTCATTCATTTGCAACCAGGATTCAGTTAAAAACATAAAATCTAGGTTTGCAGACAAGATAAAATCATTTAAGATAAAAGTCTTACTTGACAGTGATCTCACATTGAAGAGAGAAATTTCAAATGAGTTTGTTCTAGGTGCTGGAGTTGGTGCAGTTGTCCTAATCTTTATAAGATTACTATTATTTCTATGTGAGATGTGCACATTTAGACATTTCAATAGAAGTCTTTGGAACAGCGCTGGGAGCAGAAGGCTTTACATGCCAGCAGGTGGAGACAGTTAGTGGCAGTGAGGCAGAGATCTGTTCAGTGACCGGTGGTGTGTCCAGGTGTGCTGCATGAATGATTAGTCATTCACGTAAATCATGTGTGGACCGCACCACATGCTGTATGTGAGCAGCTAATATTTCTGAGCCCTGTTTGTTTGGGTGAAGTCCGTCTGTCTTAAAAAGAGACATTCTTTGCCAGAAAATATTAAAGTTATCGACATAACACACAGCGTGAGCCCTGCAGGCGGACTGGAGCCAGTCGTGGAGGCCAAGGAGTCTACTGAAGCAGCCAGCACCGCGACCAACTGTGGGAATGGGACCAGAGATAAAAATGGACTTTCCACACTGCTTTAAAAAGTTAAAAAGACGGTTAAAATCTGATTTTGTCAGCTCAGACTGCTGAAGAGCTGTGTCATTTGTTCCCACATGGACTATCACTCTTGTGATGGAGGACGGGTGCGATGGCATTAGGTCCTGGAGTCTTTTTTAAAATGTCAGTCGTGGTGGCACCGGGGAAGCAGTGAGTGGTAGCGTTAAAGAAAAGGATGTTTCTGTTTATGGAGTCACCAATTATTAGTGTGGTTGGGGAGAAAATGGGACGAGGAGATGCCGGTTGTGGGGTTCCAGAGCAGGACTGAGCAGAATCTGCTTCAACACTGCGTGCGGACTGAGGATGGAGTGTGTGAGCTGCCGAGTGTTGTGTTGGAGTAGAAGTAACAGACCTGAGAGAAGGGCTACCCGACAGCGCAGGGTAGAGACGGCCTCCGGCGCGTCTGAGCACAGCCTCCTTCAGGATCCTACGTCGGGAAGCAGAGGTTTTTGACCGGGATGACGGCCGCTGATCAAGCCCAGCGGCAGACCGGCTGCCCAGCCGATCACCGTTTGCCGCCAGTGCAGGAGATGCAACAGTGTCGGCCGGCACTGTCCGCCGAAAGGGATCCGTATCAGGGAGACTCGAAGCCACAGGTGCATCCATAAAGCCAGTCAGCAGGGAATCTTTGTCTTTGAGTTCCTCTGAAAGTCGTTGGATGTCTTCCATCAGGTCAGCAATCTTTTTGTTCGCTTTCTTAAGGAGTATGCTGTCCTCATGGGGCAGAGTTATCTCGGCTAGCATAACGTTAGTCGCCGGAGCTTTGTTGTGATCAGTAGCGTTGATAGCGTTTTTACGCTCATCTAGCTTAAAATCCATGTCAGATGACTAAAATCCTTAACCCACGTTAAAATTAAGTTAAAAACTTAAGTTAAATAAAAAGGATGTAAAAAATGTAACTTAAAAGTGTGAATTAAAACTGGATAAGGGTCCGGTTTAAGACGGAGCTTCCGACAAGTAGCTACAGACGCCAACGCATGTGCAGAGTACAGATTACATCAGCGATCTTCAGAATCTTCTCTTGGCTGCACTTCAGGAATCAAAATAAAGCATTGGCAAACATTCAAATGGTACATCGTGGTTTCACTTGAGAACAAAGAAAATTTTTGAAGTGCAATATTCACTTCATACTTCGTTTACAGGTCATCATTTTAACTACATAGACCAGTCACTTAGCATGAAAGAAGCTAGTAAATAGTACTGGTACTGTGACGTTTCCATGATTTAAAGAGCTTGACTATATTGGACCTTTAGGCTACATTCAGACTGCAGGCCTGATGAATCCCGTTTCTTTTTCCAGATCCGATTTTTTTGTTTGACAGTTCACATTATTGCTTAAATGTGGCCCATATCAGACTTCAGTGTGTACTGTCACCAGAAAGTGACATGCATGCACAGAAGAATAACACAACGTCACACACAGCATGCTGTGGTACAGAAGTAAACAGAGCCACAGAGGTTAGCTCTGGTTAGCTCATACTTGCTAACCCTCCCAATTTTCACTCTTGTGTATCATTGTCCTCTCAGGGGTCACATTTCTCCCGTGTTCACAACTTTCTGTTATTTTCATAGTGTCCAGACTCAGGTCAAATTTAAAAAGACCACATATGAATGTGGCCCAAATCCGGACTGGAAAAGATCAGATTCCATGTGACTTTGCCTGTTCACACTGTTATAAAAAGATCAGATCTGCATCACATATGGGGTTTGGGTCACTTTGGCCTGCAGTCTGAACGTAGCCTTAGACTACATAGTGCAGCTTGATTTTGCTTTGAAAATAGTATTAAATTATAGTAGATTAACAAAGCATTGTTGCTTCTTTTGTAAATACATTGGATCTCCATGGCCAATCAGAATCTCCATAGTTATGTGATTTCTTCCCCAGGATTGATGTACTTGTGCAGATAAACACAGATGAGGCTTTCCATTCAGTTGTTTTCAATTTGCTGTTTGGGTTCACATAGCCATCATCATCGTTGACAAGTCCCTAGGGAGCCATCCTCTTTGGCAGCGTCAACACTGAAATGACCAGTAGAAAGGCTGAAGCACACAAGTAGTGATTGCAGGTTTCAGGGATATTTACTGTATGTACCAATAAAAAAGAATCACTCTTTTATGGATTACTTAGCTGTTTCTATATAACATGTAATTCACTCCTACTACTTTTACTAAAATTGAGTGATAAAGAAGGGTATCTCTGGGGGAATTTAGAAGAGATGGTGTAAATTCATAACATAACATTTCCACTGAAACAAAATTCAAACATGAACAAAGAACAGAGGACGAGTCAGGAAAAGCGATAAAGGCTATATTAAAATAGGGCTGTGCAAATGACACATAAACATACTTAATATACAATCATTTTAGCTAGTTACAGCCCCACATGAAACTGTACACAAATGTAATTATGCAGGCACATTCAAAATGCCACATTCATCATAAATATTTTAAACAGTTTGCTGAAGCCCTTCATCAGCACAAGCCCATTTCGGGGGTAAACAGACCATATAATTAACCATTTGTTTTCTTAATTAACTCACAGCAACCCCAAGAAGACCTTGGAATAATGCCACATTGCATACTCCCATCATCCATTGTCAGGAGGGAGAGAACATGTCAGTGGGTAATTGATACATAATGGGATCATTAACTAATCTCTCACGCCATGTTCTGAGCTCCACACTAGCCTACCTCTTCTTCTGCTGAGGCATTTAGAGCTTGACGGAAACCTTCTCGGTGCAACATGGAAAGTGACACGAGGAGAGATGTCAATATAATCACTAGCTCATTGTGTTTCCATTCCAAGTCAAAGTCGATCGTGGCCAAGACAGCATTTACCTACCTATATCTACCTATCTGCTAGCTTTTACAGAAATTACCCAGACCTCCATTTTACATGTTGAATACAACGCTTATAAATGAATAAAGCACTTTATGTGTTTAAACGATCATGGCCAGAAAAATACAGATTATAATTTAATAACATAGTTTTGGTCAGAAAAAAGTGTCAGCAAGAGTGTTTTCACTGATGCTGAAACATTTTGCTGAACAGAGAAAGTGGGCCCTTGAGACTCTGGTTCAGGCAAAAAATAAATATACAAACAGACCTCGCTTACACTGTCTCTGTGTTTCTCTGCTTGTGTATCCATCTCACCGTTTTTACCACTGACCAGTTTGCATTCCTGCATTTCAGACAGATATAACCAACACCTCCTCAGGTGAGGCCAATCAGTCCCACAGTCTATATGCATTTAGGCAATTAGAAGGCACATCTCACCATCACAAATTGGACATTCCCTATACTATAATGGATAGCAACAACATGAATTTATATACAAGCATTGAATAATAAAAATCAAATTATCCAAAATCATCTCTTCTATAATGACAATAAAATTACACTAATCCAAACTAATGAGTCTTTACCAAATCGATGCACTATCCTGCATTAATTTATTCCAAAACCAGCACTATGTTAAATATGCAAGGGCAGCTTTGGTGGGGAGTGTTGCTTCCGACCAAAGACAAGAAAATTCAATTAAGGAAGGCTGATTTGAGAATTAGCTGCCTGAGTTTGAAGAATTATCAGATGCCAAAACACTGCACTGCATTTTTGTTTTTGTTTTCTGTACCAATAGTGGCCTCATTGAAATGAATGGGGAGGCTGCATTTTTTTATGCAGCAATGTTGTCTGTTTGACCACGGCATTACTTAAAAAACCATGCATAACTTCCATTTCATAAGGAGGTGTTCCTCCACCTGCACCTGGTGACCTTGTGCTCATTATACTGTTGCTGTGATTGGCTGCAGAGAGCTGTAGTCCCACCCTACTTCACACCAAGGTTTTCTTCCATTAGTGTCTGTTCAGCAATGTGTTTTTGCATTTGAGACAGACTATTGCAAGATTTTTCAGGCTAACAATAACTGTCCCAGCAATGTATCAGTCAGGATATATTTTCCTCCCCATAAACTGTCAACATCAACGCCACCATGGCCACCGCTAACTATGCTTGGGTGATGTAGTTTCCTGGGCCTCTTCAAGAATAATGATCTCAGGGTGATGAAGGAGCTCTGTTTCAAGGGTCTCCCAAAAGCCCTGTCTTAATCCATCAAACAGCCAGCACCTGTGTATTCTGAAGATCTGTGCATCTATGTTACCGGCGTGGGTCAAAAGGGGAGATAAAACAGGGAGGAAGAGGAAGCATGCTGCTCATGTTAACGTTAGAATCAGATTAGAATGAAAAGCAGTTTTGCAGAAAACCACTGTTTTCCAAGTGCAAATTTTAAACATTGCAGGAAAAGCAGCAAACTGTTCATAACTATAAATATAATTACATTTCAGCATTTAGATTTTTTTCGATGAAAAGGATTCTATAGCATACAGTTGCTCTAAGAAAAAAAGCATAACTGTACATGGTTTGAATATAACTCAATACAAACCATGTTATACCTGCAAATGTTTATCATATGATTCCTGGAAAGTGCAGTGCACAAATGGCTACATATTCCTGAAGAAAACCTGTGCTATTTGGCGGAAAAAGGTTCAGGAGGGAAAGAGGTGTTATGGTTTAAGGTAGAGTAAAGACAAGCAATAACAAAGTGGGTGTGGGAGGGGACAAAGAAAATGGAGAGAAGTGGGGCTGAGGCGGGGAAAGGTACAACTGATGAAGACAGAAGAAGGTGTATAAAAGAAAAAAAGCATAAAAAGGAGGAGGGAGGTTGATGTAGACAAAATCAGGGTCCCTGTCATCCTGGCTGGTGATTAATGAAGTATGGAAAGCTATCCCTGGGAATTTCTCCTCCCCAGGCTCAGAGATTGCCATTCCTGATACTCCCACTGAATCTGTTTCTCCCACTTCACTCTACCTTCCCAGTAATTTGGGACAGACCAATTTACTGCTGATACTAGAGTACCATTGTGGTGGTTATGAGAAATTGGAGGCAGTTGGCAGGAAGACAGGAAAATCTGGAGGCTAGGATGACAGGAGTGGAGAAGGTATTGAGGTAAAGAGGAACAGCTGATGAAGTGTTATACAAGGCTGAGGACCACAGGGCGTGAGGGAGAAGCTGCGGAGATTGCCGTTTGTTGTAAACATTTCTGCAATCGGTGTCCAGAGGGATCACTGGAGGGGTGAACTATGATGAACAATATGAAAATAGTCCAGTATTTTTGGCACCATCGAGCCATTTTACCATTTCAGCGATTAGACTCAAGGTTAAATAATAAATTTTATTATGGACACAACACTTTATCCACCTCCTGAACATCCAAACCTTGTTTTACTGTAAGAAATTACATGTCTATTTACTGCGTTAGCACTAGAGGTCTTCACGGTGGACCCAATCCAAAAAAGGACCCTTTACATACATTTGTCAGCTTTAAGTGTCAACTACACTGAACAAAATTATAAACGCAGGACTTTTTTTGCCCCCATTCATCATGAGCTTAACTCAAAGATCTGCAGTCAGCATGCCAATTGCACGCTCCTTCAAAACTTACGACATCTGTAGCATTGTGCTGTGTGATGGAACTGCACATTTTCGAGTGGCCTTTTATTGTGGCCAGCCTTAGGCACACCTGTGCAGTACACATGGTAGATGGATTATCTCAGCAAAGGAGAAGTGATCACAAACAGATTTTGACAGATTTGTGAACAATATTTGAGAGAAATAGGTCTTTTGTGTACATAGAGAAAGTCTTAGATCGATAAGAGTTCAGCTCATGATGAATGGGGACAAAAACAAAAGTTTTCCGTTTATAATTTTGTTCAGTGTATAATAGGCCAAGCTATGAAAATGTAGCTAAGCAAACCTTTATTTACTGCAGGTAAGTTTAACAGGTTGGCTTTTTAATGTTTCTTGCAAATGCATCCCACATAAAGAAATGGTCAGAGGAGTAAACGATGAATGAATGGATGTTTTGCTGCCTTTTCATCTTCACAAGTTTAAGAGTTGGTATTACGCTTTTTCCCTTTCCTTTAGTGAGTTATATACCTTTTTTATGCATGTAATGCAAAGTGAAAAAGCCCACCCCAAAGGGAGTTCCCATCTCCAACAGAAAACTCTGCTCTGAACTGCTTGAAAACAGCTCGTTTGTAGTCCAGCCGCTTTGAAAGTTAAATGCGCCTCATGTAACACTCGCCAAGCGGCTACTCCGACACACCCTCAAAAACACCGGTGGAAAAACACTGAGCTGCAGCACACACCTCTCTTCTCCCTTCCAAACTCTAGCTACCCTCCAGGCAGTCAATGGACATAAAGTTGTTACTGTGAGGTAGAGACCGAGTTTAGTTGAAACTTTATGGATGAAAAATAGTTTTGTTTGATTAATAACTCACCACTCTGAAACTCTTGCTCCAGTCCATGTTGTCAAGCTGGTTGGCAACATGTAGCCTACAGCTGAATCGAAGCTGTTTATGGGCTTCTTGCTGACCCACCCTTCTCTGCTTCTGATTGGCTAGTAGTCCTTAACTAGGAACTGTGCATGTGCAACTCCCAACAAAGATCCTTTAGAGACAAGATGTATCACTCCATAGCTAAAATGAAGCCTTCAACACAGGGTGAAAAGAGGAGCTACAGCAATGTGAAGTATGGAAAAGAAATTAAACCATGTAAACCTGTTATGGTTTATGGTTGAACCTGAAAATGAGCAGAAAACCACCTCTTTAACATTAGCTAGCTATAGGTGACTGCTCAAAGGCTACCAGCAGCTACCGACAACTTTTAAGGTGGAATGTTTTCTTGCATGTCACTCAGTGCATGAGAGGATGTAACAAATCAGTAAGCACAACATAAATGTCAACATGACAACTTTGACCTTTCAAAGTTTTGGGGCTCTCTTGCATCACATAAGCTAAACTACTGCTACTGTAGAATTGATAACAACTTAGACAAATTAGAGTTTGTTATTTGATGAACAGTGGCGCCGATAATGAAATGAAAATGAACTATATGGGTTTTATTTTTATTAGGGGGAAAAAGCAAAATGGCAGTGGGGTTGGTGGGAAAATAATGGGTGGTAGCAATTTATAATAACTACACACTATAAAGCATTAGTTAAGTATTAGTAAATATGGAATTCATCATTTATAAACCATTGTTCTTACGTTAATACATATTAGTAAGTCATTTATAAACATAGTTATACATGTTGTATTCTTTATTAATTAGCTCATCTATATTGTGCTTAATAATTGTATTTTCATACTTTATACATGATCGGTTCACTATTTATAAATTATTATATATATTAAATATAAATTATAAATATTAAAAGTATTAATGCTTCACTAATGCTTTATAGTGTGTAGTTATTATAAACAATCCTTACCACTGTGCCTTGCTATCACCTGGATAATTTAATTAAAGCACAGTATGGCCTGATCAAGTAAAATACGTCCATCTAGTGCTGCAGTGGTATTAGGTGACAATTGCTTGTGTAGAGTACTTGCATACTGTATTAACATAGGCTAATAGGAAAATGACCTACCTGCAGTAGCCTATTTATTTGGTGGTGTTCACCCTTCCTCCCAGGCCTTTACTATCCTGTTGGTTGTTCCATCGCAGCTCCAGCAGAGTGAACAATATGTGGGCAGCCATGCAGAGCCAGTCCCACATAAATTATTTGGAACTGTGTACAGTGTTTCCAACCTCGACACTTCTTTCACTTCATGCAGAGCAACTGTGTATTGATTTGCACAATGTGTCAGGTAAGGGAGCATGCACTACTCCTGTTTCTCTGTTGTGGAGCATTGTGAACTTAAAATCAAGTCAATCTGAGTAAGACTTTTCTATCTCCTATAAATGGAACACAGGTTCATAACATGTATATAAACTAGTTCCTTTAATAAGTCCAAAGAGTTATATTTATTTTTTTCAGTGAAATACCTCATTTTAGTTAAGTGCATTGCACTGCCAACATTCAGATATTGTTACATTCCTTCAGGAGTTTATAGCTTCATTCAACCTCATAGGCTATCATGACATCACAGTTTGGGCTAAGAATATGGCATACCTCTGCTGGACTATTCTATTAAGTTTGGCACTCTGATTCCCTGTTAGAATCACTGCAGGCAATAGAGATTCAATTACTACTCTTCTGCTTGCTCTCATATTGGATGAGCATGTGGAATGCACTGATGTTCATCTGTTCATCCTTCCTGTATATACTTTCTAAAAGCCTGTGCTGTTGTTTTATGGCATCCTGCGGTTTCCCGAGATGCTAGCTGTTTGGCCTTCCAGTTGTCTGCCTTTTATACCACTTCCTTCATTTCTGCAGAGCAGTAAAGGCTTAAAACATTCCCCATTTTTAAGGAGAGAAAAGACAGAAACCCCACTGTCAAATTGATCTGCTGTTTGTGCACTTTACAAACCCAGCAATTGGTTTAAACAGCATCTTTGTCACTTGCTTGTAGGAGCATTGGATGGCCTATGGCATTGAGGGCAGGGACAACCATCTGCTGTGCAGGCTCATTCCTCTGTAGGTGTTGCAGAACAACAGACAATGCCATGCAATTAAGAAAAGACAGGGCAACCTGTTATTTATATAGCTCATTTCATGTACAAGTGAAACTCAGGTGCCTCTAGTTTGATGGCAGTAAACTGCCGCAATCAGCAGATAAAGCCCCGGCACATTGTTTAGTGCAAGACTTTTGGTCTGGCTTTTCTGATCAACTTTGTCTTGTACATTTAGTCTCCAAAGGTTTTCATATGAAACCCCTTATTCTTTTAAAGATAAAAAGATGATCGTGTTTCACTGCTTATATTATGTTTGCCTACAGAGCCAACAGGTTGGTAGATGATATAGTAAACATGGCCCTTCACTACATCCGCCAGCACCTGGACTCCCCAGGAACCTACACCAGGATCCTGTTTGTGGATTTCTGCTCTGCTTTCAATACCATCATCCCGGCACTGTCTGTCAATGATGACGCACTTCTAAACCGCCATCATTGAGTCCATCCTCACCTCCTTCATCACCATCTGGTTCGCTGCTGCCACTGCCAGGGACAAGGGCAGGCTGCAGCACATCATTCGCTCTGCAGAGAAGGTGATTGGATGCAATCTTCCATCACTTCAGGACCTGTACGCCTCCAGGACTGGAGCAGGAAAAATTGACCCCTCCCACCCTAGACACAAACTATTTCAGACTATCCCCTCTGGGAAGAGGCTGCGGTCAATCAGAACCAAAACCTCTCGCCACAAAAACAGCTTCTTCCTGTCTGCAGCTAGCCTCATCAACAAGCCCCGGGTACCTCACTGACACTCCCCCCTTGCAAATAATACAAATGTCTCTGCACATGTAAATAGTATTTCATTTCATATCATGCACAAACCTGGCACATTGAACATATTTGTTGTTAATTGTCAATCTTTGTTGTTGTATATTTTTATACTGTCAATTTATACATTATGTACACAATACTCTCTTGTTTTGCAATACGTCTGCACAACACAAACCCGGAATAATGCACATCGTTCTTTCTCTGCAAATAGTTGTATTATTTTTCTCTTTTCTTTTCATTATTTATATATTTCTACATTTATTTATGTCAACTGTATGTTTGTCCACGTGTACCACCTTATCACCAAAGCAAATTCCTCGTATGTGTAAAACACTACTTGTCAATAAAGCTCCTTCTGATTCTGATATTTGCATATTTTACAATCCTCAAGATTTCAGTCCTGGTTGATTTGACAAATTCATTGGTAACTATGGTAACAGCAAGTAACCGTTTTGATGACCATAATTTAACATATTTAATCATGAGGTAAGCAACTACTCAGTATAATGTATCACTTTAGGGTGCACAAAAAGAATAACTAATGTTTAAGTAAAGAGTAATTAATGAGTCGTTATTCGGGGGCGCTAGACATGGAGTAGACATGCTTCCAGAGGCTCCTCCATGCCAATCTATATTTTTATAGTCTCTTGTCTCATTTCTTCTGCCTCGGAAACATTTCCGACATTGTAGTCCAAGTAGTTGACTTTTTGTGACGATATGCCTAATACTAAGAAGTCTAAGGACACTGAATGCCTCCGGCTAACCCAGGCTGCATTAGCAACTTGGAAAAATCATTCTCTGAAGAACGAAAACAGCGCACTCAAACTTAAGGTGGACGACCTCGCGGGCCGGTCACGTCGTAATAACATCAAAATCATCGGCATACCTGAGCTGGAAGAAGGAGGTAAACCAACGGAATTCGTTGAGGCTCTGATACCGAAACTTCTTGGGGAGGACAACTTCCAGTCTGCGGTGATTGTCGATCGGGCACACCGGACCCTGCGACCTCCGCCTCTGGAGGGATCCAAGCCCCGCGCCATTGTCGCACGGGTCCATTTTTATCGGGAGAAGGAGCTCATACTGCGACTCCGGAGGACGCGAGAGATGGAATATAAAGGCAATAAGGTGGTGACTTCTTTTTTATTCTCAGCCAGGATTGGCAACGTGGTTGGGGCTAGCTCTTTGTAGCTTTATTCAGCTAGCTACTATCGTTTAGGGGGCATTACCTCACGTGCGATTAGTGGTCCTGAGCTTAGAGGGATATCTGTGCTTCGTTTGAGGAAGTACTCTGAGTGGGTAGGGAACACGTTCGAGTGTGTTGTTTCACTCTGTAATGTCTTGTATTTAGGTGTTTTTTATTTTTTTATTATTTTTTTTCTATTCTTTTGTATTTTTTTGGAGGCGCGCCAGACCGTTTTTGTTTTTATTTTAGGAATATTGTCAGCGCCTGACAGTATTGCACATAACAGCATCATTAACAACTTAACATTAGTCTCCTGGAATGTTAAGGGCCTCATGTTATTAAAAGGGGTCGCGTCTTCTCACATCTCAAATCATTGATATCGTTACAGAACGTTACATTTCGCCTTGACTCTATCGCAGCAGATCCTTATGGCAGGTACTTCCAGTGACAATGCTTAATATTTACGCCCCCAATATGGAAAACCCTGGTTTCTTTCGTAAAGTTTTTGACATGATACCAGCCTCCAGCCCCAATGTCATTATTGGAGGTGATTTTAATTATCATTTAGACTCAACTCTAGACAGACTTTCAACAAAACCCGCCCTTTCTATAGCTTCAGTGCAAACCTTAAATGATTTACTCAAGGCTCGGAACATGGTTGACATTCGGCGACTACGGCACCCTACTGACAGGGATTTTTCTTTCTACTCTCAAGTCCACAAATCGTATACTAGGATTGACTATTTCTTGATTTCTTCTGAATTGCTGCCCAACTTTACAAATTGTACTTATCATAACATCTTGATTTCTGACCATGGTCCGGTGTCCCTTCAGCTTAAGAGTTATTCTGCCCATACAGAGATACAATTGGCGATTTAATCCGATTCTTCTTGATGATCATTCTTTTACTAAGCATATGACTGCTTGTATAGATGAGTTTCTTACAATCAACGATAATGTGGAAGTCTCTGACTCTACTCTGTGGGAAACTTTTAAGGTTGTGATGAGAGGCCACATTATTTAATTTGAATAATCTAAAAAGAGGGAACTTAACTCTCGCCTTAGGGAAATTGATAAGACGCTTCCAGCACTTGAGGAAACGTATAGGTCCTCCCTCTTACTGTCTGACTATAATAAGATCTTACAACAAATATATGAATATAATACAATCCTTAATAAGCGGGTTAGCATCCAATTACTAAAGCTCAAACAGAAACATTTTGAACTCGGTGATTAACCAGAAAAGTTATTGGCCAGTCAACTTAGGGGAGAGCAAGCTAGTAGAGCCATCCATAAGATTAAATCTACATCAGGCGCATTAATTTCTGACCCGAAGCAGATAAATGCTTGCTTCAGAGACTTTTATAAGGATCTATATTCCAGCAAAGTAAAGCCCACCAAAATAGATTTAGGCAGTTTTTTTGGTAACCTAAATATTCCACAACTAGACAGCATGTCTAAAGATGACATTGATACCCCAATCTCTAAGTGTGACCTTTTGGCCCTGATGGCTTTGTCTGCGAATTTTATAAGGCGTTTCATAAACAAATAGTCCCTCTCATGTTAAGGATGGTGAATGATTCAGTGAAAAATAAGAGGCTTCCCAACTCACTCTATGAAGCTAATATTAGTCTACTCCAAAAATAAGGAAAATTAGAGAACGACCCTGCAAATTACAGACCGATTGCCCTTCTGAATTGTGATCAGAAGGTGATAACTAAAGTTCTGGCCATGAAATTGGGTAAACATCTCAACAATTATACATCCTGACCAAAGTGGATTTGTACCGGGTAGATTCTCATTTAGCAATGTTCGTCTGCTTTTGAATACATTATATTCGGCCCATGATAAGGACATGCAAGCTGCCATCTTATCTCTTGACGCCCAGAAAGAATTCAATCAGATTGAATGGCCTTATATGCTAGAGACATTAAAACAATTTGGGTTTGGAATGAATTTTATTGAGTGGGTCAAAATAATCTATTTAAATCCAGTATCTTCTATTCTGACTAACACAGACAGATCCCAACCTTTTGAACTGGAGCGCAGAGTGAGACAAGGCGACCCACTTTCTCCCTTGCTGTTTGACATTGCTTTAGAGCCACTTGCAATAGGAATCAGGGGTCACTGAAATATTCATGGCATAAAGTTCGGTAAGGTTGAGAGCCTTGTAAATTTGTATGCTGATGATTTATTGCTTTGTTTATCTGACCCGTTAGTATCAGTACCTAACCTCCTGAACTATGTTAAGTCATTTAGTAAATTGTCAGGATACACCATAAACTGGGATAAAAGTGAGTTCATGCCCCTGACAAATAATTTTAACCCAGCTTTTTTGAAATCTTTGCCATTCAAAATGGTCCCCACCTATTTCACTAATCTGGGACTGAAGATTCCTAGAAATCCCAAACTAAATTTCTTAGACATGTTAGACAAATTAAAAGTTAACATCAGGTACTGGAAACTGCTTCCCCTTTCAATGACTGGCTGTATTAACGCTATTATTATTATTATTATTAACGCGGTGGGGTTCTCCAGGAGATGACCCGTCTCCCCCCCCCCCCCCCCCCCCCACTCTGGTTAGAAATTGAATCCCTGTTGGTCTCGGAAAGCTCCCTCCCAGTGTTGCTCCTTTCAGGGGCACATCTTTCCTACAGTTTAGTTGGTTATAACTTTGTTCTTAGGAATTCCTTGTGGATCTTGTATCAAATAAAAAAATCCCTTGGACTAGTGAAGGCTTCAGTATACACCCCTATAACATACAATCATTTGTTCAAGCCGGCACTGATGGACGGAGTGTTTCTGGACTGCAGGGAGAGGGCACTGTGCTGTATTGGTGATCTTTACATAGACGATAAATTTGCTTCATTTCTTCAGCTCCAAACTAAGTACCGCCTCCCTCAACATCCTTTTTATCGTTACCTTCAAGTCAGGTATTTTGTACGGAAACATATCCCAGAATTCAAAATCAAACCAAAGAATCACGTCTTTTATGAATTACTTCTCTCACAGCCTGACTCTAAGCATTTGATCTCCCGCTTTGTCACTGCTTTTACAATACCAGCAGGAACCGACCGTCTCCGGGAGGCCTGGGCCGCTGAACTGGTCGTTCTGTTGACAGATGAACTGTGGGAGGAATGTTTGTCCGGTATACAGAGCTGCTCGATCAGTTCTAGATACAGACTAATTCAATTTAAAGTCTTACTGCACTACTACAAAACCAAACTTCACAAAATATTTAAATCCGTTTCCTCCCTGTGTGATAGGTGTGGTATAGCAGAAGGGTCTCTATCACATTTATTCTGGTACTGTCCAGTATTAAGTGACTTCTGGAGAGACAGTTTTGACTGTCTCTCCAAACTATGTGGAGTGAATATTCGGCCAGATTGTAAATAGGCTATTTTTGGTTGCTCTGACAATACAAGGGCCCTTCCTTCCCATCAAAAGCAGATTATTAGAGCAGGTATGGTTTCAGCAAAAAAATTTATATTACTGGACTGGAAGTCTCCACTGTCCCCATGTTTCAGGAAGTGGCTTAATGAAATGCTTTCGATGGCAAAGATGGAACAGATTCGTTTTCACGAGGGAAACTCACAAAAGTACTTCTTGAATGTTGCTTGATGAGACTTGATTGTCTGCTTTGTGTGTTTGCTGCTATGCTATGCCTCTAGCAAACTTTGACCTTGCACTCCGATACTCTGGTGGTCCTCCCTCTGTTTTGTTTATTTTTTGTTTTGTTTAGTTTAGTTTTCCTTTTTGTCAGTTTTAATTCTGCTCCTTGGTTGAGGGCTGTTTTCTGTTTGTTTTTTGTACTTACTGTGTTATTGTAATGAGAAAAGCTTAAAATAAAGTAATAATAAAAAAAATAAAAAAGAGTCGTTATTGATTCAGAGTGAATCAGGAATTACTCATGGAGAAAGTGGTCAGTATATTGATTCTCAGATATTCCTGAACAATCATTATGTAATGATTCATTAATATAGTATCTCTCAGTCTGTTCTCCCTCCTTTGTCATCTATGCAGTCCACGACGCTGTGATATTAAAGAACTACTCATTGAATTAATTAATCAATTTCTGATTGTTCCCCTACTTGTACCTTTTCTGGAATCTTTTCTATCTTTGTAGCCCATATTATTCAACTTAGCTTATCTGGTGCACTTAGAGTAATGTGATATAAGACTTGAATCTGACCTTTTGTTGTTTACATGCAAAAGGCTGAATTTGAAATAAAGCTGAAATGACTGATTTTGTAAACAGCAGCATGGACCTTTACCTTTCACTCTTAGTACTGGTAGCAAACCTTAATACTTTAACAATTACATTTCTAAATAATTCCCATGAATAATCTTTAGTGGTGTGGTACAGAAATATTAAATATCAAAGTCTATGTGTTGTCAAATAGCAAAACAGCTAAGTTTGAAATTGAATTTCATGAGCCCTGAAATTGTTTGGGTTATGATTGTTGAAGTTTGTCCATGTGCACGTGTGTGTGCATTATTACAAATTCCAATAAAATGGTGAAAGGGCACTGACTGGAGCCGAAACCTTTTGAACACTCTCTTTAGCAAGACATTTTGTATAATGCAATTTGATATTATACGAGAGTACTACAAATGTGTGTATGAGCATGAGCACAAATTCAGAACTGCTTTAAATGCTGTGATGAAGTTTCACTTTCAGCCCAGGGAACTTGTGTCGATAGGGTGAAAAACCTTGGCAGCACTTTATAATAACTACACACTATAAAGCATTAGTTAAGCATTAGTAAATAAGGAATTCATCATTTATAAAGCATTGTTCATACATTAATACACATTAGTAAGTCATTCATAAACAGTTATAAATTTTTTATTCTTTGTTATCTACACACTATGAAGCATTAGTAAATAAGGAATTCATAAACCATTGTTCTTACATTAATACACATTAGTAAGTCATTTATAAACAGTTATACATGTTGTATTCTTTAAGCTCATATATCTTACTTTATACATGATCGGTTCACTATTTATAAATGAAGTATTATTTTAATGACAAACTATTTATATATGAGTTGTTAATGGTTCATAAGATCATTTGGAAAGTTTAAGAAAATTATTACATAACTGCCTGTTTTTTGATACTCCCCAGCCCCCCCAGTGCCTTGATCAACTGCTAACTTGACATGACATGTAGTTATTTAGAAATGGTCTAATAGTGCATGTTCATAGATGTTTTATGACACTTAATACTGCAATTCATGATTAATTCTGGTAGTTACTAATGGTTAGTAAAGTATTTTGCGTGAGCTCATCTAAACTGAGGACTATCCATGTCTCATTAACAATTTACAAATGAAATTTAAAGGCAATAAATAATTCTCTAAACATTTGTTAATAAAGTATTTCATGATTAATTCAGGTAGTTACAAAGCATTTACTAGTACTTTGTGTGAGCTCATCTAATGTGAGGACTATTTATGCCTTACAAAGCATTTACAAATGATATTGTAACACTCAAGAATCACTTTTCTTCTGAACAGAAAAAGGAAACGGACACAACACAAAGGGATCCAGACCATATTACATTATGCCTTTCACCCATTCATTCACAAAAAAATTAAATAAAAACACACAACACGAGAGACTATTGCTGCATAAACTGTACAACTGTTGATATAAAATGAACCATCTACAACCCAACCCGTTCTCACTCCCAAGTCGTCACGTATGGACAAATGGTCAAGACCCCTTGTTGTCACGCTAACACACTTGGGAGCCCCTTAGCATCATAGTTCAACGTACTGGGGAAAGCCCTGTGGCATAGTTTTTGAATGCTAAAGACAGAGTCTAGAATATTTAACACTAGTGTAGAACTTTAGCTAACTTACCAACCTAGGTTCAGAGGAGTAGAGTTGGGGTAAGAAATAAACTGTGTGTGATTAAAGAACAGTGCACAGGTTTAACACCAGCCTTTAACACTCATAGTTCAACCATGTTTGAAACAATCCCCAGAATAAGAAGAACACTTTCATAAAAAAAAACAACACAATTTTAAAAAGTGTCCAGTGTCTTTCAGTTATTTGTACCTCTACCTGGGCAGGGTAATGAACGTGTGGTGGATCTTTCTTATCTGCCTGTGTCCTGTAATCTGATGTGTCAGTCCTGTTGAATGGGATCTGAAGCAGCTGGGTGCATCTTCTCTGGGACTCGCTGCCATCTGCATCCAGCGAAGAGTTGACCTCTAAGCTACAATCCGGGGTCTCAAAAACCAGTCTGCACATATAGTGCAGGGAAAAAAACTAAAAAATTCTGATAAATCATCACAGTCAATGTTCTTCAAATAAGATCTCATTCCATTTGCCAAAACTCAATATCACCCTGTTGTCTAGGGACTCTTAAGTTTTACATTGTTATAACGTAACCAAAGATTTATAACTTTACCAGGTAGCATTTAAGCAAGACGTCACTACTATGAATTAATTAAATTTCTCCATTTCTTAACATTACAACCAAAAACTACAGAGCGGAAAACATACTGGCTTGGGCGCTTGTTGGTATGTTTTCCGCTCTGTGGTGTAGTGTTCTCATGACACTTACAATGCTGTCCTTTCATCACTTCCCAGGAAACTCGACAAACGTAACCTATTGGCCTCAGGTGAAGATACCAACGATGGTCGTTCAGTCTTGGCCACAGGTAGTCTTAACGACTGTAACGACTGTCGTCACAGCAACCAGGAATACTAACAAACCAGCGGTATCGATGACCCGGGCCAACAACCCCACTGAGGTTAAATAGCTGAGTTTCCCTGCCAGTCAGTCAGAACTGAAGAAGTCCTTTGGATGAGGGACGAAACGTCTTCCAGTATCTTCAACCATGTCCAGTTGCCCTTGATTTTAACCTGTTGGACAAGTAACGTTCTGTTTCAAAACGTTAGTCACTAGCTTTATTTTGAAAGCGTAACCGGACGTTACATGTTTATTGTTGCTAACTTGACCGACGAGACCATAGATATCCATAATAAAGGCTAGAGGTCTTACGGCGGAGTCTCTATCGTCATCACCGGCGGCCATCTTGTCACAGGCAAGCTTTCTGGCGGGCTCTGTGGTACCTAATGTAAGGTAATGTCACACTTCAATTCAATTCAATTCAATTTTATTTATATAGCGCCAAATCACAACAACAGTTATCTCACAGCGTTTTTCATAAAAGAGCAGGTCTAGACCGTACTCTGTGATGATATTTACAGAAGCCCAACAGTTCCCACCAAGAGCAAGCACTAGGCGACAGAGGCAAGGAAAAACTTCCTTTTAAGAGGCAGAAACCTCGAGCAGAACCATGGCTCAGGGTGGGCGGCCATCTGCCTCGACCGGTTGGGGTGAAGGAGAGAGAGAGAGAGAGAGAGAGAGAGAGAGAGAGAGAGAGAGAGAGAGAGAGAGAAAAAGAGAGGGATGTAAGAGAGAGAGGGGAGGGAGGCAGCCTACACAATATACACACAGAGGTACAGACAGTGAAGGTGATGTTGCTATAGACTAAATGAAAAATGGTACAGATATTTATAATAGTGTTAATGGTAACAATCGTAATGTTAATGATTATAATAACAATAATAACAACAATAAGACTAGCAACAATAGTCGTTGCAGCAGAGGGTGTCGAGCAGGAACACGGGGGCAGCAGGTGACCCGCAACCACAGATCCAGACTCCACAGCTCCAGAGCCAGAAAACCTGCAGGAAGTGATAGGAGAGAGGAGAGAGACGAGAAAGCACAAGACTACCAGAAAGGGGAGAAGTTGTGTTAGTAACATGCAATAATGGGATGAGGTTGCATACAGAGGGAGAGAAAGTAGAGGAGAGAGGAGCTCAGTGCATCATGGGAAATCCCCCGGCAGTCTAGGCCTATAGCAGCATAACTAAAGGATGGTTCAGGACTCACCTGAGCCAGCCCTAACTATAAGCTTTATCAAAGAGGAAAGTCTTAAGCCTACTCTTAAATGTGGAGATGGTGTCTGCCTCCTGAACCCAAACTGGAACCTGGTTCCACAGGAGAGGAGCTTGATAGCTGTACGCTCTGGCTCCAAGTCTACTTTTGGAGACTCTAGGAACCACAAGTAACCCTGCATTCTGGGAGCGCAGTGCTCTGGTGGGGTAGTAAGGTACTATGAGCTCTTTAAGATAATATGGTGCCTGACCATTAAGAGCTTTGTAGGTAAGAAGAATGATTTTAAATTCTATTCTGGATTTTACTGGAAGCCAATGCAAAGAAGCTAAAACAGGAGAAATGTGATCTCTTTTCCTGGTTCCTGTCAGAACACGTGCTGCAGCATTCTGGATCAGCTAAAGAGTCTTAATGGACTTTTTCGAGCAGCCTGATAATAAGGAATTGCAGTAATCCAGCCTAGAAGTACAAATGCATGGACTAGTTTTTCTGCATCATTTTTAGACAGGATGTTCCTGATTTTCGCAATATTACGTAGGTGAAAAAAGGCGGTCCTTGAAATTTGCTTAATGTGAGACTTAAACGACATGTCCTGATCAAAGATAACTCCAAGATTCCTCACAGTGGTGCTGGAGGCCAGGGAGATGCCATCAGGGAAACTATATCTTTAGATAATGCGTCACGGAGGTGCTTAGGCCCCAGAGCAATAACTTCAGTTTTATCTGAGTTTAACATGAGAAAATTACAGGTCATCCAGGTTTTAACATCCTGAAGGCACATTTGAAGTTTAGCTAACTGATGAGTTTCATCTGGTTTGATCGATAGATATAACTGAGTATCATCTGCATAACAATGAAAGCTTATGGAATGTTTCCTGATAATATTGCCTAAAGGAAGCATATATAAAGTGAAGAGGATTGGTCCGAGGACAGATCCTTGAGGAACTCCATGACTAACTTTGGCATGCATGGAGGACTCATCGTTAACATGTACAAACTGAAATCGATCTGATAAATAGGACTTAAACCAGCTTAGAGCGGTTCCTTTAATGCCAATGAAATATTCCAGTCTCTGCAATAGGATCTGATGGTCAATGGTATCAAATGCAGCACTAAGATCTAATAAAACCAGTACAGAGACAAGTCCTTTGTCTGATGCAATAAGGAGGTCGTTAGTAATTTTCACCAGTGCTGTCTCTGTGCTATGATGAGCTCTAAATCCTGACTGAAAATCCTCAAATAAACTATTGCTCTGTAGAAAGTCACACAGCTGTTTAGCAACTACTTTCTCCAGAACCTTAGAGAGAAATGGAAGGTTAGATATAGGTCTATAGTTGGCTAAAACATCCGGATCAAGTTTGGGCTTTTTCAGAAGAGGTTTAATTACAGCTACTTTAAAGTACTGTGGTACATAGCCTGTTGATAAAGATAGATTGATCATATCTACTATAGAGGTGCTGACTAAGGGTAAAACATCTTTAAGCAGCCTAGTCGGGATGGGGTCTAAGAGGCAGGTTGATGGTTTAGATGAAGAAATTATTGAAGTTAGTTGGTAAAGATTGAGGGAAGCAAAACAGTCTAAACATGTATCTGGTTCTACAGCTGTTTCTAAGGTTCCTGAGTTAAGAGATAAGTCGGTGCCAGTTGAGGGCAGGTCTTGGTGAATTTTGTCTCTAATAGCTAGAATTTTATCATTAAAGAAGCTCATGAAGTTGTAACTACTGAGAGCTATGGGAATACTTGGCTCAATAGAGCTGTGACTCTCTGTCAGCCTGGATACAGTGCTGAAAAGAAACCTGGGGTTATTCCTATTTTCCTCTATTAATGACGAGTAGTACGCTGCTCTAGCATTACGGAGGGCCTTCCTATAAGTTTTAAGACTATCTTGCCAAATTAAACGAGAATTTTCCACTTTGGTGGAACGCCAATTCCTCTCAAGTTTCCGCGATATTTGCTTTAATTTGCGAGTTTCAGTATTATACCATGGAGCTAACCGTCTTTGTTTTAGTATTTTCTTTTTTAGAGGGGCTACAGAGTCGAGTGTCATTCGCAGCGAGCCTGCAGCACTATCAACAAGATGATCGATTTGGGAGGGACTGAAACTAGCATAGGAGTCCTCCGTTACTTTGTGACTAGATAATGTATTTAGAGCTGATGGAATCGCATCCTTAAATTTAGCTATAGCACTATCAGACAGACATCTTGTATAGAAATTTTTGCCCAATGGCGAGTAGTTCAGCAATACAAACTCAAAAGTTATCAAACAGTGGTCGGACAAAGAGGGATTCTGTGGGAACACCACTAAATGTTCAATTTCAATACCATACACCAAAACAAGGTCGAGGGTGTGGTTAAAACAGTGAGTCGGTTCATGAACACTCTGAGAGAAGCCAATGGAATCTAACAGAGAGATAAACGCAGTACTAAAGCTGTCATTCTCAACATCCACATGAATATTAAAATCCCCTACAATAATAACTTTGTCCGTTTTAAGGACTAAAGTTGACAAAAACTCTGCAAATTCAGATAAGAATTCAGAATACGGGCCAGGTGCTCGGTACACTATAACGAAGAGAATTGGTTGCAGTGATTTCCAACTTGGGTGCGAAAGACTAAGAACAAGACTTTCAAATGAGCCACAGTCCGGTTTAGGTTTAGAGCTGATTAGTAGGCTAGAGTCGAAGATGCTGCAACTCCACCTCCTCGGCCTGTGCCTCGAGGAATGTGAGTATTAATATGACTGGGAGGGGTGGATTCATTTAGGCTAACATATTCTCCATCACCCAGCCAGGTTTCAGTAAGACAAAATAAATCAATATCATAATCTGATATTAATTCATTTACTAGTACACCTTTAGAAGAGAGAGATCTGATGTTTAAGAGTCCACATTTAACTCTCCTATTCGTTTGCACTACTGCTCTTGTGGTTTTAATTTTTATGAGGTTTTTATGCACAGCTCCTCTTCTGTTTACCTTTTTAAATAATTTCGATGGTCGGGGGACAGACACCGTCACTATAGGATTTTCACTAAGTAACTCCTGAAATGGAGGAGCAGAGAAGTGTGTTAGACTGCGACTCTGCGTAGGGTTTTGGGTGGGTAACTGCTGAAAAAGAAGGGCAGAGAAGTGTGTTAAACTGCGACTCTGCCTCCTGGTCTCAACTCTGGGTTGTCATGGATTTGGTCCACTAATAAACTTGGCCAGATTTCTAGAAATGAGAGCTGCTCCTTCCCAAGTGGGATGGATGCCGTCTCTCCGGATCAGACCAGGTCTTCCCCAGAAAGTCTGCCAATGATCAACAAAGCCCACATCGTTTGCTGGACACCACCTCGACAACCAGCGGCGGAATGACGACATGCGGCTATACATGTCATCACTGGTCAGATTTGGCAGGGGTCCAGAGAAAACTACGGTGTCCGACATTGTTTTTGCATATGTACACACCGACTCAACATTAATCTTAGTGACCTCCGATTGGCGTAACCGGGAGTCATTACCGCCAACGTGAATAACAATCTTACTGTATTTACGTTTATCCTTAGCCAGCAGTTTCAAATAAGACTCAATGTCGCCCGCTCTGGCCCCAGGGATGCACTTAACTATGGCCGCTTGCTTCGCTAAATTCACGTTTCTCAAAATGGAGCTGCCAATGATCAGAGTTGGTTTCTCAGCGGGTGTGTCGCTGAGTGGGGAAAATCTGTTAGAAACGTGAACAGGTTGATGGTGCCCCGTGGACTTTGAATGCTTACGACTATTCCTCCTTCGGACAGTCACCCAGCCCCCCCCCTTTCCTGGCTGCTCAGGAGATGCCGTTGGACGGCTACCAGAGGCTAACTCAGGCGTTACGACTACGGGGACTGGCTAGCTACAGTAGCTAAAGACTGATCTACCAAGGAGCCGGACTTCTAAATCACTGAGCCTCGCCTCCATGTCTATAAATAAACTACACTTACACAGGAGAGAGAGAGGGAGAAGGAGACACAGGAGAGAGAGAGGGAGAAGGAGAAGCCATCGCTAGCTGCTAAGCTAAAGTCGCTAACGGCTAAGCTAAAGTACTGTAGCGTCAGCTGCCAAAACTTTAGAACAACTATGAGATAGAACAGCAGTCACTAAAAGATGGAAAGAACTGTGAGTGCTTAGGCAAAATTACTGTAAAGAATAAGTGTTTAGCGAACAGTTGGCCACTGTAATCAAACAAATGTAACTGTTATTTAGCGAGAGCAGCGCAATACGGTACCAACACACAAGCACCGGAAACGGAAATGAGATCGACACGCTTACCGCAATACGTCAGCAGGATAAGCAGTTTCCCAGTGGTGGAAGCCACTTGGCCGTGTTTTCAGGCAGGAACAGGTTTTAGGACCCAAACGCACCACACAGAGGCAGAACAGGTACAGTTTCTGAGGATTTATTCCAGCCAACAAAACTTATGGCAGAGTCCAGAATTCAACAAAGGTAGTCCACAAACACAGGTAATCCAAACGGGCAACAGAAATACTAAGTCCATGGAACAGAAAGCAAAGTCCAAACCATCCAGAAGGTAATACTCCAACAAACAACAGGGATCAGGAACAGACAGGAAACAGGCAGACACACGGCGAGCAAAAATACATACAACAAACCAGCAACAGCTAAAAAGAAGCAACAAACACTTAAGCACTGGCTAACGAGGAGGGCAGGAACAACACGGTCAGGAAAATACCAAAACACCACTAAACACCAGCTGACAGATAATAACCAGACAAACAATAACATCAGGTAGAGGACGCACACTAAAGGTAGCAAGCAAACAAAAACTAAGTCTAACTAACAGCACAGCAAAAGGGATTTAAACTAATAAGACAGGGTGGCTAAGGGAGACAAGATAACAGAACACAGACCACAACGACTGGATACAAGACCATATACTATATAATGGATACCTAACTGATAAATGAATAAACTCAGAACTAAACGGAACAGATGACAGGACTAACATGCAGATACAAAACCAAACCCTCAGAATCAAAACACTAAAACACAGCACTCAGGACAGGATCGTGACAGGTGAGTGATCAGCACGAACACAAATGCTCTTATCTCGTTGAAATCTTGACGTTTTACAAACGGTCTGGTTTCTTCCAACCAAACTGTCTTCCATGTATATACCTCCACAGTAGTGTAGTTCTCGCTACAGGGTGGGGATTTCAACATGCAACATTAATGTATATTTGTAAAGGGGAATCTTGTACCTATTTTTTTATTGCAAATAAATGTCACTTTTATAATAGTTTAAAAATAGAGACTTTTGTGTAATTATTCCATATTTTGTGTAGTCATTCTATATCAGAACCCCTGACATACAATCCAAATAGTCTACATGAAACTTCAGAGTGTTACCTTTCATTTGAGACCAGGATTATGCTTCTACACCAAGAGGTTGCCACACAGTAAGCCTTTTTTTTATCAGTATGCATTTTGGGTAACCAAAAGTCCTATGGGGAGTTTCCATAGGGCATTTTACAAAACGCATGAACATACATCGGTAAATAATGGTCTAAAGTACTCATATTTCATTCTATATTGATCTGCCTTTGCACACGGCTTCACAAGACCTGTTGCTAGGGCTCACTTTTGTTTCTAAAGTCAAATCAAGTGACCTAGAGGGCTGAAATGTGGTCAGTTCAGAGATGCTTGTTATCCGGCAGAAAGAAAAAACAATATTCTAGCCTCTATAACTCTGTGCCAGTACTTCACACAATTATTCTGATTGTTTCCTAAGAGGGTCTCACCTTTCTAAAGAGGTCAGGCATTTGATGGTATGCAAAAATAGGTGGGAACAGCAATCTCTGAAGTAGGCACAGAACTGTCAGAAAAGTCCTTTTGGATGAGGGACGAAACGTCTTCCAGTATCTTCAACCAAGTCCAGTTGCCCTTGATTTTAACCTTCGTTGGATAACTATGACCTGGATGACTGAGAATCTTCATAGAAACCCTGAAGAAGTTAAAATAAACATGTAATTCAAATAATTTATTATAATAGTAATATTCATATTATAACAGTGTGTGTGTGTGTGTGTGTGTGTGTGTGTGTGTGTGTGTCGTTTTTGGACGTCTCGGCCATAGATATCCATAATAAAGGCTAATGGCCAATGGAGGTCAACGTCAGCACCTGCCGGCCATCTTGTCACAGGCAGCTCACTCACTCGTAACATTGTGTTAATGGTGCATGTATATATATATATTAATTAGGGCTATCAAACGATTAATCGCATCCAAAAAAAAGTTTGTGTTTACATTATATATGTGCGTATATTGTGTATATATAAATGCACACACTATATTTTGAACGTATAGCAGCGGTGCGGAGTGGTGGGGGAAGGGAATTACTGTAGTAATCTTTACTCATTACCATTGATGGCAACGTTGCCCTTCACGATTGCTCTAAAAGTTGCTCTGTGTTACATCAGCTTAAGTCTATATACAGTATATACAGTACATGCAAATATTTCTTAAATGCACATGCATGTGTGTGTATTTATATATTAAAAATAATTATACACTGTACACACACATATTATGTAAACAAACTTTTATTTTGGATGTGATTAATTGTTTGACAGCCCTAAAATATATATATATATATATATATATATATATATATATATATATATATATATATCTCATGTTGCCATTCTGTACACTGAGTTTTAGTAGTCTATATTTTGATTTAACATAAATACCTTGTGCATGTGTATATTCATTGCACCTATCTGTTCTGTTCAATGTTATTTTCATATGAAAGTTCTAATTATTCATAAGTGTGCAGTGTCATAACTACATCTCTGACATTTATAACAAACCAAACCATTTGAAAATCGGTAGAAAATTGAGAAAGTTATGGTTATTTAAAAAGTACATGCACCATTAACACAATGTTACGAGTGAGTGAGCTGCCTGTGACAAGATGGCCGCCAGGTGCTGACGTTGTTACTTTAGAGGGAAAATAATTTCCTTAAATGTTCTATATGATCGTATGAACCATAGGCGCATATATGGTTTTTCATTGGAATAACACTTTTTATGAAATACAGTCATTAAGCAAATCATTGATGAGCTGGTAGCGATAGATGATCTGTCTTAGAGAAACGGTACCACGCCTGTAACGCTGAGGCTTTTACCCAGTAATGTTAGCTGGGGCATCTTTCAGGTAGTCTCAGTAGCATCCTTTGGGCTTTGCCACTGGTAGATTTACGTGTTATGCTGAGATTGTTTATATTCTTTCTCGGGAAAGTATCAAAAAACAGGCAGTTAACCTATGTCTTAATTTTTTTTAAACTTTCCAAATGATCTTATGAACCATTAACAACTCATATATAAATGTTTTTTCATTAAAATAATACTTCATTATATAAATAGTGAACCGATCATGTATAAAGTAAGAAAATACAATTATTAAGCACATTATAGATGAGCTTATTAATAAAGAATACAACATGCATAATTATGTTTATAAATGACTTACTAATGTGTATTAACGTAAGAACAATGGTTTATAAATGATGAATTAAAAATGTACTAATACTTAACAACTGCTTCATAGTGTGTAGATAATAAAGAATAAAACATTTATAACTGTTTATGAATGACTTACTAATGTGTATTAAAGTATGAACAATGCTTTATAAATTATGAATTCCTTATTTACTAATGCTTAACTAATGGTTTATAGTGTGTAGTTATTATTAAGTGCTACCACGTTTTTCTTAGGGGGTGATAAATTTTTACTCCTTTGTCTAATCCTGTTACAGAGAAGTATAACTCATTATGCGAATATCTGGAATATGGTAGACGTCCCCATTTAGGCTACTCCATACATTCAGATCAATCCACTTGCTCAACTGTTTGCCATCTATTGGTCAGTATCAGTATGAGCCATATTTCCCTTAATTTTAACTGGAGTTTAATTTCCCTCCTATGTCTTGGATATACTCTTGGACTTCTGTAATAACAGATGGGACAATTACCTTGGCCAGGCGTAATAGACTTCAGTTGTGTCACTTTCCCTCAGTTAACACCTATCAGCCGCTGTCTGAGTAATTAAATTCTATAACTAAGCTTGGCCCGTGCTTGTGGATGATTACAGAGACAGACCAACTTCAACATAAATCACTGTGACACGCACACAAAGGAAGCGGACTCACTTGTTTTTCATTTTATATTTTAAATGGATGTTATTCCTAACATTTCCTCTGTCTTCAAAGGCCATACCTTTTTGTGTTAAACAAATAGATTGTGTTGTTGAAAACAGCAGAAATGGAGAAGACGTCAATTTGAATATAATGTTAATGTGAATTTTTGTGGTAGCGTTTATTCTTTGAATTGATTGAAACTGTCTATATTGTTGATAGAGGGAATTTGTTTTGCTGTTGTTGCTATAAATACAGTGATTAACACAGAAGATATGAAAGTCTATGTGATTCAAAGAGCCTTCCGTCAGAGCAGAGACCTCAGTGTGGGATCTATTTGCAGACGGTCCTTCTTGGCTTCACAGGACTGATGACCTGATACTGTCCACTTGGCCTCCCTGCTGAATTCCATGGCTCCAATTAAAGCCTTATGATTGGGTTTAAGTGTGCCACAAGCTTGTCAAACTAACTATAGCACACAGTGGCACTCTAATGACAGATGTGGGCTAAAAGTTAGAGAATGGACTCTATAGTAAATGTTTCTGATCAAAGCAGAAACTACAATAATGACAAGTGAGGATAAAGCATAGGGACAAAAGAGAGTTTTCTAGTTTCCTTTACATTATATTTAACACAACTGCCATCTTATGCATTTGTTTACATTGGACTCTGGACAGATCAACAATTAATTATAATCCTCAATATTGCAGTTGAGTTGATGACAGCAATCACTGTTAGTGCCTTACAGTGACAAATATATTGCTTTTTTTGACCCCGTATTTTGCCAGTGGAGTGCTTTTAATGTGAACTAGCCACGGAACTACACAGTGTTTAGTTAGCATTAGCAGTAACTTAATGCACTTCTGATATGGTTCAAAGAGAACTGAACAGTGAAGTTAATATCAGTGAGATCAGTGAGAAGTAGTAATGCTGGCCTGCAAGCTTGCATCATTTCCTATGAATCCCTTGTGCATAATAGTGCAGCTTGAACCCCAAATGGCATACTCTGCCACTAACAATGAACAGTACAAGGTAAGATATATTAAATGGCTATTGCATTTGATTTCATTAAAACCCTATGAATAATAACTTTAAACAAGCTTAACCATTGAAATGTGATTTTGCACATTCAGAGAAAAGTCATCTGATATTGCAGTAAATATTGTGACCAACTAACTACGTACTTTTTTGTAGTTCTTTATACCAAAGGATATCCATTAAGGGATGAGAGGCTTAATATCTAATGTTGGGAATGCAGCTTTTTGTCAGTTGAGTGCCCACTTGCTCCTGTTGAGCAGACAGTTTGTATTTCACCCTTCAGTTCATTTTTTTCTGTGGGGAGAAGAGTGTATACAGAGTGCACTGTGTACGCTCTTGAATTTCATATGGGAAAATAGCACATCGATGGCATGTCACGGATGTTATGCTTTTATTTGTAATTTTGTCTCATAACATTGGTGTCTCTGTTCATAAAAACATCTGTTGTTCTGGCAAACAGAATTCTTCAAATGCAAAAAGATGATGGTTGCTCATGGCCGCCAGACAGGTGCCTTGACACACCACAGAAAGGCACAAAAAAAGGTTTAATGGTCTCTGAATAAAGCTTTTGGCAACAAGGGAAAGTTCATGTGACAGTTTGAAAAGGCATCTTTAGAGAAGGAATAGGCCCCAATCAATTATAGTAGTAACCAAAACTGGCAGAGGGTACACCCACAGGCTATGAAAAGACATAAGAGATACATTGTGAGAGAAGTGGTGGAAAAGGTCTGAAAGATAAATGGTGTAGCAACAGACTTTGGCATTATCATAAGTGCACTTTAAAAGATAGAGGAACCAGATCTGCTAGTGTGGATAGCATAATAAGGTTTTAAACATTAATAACATAGATAGATCATCTGTGGGATGCTCATTCCTATTGGTGACAACCTCAGAGCTTTACATTTTATTTTTCAATGCACACTCCAGCCAGGATGCCAGCCATTTGCAAGGTGGGCTGCAGTTGTGGGCCACCTTGGCAGAGAAATTCCCACTCAGTTAATATTTTATTGTATTAATGAATCTCATTTGGACCAAACTGTCACCGGAGTTTCTAAGTTAGATACAGTAATTAACCTTGACAATGCCAGGTCAAAAAAGTGTCACAGAGTAAGAGTGAAGCATTCAGGGACCAGCAGAACATAACATATTGCATCTATTATCTTTTTAAACTGAATGTCATATCAGAATGTGTTGGTGTTTTAGACCATTTCTTCTTAGTGTTTTTAATTTAAAATAATAGGCCAACAAAAACACCAACAATATGAAAGACATTTGTTTCGTTGGGGCATCACTGTAAATGTATCATCCACTATATGATTCATGTAGTGTCACTGGATTTCTACATGTAGTTTTTTAAAGGTTGCTCTAGTATATCTGCATCAGTATCAGTGATGAAGAGTAACAGTAAGCGGAACAGACAGTAGAAATAAATTTCACATGAAAATTAGTCATAGGTAAATGAAAGATGAGGTGCTGGATAGAATGACTGCAGGGAATCATTAAAAATCAGTTCACCAAAACCCTGTCACTAATAGAACAAGCATTAACAATTAAAACCTTTCATCTGGAGGGCAGAGAAGTCGGGGACCACAAGAAAAAGATCAGCAGACTTTAATAGAACTGGCTAAGGGCTAGTGACAAAATTAATGAAAGACCTGGGGATGTTTGGAGCGGCACTTAACTGGAGAGGAACTTTGGAATATAGGGGGTGTGAGGTGATTATTTTTGAAATACAGCTTTTTCACCTTTCAATCTCACTCAGTTTTGCTTGTTGAACACTCGACCTGTCCTGTGTCCTAAAGCAGCATGCCTTGAGAATACAAAGATGGTATCCCAAGGACGATATACTCCATAGCATAACCAAGTCGAAGGCAGTAGCCACTCAATATGTAAACTATTGTGTGTACTGTTTGTGCGCACTTCAGACAGTATCAGTCAAACTGCTGTTGGGTTGTTCTATAAGACCTCATTAAAAAGAAACTTAAATCATGTTTTTATTATTGCGCACTTCAGAGAATAATACTCAAAGCGGTTTTTGCAGATGGACTCATGTACTTTATTTTACACAATAGCATCCATTTCATCCTTCTGCCATCGTTTCTTCAGTTTATGTGCATACACATGGGTCAGAGTTACCATAAAGGGCTGCACATTCTCCTGTCAAGTTTGTTATTTGTAAAATCCCTGGTTTTGAATAAAATATATAATGGTGGATAATCATTTATACGATTACAAAAGACATTCATGATTCCTTAATAATGAGCGCCATCCAGTTTGGAAAAGGATGATATTATCATAATCATCTTTTGGCAAAATGGAAAGTTGAATCTACTAATGTTCTTGGAATGTTATTGAGAAATGTTTTGTTTGGCAGTCAGGGGGCAGTGGACATTATTAATCAATTGACTGTGGAATCCCCTGGGCTGCCAGCACTCATTTACTATGTGTTTTATCATCAAAATGCTGGCTGGCCCCACTCATCACTGGGAAGCCTGCCAGATATTACAATTGCTTTAGTCTGGCTGGTTTGTCAGGAATCAAAAACCAACATTCTACCACCTGTGCTGCAGGAACCATGACTATTAGTATCAGAGAAACAGCTTCTTTAGTAATTCACTGCTTGTACATCACTTAGTTAAACGTTGCCCAATTGTTTGATGCATATGGGCATAACAGCAACAGAATCACTATGATGGTAAGAGAAATGTTAACATGGGTGCGTTGCCAAGCGGTCCTTCATGTGGCTTTTTCCATCATCTTTCCCTTGATGGGCAGTAGGTCATCTGTTTAAAGGTGTGAACACACAACAACATTTAAAGGTTGGTTTGAGGAAAGAATAGAACAGGAGCATTGGCACATATTATCTTGTACTGTCAACAGTATGCATGTCAAACATACACGTTTCTGATGAGATGATTATTTGACAAAAATGTGGTAAATGGCATTATGTTATCAACCATCATGTGATATGCAGTTTATGCTGGTTAACAAAGTCAATAAAAAGATAATGTAGGTGGTGGGCCAACAGCAGTTAAATGGGCTTGTCTGTTACTTTAATTGCATTGTGAAGTCCATCATTAAGTGTCTGATGTTGAGTCTTCTCACAGTATATGTCTTCTCACAGTATATGTCTTCTCTGGTGCATAACAGCATGAAGAACGTGAAAACTGTTTTACCAGTTGTCCATTCTTTTGGATATTTTGCATAGCCATGTCACTGTTTACAAATTGTGGCTGCATTGTTCTTCATCTCTGTAAATCAGTCGATACAGTTGCCCATCATCTGCCAGGTTAAACATGCACTGCCTATCCCTGGCTTCCACAGCACCAAGTTCCACTGTCTGATAAAATATTAATGTTGTAGTTGTAACCCAAAAATTAGAGGTCCTGCAAACACTTGTGGGGATCCACAGCGGCTAAAAAGTCTTTTTGTTGATTCAGTAGTAGTTAACTGTGAATTCTGTGAAATTGATCTTGTAGTAACACTAAATTGCAGCTGTGAAAGAGGACTCTTTCTGGATAGGGATGGGCACTTCAAGCAAAAATACTTTTCGATAGTAGCTGGGAAATATTCAACCCTTCTTTGAAGATCCATCCACCCCCCACTCCCCAAACACAGAGAGAGAGAGAGAGACAGAGAGAGAGAGTGAGAGTGCTTCCCACTCAAATGACTGTGAATAGTGGTTTTTCCCAATACAAGCATATCACATAGACTTGTGATATGCCAGCTTTAACTGTGTTAGCTATTCCTGATTTCTTTCCCCAAAAAGTAGTTAGGAGTGCACTGGTTTCTTAGACTAATTTAGCCCAGCTCATAGCTGGTAACATCTTGCCAGAAATGTCTCCACACTACATGAGAGAGTACTAAAGTATGTAGCTGGTAACTAGCAGTCCTGACTGCTCTGCTGATGAAGGATAGTAGGCTTTGTGTGGTGTTCATACTGTTAACAGTCTTTATTTCCTCTGCAGCAGTTCAAAATCTATCATTTTATTTCAAGCACAAAATCCAAACATTCACAGATTCAAGTTTCTCAAATCTGAAAGTTGCCTTTTCTGTTTTACATAATTTTAAACTGGATATCTTTAGGTTTGAATTGTTAGCTGGGAAAAAGAAGTGACTTGAATAGAAAATAGAAAATAATTGCCAGACTAATTGTTAATAAAGACAATTGTTAGTTGCAGCCCAGATCAAGCAAAGTCAAGCATTGCTTTATTTTCAGCAAAACATTAGGCTACTGCACAACAAGCAAATGTCACCACATATTCAGAGGACAAGAGTCACTATCAACATGGTCTAGATGTTCCTAATCGGGAGGTAGTGATGTTGGTAATACAGTCAGACTCCATGTGTTGAAATGAGAAAGTTAACAGAATAAAAGCTATTTCCTGTGTGCTCCCTGCCAGTACTGCTACTGGCACGGTGTACACAGGGAAATGTAGCATTAACCTGTTTTTGTTGTGACGTGTTTGAATCAAAAGACAATGAATTGTTCAAAGGCATATTAATGGATGTTGAGAGGTCTAACGAGTTTCTGAAGTGCCTTTTTAGATGGGGACTCAACAGAAACTGATTTTATGCAAAAAAAGAAGTATATGCAGTCAGCGAAAGCATATCAGCTTAGTTTCTACATTACAAAAGGGAATAAATATTCTGTTTGGCCAGAGTTCACTTTTCATCCCATTCCATCCGTTTTCACTCACTGAATAAAGAATACCTTGACATTATCCACGACCAGGAAGTCAGAGAAAGACAGAGAGAGGTGTTCAAAGTGAGAGAGAGGGAAATAAATTTTGACACAGGTCCATAGTGAGCAACTGTTCATCAAGACAACTGACTGGCTCTTATTATTGACAAAAGCTGAAAGGGTTTGTAACAAAAGGTCACTTAGATACTACCTATCCCAGCTTCAGTCCAGTCTTCTGACTTTTTAGTGGATTAATCAGACATTACACCCGAGGCCTCTGGTTTGTGGTGTCCATCATCGTCTCACATCCATGTTGATTATTTGTGCCTTTTTCTTATCTACACTCACCAGGGGCTTTATAGTAAACAGTGGAAACCAAGGACCAAGCATTACCAAAAAACAATTAGCAGATCATCCCTGAAGGCGCACCGGAGCCTGAAAGAGTTTTAAAATCAGTGCTGAGAACAGATTTGTTCAACCTGAAGTCCCACTATTAAGTTCAGTCTCCAGTGTATAGGATTATGGGTTAGTTTGTGCAGTTCTAAATCTGAATTCTTGGTTGGTTTTTAACAGAGCACAACCATACCAATATGGGATTTTAAATACCGATAGAGATTTTAATTTAGGAGTATTTTAAAATCTAATTTTCAGATATAACATTAATTTTCAGATATAACATTTCTTATGTGTAGTTATGAGACCTCATCAAGATGACATGACATAATGCAGTTTAAAAATTACACTTTTTTATTGTTTTAAATAGTACTTTGAATAAAAGTTTAGCTGGTTATGTCAGCTGTGTTTTGTGGTGGATTTGTGGTGTTCCAAACACGTGTTGCCAACAGGGGGAGTTGCAGAGTGTCCTCTGGGGACAAACTATGCAATGGCAACACTCATGATTGAAGGATACGTCTTCCATTTCGCCATTTCTTTTTTAATTGGCATTCATCAGCTGTTAAAAACAATGATACTGATTTATCTGAAGTTAGCCCACATCCGAACGTCAATGTCCACAACTGACTGCCAAAACTCCACTGCCAAGATCAACTTCATGTCATAACTGTTTGACAGTAAATGGACAGAGTGGACCATCTAATGACAATAAAATAATTATATATTCCAACAAATCACTATTTCCATTGATTCTAGTACACTTCGATTCATTTTGAGATGTCTATCATACATTATTCAATAACAAATACTTTCCCTTTAGATTAATCTTCAGGTGTCCCAGAGGAATTACTCAGTGGTTAAAAACACGAACTGTGTGTATTTATGACCACGGTTAAATGATTTAAGGCTAGAGATTGAAGATAAAGCCAAGTCTTCTTGACTTTGCACAACTGACACAATTGTGTCACAATCACAATTGACACAATCAGACACAATCTTGGCATTTTGGTAGTCAAAGGACTCTTGCATTGATTCTGTGTGTGAATATCAAACTAGCTTAAGTTCCAGCTTTAAAGAAAATCTTGTGACCAGGTTCGACGTAGCCTGAAATGTAATTTATTTTAATTCAATTAAATGTATTGAAAAAAATCAATGTTTATTACATTATAGACAGTAACTTTATTAGGAATGCAACGGCGCCAGATTTGATATGCAGTATTAGAAAATACTGTGGTGCATTCTATAAACTTATATAGTATAATGTTGACTGTAAACATAAAGTCAGTTAGCATAGCATTTGTTCAAGCACTCTAGTGGGATGAGGTCATGGCGTCATGTCACCAGCCATCTGGACAGAGCTATAAATGAAGTTGGTGTTGTGAAACTTGCACATGCATAGTAGAAGTATAACCTGTCAGGGAAAAAAAGTTTTTTAAACTTATTGTTGGGCAAGTCATAAAAAAATTTTAAGCGTTTTTTATCAGATTTCACTGGTGATTATATGAATGCAGTTTTTATGTCCCAGTGACCACTGAAACCGCAGTTATGGCTCTCTCCCTATTCATTTAGTTAGGGGCCTGATCTTGTGAGTCTGAAATAACTCCCTGGAGGTGTTAACAAGATGGCTGCAGAGTGGCAGGACTTATAAAGACTTTGCTAACAAACACAACACACAATCCATCAACTTTTCCTTTTGTATTTTTGGTTTAGGAAAGGCTACAATAAAAGAGACACTAACCCCAGAACCTTGATTATGCAAGCATCGCTTTTACTGCAGCCCCATTGACATTGGTCGTTTAACTACTCCCCCAACAGTGATTTATCATAGCGTGGCAAATGGGCAAATGGACAAATGGTCAGTTACATATGACTTTGCTGGTATGTAACATCTTGCATACCATTCACTTTTTTACTTTAATATTACTACATATCCCACTTTAAGCCTCCTTAATTTTGACAACCCCACTTTTCTTTTTGAGAGTCTTCATCAGAAGATAACGCCATGCTTTGATTTAGAATGAAAAAAACCTTTATTGAACAGAACCCCTCAAAAATCATTACATTTTTTTCAGCTTTGGTATCAATTTATGTACATTAATGTATACAAGATCTTGACAGCACATAGAAAACAGTTAGTGTGCTAAAAATGGATTACAAAATTTTTTTTCACACACTGTATCTTTATGTAGTAGGGAAAAGTACCACATCACTTACTTTGACATTCACTGACAACACAGCACTGACGCACTGCTTTCAGAAACTCCACACTTATCTTTGTATAACAAGAAGGAAAAGTGTCAGCTATCAAAGAATTTAACAAGATCCAGACAAGCACATGGCAAACAATACATAGTAATATAACATTTATTCCATCTGAAAAGTTATTTGTTGCCTCGAGTAAAAAATAGGTGCTTTGTTGTGTTCTGTGAAACACAGCAAAATGATTAATGTTTCTTGTTAGGGTTTTCTCTGATATTCAAAGACTGTTAAACACAGTAGACTGAATTTAGTGGAAGCAAATAGATTAAATGTTGTAAAAATTATGAGTAGAGGCTAATGCCTGTCAACATGCACTGCTGACTGTGTGCCAATGAGCAAGGGACTGAGCTGCTGATCATTTTAAAGGTCACTCACAAAGGGCCTGTGGCCTCAGTCCTTTGTGAATACATAAGCACAGTTGAAAAAGCAGATTTCACAGCTGATTTGACAAGAACATGTGGAAATAAATGTCTACTAAAAACCATGAAAAAGTTTACATACATTTTCAATGCAGCATTCCCAGACACTGTATTTTTCCAACCTCATTTGCATACTATGCTGCACATAGTCATTATTGAAGGAACGATGCAGTAACACTCCAAAATGCAGCTCCTCTATAACCTTAAATCACTATTCCTACAAAAACTTTAATGTCGCTAGCATGCTAGCAATGCTACATGTCCAACAAATCACTAACTGAAAACCACTTAAGCATTTCAAAGTGACAAATTAAATGAAAATTACAGGCAGGGAATAAAAACTAAAAAGACAGTCATTACGAGTACATTCTCAGTCTTTTTTGGATTTTCAATCTTTTCTACTCTAAAAAAGACTTTAAAATGCGTGGGATAATAAACAACATGTGTTCTTCAAACTCATTTTGGAACCACATTTAATAACCAATAATAATAAAAAAAATACATCTTATCCCTCTTCCTGCACTCAGAACACAGGAGCCTTGTCGAAGGAGACCTTTTTTTTTGGGACAGACAATAAAGCTATCTATCTATCTATCTATCTTTATATGGGATTTTATGAGACTGAATATCTAAAATTTGATACTGCACAAAATAAATAATGCTTACAATTCCTATTCTGTTACCAAAACAGTCTGACAGTGCTTTCTTCTAAAATCGTGTAAAGAACATCCTTCAAATGGTCATTCCTAGCAAGACAGATGTATACTTTTTCTTGCGTAGAAACACAGACTCCCAGCTTCTGTTCTGCAGATTTACTGCATCTGATTTCTGCTCGTACCGTCCAGAGGCAGTCTCAAGATTTTGCTTTGTTACTGGTCCATCATCTCTACTAGCCGATGCAACAGTGGCTTTAAATCCACCTGGATCGCCAGGCTTCTGCTCTTCAAGCCTTAGAAACTCCATCTCTCTCATTATTAATGACTTCCTGGCTGGAGACTTTGGGACTTTTCATGGTTGTAGACAATCATCAGCCATCAAAGTGGGCCACTAGTGATACTATAACAGGTTTGTTGAAGTCTGAAGAGGGGGGTTTAGTGACATCATTGGAGGGTTCAAAAGAGGGGTCCAGTTGGGGCACGGTGGCGGCCGGTTGACCCAGGGAGGCCACCATACATAGGAAATCATTGGTATGACGGGGACCAGTGACTGCTACACCTCTCATGGCTTTGGTGGCAACCTTGGAGGAGCTCTTTAAACTGGAGCCTCGTCGAGGAGCCTCACAACACAGCAGGGCTTGGAAACATCTGTAAAACTGGGGCAAGCATATAACACAAATACGTGATCAGAAATGTACTGTACTGCAAAATTTGACAAGAGCTGCCAAGAAGAGTATTGCTGTATATATATATATATATATATATATATGTTGATAAGACCTTGTCTGAATTCAATGAATACAAATCCATAACACCAGATTTTGCCCAAACGTTAATTTGCTGCTTCTACCAATTTGCCTCATAATTTTCCGATCTCTGTCTCTCTTTCTCTCTAGTGAACCTTTAGGCAAATTGCAAATAATTATGACTGATCAGACGCCTCTCCTCTCTCCCTGCCCTCCTCTGTACCCACAGTACATTGGGGTTATTGTGCCGCCTGCTTTTTCATGTGGGTCAATATGCCAAAAGACACAAAGGATTTGTCGGCTTTTACTAGTAGATTAAATATTCGACTAATTACATTCTCAATTATGAGTGGGGACCATTACTGCATTTTCAACTGGATAAGTGATTGTGCTAATGTGTGGTTACAAAGAGTGGCAAGTTGAGGGTGAACTAACCACCAAAGATTTCCTTTTTGAGCTTAATAATATTCGTAATTCATGTGTCAAAGGAGTCTTTTGTGAGCTTCTAAGAATATTGCAGTATAATGTATACTGACTGTTGTCAAAACTCACCTTTACTTTCACATCTAGTCTATGTGTACGGTGTCTTTGTTTCAATGATACAACCTCTACTGCATGACATGGTGCCTCTCCTGCTTTACAGGTCTCATAGCTTTAGACAATCTTTACTTTGCTTGCTATGTCTATATAAAGCGAGTCCACAATTTGTCAGGTTCCCTGTACTGTATCTGCAAGAAACTGCTGGTGGATGAATCCTGTTCTGTTGTCCACATAGATGAACCCCAGCAAAGCCTTACAATGACAGACTGTATATCAAAAGTGAGGCACCCTCGACCAGTGGAATGGGAGCTCTCATGTTCTCTCTTCATAATAACTTCCCAGTGGTTACTCGGGAAGTGGCGGTGGCAGCTGCTATCAGTGTATCTATGGTTCTTCACACTGCTATGAGGCAGCTGCAACTAGACAATTAACAACCCTTTGGAAATGCATTCACTCTGTCCATAACACCAAAGAGGCCGCAATAATGAAAAAGGAAACAATAGGGGCCCCACCAGCCAATCAATGTGGGCCACTAGTTGGTTACTGCACTTTAGTTTCTGATGAGACAACTTGGGCTAAGAACTGCACTGGAGATCAACAAGAGGTAACCCCCCACTGTTTGAAGCGGCAAAAAATATGTACAGGTGACAGGACTACACATCCACAAATACTGTATTCTAACCAGCACCAACGTTTCTTTGTGGGAAGAAAGGACAGGCCGTCTCCAAGGTAGAGGAAAGGCATTGAAATGTATACACTATCTGTCAAGGTATAATAAATAGTCAGTAGGTATAATAAATACTGAATAGATAAATCTTTCAATCCAAGTTACAGATTTATAAGTGTCAGGATTGGGATTTCATGCAAATCCTCCTGAATTACACCAAACCTTATACATAACAGAGCTCCTGTGTTGCCCATATCAAAGTCTAGGCATCCGCTGATGGACAGATAGAAGGATTCTGAATAATTGAGGACCCCAGCAGCAGGTTGAAAGCATAACAATGCATTCAGGGTATTTGGCTATACTTTACATTCTAGGCATTTCCAATCACATACAAGGCATATTCAGAACACAGGCAGGCAGTGGACCACAATTTAGACCAGTTTCAAGTCCTCTTCTTCAGCTCCTGTTAATGTGGACTCTCTCCACTCTTGAGTAAACGTAGTATACTTAGTATACTTTTTGAGTTTGATGTATACTTATAGTCTACTACATTTTCTCATGAGTGCAAAATGTGACTCTTTCGCAACATCTGGTTTGAGTGGAGAAACTACAAAAGTCAAATCCACACATTGGAAGCATTTCAACTATGAATAACATTATATGTAGTGATAGACATTCAGAGAAAGAAAAAGGCAAAATAAATGGTTACATTAATTTAAACCACTTTAATAAAATATAATTAATAAGAGTAACATGAAGATGCCCAGGAAATGTTGTAACAATGAAGAGATGTGATGTTAATGTGGACTTGTGGCAGTGCTGGAAAACAGTACCTAAATTATGGTTGGGACAATGTCCATAATGCAACAATATAAGGCTGGTAGTTATTTCTATTTTTATTGTCATCAAATCCCATGAAAAGACCAAAACCAACAATGTATTGATCCTACTAACAGGTATTGGCTGTGTAACCAAAGCCTGCTATATCTTATTCATCTGTGCCATAGAGCTCCATTGTTGTCCAAAATCTGTTAAAACATAAATGAGCCACACTGCTGTACTGGGTGATGTGCTACTTCAATAAAATGAGCACAGGCACTGCTGTAAATACTAGTGCATTAAATTTGCAGCTGAAAATAGTCCCACCAAAACACTCAATTTACTTTTGTTTGAGTAATGTTTCCTAAAAACTACAGTGCCCAACCGGTTTGGGAAATGAGTTTGCCTTAAAAAAAAGTATATACTCAGTTACAGAGTTACATCTTCAGTAAAAAACCATGGATTTTGAACTGAGGGCCATAGACAGTCTGGAGAAACCATTAAGAATTGGTAGATGGACTAACGCATTATTGGTTTTGGTCTTTTAATTGTTTTGTTTGTTAACAAAAACAAAAGTTCTTTAGTTTAAACATCTCTCAAACATTATTTGTTTTACCACATGGCAAACTTTTTGACTCGACTTTGAACTTCTCCTACATATCGCTGTCTGTCAAATGCCTGCTGGGTACGAACACATGCAGAGAAGAGAGAGAGAGAGAGAGATGCCTCAGGACATATCCTCACAATGTATCTACACACTTGCCCCCTTTGTCAGTCTGTCCATAACCTATAGGTCATCTAAGAGTGAAGACTAGCGTGGAGATGTGAAGAAACGAGACGATCATCACCTCCCTCTGGTACTGATGCCCACCCCTTGCTTACCTCAGCTGTCCAAACAACACACTGAAGAGTGTTAGAAAGATGGAAGAGAGGGAGATGGAGACAGCAGACATCTAGTCCAGGATGAAGTTAGTTAAGACTCCAAGGCACCAAGGCTAAGGTCAAGAGAGAGGTGAAGGCAATGACAGATAAATAGATAAAGCATGACAGCGAGATGGGAAGAGCAAGATGGTCTGACAGATCATTTTGGAGAGAGAGGCTTGGAGATGGCTCAGGAAGGGTCATCTCAAACTGGTTAGGGTGACGCTTTCTATGATCTGGGCTGATGCATTACGGGTAGAGGATGGAAACAAGAGGGTCAGATGTCAGGCATCATCTCAGAGACTAAGGCATTTATCTAATTTCTAAAGCATGGGACGTCTGCTCGGATCCAGTATTTTTCTGTTTCTGTACACAAAGAGACTTTTATTTGTAGTTGACACACGTTGGCTTTGCAAGAGGAGACATGAGTTTTGTTTGTTGTATAAAAGTCGTGGGCTAGGCCATTTTATTGTTTTATCATATTCAGTCAGTGATTATGTATACATCCACACAACAGAGCGGTATAATACACCTTACACTTTTAATTGAGTTCTTGTGGCACTAATATCCAAAACTTTGCACAATCTTCCACAGTCTGAGTTCAGTTGCAGGCAGTCAGTCACTTCAGCGAATTATACCTAAAGCAGTTCAAGGAATCTCAATGTATTCAGTCAATGGCAGGAAGCATTAGCTTCTGCATATAACCCAACACTTAATTTGACAAATGCATGATTTAATTTGATCCAATAAACTCCCAAGTGTTTTGAAGCATCCACGGACCTCAAACTATAATGTAAAAATGAAAATATCTGAGCGCTCTAGCCAGAAAAGTAATGAGTGTCACACAGGAACATATAAACAGAATGACAATCACCTGATTTCTCTTTAGGATTTCCTGGCACATTCCCAATACAGTAACGTGCTGCAGTGGGTGTACATTTTGTGTATAATTTCCTCACACTGTAATCAGTGGCTGGAGCTTTCAAGTCATACAGTTAAGATTCCCGACAACATCTCATTTCAGTGATGGGGAGGGCCATTGACTACTTCCGAACAGATAAGTTCCCTGCCTCAAACATCGCTCTTCAGCAAACAAATCTATCCAGGTTCCCCTTTAAAGTGGCCTAAGGTGTGAGATGATTATGATAACGTTAAATAAGCAACTCCCAAACCAAACAAAAACCAACGTTTGTTCCTTGACAATGTTTCCACAATGTTGATGGTTACTATTTCCTAGCACAACTTTTTCAGCACCATGCTAACATGTAGATACAATAGTCAGCTACATATAAGCTGCAGTAGTTAACTTAGTAAGCTTTAATTCTCCAGGTGTTTAGTCTAAAAAAAACCCTGTAACTGTGATTTCTGTCTGCCAAGGCCTCGCAGCACTGTTGAGCGCTCCCTTTGCAATGTCGGTTTAATTATATTAGAAAAAGCACGGCGCTTAGAGACGATTTTGTCTCTAGGCCATTGATTTACCTCGGTACCTGATGAAGAGACAATTTGGGCTTGAAACATTATTCTGTTTCTCATGAAATAAAACAGAAATTTTAGAGGGAGCATTCAACAGAGCTCTTGGGAGGCTGAAATGAAAGCCATTACATTTTAATAATATTAATATATCTATGTAGTTACCACCTGCAGTGGCAGGTTTAATGATTTATAATTTAAGAGGTTTGAACACATGATGTTGAGCTGACTTAAATGCTACATGAAAAAAAGTTGTACAGCCAAAAGTTCTCAGTCACCCAGGTCATAGTTATCCAAAGAAGGTTAAAGTCAAGGGCAACCGGACTTGGTTGAAAATACTAGAAGACTGAAGAAGAACTTTGGATGAGGGACGAAACGTCTTCTAGTATCTTCAACCAAGTCCAGTTGCCCTTGACTTTAACCTTCTTTGGAAGAGTACAGCCAAAGAATTATAGTTCAGCCAGATGGCCAGATGGTTAAATTGGGGTCCATTAACTCATGAAAGTAATGTAACAACTCTGACAATAGTGTACACACAGTATTATGTGTAATGCCATAGGTAAATAAAATTTTCTAATTAAGAAGATGATCATATAAAGATAATATAAGGCATTACAACTGTGAGTGAAGTCAGCCTAAAGGCTCCTAAAATCATGCCACAAATACGTTTTCCATTTTCCATTTAGGTCAAATAATGATTGGAGTTCTGAAAACTAGTTTATAAACTAAATTACATTGCTCTGTTTTGTATTACCCTGTCTCCCTTGGGGCAGTATCTTAGTATTTATTTATCAAATGTATTCTTTTCTAGCTTCACAATAGTTAGTTTATGATATTTTTCTCATATATTAGCTGTATAGTAATATACGATAGTAACAGTGTCAGTCTGTGCATTCTGTTCAAAGTTTAGAGATTTGTTAGTCACAGGTACTGAATGAAGCAGGCAGAATAATTATAACACACCCACATCAGGATCACCACACTCATCCCAGTGTTACTGGCTAGTTCATTTGGAGGCCGTCCAAACAGTAATCTGTACAGTAACATCTTCATACACTTCACTACCAAGTAGAGCGCATGCCATGGATCTGACTTTATCAATTAACAAGATTTTAAAGTATGGATAAAATAACATGCTAAAATTAACAACAGGAACAGTAGCCACAAATCCACCACTCTAAACTAGTTCCTCTGTTGTCTGCGACTGGCAAACACAGAGAAGCTCTGTGTTTCTCAAAGATGCTGGGTTAAGCTCCAAGTTAATTATTCAGTTAACTCCAAACCGTAAACTACATACAAGTTGGTGTCCATCTTTCTCTGTTTCATTCCAGCAAACCTGCTAATGACTCCATGAAACATTAGACACAAGAAAAAGAAAGAACCTTCTCTGCTTTGATGTGTCTGTGCAGTATTTTTTTCATAAGCAGTACTGCTAAAAACTGTAGCACAGTGTATCCAACTGTACCTGAATAGCACAATTAATTTAAATTAAAACAGTAAAATTGCTTTTTGCTAATTTACTTTAAAAAGAAAAAGGGATATGATCCAACCATCCTCCTAATGATCTTCTGGTGGTCTTTATGGATCAATACCCAACCCTACCTGGAGACTGACCAGGTGGCCGCTGGAGGATGACCCCGGCTTTGCTTTGGCTCTCACGAATAAGGGCCCCAAAGTTCAAGGTAACAAATTGTGGAATGAAGAGAGCATGTAGAAATAAATATGAATGCACATAAGAAGTAGATTTTCACCAACCCAATCATTTAACCAGTGATGGAGTAGATCAGAAAATCACAGGGCCTGTCAAACTGTGAGGCGTGATGAAGCGGTTCACAGCAATAAAACGGAAAAGATGATGAATTTATACCCCCTGTCAGTTTGTTTCTCATATTATTTATGAGACTGGTCCTCTTGACAATAAGCAATAATATTATGGAGGGATACACCTGCAGTTTGTGTACAGATTCTCTTGGAGCCCTTCTAGTCGGCTCGCGTTGTCTTAAAATAGGTAAAAATTACTGTTTGTCGTTTTTTACTCTTAAGCTTTTGTTAATGTTAATTATGTGACGTTAGAGGTTCATATCTAGATAACAGATGAAGAGGTGTACCAGTTTTTCTCATCTAACTCTAGAAAATGTCAAACAACGTTTAAGTACTCTTCCATTTACATTGTTTTGTGTTATCCCTCTATGTACAATGTTTGTTACTGCCGTTCACAACTCAGCAATGATGCCTCTGACAGACCTTGCTTCATTAACTTCAAGATTCATGTTTATTTACTAACCCTTAGGTGTGTGTGTGTCTGTGTCTGTGTGTGTGTGTGTGGAACTAAGAAGCAGCGAGCTGTACAGTAGCAGAAATCAAAAGTTGCACTTGGACTCACAGTTTATGTGGTATCAATAATGTTTGATGTCCTTTTAGCAGTAAAGCTTTCATCTACTCTCAGTGCACATAAAGTACAAATCACCATGTATTCATATCAGATAAAAGGACGATTCAGTGTAAACTTACCCATAATTCCTGTGTATTGTCCTTGCAGCTCAGGCGCCATCCGTGACATCCAGCTCAGGCACCGCTAATCGTTGAAGGGACAAACACACACCAGCTGCTACTTGTATCTGTACAGCATTTTTAGTCTTCAACTCGCCTCAACTCACAGTTTCCATAGTAACGGGCTGGGAGGAATTGAAGACTGAAAAAGACATACAGGACATGTGGTGTCTCTCTCTCCCACTTTCCGCTCTCTCTCTCTCTCTCTCACGCTGTCATGGGGTAGATGATGGTGGGCTAACATGTCCCTGTAAGGTCAGTTAGCTTGAGAAGGGAGCTTCAGATGGAACAGACGATGGAGACTCTCGTACCTCTAGATAACAGAGCAACATCTGGAACAGGGAGTAACTTTATTGATTTCCAACTTCACAATAAAATAACTCTTGACAGTCACTCCGTGAGGAAAGTTTAAACTTGAATGCTTTTGGAGACTGGGATGAGATTTACTCTCCAATATATACAGTACTGTATATATAATTTCCTGTTGAGTACAAGAAACCCCTGAGTGTAGAGGGACTATTTTCTAAAACCTTACACAGCATTTTGTGCTTCACTTTATACAACAGAATGAGAAGATTACAATGAAGAAAAATTGTATCAGTCGGACCCAGTGGGAGTGGAGGACAATCTTTGTTATCTTGTCTTTTTTTTCTCGCCATGATGAACTGTGTTTCAGAAAGTAACCAAACATCTTAAATCTTAAGTGTAAATGTTCTGTTTGTACAAAGAGTTTCCCTTGAGAGAGGACCCTGATAAGTACAAAATAGAAAGTAGAATCTGTGGAGTGAAGTTCCAGACCATTATACATCCAAAATATAAATCCTAAATCAAATAGACGCTGAATGTCTTAAACGATTAGGGGTTCAGTATCATCTTTCAACAAAGGATAAAATTTACCTACAGTTTCCTTTGCTTTGGATTTGTTTTATTAATTATTATACAATAGGCCTTTGGTCTTCTTTACTAAGGACACACAACACAATAACTGACTGAATGCAGTGATAAGCTTATGTACTCTTTAATAAGTTGGATGTTAGACATCTTGAATCAAATAAGATGTTATTTTCAACCAGGCCCTTATTTTCTTGGTTTTTCCATGTTGTGCAGGGATATCAATGCATTTCTTCACTGCAGAGCTCTGCACTGCTTTCCAAAACGCGCCCAGAGCCAGGACAATATCCAGCAGTCGAACATTAAATATAATTTATGATTACCCATTGCTTAAAACTTGTGTATGTTGCAGCATAAGGTAGCTGACATGTGCTGTCAACCGCTTACTGTAAGTATGCTGATGCTGCATTCATGTCATATAGGATGTTGTTTAAATACAATCTGTCGACAGGGAAACATTTTAGTATCAACTCCTTGTGAGAATTACAAGTAGGATCTGTGGACATTTTTGCAGCTGCTGTTATCACGCACCTGGAAAAGTAGCTGTATAAACACGGGCAGGCGGAAAACCATAGGGCGTCTCTATACTCACTGAGGTTGGAAGGTCATTGGAGAAATCACTGCTGTAGTGAACTTGCTTTAACACTAAAGCAACACAAACCTGAATGAAACACAAAGGCAGCAGGCAAAGTAAATGAGACAATGTGTAAACAAGAGGACCGGATTAACCAACTTGGGACCAGGGGGCAAAAATTTGCTGTGTTGGCCATATTGACCTCCTCGCCACCCTCTGTGCATAGTGGATCTATTAGTTAATAATAAGTGATTATGTGTGTTTGTGGTCATTTGACACATTTAGGACTAGACAATATGTATACACAGGAAAAATGGAAATAATAAGTATATAATGAGTATTTTTTTTCCCTCAATAGATTTTTCCATTTCAATGATTTGATTTAAGGCCTGAAGAGGTAACAGTATCCATCATCTCACAATAAAACAAAAGTGATTCCAGTAACAGAATTATTTTGTTAATCTACCGGTGTCCCCTCAGATTTATCTCAGGGTCTAGGGCCCCGAGGCAGTTACCTACTTTGCCTAGGTGGTAATCCAGCTTTCACTAAACAATGTTAACAAAGTATGAAATGAGCAATTAAAGCTAGAATGGTGTGATAATTAAAGTTATTAACAAACTGGTTTTAAAATAACCACTTGAATCACTTTTAGGACTTAACTGTTGTAGCTGCTCCGCCAGCGAACTGTAGCTCCTATGTTAAAAGCAATGTTTACAGTGAAGCAAGTGATTTAAATGCAATCAATCACTGGGATGGAAAACACCAGGGAATAGGGCCTAGTTAAAAGTAACTGGAAGTATCAATTAGAAGGTAGACAAAGGGGACTAAGCTCAATTTCATTATATAGCCTGTTATATTGTGACAATAAATGTACCTACCTACCTAAACAATACCTGCCCTTTAAGCATGTCTTTTTGGGGCCAAACTGCATTAGTAGTCCTACTAGTTAGGCGGTGTGTCTCATTAAATTTGATTTAAATTCACCAAAGACCTTTGCTAGAAATAGCTTAATCTAATTTTCTGGAGAGAGAATCTTTGATCAATTTCAAGAATTGTTCTGGACTCTAAAGCTCCAACTTGGCAAAAATGACGAAATAAAAAAGGTCCAGCTGAATGAGTCAACAAAAACATGTTTGTTTCTATCGGTCTGTGGATTGAATTAAACAACACAAACAAGCGACAGTTGCATGATAAATGTGACACTGCTTTTAAGGTCTCCTGTCATTTGGATACAAAGGCTTTGTGTCCCCTAATCCTTAATTAATCATTTAGTATGTACAGCTAGTTTATAATCAGATGTGGTTCTCCACTTGTTGGCCACTAGAGACATAGAAACATGTCTGATGTTGTGAGTTCACTTCCCAACCCTGACTGCCTTTTGGCTTTCATCCTGTCTCCTGTCTCACTGGCCCTCCAGACAAAAAAGCACGAGCTTGTCTAGTTTGGTAGATGATGGCTCAGAAAGTTTCTGTCTTTTCCTTTAAAATTGTGACAGATTTCGTCAACTGTTGTATCGAACTTTCAGGTGTAAATTTTAGGGCCCTGAAAACACATTTACTTAATCAACGTATTAATGGGAAATGAACCGTATTTTGCCAAAGTTGAAGCAGTTAAGGTTATTTCACATTTGAGATTTTACTTTTTTGGGAAATGTAATTATTCGCTTTCTGGTGGATAATTAGATTAGATGATAATTAGATTAGGTTAAATATACAGCAAAAGCCAGCAGCAGGTTATCTTATTTTAGCACAATAGGGGAAACAGTTTGCCAGGCTTTGTTTGAAGGTCACAAAATCCTCTTACTCCTATCCCTGAAGCTCATTAATTAACACATTATATCACATGTGTTTTATCAGTACAAAATAAAATTGCTGTTTGCTGTAATGTTTAACAGATATGAAAGTGGTATTGATCTTCTCTGCCACAAAGCGAATAAGCATATTTTCCAAAATGTGTAACTTTTCTTTTAATGATATAAACAAATACTCTAAATGCTTGATTTGATGGCTCATTGTGTCAGCTTTTTATTTACCGCCTCACAGGAAACTTAAAATTAAATCTGTGGTAGGCAATTTATATTTTGTTATATTTGTTATTATTTGTTGACATTCTCTTTACATCCCGACAGAAATCAATAAATGAAATGGTCTCACACAAAAATGAAAAGAAATCCATTATCTGTGGCTGTCGGAGGACTGTAATAAGCACAGTACACTTCATTTGTGATTTTTTCCTGCTCAACACTTCTAGCTGTCTCTTGCTAGTTCTCCAACATTGCCTACCCCAGCTTGAAATATAACAAAGAGGTATAGCAAGTAAACATAAGAGTCCTCAAAATAGGAGCTCCCAATTAAAGATACCTCCCAAAGTGACTCATCATATTGTCTAAAGTGGGCAGGGGCAAAGGTTAATTAAGACGTACTGCGAGTTTAATTATCAACGATCAGATGATAGGTACTTTCATGACATTGCAAACACCCCTTCTGGTTTGACAAGCAGTCAGTAAGTACCAGGAATTGGTTAGAATCACATGAAAGGCATGGGATAGGCGATTACAGAATATATTAGATTTGTCCAACATGGCCTGAGATACACTTAAATGCAAACTTGGGAAAGATGGAGTAGAGGAGGACACAGGCAGTGAGTCCTCTCTTCTTACTGAATTGTTGATATCTGATTATAGGCCTGTGATCCAATTCAAATACAAAAAAACACCTTGTTATTCATCATCTGCGCACACAAGCACATCATTTCGATTATTCAGTGTCGAGAAGGCACCATAATATCTGATAGGAATATAAAACTATGACTCATTTCCATATATCAAACCACCGAGAAAACAATCGAGATGACGGTCCTCAGTTGGAGAGGTGACCTCCACCTGCCGCTTCATGACAGTGAAAGATAAAAGGCACTGACCTCAGCCTTCCCACTCTCACCTGTTTATTCATGAAGACATAGATGACTGGATTGATGACTGTGCTCGTCTTGGCCAGGAGTGAGGGGATGATGCTCGCCTCGGGTGTGACCAGGCCACGCGGACCGAAGGTGGCCAGCAAAGCCATGATGCCGTATGGCAGCCAGCACAATAGGTAGCAGACCACCATAATCACCACCATGAATAACACGCGCTGCTCACGTTTCCTGCTCATCGATGCATTGATCCCGCTGACCTGGAGACAGCCAGGGAAAGAGAGGGAGATAAGAAGATGACAAATAAGACCTGCATGAGCTTACAATCTCCTGTGATGACACAGTGTGTTCAGACATTTGTTTTTGACTTGCAGCCATGAGGCATCCAAATTACGGGGTAGAGCAAGATATTAAAAGGTGTACTTAGAGACGGAGCAAGCAGGAAACAGACAGAAGATGAGGCAGGAAAATGTACATCTACAGAAGGACTCCAATCTGTGCGGAGATGGAGGCAGTAGCAGAAGAAAATGACAGAGAACGATTTGTTATCACTGATTATTGGATTTACGGAGAATCTTGACTTCAAACACAAACATTAAGCAGCTGGTTAGCTTAGCTTGGCACGAAGACCTGAAAGGGGGGAAAGCTAGTTTGGTTCTGTCCAAAGGTTACGAAATCTGCCTACCAGCACCTCTAAGGTCTTGTGCAGACTATTGCCCTACTGTTCAGACTTCACAACTTGCCGTCTTGTGACGAGACTCAAAAAGTCATTGTGGCGTTCCCGCTACGTGACTGATCGGTGGTCACACACTACACAAGCTGATAACGTCTGTGTCACCTGACGGGTGGTCTTCAAACCACGTTTTGTCAAGAAAACACAGGAAATGTGAAACAGGAAATGATGCAACACTACACACGAAACAGCTGTTGTGTGTTATTATAAAGATAGCAACTATAAAGACAATGAATATGGATGAAAGAATGGATTAGCACACACAGGTAGCAGGGATCGTCTGAGCTACAGAGAGAGCTGGAGGTGAGTAAAAAGTGTTTTGCAGTGAAAAAGTAGCTGCCTGTTCTGCCAACTGCCTTCTCTCATTGGCTAGATGTGGATGTCGAGTCGGCCGACTCTTCCAGATATTTGGCATGCTGGATATCTGACAGACGTCGGCGATGTGTTAGTGATGCGTCAGGGAGCTGTTTTAATGCATCGTTGAGTAGTTCACACAACGACTGGCGACCGCAGATCTATTGCTAATTTATCCCTGATCACAGCCTGACGGTGGTGGGCCTTAGCACTTTCTGATATAACTGCCAGCCACACTGGCAAAACGTACCGTGGAAAAGACAAGGATAATGATGGGGATAAGTTTCAACCACACTTTTATATTAGAGACGCCAGCATTTACTTTTCTAAAATGAATTTCTAAATGTCTAAAAGGCAAGAAACACAAGCAATCAGACACGTATACTGTTTATAAACCAGGTAAGCCAAACTTATTTGGAAGAGAAAAGAAATGGGAATGGTAAAATTACTACCCAAACACTGTGCTGTAAACATCTATCACAGTTTTACTTGCACCCAGTTTTTCCTGTGAAACAATGAGCAACAGTATCTGGGTTTTGGGTTTCTGTTTTCTCCTGTTTTGCTATTTGCTGTGTGTGTACTGTTTATCACTCTTTGCCTCTGTGTTCCCATTTAGGTTTTGTCGCTTTACTTCCTGTTTGGTCTGATTAGCCCCTAATGTCTTTCACCTGTTCACTCCCTCCCCACTCATTTGCCCCTGTATTTAACCTGCTCAGTTTTGTTTAGTCCTTGTTGTTTCCTCATTGTTTGTCGTTTGTGTCCCCGCTTGCCTTGTTCTGTGCCTGGATTATCTGTTTTCCCTGCTGTATCTGGGAGGGAACCACTTTCAAAAAGCTGTGAAAAGGTTTTTGGGGGTTCTTTTGGGGGAGGGGGGGGGGGGTTGTAGAAAGTCGATACAGTGTGCACATACAGTAATTGCACACATACATGTAAATGCAGCAGCAACACAAAAACAACATGACTTGACAACAGAACAAAATGAATCCAATAGTTTAGTGATCAGCCATCATCACTCTCATGACAGCTAATGGAGAAAAATATTCTTCACTTTAACTCTCTTCTAACCTGTTATTGAAATCTCCATATTTGTGTAAGTCTACTCTACATATAGATCTTTTCATTTTAGCACATGCTACATGCACGCTGTGTAGATGTTTACGTATGCTGTATGGGTCTATTAAATATGAAACAGTACATTTAGTTGCTCATCTCCTGCACTGTTCAGTTCCCGTGCCGTCACTCACACTGCAACATTTGCATGAATATACACATTAATATGACACTCAGCTTTCACCAGACAGGCAGAGTGTTTGCATTACTGCCACAATATGACACAGAGCAAATTAATGCTTTTCCATTGTGGCAGACTAATCAAGCCATGCCAGTGATTGACAGACTCTTTACATTCAGCTAATTTACCCCAAGTGGCTTATACAACTCTGCAAATGGGAAATTAGTGTGTGTTCATACGAAACATGTTTAGATCATTTTATTAAAACTCTGAAGTGTTTACTCTCAGTTTACTTTCCTTCAGGCAAAATGTGTCATGATTTGCCAGGGGCTACTAGCTTAGTATTTTTTTTCTTTTTTGACAATGTGTCCTTGATTTCAGAAAAAAATGGACAAAAGTAGGCTTCCCATATCTAGCCAGCATACATACATTTTGCTGGCTGAAATGACAGATGTCAGTAGTAGATTTTATCAGTGGTAGCAGGCTAACATTAGCTCCATAAGATGGTTGAAAAAGCTCTCTGTGGCTGGCTTTTTAACGTTTCAAGCTGGGGTCTACAACAGGCACTTGATGGCTGTGTTATGCTAGAAAGGTAACCGGGCCAAAAAAAAGTGATCTAGCGTAGTGAGTTTGACTTGGGCTGCTGGAGTGCAAACTTACAAATTTCAATAAGGAGCAGGACAGAGTTGCTAATGTTAGCCTAAATTTTGAAATGGTAACATTCAGGACCAGCTACGCTAGTGATGTGCTGTTTAATTCTTTCCTTAGACCTTTGCTCTTGGGTTTTTGGTTTTGGAAAGAAAAAAAACTCTTTATTTAATCTCTCTTAGCCCCAAGCACGCTGCAACCAAAATCTGAGGCTTGATAGGTCCATTGTGCCTAGTTACGGCTGCTTAGCTATGATTGGACAGTCTCTGTTTGGAGGAGGGGTTTAGTGAAAATTCAATCGCAGCAAAGAGCAGAGAGTCCATCACACTGAAGCCACTGGAACAAACTGAATTTGTTTTGACTGCCCTTGCCATCAAATCTTTAAAGTGGCAGGACAAAAACAGAACCAAAAAGTCAGATAAATAAGCTCTGAGGAGACAATTATATTTTTGTTTGGTTTGTTTTAAGAGGTCAGTATAAACTCAAACACACCAAAAACTAACTTTAGATTCCAACAATAGCTTAAATGGCCATAAACTGTAAGGTATCCTGCCAAGAGCAGAGTGACAGTTCAGTGCCATCTGCATTTACAGTCGCTCTCCTGACACATTGGGTAAGCTGTCCGGGGATACACACATTTTCTGCCTTTTTACTGCCTTCTCATGTTCTGTCAAAAGTTATTAGAACTCATCCTTGTTTAAATGAAAAGGTCACCCGCCATTTTAGCTCAGAAAGTTTCACTTTTGCTTTCAGTTTGGCTCTGTTCCACTTCCCCCACAGTAGACTTTCTTACTTTGTCAGCTTTTGAGAATAGGTGGCTAATAGCTTCAATCTGGGCACTGATTAAAGAAATGAAGTGGCAGAGATCACAGACAAATTGAGGAAATGGAGAGTGAGTGCTGAATGATTGCAATCAAAGGCTGGGTGGCTGGTGAAAGTAGCTAGCTTAGTAATTGACTGCCCTTACAGAGAAATGGTTTCATATGCTAAACAGCAACCCCCAAAGCCCTATAATTAATATTTATGTTTTGCGTCCATGTGACGGCACAAATCTGCTGCAGCCTTTTGTTAAAATGTTGGAGACTACAAGCTTGGTAATGAGCATCAAAATAACGGCCTGTTTTTATGATGGATAACATGATGTTGTAATAAGCAGACAGCGAACTGAGAACAGCAGCCCCTTTCTGTTTAGCTCAGCGTCATGACAGTTTGAAATAGAGTTGTAGATTGTGGGCAGTAGTCCAATGTGGCACTAATGTTCACAGAGTGTGGAGAGACGAGGCGGGAAACAATTTGTCAAGAACTGTTTGACGGGGGAAATCTTTATCAAGAGAGAATATCTTCACAGCCTTCACTGACTAAATTAAATGTCCGATAGCTAATTTTCATCCGCGATGACAGAAGGAGCATTGTCTCTTCGAGTTCCTGGCGGGCTGTCAGTTATTCAGACAGATCTGGCCAGTGTGCTGCAATGTTAAAATCAGTTTTGAAACAAACTAAAAGGAACAGCCTGGAAATAGAATAAAGTTCAAGGTGGCTGCGTGTGCTTCTACTATGTTTGTCCATTTTTGTAGTTTGCTTGTCTATTACTATTATAATTCTGGGTGTTCTGGGGCAGCTTTATGATCAGAAAAAAAAGAGATGCATTGATTGCAATTTTCCTGGCCGATTCCAATTTCTTTAAAGGTCTGACCTGACCTCCAATTTTCTTTCTTTCTAAGAACTACATTTGACAACTTACACAAACATTTTTGAAACTTTTCAAAAATGTTTGTGTTGAATGGAATATTATTTATTTATTTATTTATTATGATCCTAATTAACACCAGCATAAGTATTGGCTATTCTTCCTGGGTTCCATTCAATTGTATTTTCATAATAAAACATTATTAAATAAAACTTAATTAAATAACTTGAATAACTTTTTTCTTCTCCAAAACTGCACCAAGTTACAGGGCCTTCTCTCAATCTTACTCAATCACAAAGTGCTCTCTACTGAACAGATAAAATCCAACTGAAAATGAATTGCAGAATAATGTGGCTCAGTGTTTCCCACAGAGTGACAGTGTATCTGTCAAGGGGGCAAAAAGGGTATATTTTTATGTTCTATTTGAAAATGTTTAAAAGCATACATTACTCTATTTCTAGTAGGTTGTTTCTTATCTCACCATTTTCATTATTTAATTCTCCGCCTTATTTCAGTGTTTGCTCCCAAACTGCTGTAATCTGCTCACCTTGCTTTTCCCTTCAGACACACACACCTACACCTGTCTCTCTCTCCCTGTATGTGTCTGCGCCGGTGATTTTATTCATCAGCATTTCTTCAACTCGCATTTTGGATTTTTTCACCTTAACACAGCAGCAAGTGAGACGTGTGTGGAGGAGGCTTGTTGCTAATGACGTAACCAACCAAAACGATCGAGACCAACTTGATAATGAATGACATAGGCACCAACAGCTGTGTTCACTGTTGCTTTACCTGGTTCTTGCTTATCAGATATCCATGCTGCATCTTCTAATGTAATAATGTTTCTCTGACAAATATATGTTGGCGGCTGTTAATAAACCTGGGGGATATTAGTCTATTTGTGGGGAAACGTGGCTTACAGTGAAGACTTTCTATGCTGACCACATGTTTTAGTGTGTGTGTGTGTGTGGCCAGTTGATTCTAGTCACCAGCCAAGCAATTGGTGTATCTCTAGAGAAAACACACCACCTATGAAACTGGTTTGCCCATGCAGGCTACATTATATAAAAGTTACTGAAAGACATGAAAGACACATGTTTCTGAAAGAAACTTTCAAGATGGACTGAATGTTGACAGACTATGCAGCACAGGCAGTCAAGAAAACAGTACCATGCTGTACTTTATAATTGACCTGCTGTCAGCAATGTAAAGAAATGTGGAATGTATTGGAAATACATTTCTACTGAAAAGCACACAAATCTCCTCAAATATCAGATCAAGGCAACAAACCATACTAACCCCTTGTTGTTTGCTGTGAGTGGTCTTTCCTGAAGAGGAAAGATGTGTATGACAGTGTGTGTCTGTTTTCTGCTACGCTGATCTCCAGATGACACTGAAGTTAACATTAAGAACCTGCTTTCAATATGTGTCAGCCAGGCTGTGGAAGAAGACAGTCATTTTCTGGTCTTGTACTGTCACACTGACATCTACTGTAGCAACTTCCTGTCAGTAGGCAAAGCCATCTATTCCAATCACAGCATGTCACATGTAAGACGATGAATAATGACGTGTGAAGGGAGGGAGACGGATAAACGGGACAGTCACACTTCACTGGCATTTAGATGTTCATACTTCATGTTTCGGAAGAGGATCTCACAATAAAATCTCTTCCTACACAAGCATTTTAACAGTTAAGCACTGGACAGATATATGAAATGAGCTCTCCGTGAGGAACATGCTGTTCTTCTTGAAGACATTTCAGAAAATAAGAATTTATTTTGCTTTCTAAATGGGCAGGTTATTCCATGCTGGAGAGGCAGACAGAAAAGTAATGATGACCAGGTTGTCTCACGGAGGGGAATGCAGCAGGTAGGAAGGACATTCATGAAGTGGGGAGAATCATGGATGAGTTTCAGTTTAAAAGAATATTTCAGGAGCCTGGCTTCAGTTGGTGTTGCAGTGGTGGGGATTAAAGTTTGAGAGCCGAAGAGAGTCCTGGGCAAGGAAAGATCTGATTTGATGGATTTGTTTGGGAGACTAAATCCTCATACTTGTGTTGTGGTTGCATTGTGGGCTTTGTATGACAGTTCCTTGTCTAGAATCAAGTCAGTGCTCCTGCAGGCTTCAGGCAATAGTCTCATCAGTGGAGATGGAAATGTCTAGTGTAGGGGGGGAAGTGCGGCAGAAAACATCCATCCTATCCATTTTTAGTATTGTTTGTTTTCAAGGAGAATAGTTCACAACCCATATTTGGCATATTCCGTAGTCTATATATATTGAATTACACACTGGGAAAAGTTGAAAGGGGAATTAAATGCTTTGAAGGCTTTGCAGCCAGAATTTAAACCATAGTTCTTGCTTCATTCAGCAGTCAATGAATGGCACACATTTATCTTAAGTTTAAAAGTATTCTTCTTTCATAAGTTCAAGCAGAGGGGAAGACAAAGAGAAATACTGAAGTGAACATTTTTATTGGTTCTAATTTGTCAGACAAGCTAAATCAATGACAGAAAACTAGCATGAGGGTACACGTTGTCTTAGTTCAGATGGTTTGCCACTGTTCTACTGCCCTGTAGAGCTGGCCATAAAATTGTGGTTTATAAGGACTGGGCACGAGGACATGCTGGGTCACAAGGAAAGATATTTTTATTGGAAAATATTGCCTCTAAAGCTGGCCAAAGATTATTAAGAATTCTTCACTTAGAAACTTTTTTCAAACTTTATACCAGTCTCCGCCATTGTACTTAGAACATCTTATTAGTTCAGCTTCAACTGCTTTCAGTGCTTACACTTCAAGGTTACACGGTAAAGTTTACTTGTCAACACAGTGTGTGAAGTGCAAGTTATAGGTCAGTGCTGATTAATAAGTCATGAAAAATAAACTATTTTACACGGTGGTGTGCTGTGGATGAATTAATGTGTCTCACAGCCTGAGGGAAGAAGCTGCTACAGTGGACACTTCTGTATCTCTTGCCAGACGGCAGCATGGTGAAAAGTTTGTGTCTTTTACTATCCTTTGGGCTCTGCGCAATTTAAAAAAATAGACCAATCAAAAAACAAAACAAAAAAACAGACCAATCAATGTTGACAGGGGTGTGTATTCATTCTAAAATCAAAAATCAGCTCCTTGGTTTTGCTGATGTACAGCACTAGAGAAGAGGAGGCGTGAGTGCCAATCAGAACCGTGTGGGTCTGTTTGTGAGGAAGTCCAATATCCAGTTGTGGTACTCAAGCACAGAGTGCCAACAGCCAATCAGTTTCATGGGGGAGATTGTGTTGAATACTGAGCTGAAACCCACAAACAACATTCTGAAGTAGGTGTTGTGGTTTTTTTTCAAGAGATGGCATCCTCTGTGGATCCGCAAACTAGGGTCCAGGCTGGCTGGGATGTTGATAATGAAAGAGTCACAGGGCGGTAGACACTGCAGACTAAGGGCTGTGCAATTAATCTTATTTTATATTACAACTACCGTTTTAGCTTTCAACGATTTTGAAAAAAAGATAATCATGATAAAATTATTATTTTTGCTCTCGTTTTGTCTTGTTATAAATCTAGCGCGTATTATAAATCCAGCTCCTGCCTCTACCTAAAAGACCAAACTCACTCTCAGATGATGTAATTGTCTTTTAGATCACATTATCAACACATTTGCTGATGTATGATGTCACTTATGACATTCACCGTATCATGTGCAAGTCTGTGTCCTCAAAAGAGTCTGGTAGGGCTGCTGTAGCCTCACCTGTCCACACTTTTTTACTTATTTCAGTTTATTTTGTACATTTGAACTAGCATTCATTTCTTTCAGGACGTTCATCTTAACTGACTCTTCCAGCTCTATTTATTATTTACACTTTGACTGACACTTTAACCCCTCACTGCTTGAACTAATCTACAGCTCCTTTCCGCACTTTCACTTCAACATGTGCTTAACTCAGGGCTTATATTTAAATGGATAGTTAATTCCGTGCAACACTACACTTAATCTGAAACTTTTACTTCCTTCAGCATTTCCATTTTAAGTACCATTTTAGACTGCCACTTCAGCTTTGACTTAGGAGTATTTCAACATGTTTCAACATTTCAGCAGCAAACACCATCCATCCATCCATCCATCGTCAACTGCTTATCCTGCGTACAGGGTCGCGGGGGGGCTGGAGCCAATCCAAGCTGACATCGGGCAAAAGGCAGGGTACACCCTGGACATGTCGCCAGTCCATCACCGGGCCACATATAGACAAACAACCACTCACGCTCACACCTAAGGACAATTTAGGGTCACCAATTAACCTAGTCTGCATGTCTTTGGACAGTGGGAGGAAGCCGGAGCACCCGGAGAGAAAGCAGACACGGGGAGAACATGCAAACTCCACACAGAAAGGCCGGAGCAACTGGGGTTGGAACCCGCCACCTTCTTGCTGTGAGGCGACAGTGCTAACTGCTAACTACTACACCACCGTGCCGCCCAGCAGCAAACACACATTGCGCAAATTTTCTTCTAAATAAAATACATAAAAATTCAGTGCTAAGTTAGATTTAAAAGTCTTGGCACAAAGTCCTGTTATGGCAAATTAACGTCTGAATCTGTATTTCTCTCACGATTGCCTTTTATGGTTCAAAAATACATTTTTGCAGGTTTGAGCACCAGATAATTATTTGGAGGCAGGCAGCAGTGTGGAAAATAACAACAGTTTATTTCTAGGCATGCATGAAGAACTCAACTTACGGACTTGGGTGTACTAAGCAATGTGGAACTTCAGGCCCACTATGCATTTGTGTTCCTGTGGTAGTCCTCTCAGCCTTATGACACAATGGTGGGATCAGCTGCTTTTTATATCACTTTTATCAAATAGTTTCTTCAGCTTAATATTGGTGAATAGAGCTACAAGCGGCTGTCTTAAGTTAAATAGACACATTTTTTTATTCCAGTCAAATAGTTTGCAGTCTATAAAACTGGATGTTGAGATAAATTGCATTATGCTAATAGAATATTTTTGTTTTTTAATACAGGTTATCATTTAAATCTTTAAATCTGAGTCACAAAGGAATTTCTCACCTCCGTCTTATAAGTATTACAAACACGACTGACCTAGGGCTGGTCAATATATCGGTGTATGATGTATACCGATATAATTTCAAAAGAGATATGAAATTAGACAATACCGTTTATACCGATATACTTTGACGTTGAGTTATTATTATTGTTTCGTAAAGTCCTGCCAGTGTTTGCTCCTCTCTCTCACTCACTGCGCAGCCCCGCCCCTCCCTGTGCGTCTGCACGCAGCCGTCTACTCACAAAGTCTCCAACAAGATGGAGGGGACACAGTGCTGGTCAACACTGTTAAAGACCGGGCTTGTAAAAAGGAAAACACGGTTCATTCAGTGTTTCCCACACATACACTTTACTTCGGCGGGCGGCCCAGGTTAGGCAACACATTGTAGCATTTATCAGAGAAACACAGTGATTACGTTACGAGTTGCAACCATAGACTGTATATAAGAAATGGACGTAGTCATCGTGACGTCACCCGTTGGTTTGTGGACTGCCGTTTTGAAGCCTCGAGTTTGGCCGATAGAGCGCAGCCATGTCGAGTTTTTGCAAACCAGGTAGTGCCCGGAAGTGACGATACGGCGGAGCTAACGGCTAGCTCGCTTAGCTAGGTGCAACTGTAACTCCATTGTGTAAAAGTTGTAGGCCTACTTGTACCTCCTATCAGGTACTTTTTTCATATCACCTCTGTCTTATGTGTCTTTACATTCTGAGTAATTTTTAAATGTTTTAACAAATCAGGAGACAGCTGTTTGTGTGTGGCGTCTCTATGACGACCAGCTACATTGAGGGGTACTATCTGCAATGGAAAATGGAGGACGGCCAAACTGAGTCGAGTAGAGTCGAGGGGAGTTGAGCTCGTATTGGTAATGGAAAAACAGCAAAAGAAGCGGGGAATGCTGATGTGTTTGCAGAAGAGGTACGTTAGGTCTGTGAGTGTGAAGAGAACTGGAGGCAAATTCAATAAGTGAAACTTAAGATGGGGAATGAAGTATAATTAAAACGGTGAAATAAGAAACAAGCATGCCTGCTAAAACCACTCCCCACCCCGCTTAGCAGAAAATACCGATATATATATTTTATACTTGAATTCTGCCTAACAGTACCGGGATATGACTTTTTGGATGGACCTATGGATATCTTGAGAGGGCATCTTTTCAAATTTCTTGGCTAAAGTTGAGTGTTTTGCGGGGGGGTTTGAGGATCAGGGCAGAGTGTAAATCTGTATTTCAAACCAGGCCAGCAGGCATGTGTGAGGTCCCCAATGTGGAGGATAAGTCACCTCCAGCATGTTCCAAACACACAAATTGGTCTGCAGTTGGATGGAGGAGACAGACACGACAGCCATGTTGAGTGCTCAGGCAAGGCAGAATAAATCAACACACAACTCTGACTGTCAATTCCAGAAACTGCTCTAACAAGATCTGTAAAGTCATTACACTATAAACTTTGTTTCCACCGACAATACGCTTTATATTTCTGTTTCGTTAACAGCTGTCCACTATTTCAGTTTCATCCTCAGAGTTTAATTTATTTAAGTCTCGAGGTTCCATGTCTCTTCTGTCCCTACTGTCTCCCCCTCTCTCTCTCTATCGCTCTTGCACTTTAGCAAAAGATTTAATGGCAATTTCCACCTCTGTCTTTTCTTTCTGCATTACGCCTGGCACAAATGTAGCTGTGTTCATTCACTGATATCTATAATTGTATCATTAAAAACATATTGAAGCTGAACAATGAGAACATTCACACAAAAGAGCTTCATAGTCAGCGAGTACACAGAGATAACAGAAAAAAATGTGTTAATAATGACTGCTGGTGACCCAGAATTACATTATTATCACACTAGATGTCCCCAACTACTCACCCACACACACACACACAACCACATTAGCACACTCTAAGTTCTTAATTAATCCACATAATCAGTTAATTTGGAGTCTTCACGGCAGCTAACTGGATTACACGGATGGAGCGGGGGGCTGCTGAAAATCAGTTCAGCTGTGGGAAACTGGAGGCAGTCGCTACTTCCCACACCTTCCCCAGCTGCTGCCTGCCTTCCTCCCTGCCCGCAGCAGCACCAGACACTGGCTATTAGACTGTGAGATTGGTGGCGGCGGCGATGCGACAGAAAGCAGGCGGTATGAGCCAGACAAGGGGTGAGAGTAGCAAGAGGAAAAGTGGAGGAGGGGGAGTGGAGAGAGTGTGATATAGCGGAGAGAGGTTGTTTGAGAGGTAAGAGAGCAGGGGAGGAAGGAGCCAAATTGGTGCAGCAGAAAGAATTGAGAGCAGGGAGATGGGAGAGTGAAAATCCCGGGGTGGGGGGCTGGAGGCATATAGGGAAGAGCTGTATGCAGGTAGATTTATAACTGGTTTCTGTTGATTTGAGTCCAATTGTCAATGGCAATTCAGCTGAGAAACTACCCTGCTGTTTTAATGCATGTGATAAGTTCCCCCTCTCCTGCTTTTGTCTTTCTATCCTCATCTTAGGCAGTTGTTGTGGGAGTTTTCCCTACACTGTAATCAGCAGGTCAAGCTCCCAGCTTAGCCAATGTTCGGCCATGTTTGCCTTGCCAGTTAGACCAACATGCAACGCATAACCTCAAAAGAGAAGGCAGTCATGTAAGTACACTCAGCTGAAGCAAGCTGAAACAAATAACCTTCTCTGACTGTCTTCTCTAAGCACACATAACCTTAGAGACTCTTCTGGAAAACTGGAGCCCCAAGCTAAATCATCTGAAGCAATTAGTATATACCACCGCAGGAGAATTTTGTTTTGCGAGAATGCACTGTCAACACTCGTGAAACTCCTGGGGGGGGAGTGAGCAGTTTTGCAACACTACACTGCCTCAACCAGGAAAGAAAGATTAGAAGCAATTTTCTGAGTGTGCCTTTTTCTGTAAATTCTGACATCTCCTATCATTTACAGAAACCCTTTTCCCATTTTCAAGCAAGTCTGTAAGTCAGCTGCACCGAACTTTGAAGAGCCGATAGCCAAAAACTTATCTTGTGACTGCTGAATGTGACTAAAGTTATGTGGAGAGGAACAAAACAGGAGATATATGAACATTGTGGACAATGCTCTTAAAGTTAATTTAATGAGGAGAACACTCTCCCTCATAAAAACTGTGATTCCTCATAACTGACAGTTAAGAGTTTCTTTGTGTAAACATGTATTAAACACAAGAATATCATGTGCTGCTTTGAAAACTTCTGGCTTCTGAGTGAAAGCCAGGGCTTTGCAAGACCTACAGTGCAGGAGTTATAAATTTAATAAAAGTGGCTCCTTTTGTTTCAGGCGTTGTCATAATAGCTGAATATTCACACATTGAAAAGTTAACCCCTGTTGATGTTCGTTTTAAAAATTCTTCTGATTGATTTTCTCCCGTTGGTGGGGGCTCTGACAGCTGAAACTGCATCACAATTTCAAAGGTAAGTCGAATCCTGTCATCAGAACATGAACGCCTCAGAAGGCTACATCCTCACCAATCTGATAGCGCTTTCTGCCCTTCCATCATCTTCCCCTCACTCTGCCAGAGGGGGGAAAAGTGCAGTCACCAAGACAAGACGTTCAGCTAATGCTGAGAGTCACATCAGCGATTGTATGAGTGACATCTCCCCTCTGAAATGACTCACTTGAAGTGGGTGAGAAAGTGGGGGAAATGGCACAAGCCAATCAGCTGTGCACAACTCTAGTCTTATGCTGACAGGGCTTTGGGGCTTGCACACATACACACAAACACACACGCTGTACTGAAGTATAAATTCAGATGTATACATCGATGTGTATATAGTCTGAATAACTTCCTTATATGAAAATAGATAGCAAAAAGAAAACACAAACTTAAGCAGTCAACTCAAACACATTATTTTTACATTTAAACACACACAGGCAAGCAGACAAATAGTCAGACAGTACACGTACACAAACACACACCACCCAGAAGAGGAAAAGACAGGCGCAGCACTTTCGCCTAGCTTATTTTGCCTCAGCATTTCAGATCCCGAGTCAGGCTGGATGTTCTGCCAGTGCAGTCGTTGGCTGCTAAACATGATTGATCGCAGGATTTGTGTTCGCTGCATTAGTCCTGTACACCAACAGCCCCCTGTGGCCTGCCAAACACTATGCCTGCCTGTCACCCATCAAAGGACCTCTCTCAGAAAGAATCCTCAACGCTCCACTGAGTCGCTTCACAAACACTCACTGTGCCCCTCCTCCTCCCTGCTGTTCCATATCCCCTGTGTTCCTTCCTTTCCCCCCTTGGCGGCACATAGAGGTGTCTGCAAGGTGGCGCAAAAAAAGGAGCACAATTGTTAACTTTTAGGGAATGAGGGAGAGTCAAGTAAAATCAGGAATCAAACTGAGGGCGAAGCTCAGTTGGGCTGCTGGGGTGAAAAAAGGTGCAGTCAATGCAAGGTTGGTGCGGGGGGGGGGGGTGTAGGTGTGTGGGGATGCTGAGAGTGAGAGACCTGAAGGGCCTTTTTTCACAGATAGATTGCTTTTGGTAACATCTAGAGATCCTGTCTCTAAAGGGACCAGAGACTGAGAGCGAGGGGAAGAACATTCCCATCAAAGGTCAGAAGTCTTGATTGAGTTCATCAAATAGGGAAAGAAATGAATCACATCTGCCGGATGTGAAAGATGAGTTCATAGCAGCCCTTACACACGCCTGCTTTTGTCAAACACAAGTGACATAAAGATCTCATCCTAAAATATGAACCTCTAGCTGTGGTAAATAGAAGGACCCCACCAGAATTTAAATTCAATATAAGGTGGAAATCTATGGGGAAATTGTCACGTCAATTAATTAATTTTAGCCCTTGAAGGATATTATCTGTTGGACAAGCATTGTTGAAAGAGTGAATGTTTTTTTCCAGCTCATTTGATTAGTTTGTCCTGAATTAGACTCCATAGCTAACACATGCACAGACATATGAACTCATACACACATTTAAAAACAGATTTTTTAAATCATGCATTTCATGGACACACTCGGAGCCCCACCGGCTAATTGCTCAAAAAGTTGCCCTGTGTATCATCAGCTTTACAGACTCTCATGTACCATATGCTGTAAAATGTTACTCCCCCTCACATGCTTGGCCACGTGTATACAAGCGCATACACACAGTGATAAGAATAAGACAGTTTATGTTCCTATGTTTCATCAGTTAGCGGTAGGGGGCTAACAGATCATTGCTCAGTGTGTCCTGGAACTGCCTGAAACACCAGCACACACACACCTTACCAGGAGGGTTCTCCTCCAAATGGTTAAACACATTCAGTATGAATAATATTGATTGTCCCAGTATGGCTCCAGTTGAATACATCAGGGGGACATTACATTCCAACAGCAAATTAATTATCTACATGAATATTTAATTTGATATAGTGGAAGAAAAAGCAATTAGCCAAGATGCAACATTACAGATATAAAGATTTACATATTCTCCTACCAGAGTTACAAAAGATATTTAATGTTGGTAGTGATACTCTTAATACAAAGAGTAAACTGCTAATTGACCATTACCAAATAATTCAGGTATGAAACTGGTGCGTAGTGATGGGAATTATGGCTCTATGAAGAGAGCCGGCTCTTATGGCTTCGTTCCTTTCTGAGAGCTTTCCCAAATAGCTTTTCCTTTAGAACCATTTCTGCTAGTCACTGCTAGTTATATTCATATTTGTTGCAAGAAATAAATATGCAAGATTCTTCATCTGCAATGCATTGCAATATTCTGTCATATTGATGGTTAAAAAGTGTGATGTGTCAAGAAAAGCTGTCCTAGTTGTATAACAAAAATATAAGGTTTAACACCCTAGTGAAAATTAAATAGTATGCTTAATAAATAATTACACAGCTCTATACTCTATCATAGTTTTATGTCGTCTTTGCTGTAAAGGTTACCCTATGTGTTGTTGTATAATGTCAGTGCCTGCTCCTGGACCACTTGGTTATCATCAATCATGTGGCACAACCTGCGAAGAGCGAAAATAATGTGGACAATCAAGCTGAGTTATTTATTGACCGCTGTTAGGTAGGCAAACAAGATGTTATTGGAAATCAGGGGCCGAATTCACAAAGTATCATGTCTTATACTAGGAGTCCCCCTAAATGGAGCTAAACGTTCCTAAGAGTTTCCTCTTAAGGCATATTCATAAGGCTCCTGAGAGCAACTTTTACATACTGAACTGAGAGAACTCCTAATCTAAGAGAGGAGGCAGGGTTGACCCCGCTGTTATGAATAACATTATATTTCAGGAATTAACAAACCAGTCAGTGAATATGAAACAAAATATTCATACACAGTAGTGAGTTATCTTTTCTATTTTTCCAAAATTGCTGACACAAGAGAGAAGCTACATGAAGCACATCTTAGTGACTCTGAACATCATTTAACTTCTTTCACACTTAGGAGCTTGTTTTTCCACTGAAATGCTTTCTGAAATCCTCTTGAACCAAAAACTAGTCTTATGCCCCTTTTACACTGAATGGTACCAGCTCAACTCGACTTGACTCTACTCACCTTTTTTGTTTTTCCGTTGGGGAAAAGTTGTACCTGTAACTGCTACCTGGTACTTTTCGTATTACTCGAGGTTTCAAGTGAGCTGAGATGTGACAACACTGCAGACCACTGATTGGTCAGAGAGAATTGTAGCTATTCACAATTTTTGTATGTTATTTCATCACTAAATCTACTTCTGAGAAGTTTTGAGGCAATAAATCAACTGTAGATTTCGAATATAGGCAGTTTTACGAAAAATTTATGGCGGATTGAAAATGTGCTTAAATGTTTTCGGAGTTAAGGAGCGGCACAAGTACCGCGGAGGATGACGACCAGCTACATTGAGGGGTACTATTTCTGGGTACTATCTGCAATGGAAAACGGAGGATGGAGGGCCATAACCAAGTCGAATCGAGTCAAGCTGGTACCAGTGGTGGAAAAGGGACTTTTACAAGTGACTTGCCCATTACTTTTTAGTAGTTACTTTTAGCCTTAGGCTGTTTTGTGAATACAGCCCCAGATATTTTTGCAACAAATCAGAAAACCCAGAGATGCTCACAAGTCTTTGAGCTAGAGTCCAAGTCAAGTCTCAAATCTCTGAGCAAGAGTCCAAGTCAAGTCTCAAGTCTCTGAGCTAGAGTCCAAGTCAAGTCTCAAGTCTCTCGTGGTTATTACGAACGTTGTATCACCTGCTGCGTTCTTTCCAGGTTGCTAATAAAACTGCATAGCTATAAGGAATTCTGTAACTGTAACCTGCTTTTCATTTACAGAGCACAACCATGTAATGTACAATGCAATTATTGACTGTTTATTAAATATTGTAAGTCAACACACTGGAAAGTTAAACCAACACTCATTCATCTTTTCATAACGAACAACAGTCGGAGTAAACCTCCGGTCATAGGTCATAGCTAAAGCAAGAAGCAAGCTAACGTTAGATGGCCAATGCTGAGCTAAACATGTTTACTCACCACAGGTTACTAACCTATTTGCGTTCAGCACTTCTTTGTTTGGGTCTTGTTGTATGAAGTTTTAAAGCCAAAGTTTATGATGAATGGCTCAACAGCTGCCGCTGTTTGTTGTCTTCTCTCATGTGCGGCCGCGCGCAGCAGATGCTACGTGTTACGTAGGCATGTTATAGGTAACGTAGTGAGGGAATAACAGCACGCTCATCAGAAGTTTCCTAAAAAATAAACATTGTTCACGAGTCCCGCATGTCGAGTCCGAGTCGAGTCTGAAGTCTTTTGAGGACGAGTCTCAAGTTCAGTGTGTGCGACTTAAGTCGCACTCGAGTCCGAGTCTCTAACTCGAGTCCCCATCTCTGAGAAAACCTAACTGCCAGCTACAACTAGCTGAACTTTGCACACACCTTTGCATAAGGAAATATAAATGCAGTAAAAGGAAGAACAGTAAGTAAGTATTATATAGCACCTTGCTAAATAAGATGTCACAAAGTGACAATTAAATACATAAGAAGAACATACAATAGAGGCACAATATAGAGATACAAATAAATAATAAATAAAACTTGCCCAAACAGGCCTTGAGCTGCTTTTTAAAGGCGCCCACAGTGTCCACGTTCCAACGTTAGGGATCGACAACTTTAAAGGCACAGTCTCCTTTAGTTTTGAGTCTGAATCAAGGACCAGGACAGATATTCAATGTAGGCAAGTGCCTGGCCATGCAGGACTATAAAAAAAATACAAAATTGCATTGGATTGATTGGACAATATAGAGTCCCCCTGAACAGTGTTTACTGCAGTACATGGGATTGCACAACATATACAATATAAACCGACTGGTTACAAATAACATTCTAGTCCCTTCAACAAGACATAAAGTTTTATTTATTTATTTTTTAAATAGACAGTACACTGTGAGAAGCCAACAGAAGTCACTGTGCTACAATTCCACCCTGAGGCCAAAGGCTAAGCAAGTTTATAGAGCTTCTCTTCAGACACATGTGGGACCTTTTCTCCTGCCCAACATTCAAACCAGCTACACTAAAGCTCAAGGATCCAAATTTTAGTGGTAACCAGCTACACTGAAGCACAAGGATCCATATCTTGCAGAACCAAGTTGGAAGAAAGGGGAGAGAATCTAAGAGAAATAGACAGTGTGGAGGCAAAAAACTATAAAAGCAAAATAATTACAGAGCTTCCAAATACAAATCTTTTGATTTCAAGAATATATATTATTAGTTGGGAATAGGAATCTCCAGCAGAAGTCAATATTTCCATAAGTGTACACCATTTGTTAGGGAGGGCCAGGGAACAAGTGAACAAGTAAAAATAGGTCAGGAAGCGCCCAATCAAAGCGGTAATATATCTGTGGCTGCTGCTCCATTTCTGATACAGAATTCTCAAGAGGTATGTTAGATTTATATCCTTAGGAGGTACACAGACAGGGCGGAGCTGGAGTGAGCACACACTGTCTTAACAGCAGGTGGCCATCCTCAATAAACCTGTGGCCTGTAAGATATGGGGAAGAATGACTGCTATAAGTTCAAGGAATGCATTTCTGTTTCACGCTGCTTTAATGAATGAATCAGTGTCAGTGTATGTGTCTCAGCCAACAAAGACACGCATCTACATCCTACAGACAGATGGCTGCAGAGGCTGGCGTTGCCAGACAAGAGACTGCCTAACAATCAAACACTCCAATTAGGCCATGGCTTACTGGGTCAGGACATGCGGGGAGCCCAGGATATGAGCAAAGAGTGAAACAAGGGCCAACATACAGACAGAGCAGTCCCTTTTTTTCACAAAAGCACATAAAAGAAAAGATAGATTAAGGCTTAAGGCTGGCTAATTTTTTGCCAGCTGTGATGACAACCATCACCTGAGGTTTTTTTTAATTATCTATACTGAATTAATTCCTTGAGTTGGCCAAGTAATAGTTTTGGTCGTCATCTTTAAAAGTGCTCTGCATCACAGTGTCTGTATCATTTAGGTTCAAACAATGACAGCTCCTTAAGGAGACATCTCCTTAAGGCTTCATCTTGTAAAAGACAAAAAGTTGACTACGTGTTTTCAGAAAGACCAATAGTGTGGTGAGCCTTGGGAGCTGCACAAAAAAATGACATATTATGTTTTGATTTAATCAGATCACATCACATCATTTCCGGCCAGAGCTATAATAAGATGGCCTTAAGCTGTGTCCCAATTCAGGGCCTCTTTCAGAGTCCACATTTCATGACTGAATACATTGTAATGGGTCGACAAGGTCCCATCTTCGAGGTCTTTCCAAATGCAGTATACTGATAAAGAGTAACTTCTTATATCAATCCTACAATTTGTGAAGACTCAGTGGTAGTGAACTTAGGAAATATCATCATCAGGGTTAATATTCAAAGATGCCAACACTGATGGTGTTCTTCATCAAATGCCAATGACCCACATCTTAAAGCCATTGGCTCAGAATGTTGCCAGTGGACACAAATTATATGTCAGGCATTGTGCTTTCATACACCACTGTCAATGCAGGCAGCAAAATAAGTGAGGGCAGGTGTGGCTTGAAGTTGCACCACCAGCTTCAAACTTGAATTATTTGGTCAAATGGTCAGTTTACTCTTTGTTAAGTAATCAATATACATATGTACATACAATGTGTGTTTTTTTCTAGACTTTACAAACCGAAAGCCACAAATCCTACTCATTCTGCCTTTAAGGTTAATGTGTCAGAAGTTGTTCACCTCTGATTTGGTTTACAATGTACTCTGCTGTGTTACAGGTTGTTAGTCATACTAACAAAAAGTAGTTCATGTAGTTGGTTACTAAACATAAATTATTGAATGTTAACATGATTTAATTTGTTAAAATAAAATCGGTAAAAAACCAAGAAGTTGACAGAACTTAAAAAAAATGTCTGTAAACACATTTTCTACTTTTTAGTATACTTGCATAAGTTAGAGAATGGTAAGAGTTGATCATATATTATTATATAATATAATATCATATAATATATATTGTTTTTAAAATATAACCCTCTATTGTGCACTTTCTGTTGCTCTATCTCTTGCAGACCCTCCCCTGATCATCCTCAAAAATACCTTTGAACAATAATTTAAGTATTAATAACAGTTTAATGAACATTATATTTGTAATTATATCCATGTATTCAAAAGTAATTAAACTAGTATCCATAAGGCTGCTAATAAAAGTCCAGTCTGGACAAAATGGGCAAGACACTGAGGTCCAGCACAAAACATAATTGAACAAAATGGATTGCAACTCCTGGAAGGTTTAAGGCTCATTTCATTTTTACATTACTTCGCTATAAGCACAAACAAGATGTGAGCTGAAGGACAGTGAGGCCAGGCTCACCCAGAGTACATCTGAGGGGAGAGTAGAATTGGAAATCCAAGAGGAGGCACTTGTGATGATTGATTTACTTCATCAGCTCCAACAACAAAGACAAGACAACAAGCAGAGAGAGTCATGAGAAAGATCTAATGCAGAAAGAGATATGTGGCCTGAAAGCCTGGCTGGATGAGGCTAAAAATAACAATCATTATAATAATAATAATAATCAGTAGTCATTTAGCTGAAGCTTTATTCCTAAGTGACTTACAATTGCTAATGTCAGAGGTTGGTCACCTCTGGAGCAACTAGGGGTTAAGTGTCTTGCTCAGGGACAAGACACTCTGAAGGAGATGAAGGAAGAGAGTGAGGCCCCTCAAAATGAAGTGGGGGCAATCAGTTTAGAACTGTGATGAAAGGCAGTTGCGCGCAGTGGTTGAAAATAACTGGGAGATGACCACTCATTGCCTGAGTGCAGCTTTTTGATAAAGAGACGGCAGAGTCTGAGGCTTGCACACACACAGAACTGTTGGACAAGGACCTTATATTTGAAGCTGCAGCAGAAATTGAGCAAGATGATAGAAGCTCCTCGAAAACAGAGGGAGGGTGCTAAGAAGACTTTGGAAAGATCCCAGGCTTCCCACCGAACTCAGCTGGAGGAATGCAGAGTGGAGACCAGCAAGATTGCATCTGCCCTGAAAAAAGCAGAGGGTCTGCTGGAGACTGAGCGCTTCCGCTTCCAGCAAGATAAAGCGTGCCTCCAGGACGAGATGAAAAACACGGTCATGGCTGCTCTGAAGAAGGTTGAGCAGCAGTTGGAGAGTCGTCATATTGAGTGGCAGGAGAACAGGTCATGCCTCCTTGAGGCCACAGAGGGCCTCAATCTGACACTGCTGGAAAGGAAGCAGAAGTGGGAGAGGAGGGAGAGCTCCATGAGGAGGAACTGGAGGATCTCAAGAGGCAGATTACTACGAAAAAGAAATGGTACAGACATTGATCTGCTTCCAATTTCCAGGGAAATTGTGTTGTAGTGTTGCAGTAACAGTGGCTATAAAATACATAATATCACAAACACATACACAACTTATACAAAACAATCATGAGGTAGGTTTAAAATACAATTAACAAATTTACAAAAATAAACTTACTTAGTAAACTTACTATCAACGCTGGGCCGCCGTCCAGGGACGGAACCGGCCTCGGGGTCACGTGGCGTCCGGCTGGGCTGGGGGACTGTCGGCCCTGGTTCTCCCGCATTATCGCTCCTTGGCGGCGGGGAGCTCCCTGGCATGACTCTCTGCTGTTCTCCCTCAGGACGGGGTGTAGCTCTCCCCAGAACATGTGGTCTGGGGTCCTTTTCGCTTTGGGGGTCTCGGGGTGCTCTGGCTACTGGGGGTGGTGGTCTCTGGGCACAGCGCGGGTCGATCCGGTTGCAGTTCGGAGGGCTGCGATGGGATTGTGGGGCGATTGTCACTAAATCTTGATGCGTAGTTTTTTTTCTGTGCAGGGTTTCTGGATGGCTGCTGGGCATTTAGTTTGTACATTGTCCGGGGGAGGCGTTTCCTGGTTGGCTTGGAGGGACCAGTTCCCTGGTTTGCTTTGTTGGCTTGCTCCCCCATTTCTCTGTTGGCCAGTTGTTGGACCCCTCTGGATACTGAAGTATAAAGTTAGTTGTCGGGATGTTCTGGGCTTGTGCCTGGTGTGCTCAGCCCTTGACGGGTGGGTGGGTTGGTGGTGACATGCAGCTGAGCTAGTTGATTTTGGCGTTGCACGGCAGCCTGGGGGCTTGCTGGGTATGGGAGATGTTGGCTGGCGTGGCGGCCTTCACTTTTCCGGCGGTTGGGAGAACTGCAGACTTTTATTGGCGGGTGCACGGTGGCCTGCACAGCGCCCCCCTCCCCATTCTCTTGCAGGTTTGGTTGCTTTCTGCAATTGGTGTTTCCCTCTGCTATTTCCTGTTGTCATCACCCCCCATCCCCGTTCTCTTACAGGTGTTGTCCTTTCTCTGTGCTGTCTGTTTGTGCTGTGTTTGTGCCCCCCATCCCCATGTCTGCCCCCCTGTCCGGCCCGGTGACAAATCATTACATAATTAAATAAATAATAGTGTATATTAAAACTCTCTTGTTATAGTAAAATCTGTCTGGCACAATATGGTATCCAGCTCATCATATTCTATACCAGGCTGCTGGGCAGGACAGGTTAAAAAAATAAAAATAATAATATAATAAATCCTGTTCTGTATTTATTCTTTTTTCAAATGAGATATCTTTACAAATCACTTTTAAAGGTGAAAAAGAATATTGATAAAGAACAGAACTGATGGAGGAGAGGACATAGCAGGAGAGCAGCAGAGAATAGAACATGTTTTTGGAAGCAGAATAAACAGCTTCATCAAGTCAAGAAAATAATAAGTAGATCTCGGCAATCTTTGACATTTTAAGTTAATTTAGTCAGGAATGTTTTTATGTAGATTAACACTCACCTGTCTAAGCCTGTCATTTCACTTGTTGATGAAGCTGAAAGTGCCATGGTAATGAGATGTAACTGCATACAGTATGTTGCATTAACTTTGGTATGAAAAGAAAATCACTGCAATTAACTCTGCATCATACAACAAGAGAGTGAGTATTTCTGTGCTGTGGTTTACAGTTTTTCAGTGACTTTGATGCTTTGACTTCCTCTTGGGATGCCAACATGCCAACATGAAAGCCTATAAGTTAAAAACTGGGGTTGATATTTTAAGATCTTTTCGTCCCATTTTTTTTTTTTTTGGAAGCAAATGCAGGGGGAGTTACAAGTTGCACATTTATAGTATATGGCATTTTGATGACATGCATCAAAACTCTGTCTCCCAACGGAGGCTTATGATTAAAATATCTATAATTAACATAGTAATGATAAATAATTTAATCATGTTTGCCCATGTAGTAGATGTGGTTTGAGTTACTGGGTCAATAATACACACAGGAAAGCATTTGTTTCAGTTGAGATAATATAGACATTTGTGGATCAATAAAGTAACTGTCAAAGCTCCGTGATGTCGTCATGGAGGAGTGGAAGAGGACTCCACACACAATATTGACACTTTCACTTACAATTTGGACATTTTCACTTAGGGGTGTACTCACTGTTTAGACATTAATGGCTGTGTGATGCGTTATTTTGAGGGGCCAGCAAATTTACACTGTTATACAAGCTGTACACTCACTACTTCACGTTGTAGTAAAGTGTCATTTCTTCAGTGTTGTCACATGAAAAGATATAATCAAATATTTACAAAATTGTGAGCGCTGTACTCACTTTTGTGAGATACTATATGTTATTATTCTGGCAGCAATTAAAAACATTAGCTCTTTCAAATCTTTTATACTCAGTTTTAATAACTGGAGTAAAAAATAAACTCTAGGGCTGTCATCAAATGAGCACATCTCAATTATGAATTAAACTAATAATACATCCTCCTGCCAGCTTGAAAAGGGAGGGGAAGCTTCGTAGTATATTTGTGATTTTAAATGAATGCTCCAAAAAGGCAGTACTTGCTTAAAGTGTAATTTACCAGAGCACATTTTGTTATGTATTCATTTGCGTAAATACAGGGCAAAGATGAAGTGTAATTACTGTGTTGCTTATACACAGACACCCCATTTCATAGATGGAATTCAGTAGAAGAACGTAAACGGTTTATTTAGAGAGAATCTCAGCTTTGAAATATAAATGTAAACAGAAACATCCAGATTTTAAAAGAATGAGAGCTTGAGCATTAGTCAGTGGCTGCATAATATATCGTTTCAGCATCGCCATCGCAATGTGCCCTTGCGCAATAGTCACATCGCAGAACAATGCAATGTCAAGCAAGTTAAATTAACTCAAACACCTCAACTTTTTTGCTGCTTGCATACAAAAGGAAAACTCAAAGTTTTCATTTTCCACCAATCTACAAGAGAAGTCTGTCTGATGTAACATAATTTACTCTGATTTAAGGGTTCTTGGATACAAACAGTTTGTTGCTAGTGAGTGACGAGCAAGCTTTGCATGTACGCACAGCGAACCACCAATCACAGTATTGATCTTGATCAGTTTATCAAACAACCAACATAGGCTACATTAAAGCTGCATGTTTACTAAAGGACAAGAAAGAATACATTTTTCAGCTTATATATTTTTATTCTATGCATTTTCCCCTACCAAATCACCCCAATAATTAAAGAATGCTTAATTCTTTTCAAATAAAGCAACTTAAGTCACCTGGTGAAAATTCCTGTTTTTTATTTCATATTGCAATATATATCATGGTAAAGAAAAATATTGCAATTTAAATTTTATAAATCTTTTCTATTTTAATCATGAAGCCCTAATGGCGATTCTATTTGATATACAAGCAAACCACTACATTTAAAAACATGCTGGTATGTACTTTGTGGACAGTTTTCTGTGCATGTTGATGAATTCCTTTAATGAAACTGTGTAAAAAGCAATTAGATTTGTATGCAACGTTTTGGATTAAACCATGTTGCTCACTTTGTTGCGGTTGTAATACAAGAGAAACGTACGTTACAGAAATGAACAGAATTACAGAATTAACTAGTATATGTCTTATGCATTTGAATTTAATATAGCTTGTGATAGAAAACAATATTGGAATATTTTCTGAGCTCAGTTGTCAACATCATGCCCTTTTTTCTTGGTGCAGCACATACATCTGTAAACAAGAGATATTACCTTCCATGTCAGAGTGGCCAAACACATAGTGGCTCATGGTTTTACTGCTGCATAAAGTATGACCACACTGTATAAAACTGGACTGAGCATATTATCAATCTTTCTCTCCGGTTTCCTTATGGATTTTATAGGCCAGCTACACTTTTGACCATCATTTGGAGGAAGTGTTCCTCAGGGAGGTTATCTATTAATGTATCAGCAGGGTCTAGTTAATGGTGTCTCACAGCTTGGTTGTAAGTGCAGGCTGCCTGTCCACAGATTGGTTGTAAAGGGTTGGCAGATGTCAGGGATCCCAAAGTCCTTGAAAGGTGCTGCTCTGTACCTGCAGTTATTACCAGTCGCAACATCTGCATATATGTTATGCTACCCGCTCCCCTAATTAGGGCTAAATAGTAATATTACATTAGACATAATATTGTCCTCAGGTATTCAATTGTATCTTATCTAGTATCTATGTTCTAGTTGTTATTTTAAAAGTGCAATTTTTAGCTTCAAGAATGCACACACGCATGGTGAAGACTAGTGTGAGTTCAGTGCAAATTTGATATATTTAGCATGCACCATAAACTATATATAAAGATGGGTGACGTGTCTCTACCTCCTCCCACTGTACAAAAATGAAGCCAAAATATCTTGGATAAGGGTGCTGCCATCTTTACTCTGTTGAAGTCATTTGGAGCCAGAATCTGTGCAGAAGTGATCGAGGTTGAAGCCACAGTATCAAGGTCCTGCCCATACACCCAAGCAATCATGAGCATGACTCAGCTGTCAGTTGAGATGTGAAACCCCATCAAATAACAAAAATGACAGAAACCATTATTTGACGTTCATTTAGATTTTTTAGTTTGACCCATCCACTAACATGGAGGGGGTGGGGTTTGCGAACTATACCGCAATGCCAGCTACCACGGGGTGATTGAAATGTTTTGTCTTATGGGGAGCTGTCATGTTGTCCATCTTATATACAGTCATTGGTATATACAGTATGTGGTTTTGAATGACCAGGTTCATTGCAAAAAGAAACAATCTCTGAAGAATCCACCACTTACTTGTGGTTGTTATTCTTTGTTCCAACGCGTAGTAGAAAAATTATCTCTGATGAACTTTTTTCTTTTAAAGTTACCTTATTCAGTGTTTGTATTGGGTGGGAACACGTGATCAAACAGATCATTTGAGGATATGCACATCATTCAAAACAAAGGCCTTCCCACCTCATTTTGTTTTACTTGTTCTGTATGCATGAGTGACTACTTGCTATCAGGTGTCAACATCTGGCTCATTGTTATTCAAAAACAGCGCATTTCAGGTTGCTTTCAGGAGAGGTGATGAGGGGTGGAGTTGGAATGGAAGTGATAATGGGAACTGAGACAAGCAAGGTGAAAAAGATGGATGGTAATGGCACAGTGAAAGGGAAAGAATGTGCCAAGAGGGCACACGGAAAGAGGGGGGGAAAGAGAAAGAGAACTTAGAAAAGAATGAAACAGCAAGAGAGAAAGCAGGAACTGCCGCAGTCACTGCAGAAAATAAAATGAGCCATTGTACTGGGTGTATGCACAGTGATTCAGAAAAGTAAGCCACTGACTGAGGCAATCAGAGTGTGAATGTGTGGAGATGTGAGTGAGAATAAAGAACACACACACTTTCATACGGCAAAGGGAATACAGAGAGAAAAAACACGTAATGCATCAAGGGCCCAGCAAGACAATGAGCAAAGACAAGGCACTTGTAGTACAATGCAAGGAGAACAAGAACAAGAGCTTCATCCTGCAGCCAGTCTGACGGAGAACTAATTTGGGTTTTACACATGCAACACAGCAGCCGTGCCCTCCAACATCTCACCACTTCCCCACCAAGCAGAAGTGCTGGCAGTTTTCATTCCGAGGTTTGCAAGAAGTGTTTTCACAGCTGTGTCTCGTTCTCTCTACCTCTCTTTCTGTCGTGGTTGTGTGTGTGTGTTTGTGGGTTTTTAGTCACCCTAGTTTTTGCACTGGGAACATAAGGGGTCCTAATGTGAACAAAGAAACAAACACAGACACATGACTGGAGTCAAAGAGCTGGTATTATCCTGGACTTATAATAGTTTATTAGGTGCACCTAGCTAAAACTAACGCAATCTAATACAACAGCCCTGCAATAAATGTACCTGTGTCATACTGAGAAGTGGTTCTAATCTTTCTCTACCCTCATTGGGGCAGGACAAAATATTAGAAATACCTCTCAGTTTAGTCAGCAGTTACAATCAACAACTCTCTAGAGCTTCCACAAAAATTGAACATTATAACCTTCATGAAGGTAGGATTTACTGTATTGCAGGACTGCTCTATTAGACTGCATTAGTTATAGCTAGGCTCTGAAAGGTCAAAACATAGTGAAAGATGCCCATTTCAGTTTCAAGATATTTGAAGATGAGACTGATATCTTGTTTTGTCCAAGCAATGGTCTGGAAACCAAAGAAATTAACCTTACAGGGAAAACACATCCTCATATTTGAAAAGCTGCACCAGAGTTAGTTTGGCGTTTTTGCTTGAAAAATTACTGAAATAATTGATTGTTTACCCAAAGAAAGTTAATAATCAAGGGCAACTGGGCTAGATTGAAGATACTCAAAGACGTACACAGTATCTTCAACCTAGTCCAGTTGCCCTTGGTTTTAACCTTACTTGGATAACTATGACCAGGATGACCTTCACAGACAATATATTGTTTAACAAAATTGTAATTAATTCTGATTAATTAATTAATGGACTGTTTGTTTCAGCTCTAAACAGTAACCTCCTTGACTCTCAAGGCAGACATTCTGGTGTTGGCTAGGGATGGTTGGCCTTTATATACCCCCTCGTGGATATACATTTTAATCCTACAGTTGCATTAAAGGAAGGCGCGTGAATGACGCAGCTTCATCAACAACAACTTGTCCATGAGAACGTATTGTTATAAGCAAGTCTATACATAAGTGCAGCAACAAAGACACTTAAATAGGTATTGAGACTTTTTTTTATAGCACATTTGTGCATGCCAGCAAAGTAGGTGGAGGCACAAGTGTAATTTTTTAATCCAAACTGCACCACCTACAGTCATTTGCATATAAATTCTCCTGTGGTGCACTCCATACCTGTTTTTGTGTAATATGATAGCAGGTCACAAAGTTACCAAATGGATAACTTTGTGAATAATTTTATAACCAGCGACCAGGTTGCTACATCTGATGTGGGCCAGCACAAGATTAGGACCCCAGTCTGTCACTCTGCCCCTCCTTTTCTTCCTTTCATCTCTCTGGGTTATTCACTTCCTCTTTGATATCTTCATCCCTATCTCTCTCTCCATCTCTACCTCTGTGCCTCATAGCTTACAGCATGATGGAGAAATATTGTAGCACTTGAGACTATCACTAGATATCCACAGGGACATACTGTATGAGTCACATAATGAATTCAGACCAAGGGTAAAGATGTTAAGACAAGGGAGGGGACGGCTGGTTATATAACCAAAAGCATGTTGTGTCTTTGTTTTCATTCAAATTATTTCAAGCAGATGTGTCCATGTCACTCTGTTGAAGCAGTAATTGCCAAGGAGAACTGAACTTGACAGAGTGACAGGAAATCTAATAACTGGATTGGGTTAAATCATGAATCATTAGAGCCAGGGGTCATCATTTCAACCACTTAGTTGTGCCTGATTTCCTCTGACAACATAGGAATGAATTAGTAATTAACCAAATTGAAATTAGTAATAATAAGTAACTTGTATGTTTTTTCTTTTTCGTCAAGGTTAACACAAATGGTCTTGTTTTCATGCAAGTGCACAGCTCATGATGTGCCTTTGTAGTAAAAAAACAAACAAAAATTACTTGTGTTTTCCTGGTGTCATGATGTTTTTTGCTTCATCTTTGCCTGTTAGGTGTAGTGAACCAACCAGTGGACACTTAATTATTTTGTGCCAAAAGGAAGAACACAGCATCTCCCCTTTTGGCAGGGGTGAGTTATCACCCCTCAAGCAAAGCGCCTGACTCCAAGCTGAAACACCCCAAAAGAGGTGGGGGTGAAGCAGCGCTCTGCATTTGTGGTGTAAAAACATAACAGTATATCAGTTCAGCGGTAAGTGCAAGTTGTAAGCAAATGGTGATGTTGCACCTGAATAGGCCTCTCTAAAATAACACTGGACCCTACTATGCACAGTTGTTGTGCCTATACCTCTCGGGGATGATCAATCCGGATGGAGAGATGTACTCGCACAACAATCAGTAAGCCTTTGAGGAATGAGTAATATACAGTAGATGTGTCTATATGTAATTGTGCAGCACAGCAGCTTTGGTAGAGACATTTACAGGTGCTGGTCATATAATTAGAATATCATCAAAAAGTTGATTTATTTCAGTAATTCCATTCAAAAAGTGAAACTTGTATAATGTATACATTGATTCCACTCAGACTGATATATTTCAAGTGTTCATTCCTTTTAATTTTGATGATTATAACTGACAACTAATGAAAACCCCAAAATCATTATCTCAGAAAATTAGAATATTGTGAAAAGGTTGAATATTGAAGACACCTGGTGCCACACTCTAATCAGCTAATTAACTCAAAACACCTGCAAAGGCCTTTAAATGGTCTCTCAGTCTAGTTCTGTAGGCTACACAATCATGGGGAAGACTGCTGACTTGACAGCTGTCCTAAAGACGACCATTGACACCTTGCACAAGGAGGGCAAGACACAAAAGGTCATTGCTAAAGAGGCTGGCTGTTCACAGACCTCTGTGTCCAAGCACATTAATAGAGAGGCGTAGGGAAGGAAAAGATGTGGTAGAAAAAAGTGTAGAAGTAATAGGGATAACCGCACCCTGGAGAGGATTGTGAAACAAAACCCATTCAAAAATGTGGGGGAGATTCACAAAGAGTGGACTACAGCTGGAGTCAGTGCTTCAAGAACCACCACGCACAGACGTATGCAAGACATGGGTTTCAGCTGTCGCATTCCTTGTGTCAAGCCACTCTTGAACAAGACACAGCGTCAGAAGCATCTCGCCTGGGCTAAAGACAAAAAGGACTGGACTGCTGCTGAGTGGTGAAAAGTTATGTTCTCTAATGAAAGTAAATTTTGCATTTCCTTTGGAAATCAAGGTCCCAGAGACTGGAGGAAGAGAGGAGAGGCACAGAATCCACGTTACTTGAAGTCCAGTGTAAAGTTTCCACAGTCAGTGATGGTTTGGGGTGCCATGTCATCTGCTGGTGTTGGTCCACTGTGTTTTCTGAGGTCCAAGGTCAAAGCAGCAGTTTTAGAGCACTTCATGCTTCCTGTTGCTGCCCAACTTTATGGAGATGCAGATTTCATTTTACAACAGGACTTGGCACCTGCACACAGTGCCAAAGCTACCAGTACCTGGTTTAAGGACCATGGAATCCCTGTTCTTAATTGGCCAGCAAACTCGCCTGACCTTAACCCTATAGAAAATATATGGGGTATTGTGAAGAGGAAGATGCGATACGCCAGACCCAACAATGCAGAAGAGCTGAAGGCCACTATCAGAGCAACCTGGGCTCTCATAACACCTGAGCAGTGCCACAGACTGATTGACTCCATGCCACGCCGCATTGCTGCAGTAATTCAGGCAAAAGGAGCCCCAACTAAGTATTGAGTGCTGTACATGCTCATACTTTTCATGTTCATACTTTTCAGTTGGCCAACATTTCTAAAAATCTTTTTTTGTATTGGTCTTAAGTAATATTCTTTCGGAGATACCGAATTTGAGATTTTCATTAGTTGTCAGTTTTAATCATCGCAATTAAATGAAATAAACATTTGAAATATATCAGTCCGTGTGTAATGAATGAATATAATATCCAAGTTTCACTTTTTGAATGGAATTACTGAAATAAATCAACTTTTTGATGATATTCTAATTATATGACCAGCACCTATATAATTACTGTTTATAATTAAGTTTTCCAGATTTATATTCCAGCATTGTATCAGTGTAGCATACAAGTGAAACAACCAAGCACAATATACATAACGGCATGTTTTGTGACTTTGTTAGTGTCTGATTGGGTACACTGCCAGCAACTGAAGTGAAAAATTACACAAAATAGAATCGTACATTCTGCTGTTGCCCTGCTAAACCAAGCATTTATACTGAAGTAAAGCAAAACATCTATATAGTGCATTGCAAAGGGGATTTTTATGATTCATATGTGGATATCTCCTTCCAGGATTATCTAACTGGGATATTACTGCTCTGATCCTCTGAGCATATCTTTCCAACTGTCTGGGTTCTGGGTCTCAAAGACCTCCTGCATCTCTGTACCTACCCAGCCTTTCCATCGGACCACACCACCGCAGCGTCTTTCTACATTTTTCACTCCACTGCCTGTGGCCTGCAGTGCACACACATACACAGATGTGCATTCTCTGGACTGAGTCAATGGCGCTTCTCATGACTTTACTTTGCATGTTGTCTGTGTGGGACTTACTCTAATTGCCCGCTGAACTTTGCTTATGGATGAACTTGCTCTGTGGCTGTTGTACAACCTGTGTAAACACCTAAACGGCTGGATCAGGACATGAACGTAGCATGGATGCCACCCAGAGACCTACCCCGTCTTCAAGGCCTCTTGGCATTTAATAATTATTTTACATACAATGAGAGATCTCATTCGGACTTTACGTATGAACTGTTGAAGGAATCGTCATGTAATGTTGCTACACGAAGATTGGTGATTGTTTTACTTTTACTTATATCAGGCAACGTGCAACCTAATCCTGGCCATGAGCTGCAGTGTATTCAGATGCCATCTGATTGTAAATCCTTGTCTGGTCTAAGTATTGTTCATCTCAATGTCCGCAGCTTGATGTCCAAAATGGATATGATTAGAATATGGGTTAAATCAGCAGATGCGGACAAATGTAAATTGTATTGTCTGAAAATTAGAAAGAAAGGTGTTTTTCTGGCAGTAAATGTGGATATTGTTAAGGGCCTCAGTATAACTATTGTTGGGTGTTATAGACCTCCATTTGCCCCAATCATGCGTTTCAGTCTCTGATGCAAACTTTTATCCAGACTAAATTGTAGTGGAATTATTATAACTGGCAACCTAAACTGGGACTGGCTTAAGCCAGTACCCGATGATTTAAATTTTGTGATTCTGTCAATATCACACAGTTTATCAATTTACCCACTTGTCCAAATCTTAAATGCCCGGAGAAGTCTACTTTAATTGACTTGATTCTGACTAATGTTCCTCATAAATTTTTGCAATGATGTAAGTGACCATTGTGTTGTGGCTGCCATCAGGAACACTAAGGTCCCTATATTAAAACCATGTGTCATTTGTTAGAGAAATCTTAAACACTTCAATGAATAGGGGTTTTATACTGTTTTGTTTTATTTTAATTGGAGTAGATTAGAGCTGATGTGGAGACCGCTCAGACATTCTTTAATGAGAGTTTTACACAAATCATAAATACACATGCCCCATTCAGGATATATAGAGTAATTGGGCATTCCCCAGAGAGTAACTTGTCTTGGGCCAAAGTGAGGACAACATGTTCTACAACTGATTGGCTTGTACAGCTAAGAAACAAATGCTCCTCTTTTATTAAGACAGCCAAATCTGAATATTACTTGTCCATGACCACTAAAAATTTTGGAAAGCCATAAAATCCCTTTCTGTAAGCAAAACGTGCAAGTAGTACCTCCCTTTGCTATTAAAGATTCAGTTGCTGAACATGACAAAATGGAGATCTTGAATAGTTTTTATGATCATTTCATATCTTCAGGTTCTCTATTTGACTCTACTTGTTCTGTGTCTGTGAATCCCTGTACTGACAATCCAGTATATACAGTCTTCTAATTTCGTACTATTTTTGTCCAATATCTAACTTATCAGTGCTAGCTAAAATTCTTGAAGCTCTTGTGAGTGATCAACTAAAGGAGTTTTTATACTCAAAAGCCGTTTTATCTACATATCAATCAGGCTTTAGAAAAAGACATAGTACCATCACAGCTGCAATGAAGGTGGTAAATGACGTTTTCGTTGCACTTAACAGGAAGCAACTTAAGACTTATTAACTCAGGACTTTCAGAGAAAGCAGTCACTTGGTTCTAGTCTTGTGTCGTTCAAAGAACGTTTCGTTCATAAGGCCTAATCGTGTGTATGACTCGGGAGGAACGGGTTGTCTCAGTGAGTGGTTCGTTCATTTTCACGCATGCGTGAAGGATCTTGGACTCTTACGTTCACTCGTCACACGTCAGCTGCATGGGCTCTGTCAGCACAGGAAACAGAATTGATTAGTTCACGACTCTCAACTGTGGGTCTGTTTGAGTCGTTCATTTGTCACGTGACAGCTACTGTGGAGCAGGAATGAACGACTCGTTCACCGCTCACATGGGTCCTCCTCAGTCTTTCATTCATTCGGCAGGCTGAGTGACTGCCAGCGCCGGAGAATGAGAGGCAGGTAAGCTGTCAGGTAACAGTCACTGGACTGATATTATATAGCTATTTTGTTAATTATGTGACATTTTATAAAGCATACCGTTATTACAGCGCAGTGATGTTGTGCTAAGTTATAGTTTTAACACAGCCGCACTGTAACTTTAGTCCTGCTAGTGTTTAACATTACAGCTAACAGCTGATGAGAGTTGTTCTGGGTCCGCTCCACTTCAGAGCCCTGACTGGGTTCTACCTGGAGCCGAATTACCTCCGAGGTCGTCTCCTCTCCAAAACAAACAGACCCGGTCATTAAAACATTGAAACACAGCCACGTAGCAACGTTAGCGTAAGCCCTGTAAACTGCTAACAGCTGATCCAGGTCCGCCAGAGAACGCAACGTAACTTTTACTTTTTATTTACTAACAGAGCGGTGCTGTTGTTTCACAGCTCGTGACTGGTGAACAACCTGCAGTGTTTGAGAGCGATGTGCTCATGTGTGTTTCTCTGTCTGCAGAATCCTGACCTGATGTGGCACATTCTGCGTCCAGAACTGCCAAACTGCTGCGTGTATATGTTTATTTCTCTGTTCCTCTCTCTGTGCTGGAGTTCTTTAAGAACTTGGTGGCTTGATCCAGATTATTATTAAATTGGTTGAATTCTAATAAGAGTGTGTTTATTCATATAGTGTATCAAGCTTATTACTTCAGTATATTTACTGCAAATCTGATATGAATATTTTACTAATGGATAGGGACGTTAGGCTACTGTATGAATGAGCACTTTAGAGATAATGATAGTAATTATATACATAAGCCTTTATATGGCTGGTCTGGTTGTATACTCGGGAAAGATTGTGAACTTACCATCACTACTTGGTTCTCAAACTACCTTAGCAATAGGTCTCAGTATACAAGATATGATACTGTATCAATCAATAAGGGTGTACCACAGGGCTCTGTATTAGGTCCACTTTTATTCACTATTTATGTAAACAATATGGGTCAAAATGTGTCAAATGCTAATTTGTATTTTTATGCTGATGATACTGTTATATATTGCTGTGTGTCAACTCTTGTAAAAGCCACTGGATATTTGCAAAATGCATTTATCAAAGTCCAAAATACCCTTATGCAGCTGAAATAAGTTCTAAATGCAGATAGGACCAAACTTATGTTGTTTACCAAATCCAGAAACAGGCCACAAAACATCCCTCTGGTGGTCACTCTGGGGGGAAGTGAAATAGAGGTCGTTAACTCCTATAAATACCTGGGTCTTTTGATTGATGAGTCCATAAGCAACATGTGCTGTACCTAGCGAAAAAGCTCAGACTAAAATTAGGTTTTTATTTTTAAAATAAGTTGTGTTTTTCTTTTAATGTAAAAAAGCAACTTGTGGCCACAACTGGTGATCTTTTATATATGCATACCTCTGCACAGAATCTTCATATGATTGACACAGCTTACCATGCTTCCTTGAGGTTCACTACCAATAGCAAAGCTGTGACTCACCACTGTGAGCTATACTCTCATGTAGGATGGCCTCCTCTGGCAACCCATAGGCTCTCATTGGTACACCTTCATATATGAGGCAATTCTTGGTCTGCTGCCAAGCTAACTATGTGTTCTTATCAAGCAGAAAAGTAACGGGTGACACTCTTTGCAATCTCAGGACTTATTTATGCTCTCTGTGCCAAATACCTGTACGGAGACTGGAAAGAAGGTATTTGTGTATTCTGCACCCTCAGCATGAAATACGTTGCAAAAGGACTTGAAACTCATTGAATTAATCTAGCTAAATGCTTTTAAATCCAAAATGAAACATCTAGATATAATTATTAATATTAATATGTAAATGTTCTTAGATCAGTAGATGAGTGAAAATTACTCAAAATGATTTTATGAAATGTTAGTTTACTAGTCTTGTTATCTGTCTGTATCTATGTGGGTTTTTTTTTATATATGCTGCTGCCTGTCTTGGCCAGGTCACCCTTGCAAAAGAGGTTCTTAATCTCAATGAGACTCTCCTGGTTAAATAAACGTTAAATAAAAATACACTTGTGCAAGAAAACACTTTACTCAAGGAGTCAATACCACCTGTCACCACTGCTGAGATGGAAACTAGCAGAATGGCATTGGCTTCTATAAGGCCAAAGCCAAAACCAATAACCCAAAGTAGAGCTCTAATGCGTGCACCTGTTTTAACATCTTCAGTGACTGAAGTGCCCGTAAAAGGACAAACTCTCCTCTCTCACAGCTCCTGTCCTTTGCACTGATAAAGACCTCAATTTCCAATCACAGTGAAGGAGTAATAAAAAGAGACAACACTAGCAGACACAGAAAGAGCTCTCCCCGTATGTCTGTCTGCCTGCCTGTCTTCTTTTCTATCTGTCCATTTCTTTTGCTAAAAGCTACCAGCAAGCATTTGATGGAGAGGGTGATGCCTAGTTTAACAGTGAGCTTATTTTCACATATGGCCACATCCTACTAAACATCCACCCACTCTTTGTGTCTTCAGATTGTCGGTCCTATTGGGGATGTGGATGCAGCAGAGTGAACTCTAACTTGGACCAAACCCAAAATTTATTCACTGCTTCCCATGTGTACTGTTCCAATGATGGTCACGTTATTTGATAGGGGAATTCAACTCTTTTAGATTCTTGCGGACAAGTTGCTCACCTGCTTTTATCTGTTCCAGCTGGTGTTACCTAACACTGCCTGACAAGAGAACTATAGCATTTACATTGCATAGCATCATCACTGGGAGAAGAACAATCCTAAACAGCACGACGAGCCATTAAAAAGAAGATAAAGAATGCACACGTAGTCCTGCACAAAGAAGGGACAGAAGATGATGCTGAACTTGACATATAATACATGTATATGTATTAAAGAGTTTGGAAGGAAGAGAAAGAGAGTAAGGGAAAGGATGATAAAGACAGAGAGAAATAGGGCTAAACATTACTTTCCCTTGCATCCCTCTTCATCCATACAAAGAACTGTGTGTTCTGATATGGAAAGATAGCAAGTAGATAAAGTGTGAAAAGGAACTAAAGAAAAAGACCAAAGTGAAACAAACTGATGCAGAGACCTTATACGAGACCTCGTCAAAGAAAGAGGGACCATGTGGTTGTTATTAGATTGATTGTTATTCATCTCTACACACAGTTGAGTCATGGCGCACACAAGGCTGCTGAGCACAAGCATGCTTATGCAAACACACACACACACACACACACACACACATAAAAGTCATTGTTTACCTGAGAAGACATGAAGCTCACAGAGTCTGTGTGAGTTGTAGCCCTGGAAAAATTGCTCTGGGACCTGTTTTTGCAAACTGTGCGACTGTGTGTGTGTGTGTGTGTGTGTGTGTGTATGTGCAGCTTTCCTGGAGCGAGAGAAGGCACTGCCTGTCTTCCCTCATTTTCTTTCAGTCAGTCAGTGTGGAAACATTGTGTGAAAAAACAAACATTGGTTACTTCATGCCACAGTTCACAGCCACCGGCGGGCGGGGATGTTCTCGACGAACAGCTGTCCTCCCCACCTCACAGCAGACCTCTACTGCTGGATACTGATTGACATAAGCTGGGCCTGTATTTATTATGCATCTCAGAATCATTTGCAGGAGTCAGGGTGAAAGTGAACTTACTGTAGAATTGAAAGCACCACCTCAAAGTGAGACTTGAGGGTGATTGTTACTGTTTCATTATTTTATTACTGACATTTTCTGCATTTACAAATTTACCACTGTTTAATATATAACTCTTTTTGTCTTTAGGCTTTATGTGGATAGGCAAATACTACAGGTTGGTAACCCGGTTTTAAAATGTTATACTGACATTTATCACTAATAGGCCGTACATAAACAGTGGCAAATAGCCTTATCAGTAAATGTATATAAAATTTCTAACTCCAGATAATTGTTTTACACTGCCTATATTAGCGCTGCATCTAGCATGTTTGGTATTGAACACATCGCGATGATGAGCACATCTCTATTAAAAACATGGAATTTATCTTCTCTTCCACTGTAACTCGATTTGCGTGAATGCTGCTTGTTTTTCCAAATTTGACTCAGAGTGGTGGGAAATTGTGTTATCTGAGGAGCTGTACAAGCGCCATTTTGATTTATTACTGCAGAAACCGCTGGTTGTGACAGACTCAAATCATCACAATTTCAAAGCTATATTTTCCCTGCCACTGGTTGGGAGGATCTTGGTTTATATTTATATCCCACACAAGGTCCATCTGTCCATTTTATTAAACTCATAGTGATCAGTGAATGTCTCTTGTGCATGCATGTCTCTGCTTGAATGCCACCTCCTGGGGTCTCCTAATAGGTTAGGACACCTCTGGAGCTTTCCTAAATAGTAGCATAGATAGGAGTTCTGTCCTAAGTTACTAATGTTGAAAGCAGCTTTTACTCTTAGCTAGTACGTAATGAAAAAAATCATCACTCTTGAAAATCTTTGGGTGTCAGTTGCTGATTTCCTACTTTGAGATGCTTGATACATACAACTCCTTTTGAATTTGAGACCAGTATATTTAACACATCAATTCAGTCATTTGGGTTTTTTACAGTGATTTAGATAAATGTGTAAACCAAATGGAGCGTGTGGCTTGACCCATCAAAATGCAGATCCTCTGGCAAAGACGCAGACATTTTATGAATGTTCAGTGACAGCAGCGATGGTAATTTTAAATGTATGAATGTATGAATGGAAGGTCATATAAAAAGACACACATAATAAAGTCCAAAATCTGCTGCAAAACGTGTTTGTTAAGCAGCTGCAGGTTTTGGTTCACTGGTTCACAAATTTAGGAGAAAAGTAGTTTATAATAAAAAGTAGTAAATAAAAAAAATGTTGGTTTAAGTGCCGGACATCGGCGGAATGAAAAAGGGGGCCAAGCAGTATTGGATTGTAGAGGACAGATGTAGTTACTCAACAACAAAAGAGAGTGTTGATGTGTGTCTGCAAGTGTGATACAACAGCAGATATCTTTTTTAGGAAAAGCTGAGGAATTGAATAATCAAGAATATTTTACTACATGATGTATAAATGCTGATAGGATGTAATCAGGATGCATACGTCTATGTTAGCTGCACAATGTCCTATATATGTTTTTATTGCATTGGACTTGGACATACAACTGTTACTACGTGCTTTTTTAGTTTGAAATTGATTTTTCTTGTAAGATCTGCTTGAATTCAATAAAAATGTTTCATAACCGAGGACACACATTCTGCACTGCACCAGCACTTGTTCAGGAGGCAATCTGAAACACATGTCCTAATAAAGACAGGAACACTGTCTCTTATGATAGATTGCATGAATCGCAGTTTTGAGTGCTCTTTATTTTGGTTATTTAATTTACGGTCGAATCCAGACGCTTTAATATATTATAATAATTTATTTTCAATTCCATTGTTGCCGCTTCTGTTTTTAAGTTGAGATGTGCCGGGCTGCATTCTCTGCACCTGCTGAATCAGCTGGCATGGAAGAAATTATGCCACTCTGAACTTTATGTTTTAATACAGCATCACTGTTATTAGACAACTGTGTTGGGTAATGGAACTCATGGAAACTTTATTACTGTTTTGGGAGGCAGCAGAAACTGTCTGTAAACACACTAACATATTACAGCCTTTTAAGTTGATATGGCAAAGTTGTTGGCAAAGAGTTTACTGTTTACATATCCAGCAGACCCAGATCAATGTGGATTGTGTCTCTGGCCACCTGATCAGTTTAAGTCCAATATTCACTCTCCTTTTAACTTAGGTTTAGTCTCTTCCAACTCCTAAGGAAAATATTTGTTTCTTTAGTTGCTAAATGTGCCACTACATTCAACGGCTAGTCACTAAACAGACTTTGTCTGGCTGCTGTTTTGTGCTGGAGGGGTTGTATAAAGTTGGTTTTTAGAGCTTTTTTCCCGGAACGCAGCTGGAAATGATCTTCATGAGAACAGTAAACCAAAATAGTAAAGCTGTGGGCTGCAAATACCAAAACAATGCGCTGAAAGATGATAAAACACTATGTGGAGCTGAGGGGAACTGTACGAGCAACATCTTTCACATACATGTAGTCATTTCATTCAGTTAGTATTAAGATATTGATTGCAATAAAAGTCTACTAGTTTGTAAAATTGAACTTCAATAAATTGAGACATTTAAGATGGTGTCCTCTGTATAAAAAATGAAACTATTTATACTGTATTGTATAGGTTTATCTTATGTTATCTGAACTCCTTATTTATCAGTGGCAGCCAATGTTGAAGGTGCAACTTTGCTCATTTGTACACGTTCTGCTGGTTTAGTGGATGCCTTCCCTATCCCCATATTGCCTCACCTGTCTGATGGCACACAGCAGCTTCCCATAGCAGAACACGATCACCAGGAACGGGACGATGAGGCAGAAGACAAACAGGGAGATGATGTAAGATATGTTATTTGTCGTCTTGGCCGTCCAGTCGACAGAGCAGGTGGTCCCGGGACCCTCAGGGCCATAGCGGCTCCAGCCAAAGAGTGGCGGCAGGGTCCAGATAAGGGAGTAGACCCAGGACAGGGCGATGCCCATTGAGATCTTATGGTAGTTGGAAGGGTCTGCCTCAGTGGGGGTCATCATGGTGCTGTAACGCTCATAGGAGAGGACAGCCAGGGAGATCAGGGACACGATGCCTACAGGGCACACACATACATAGGTAACCATTAGTATAAATTCAGGCATACATATAAAAATATATTGTATACATAGGTAACCATTAGTGTAAATTCAGGCATGCATGTAGAAATATATTGTATTTGCAGGTAACAGAAGGAGTTAAATACAATGCAAGCATACATAACACTGTGAACGGCATGTGCAGGTGGGTTTTTCCTTTTTTATACCCCATTACTACTGTACTTCATGACAAAAATGCACTGCCTGTCCAAATGTTTATCTACTGTAGTGAGGAAAGCATGCGCTGCCACTGTGATCTAAAGCCTCACTGCTTTTTCTAAAATCAAAAGTGCAGCAAAAATGAGCTTTATGGTTTACAGCTTCAAAGAATTTTAAAATAATAACAATTGAGTGAAATGTACAGTATAATAAAACAATTTCAAGCGCAGTTCACTCTCCCTGCAGAAGATACACACTGCTGTAACATCATAAACAAGCAGAGACCATACCTGTAGTGTCTCTGCTTGACAGAAGCAATGCAGTGACACACGACACATAAGATTTTGAGGAGCTTACTTATCGTTTTGTGACTGTTCAGTGAACACACAAACACACTCTATGTCAATATCTCTGTTTTTCATGCTCAGTGTTTCAGAAGCAGAGGAGCAGGAGGCTGGAGCTTAGTGTCCATACTGACCCCTCAGCCTTTTTTTATCCTGTTTTCTATTAGTTTTGAAGCCATTATGATCCACGAGGCCAACCTTCATCCGCTTTGATTTTCAATGGCAGTGAAGCGGACCTGAACTGGAAGCTCCTTTTAAGAAGGTGGTGACACCGCAGTTCCTCAGCACGATGAATGAATAAATGTAAAAGTGAGGACAGGAAGGTAGCAGGGGGGAGAAAAGTTAGAAAAACTTTAAGCCAGAAGATGGAAACAAATTTAAGCTCTGTGAAGATGACAGTTTTGTGTTTGTCCACTTGCATTGTGCAAATATGTTGACCACACTGCATATACCTGGTGTACCCTTCCTGCAGAATCTCTTTGGCAGAGCATGCTATGCTTGTCTGTTGCCACCAGATATTGCACTCAAGTTGCTCTTCCCGGACAGGCTGCTTAGCTCCGGGCTTTTATTAGCTCCATTAGTACATTACAAAGTCAACACAGTTTTACAACAACCCACTTGTGCTTCTCTTTGATCTGGGCTCACCAACTCGTAGCAACCAATCCCAAACAGATTTACAATACCTCCTCAATGCAGTGCTATCTGATTTACCTTGTATTTTTCCTCTTTTATTCTCTGTCTGAACTGTTAAGTTTCAAATAAACAGGTATACTGGCAGATCTTATTGGCTAAAATCTTCATTAGCCAAGTGTGGACTCAATAGCCACAGTAGCTACTTGCCAACAGTTTAGCTAATGCCTAGAGCAAACACGACTTTCAACGTTGACAGATCATAGTGCTGTTCAGACTTCACAACTTGTTGTCTTGTAATTGCATGAGAAGTGACATTTGAAATGACAGGTAACGACACGAAAGTTGTTTGTTTTATATTTTATTAAAAATAAAAAGTCAACCTAGGCCGCCTAACCTATGTCTTTGGACAGTGGGAGGAAGCCTGAGCACCCAGAAAGAACCCATGCAGACACAGGGAGAACATACAAACTCCACACAGAAAAACTGGGGCAACCGGGGTTTGAACCCATGACCTTTTTGCTGTGAGGCCACAGTGCTATCCACCTGACCACCGTGCTGCCCATGTCGAAAAAAATGAAAATTGAAAAGACAAAGAATATGGGTGAAAGAATGGATTAGCACATGCGGGCAGCAGGGATTGTCTTCTGTGCTACAGAGAGTTGAAGTATTTAGCATGCTAGACATATGTCTGACGTCGGCAATGCCTCTGCCATGCGTTGGTGAGCCTCTATGATGCGTCATTGGGGAGTTCACACATAAAAATTGAGTGCCCATTGGCATGTGCCAATCTCTCGCTGAATTGCCCCCAATCTTATATTTAATTTGATCTCTAATTAGTACTTGCATGCTATGAACAGTAGGACAAATAATGCTGTTTTCAATGCCCCAGACTAGCAACTACTAGTGTTTCATTTATTGTTATCACATGTTGTTGTCTTATCATAAGACATTTCAACCAAAGGCTATGCAGCGTGCGGATATGATGCGTTGCTTGTAAAAACAAAAAGGATGGAAAACAATAACACTATTTATTAAGTAGATATTTCACTGTACAGCTATATCACATAAAACAAGTCTTATTTCTTTTAACTCCTCGGTTAATTGAGTCGATGGTATCTCTTTGCGTTTGTTGGACAGCATCTACAGGGCTGCTGGAGGGTTGAGATGCAGGAGGTGCAATGGAGACACCGGGTGCTGGGTGCATTCAGCTCCTGCTCAGCTACAGCACCACCGACCCCGCTGGAACACGCAGCGACTAAAAACAGAGAGTGCCTCATTTGTTTGTGTAAATAAATGTTAAAACACAACTTGAATGCATTTGGTTTACTCTCTTTTCAAACGAGGGAATACAAATTACTTACCTGGGTCATCCAGTGTGTCTTGTCCCCTTGCACCTCGGTCACTACTCAGAAGGGATTGTCTTTCCTGCAAGTTGCTTACCATAGTCAAGCTCTGGCGTCCCCTTTCCTTTGGGGTCTGTTTTTGTGCCTTTTGTCCACTAAATAATATCTTATCTCCTGCTTCAACTTCCCAAACAAGAACTTCAATCTCACACTGGGTGAAACTTATTTTTTGTTGCTATTCTGTCAGACTTTGCCATTCATACAGTCAGTATGTATTAATATAAAATTAGGGGCCATTCACTGACTATTAATAGACAACTATGCACGTAAAAATGGTGGGACAAAAAGCTCACATGTGCCAACTTTTGAGTTGATTGTGATTTATAAATGGAAATTGGTGTGGGACGTGCGTGTGCATTGTGTTATAAATCACAATATTGTTGTACATACGCTGCTTTCTTTGTTTAATCTATACACAGCCTTTTGGCATGAATCCTACACACAGTTTTATAAATGAGGCCCCAAGTAGAGCTTGAAAACAGTAACTGACAAAAGGTTCGGTTTAGGCACAATACCTTTTGTAATAGTCATATGTAATGTTTTTTATGGTACTGAAAAGGATGTGTTTCTGATGATATGGCGGTCAGATGAGAAAATGCACATACGTGTTGTTTTGGAAAGCAATGATAAATGACATATTGTACTTTGACTTAGAGAACTTGTTGAAAAAGGATGAAACTTTGGATACACTGTCTCTGGTTGCCTATGATAAGACGCCATGGTTTGTATGGATATACCAGTCCATGTTTTCTCATGTGATACCAATTCTCATACCTTAACCATCTGCTGATACTAAAAACCAATCTGAGGCCAGTACTCCTATGTCCCACATTTAAAAACCATATACCTCACTGCGTGGAACTTGTGGGGAGGTAACATGAGACTCAACCGGGACTGCATCTTACTAAGGGTCAGATAATATCTACTGTATAAAGACTTCCTGTTAGATAAAATAGGATAATCAGAGGCAATGAATGTTAAGAAAATAAGAACTTGATTTCTGATTTGTACCCTTTACATTTACTGTGAGGCTTTCCATCCCAAAACCTAGGTTGGGAACATGTGGTATATCACATCTTTTAGATGACAAACTGATAATGTCTGGTATAAATGTCTCAGATGGTTATTAACCACCTTCAAGCGAGGAACCAAATCAAATTACACTTTCTCAATATTGCATGACTCACATACAGAGGCATTACAATATAATACCGGCAGTCATCATGTTGCTTATCTAAGTGACAACATGAAAAGCTGATCCCATCACACGTTGACCCTCTTTCTCTCGTTGCACAGTACATAAGTGACAAGAAAATCTTTATCCAAGGCAATAAGATGTCATAGAGAAAGACACCTGGACAACTTTGGATGTAACTTCATAGCATCTGAAATCAAACATCACCCCTCTTTTAGTCCCCTGGCAGGATCAAAGACAGGAGCTGAATCTAATATTCCAAAATGAAACATCTTGTGATCTGATAATGTCTGAAATCAAAAAGAGCATCTTCGTTCTGCTGTCTGTGTGATGCTCCCTCACTGCTCTTGTCATATTTGTCTGCTAGAAAGCATCTGGTTCGGTATCACTTGTCTGATACTATATATCCAGGAAAAGACAGTTTGAATGAAAAACACAGGATTGAATAAAGTTTTGTTTTCTCTATAAATCCCATCGCAGTGTCTTTTCCCTCAGTCATCACAGGTTCACAGAACTACAGTGACACCACTAACAGTTAAAAAAAAAAATATTATATATATTTCATCAGATTGCAGATGTCTGGCTAATATTAATCATGCCCGCTTTAGGATGTCAGTCTCTGTGTACAAAGATAATTATTCACACTAAAGTCCAACTCAATCTGGGCACCCACAATACAATTCTTTTGTTAACTATTTATTACACAGGCTCATTAGTTGGCACACTCGCTCTGACCTTTATGGTGCAGTGCCATTGTTCTTTTTTTGTCTCTCTGCTGAGGCTTCTTAGCGTCGCAGCAAATTTACAGCACTCAGGTCAGGTGTTGCCTGTGCCTGTGTGACACATATGTATATGCATTTTCTCTTTTCTGTACATGTTCATCCATTTCTGTGCCAGCATCTGTGCTGGTATGTGTGTGAGTGTGTGTGCAGGAGGACAATCTGGCTTTAGTATGCACCGAGTGGGCCCGGCAGTACAAGGTTAATCCAGTGACTGTGTGCAGAGTCCACTTGAGGGAGGAGGTGGCGGCCAACAGTATGCAGGAACACGCAGACCTGGTGTCAAAGAAAGACAGGGAAAAAAAGATCCTCTCCTGTTCCTCCACAGCTTAATGGAAGACAATCAAAGTTCAGTAAAATAGAGAGGGAAATGCAAAGAGGTGGGCAGAAGAGGTGAAGCGGCTAGATTGGTGCCAGGAGGCTGATGGCGAAGGGAAAAGTACAGGGTGAAAGTGTGTATTCACGTACACACACGCATGTCTCTATAAACTGTCTTCAGTTTGTGCTCTTGGCATGAGGTCAAAGCGGTAGATCTTCAATTGTCCAGTCATTCAAAAATCTAAGACGTTATAGGCTAAAAGCAGGAGATGGTGAGCAAAAAGTTGAAATCAATGTAAAGAGGGAGCAGGAATTTGATGTCCTAACACCAAGCTAACAATGTCTTTTGTCATTGAAAGTGATGCCCTCTAATTTGAAGGAACATCGATCATTCAGAAAAACTTCTGAGAGATTTGGTGAAGACAGACACAGTCACTTTGTCAAAGATGCACCGAGCATTAATCATCTAAACAATCAATTTCACTTTTCCTTTCTCTGACCCTCCTTCACTCTTTCTTTCACTCTGTTTTTATGAGCCCATTGAGGAATCACTCAACCATAACCAATGGAGGCTTTAATGATATCTGCGAGCCATCTCTCTCTCTCTTACTCTCTCTCTCTCACACAGACACACGCACACATCCTGCTCTGTTTTAGCTTGTAGAAGCCAAAATTCCGTCAGACAGATTATAATAAATTGGCTCCTTGTGGATGTCAGTGTTACCCATCTTCAGATGGTGCTTAATCTCGGCATAACACTAGGGTTAGCAAGACAGTGGATACAATCAGAGTACATCCAGATACTGAGAAACATTGGAGGCTCACTTTATTCTCCATGATATGAGTGAAATGAAGTAATTGTGTTTTGGAAATTGCCAACTTATCCCAGATGAAGTTGAAGCAGCACTTGGGAGTCTGTTTTCAATTTGAAGGTTTTGACAGATCAAAGAGCAACAGGAAATTAAATATAGTAAAGTTAACTGCCGTGTTGTGTGAAGATTTTAGCCGTAGATCAGGGTAAGCAACAGGGCAGCCTGGTGACAAAAGACAGGGAAGGAAAAGCCTGCTAGACTCACATGCTGCATGAATGTGACTCACTGAGTGTAATGTGTGTAAATCGTTAGTTCCTTCCTCTGCTGTATGGATTACTCAATTAACCTACCCGAAACAGGCCCAAGGGCCCAAAGGGAAAGTGGTTACCCTGGGCTTGACCTGCAAAATGTGATGCAAAAAGACCACTTAGAGCGAAACTAGCACAAAGAAACACTAAACTGACCTGAAGAAAATGAAAAACTACTGCCAAAAGCTGCTAAACAACCACAAAGAGGCATGAAACTATCACAAAGAGAAGCAAAACTACCACTAAGAGATGTCTCAGAGGCTTTATTTTACCTCACCTTTTTCCCTGTTACTTCACATCAGTTGGACAGGTGATAATTCTACTCTTGGTAAGGACAAATACCTAAACTCTTTAGTTACAACAGGTATCAGAAGAACTGGCATTTGACTTGTGTGTTGGTTAGATTGCGGGTGGCTTCCAGTAGCTGCTAGAATGGTTTTAAACATCAGGAGATTCTGCACGCTCAAGTGAGCAAGAGGGAAATAATTGTGCAAGATTTATGAGCCCTTTATACAAACTTCATCAGACAAAAGCTATGGCTGCTGACTAGGGACATGTGCAGTCAATGTTGTGAAGGGGGTGGAGGGCTGTGAAAAGTCATTCACAAAGGTGACATATTTTTATTCCAATGACCAATGAACATTAGAAATTAATTTTTAAAAGAATCTGGCCATTAGTGGCTATGTTTATTTATGTGGTCTGTATTGCTGGAAAAAAGCGAAAAAATAATGAAAACGTGCTAAATTATTTAAACATGAATAAAAGAGAGACAGTTATCTTTTATAGTCTGACAAGTAGAACGCAATGAATTTTATATGATAGGATGCATATAGATTGAGGGCTAGTGCAAGCATGGTGTTCAGAACAAGAAGAACTCTGAGGGCTTAATGTATCTGACTGCAAACAAAAAATGAGTGTATTTTACTATACTAACATGACTTATCCCTCTACATCCTGTCTGTTTTTTAATCCCAAAGTTCTGCAACAATTACTTTAAGAGGTATTGGTTTCAAATCAGAGGCCAAATGTTCTTTGAAATTTACACTTTGATTAGACAGCAAGAGATAACTTGTAAAATATACAGCCATGAGTTGAGAGTCGAGAAAGTAGTGTTTTCAAAACCCAATATCTCAGGCTGCCTGATCTTCAAAGGTTGTTTGGCAGGTTTGAAAAGCTTTTAAAGCAATTATTGGGACTGATGGCAAGAAAGCCTGATCATTAAAGAACTTTAAATCAGGCTACAGGCCAAGGGCTCCTGATGATAGAAAAGCATTTTTATATTTAAAGCATTCATTGAGTCTTCCTTTGAATTTAGCATCAAACTAATTTCATACAAATTACTTAAATTACATGCATTTGAAGTTTTGATTGATGCAATGCTATGGGGAAATGGATATTACTCTATCCTCTATGTTTTATACAAAACTCCTTAATTGCAACTTTTGCATAGCACCCCTGGCCCATCCAAAAAAGAACACTTAGCTTTTTTCTTTTTTTTTTGGCTCAGCATCCCAGCCTGGACTGATTCCAGGTGAGTGAGTAAGTGCCTTATTCTCAGTTGTGCCTCATTTGCATCGATATCAGCACTCCTGAGCAATGATAGACCCAGCGTCCCCTTTCACATTACATATTCCCCCTGGGTGATTTTATTCTGCAACAAATGCTGGTGATGCTGAATCTGCCATAGCCTGTTCATAGACTGAGACCGTGTCCCCGTAGCCCACCCCAGACCTGCACAGGGCAGCTTAATGAACAGCGATGAGGCTTCCCTTGCCTCAGGCACAGCCACTAAACTATAGGGTACCAAGCATTTGGCGGCCATTTAATAGCATTCTGCACATTGTTTTATATACAGTCCGTGCAGCACCCACATCGCGACCGACAGTCCTGTGTGACATGTTTTCAGAGTTCGTAATGACATTTGAACAAATTACTAATCGCCTGTGAGGGAGCGCTAAGCACACAATATGCTTCCATAAATACCCCCAGCGATTCCATGCCATGAAAATGCATGCACGTGCAGCTTTCGAAGTGATTCAACACAGTCTATCATGCAGCCACAGTCGAAGATAATGACCAACTCCGCACCGGGAGGAGTCACTGGTTTTTATCGCTCATCTGCTGGACAAAACATCATAAAAGACCTTGATGATAGACCTGCACCCTATAAGTCTATGGTCCGCAACATCGATCTACTTGCTACTCTACGTGCTGAATTATCTTGTTTGGTTTTTGCGAACAACGACAGATGATAAGGCAATCTGCACCACTCTCTGTAGTGACAGACTGCAAGGTGGTTCACACCCAAAATGAAGTAACAGAAAGACAGAAAGAAAATACATTGTTCATGTATGTGGAGGCATGTAAACCTAATCAGCTGACCGAACAAGAGGTTTGATGTTGTCGAATTTGGCGCATAAGCAATGATCATCTTTTCTCTGAAAGTTTCAGACGGCTACAAAGACGCACCGTGCGCGTAACATTGGGCGTTACAAGGAAAGAGTCAAATATTCTACTAATGTTTCAAAATCCTAAATTACGAACCCAGAAATTAAGCTTAGCATAATCTATTGTAACACGCGCAGTGCTGTGGGAAGGATCCACACAAAGCCTAGGGTGCACTATCACCCATAACCACATCTGAAATAAGAATATAGCCTACCTGTAGTTACAGAAACACACAAACAAAACGTACATATGAGCATTCGGCATTTCTACTCACCAAAGAGAGAGTTTGCAAAGCCGTACCACACGCACCCTGCTTCTCCTATGAGCCACCTTCCCTGCGTGCTGGCCGCGAAGCTGAACGGAGTCCCCAGTACGCACACCAGCAGGTCGCTGATGGAAATGTTTATTAGGAGCAGGTTGATGGGCGACCGCAGCATCTGGTAGCGGCAGAAGAGCACGAGCACCAGCAGGTTGTTTATAAGTCCGAAAGAGCCGATGAAGCCCAGGCACACAGCTACGACCAGGTTCCCTGTCGGTGTGAGGGTGGTCCGGTATGAGCCTTCCCCTGCTCCGGCACACAGAGCGCTGTTGACCCCTGCGCAGCCGCTCAAGCTCACGTTGGACACGATCATCGCAGTCCGTTGTCACGGCGGTGGCACACTGGGCGGCCCCGGTGCACTGCACGACAGCTAATATGTCTTTGGCATTTATTTTTTTGTGTGTTTGGAGGAATAACATATAGCCTAGACGAGTTGTTGCTTTTAGCCAGAAACACTTGTTGCTGTAGAAAGAAATGTCAAGTGGAAAAAGTAGAGCCAAAAAGAACTGTGGGATAGTAAAAAAGTTGTTTGTTGGGATGTCTAAACTTTGTGTCTCAGTTCTGGGGGAGTGGGGGGGGGGGGTGTCAGATTTTTTTTTTTTTAAGTTTGGTTAGGCTTTGCTCCACCGTGTGGCAGTCTGTAATGCACTCTCTCACTCTTTCCAGAGACGCTCCTGTCCCTCATACAGACACCTTCCCCTCACTGTCCGCATTTAAATCACTGGTGCCCGCTCTCCAGCAGCTGACGTCGCAGGGGGGGGGGCGGAGCACGGCGGAGGTGAAGAGAGCAGCATGGAAATCCGGTAAAAAAAAAAAAAAAAAAGGCGGTAGACCAATCAGACGATTATCATGTGGCTCAAAGACAATATACTACTGCGGTAGCCAACCCGCCGTGCTCAGAGCTCGGCTGAAAAAAAGGCGCGGCGCTTTCCGCGGTGCTGAACCCGGTCTCTGAGGCGCGAAACACCAGCAACTCTATTGATCAACTGTTTACTCTAGTCTGTGCATTTTAATTTCAGTTTTGAAGTAAATGAAAATGATTGAGTACAAAGCTATAAATACGGGATGAAAGTATGAGCTCAGGACCATTTGGTATTATACAAATGCCATCTAAGTCTAATTTATAAAATGCATTAGGTGAGTTAATGATTCTCACAGCCAGGTCAAACTGCAAATGAAGATCTACTATTTAAAAGTTACATCCTCCACTGCTGACTTAGGTTTCTTTTCAAATTAAGTACTTTGTTCATGATTTGGCACAGAGGGAAAATTTAGAAAATTTAGAAAATTTAGAAAATTTTATTGTAGGCAAGGAAATGAGGCGCTGATTCACTGTCCACATTTAGCCACACACAGTGGGCTGAATCACTGCCATGTCAAAGATGAGATTTCCAGGCGAGTCCATTTAAAGATAAAGATATATACAGATAAAGATATATACTTTATTTAATCCCCAGGGGAAACTCAATGTTTTCACTCTGTTATTATACACACAGGTCTGAAAGACACACACATGCACATACACGACCCATAGCAACACACAGAGAGATATCAGAGTGAGGGGGCTGCCAGTCAGTACAGTGCCCCAAGCAGTTGGGGGTTCAGGAGCTTGCTCAAGGCCTCCTTGCAGTGCCCAGGAGGTGAACTGGCACCTCTCTAGCTACCAGTCCAAGCTCCACAACTCTGGTCCGAGCTGGATTCCCTGCATTTAACCCATCCTATTTAGGAGCAGTGGGCTGCCATTGTACGGCGCCCGGGGAGCGTTTTAGTGTTCAGGGCCTCGCTGGACTCGATCCAGAGACCCACCAATTTCCAAGCCAAGTCCTAACAGACCGAGCTAACACCGCCCCAAAAGGTGAAGGGGAAATTAGTTCTCTAATTCTCTGCATTTAACCCATCCTTTTTAAGAGCAGTTGGCTGCCATCATACATGCCCGGGGAACAATTCGGGATTCAGGGCCTTGCCCAGAGTACACCTTCGGCATTGGCTTACGCAGGACTTGAACCGGCAACCTTTCGGTTTCCAAGCTAAGTCCGAACAGACTGAGCTAATGCTACTGGGGTTGTTCCAGTACAGAAGATGTTGATGAGGTCACTTTGGAGCATCGTGTAATATTTGCTAAAGCACAAGTAAACTCTGCTTGGCTCTGGGTAGTCACAGATATCCAGATGTTTGGATATTTGGCATGTAGCTTTTTTCTCCCACAGAGGACATCGTTTTAAGCAAATTTTTCATTGTCAGATGGCTTATTTTCTTTTCTGTTTTGGTTGATTCTATCTGTGAAATTGATTCGTCATTTTTCCATCTGTCAGCACTGAAAACATATACTCCAGGGATGGCAGTTCCAGGCTGGAGTAATAAGCAGCAGTGAAAAGCTAAAACATGATGAGTGTCGGGTATCTACCCTCGTCGTGCCTGTATATTATATGACAGGCTGAGAGAAGCTACAATCCCTGTTTGCAAATAAGACACCCTGTGCTACTGCACCTAGGCTGCCTTCTGAGTCAAACAAGCATAATCTGGACCAGCTACCACTGCACTGCAACATAATGTGTTACCTACTTTACATGGCTGACAGATAAAGCACCACCAAATGGAGACACTTTTTTACTTCAGGGAAAGAACAGCACGTCCTAATTTTAATTAGCCAGTCCCAAATTAAGAATATTGTGTTCAGTTTTTCAAGTAAAGTGACAGTAAGCAGATCCAAAGGTGCTCTAATGGATTCCAAAGAAAACAGTTTGCATCTGGCAGCAGGTGAAAGTGTACTGTCTGTGTGTGTGTGTGTGCTGATGCAATACTAGTCCCGTACAGACACCCGCAATATGATCCACCCAAACAGTCGAGCACGGGAATAAAATGTCAGCAATTAGTTGGTAATTAAAAGCAAATCCGCATGGTCAAACGCTGGCATTTGGTGTAAAAGCAAGTGTTCTTAATTATGCATGGCCAGTTAAAAGTGTGCCCTCTGCAACACTTGACTTTGCACACTGGAAAGTTACTGAATCAGATGGGAGATTCTTTCCCTATATGCTTCATGGTCTGTTCTAATCCCCAACTAGCCCCCCTGCAATGCTGGAGCAAGGTAATTGCCCATGAAAACTGTACAGTGACATTTACTCTGACATCTTCCCATGTATCGTTCTACCTGTAATTGGGTTGAGTTAAGACACTTGGGTTCTATTGTGAATACCACCCTCATTTAATCATCTCAGTGGGATTGGGCAGTTGGTATTTAGTTGGATTTTGGGGTCAACTTGCTGGCTGCTCTCTGGGCAGATGTTTAGGAAGGGAAAGTACAAATGGGGTTGGAAGGTCAACACAGAGAATCTATGTTATGTGTTAATCAGATAAAAGGTATAACCAGAATGTTATTTTATGGTTATTGTCTCATGTATTTGATTCGTTATGGGCTGTTATTACCATATTATAATATTCATTCGGTCTAGTTTTTGATGTTGTCCTGAAGACCTAGACATATCTTAACCCCAATCTGAGTTGTATAAATTCTTACATTCATTGATAACCGCTGGCATGATGAAAGGGGGTTTGTTCCCTTTCCAGGACTGCATGTCCATGGAAACTATTGTCAGTCTCTTCCAAAAGACTTTGTTTATTCAACCTAGAACTACAGTGCCACATGTTCTGCCTACATGCACAGAAAGATCAGTAAAGCTAATCTGAATTGAATTGAATTGAATTGTACAAACTTAGTCTTACAACACTTGCTGGAGTAACATTTAAACAATAATAAATTAACTCTGGCAGCTGGTCAGTCAATTGCAACATTAAAATGCATTATTTCTTAATTTATTATCTTGTTTTGATTGTGATTATGAAGTCTCCTGGGCTCTTTCTGCGGCCAAATATGGAATTACAGAGCAAGATTTGAACATAAAATTAAGTTAGAGGACAGCTACACAAATTCAGTCTCTAATTAAATGTCATTAAGTCATTAAAAGACCAAGGGCAGTTCAGGGCATTTCTCCTTGAGGATATCACAAGTTATCCCTTCGCTTCAAACTTTGCCTTGTCTCATAGATTTGTTGTGCCACTCCAGAACTGTGATGCATATTTTGCTCCATTTTTAATGGCAATCCATCCAATAGTTAAGACTATAGTCATGATATTAGATATTTGAGTCTAGAACTAAAGTGGTGGAGTGACTGATTGATGGACCAACAATACCATCCCTAGAGTCGGCGAAAATGTTTTTCTACAGGTGATTTCACAAGTTATCCAGTTGTTCCAAACACCTTCTCTCACAGATTAGTTCGGAACAGATGACACAAAGGTCAGCACACAGTATTTACTGCTGATAGCTGCACATGCAAAAGTACCTCTTTCTCCAGAATCTACATCTGTCGTGCAAAGCAAGAAGATGTCATTCTGGATTTAGAAAGAATTTAGCCCTAAGGAGTCTTAACCATAGACTGTATAAAAGAAGTGGAAGTAGCCACCGTGACGTCATCCATTGGTTTCAATTTGGTGTCATATCTTTGTATTTAGTACACTTGATTTGTTTATGCTGTCTCGCAGAATAGTTTGCCTTGGTGCTTTGTGTTTGTGCTGACACGCTGGCCCCAAACGGTGAGAAACTCAAGGTAAAAGTGTCACCAGGTATTCCTGCACTGCATTCAAATAATCCACATGTATAGTTTATACAGTAGATCTTTGTATGCAAGTGATCCAACCATACTACCATATTGTCAGAAAACATGGTGACATCTCACAGAGTCAAGGGGAGGGTATGGATAGAGAACAAAACAAGTACAGGAGAGAGAGGATGTAGGGAGAGGAATGAACATGAGGGGGTTTACTGCTGTGTCAGAGTTTGCTACAGGTACACAAATGTTTTCTCTAGTAAAAGTGTATTTAAAACCCCCATCACATTGGCATTTTGTTCCACCTTTCTCCCTCTCCTCCACTCTTCCCTCGATCCCAGTACCCCCCATACAACCTCTCCCCACACATTATGTCTCCCTTCACCACTGCCCTCCTCTTTGACATTGACCTTGGGAGAGTGGCCGCTGCTTCTTTGTAACTTAATATGCTGGAGGCTTTAAGGAAAGCTCGTATGAGGTGCGGTGCCATGGATCATATATATTTATGGTCCACAGGTCTAATACTGGGGTCCACCGCAGCCCTGGGTTGATCTTGACACGTGTGTCACTCGAGCACCATGCTTTAAATGCTTCACACACAGCCTGTCATGATATGATACAGGAGAGGAGAATATATCTTGGATGTTGTGTGGGGAGGGATGGCGAGGAAAAGCTGTCTGTGTATACACTGTGAGCGGCCGGTGAGAGGCAATTCATGATGCAACATTGCATCTTGTGGCAGACTGACAGGTTTCTAATGAAGTGTATGTCCATGCACGTCTGTCCCCCGCTTTCAACATTCAAATGTTCTGAACCCTAAGACAATGAAGAGTGTGTCTTTCAATGAACACTTAACTCCTGTACTACAACTGTAAACTCCATCCACTAAGGAAGACTTTGAGATGCATTTGGAGCTTGATAGTGGACATTGAATTCTCGAGTCAAGTCAAGTCAAATTTATTTAAAGTGTAAAATCACCAGCTGTGTGGTCCTAATACACTTTACAGAAAACAGAGACATAAGAATTCTAATGTCAATGTTTCAATATTTTACTAGTTTTGTTTTTCTCTTGTACCCTACCAGCATTTGCTTATGGTGGCAAATAATGTATTAAAAAAATATTGTTCTGCATTTGTTATAAAACCTTTGTTTTAAGAATGTACTATTATAATAACATCATAATATTAAATTAAATCAATCAAATACATTTTTTTTCTAAATTTTCATTTTGATCATAAATATATTTACCAAATATGTAATATATGGTGTTGTGCTATAGGCCACCTGATCTGTTTTTGATCTCCACCAACATCAACTGAGGCAAATACCTGACTCCTTAGCCGCTAAATGCTCCACTATGTTCACCAGATAGTTGCTAATTTTGTCAGTTGTTCACAAGCAAACTCTCAGTTTATACTATAAATTGATTGAAACCAATGGTGATCAGTGACCTCTCTCTCATTACAGCTTCATTTGGCTCAAGAGTGTATCACTTGGCATACAAGCAAGGACATACAGCATATAAGCTTCCACTTTATTGATTTTCTTTGGCCACTCACATATTTTCAAACTGTTATTCGACCCTCTCCACAGAGAGCTAGGAGGCACAAGGGAACATGTGACATATACAATAAAAAATAGAAGTTAAACAGAATGACACTTTCCTCCTGTTGGTAAAGTGCACCTCACTCTCTGGTGTGAAAACTGACTGGACGTGGTCACACCTGCCACAAGGTTACACCACTGAGGTGCAGTCTACAGGCTAATATTCATAGACATAGAGTATACCTCAAGTAGTATATTATCCCCCTATGCTCCTCAGGAGGTTAAAGTGAACATGGTTGGACTGTGAACTGCTCCGACTGCTTGACTTGACAGTATTTTAACTTGTTTTATGTCTCTGATTCAACAACAAGGAATTGAAAGAGTAGCCTAAATCATTATATGACAGGAAACTGCTGCTACACTACACTCTGGCCCCACTCCAATCAGTGATGTCACAGTAGGTATGTCTGTCAACTGAGTGAGATGTGGTCAGTGCAACGTGCCAGAAAGCTGCAATCTGAAGAACCGTGCAACAGCAGATTTGTATTGGTTGTGGTGTTGTTTTACCCTTTTATGTGTATGTTTTTTAAAGATATTCTTTGGTGGAAATGTTTAAAATGTACAGATGGTTCATTATCATGATTGCCCAGATAAAATAATACTGACCAGAGTCTTGATTAAGTTAGCTGGATGACTTTCAGATATCTATCATAATCAATCTTAAACTGCAGTCTACAGTCAGTTGATTGTGGGATCAGCATATTTCCTGTTTGTCTTTTCTGCAATTTAGTACAATTGACTATAGCAGAAAGCATGAAAACAGCTTTTAGGACTTCAGGAATAGTGAAGTGATGTCATTATACATACACATCATTGGAAAAGTTTATCAAATTCTCTCCAGCTAATATATATGTAATACCTTGTGTGTTCATTGATAGAGTGGGTTCAGGTAGAGTGGGTTGTCCACTAATCACAGTGTTGGTCGTTCCTTCTGTCCTCACCTCAAAGTGTCCTTGAGCAGCAACCACAATTGCTCCCGATGGTCTGGCCTTGTATGGTAGCATGGTGTGGGCATTGGTGTGTGAGTGTGTGCGGGAATGGGTAAAACATTACATAAGCTTTTTCACTTTGATTGAGTTCTCAAAGAATCTGATCTGCATATCATTCTGCTCATGAGGACTAATGCCCTGTTAACATATAACAGAATATCTTTTTAAAAGATAAGTGTAAAGATACATGAACTTCAGCTCTTGGCAATTCACAATCTATAGATATGTACACAGTTATGAATGAAGTGTCTGGATCTTACTAATCAGCTCGTAGCCAAACAGATGACACATCAATTGATGAAATAGCTGATGAAGATCAGCTGACAACAGTGCTCAGCATGAACTAACTCAAGCTGAACAACAACTGCGTGGACTTAATTATTTGAATATTGTCTGATATAGATCTTTTAATAAAGCGATTTTAAAATTTGTATTGGTCTGTTGATATGGAATAAGGGATTGTCACTCAGTTTGAACAACTGTCTTTTGTGTGTGATAAATGTATCCTTCAGATGTTTTGAACTGAACAATAAACTAAACAATAAAACTGCTTCATTGTAAGTGGCGCTGTTAAGTTACTCTCATTGGTTCATTTTCCATACCTGCTAATTCCTAGTCCAGGGAAAAGCATGGATATGGGTCGAAGGTGTACAGGCACAGTCACTTTTATTTTCAAATTCACATTAGCATTTTTGTCTCCAGGCCATTTAACTGATGTCTTTTTGAATGTGTGGAGAAACCACATGAATACAAGGACAAAATACCACAAAGAAAACATTAAAAATACCAAAACATTTTTATTACATTTAGACAAGTTATGACACTATTCATTTCTCTGTCCACAATACCAGTCCAGTAGATTCAAGGGGCTGAGCAAAGGGTAAATGGCTCTTGGCAAAACAAACCTCACTAAAGGCAGTTTGTTATGGAAAATTTACGAGCCCTATCAATTTTTAAAAAAGCTTGACTTAAGGAAAAGCAGCATGTGAAAGTCTTTATGACTAATGACACTGGGACCTCAGGGAAAGATAAATATCATAGGCTTTACCAAAGCCTCCTCAGTATATAAAAACAGACACTTTGATAATTATGTTCACCATTATTTCTACAGATGTAAGGACGCAGACACAAGGAAGTAGGGCCAGAGTGGCTTTAGAAATAAAATTACACCTGTAATTCAGTCTTAGAACAGACTTGGCAGGTTAATCAGCCAGAGATGCCATGCATCACCCAGCGCTGATTGATCTTCTCTATTCACAAAGAGGTCAGAGGTCAGAGTTCCTGGAAAACAGAAGCCTTTAGTGTGGATTGGAGTCACTATTCTGCTAAAGGACACTTTAGTATATTTATCACTACTCTATCATCTCATGACAGGGTGGCGGTATCACAGGAACCAGGGTCATTGCTTGGACAGGGTCTAGTGGCTTTGCCAAGAGAAAAAAAACATTTTATTTCCATTAAATTATAACCCAACTCCAATTGAAGCCCAGATGTCTTTAAGGACATTGCCATTGGAAAGGAAAGTTTATTATTATTATTATTATTATAAACTAGTTTTGACTTAGTAGAACAGATTTGCCCACTCTCATGCATTATGTGAAAGTAGGTTTGGTCCTTTTAAACATCAAACATGTTTTCCACCAATAAGAGCAAGTTGGAAGATATAAATGAGAAAGTGCACAATTTTCTTTCATTTCAGTGCTTTTAGGCGTCTTAATTATAGTTCCCTCACCTTTTCCTCCAGACGGCAGCACGTTATGTTTTCTGTCAGTCCACTGAACATCAAAACATTTTGAGAGATCACCCTTATGAAGTGTCTCATAAAGCTTTGTCAGCTGAACCCCCTTTCAGGTCAGCAGCTACTAAATGAATAAAGGCTATTCGCTGTAGAGTCTAAGAGGGAACGGGTGCTAAAAGCACTAAGCCATGAGAAGAGCCTCTTTGGGTGGTAATTGTAGGGACACCTCTTTTCATGCAACATCAAAACATATTTTTCTACCATCAAATTATGATATGGCACCATGTCAAAACCAAACAGTTCTTTATGTATATATAAATACTAGTTAGACAGAGACAACATTTGGAGTTTCAATGGTATGTGTAGACTGCTGCACCACCTTTTTTATAACAGCAGTGTTAGTTTGTTGGCATCAGGGGTTTTCACATAAACACTGCCAAACTGTGGTGGATACATATATGCATCTACGGTATGCTGGAGAAATAACTGCTCCAGTCAGAATCAACCTCTAACAAGAAGAGCCCTTAACGGTGTATTGTGGGATAATTGCAGTACTATTTATAGCCAGAGAACAATGACAAAAAACTAGTTCTTATATGTCTATGAAGATTCTCAGTCATCCAGGTCATAGTTATCCAACGAAGGTTAAAATCAAGGACAACTGGACTTGGTTGAAGATACTGGAAGACGTTTCGCTTCAGTTCTGAACTGAAGAAGTCCTTTGGATGAGGGACGAAACGTCTTCCAGTATCTTCAACCAAGTCCAGTTGCCCTTGATTTTAACCTTCGTTGGATAGTTCTTATATGGCAAAAATATAAGTGAGAAACATGTTATTCCCTTCTCATACTATAATTATAATCAGCTGTTAAGCTGAGGAGTTTCTAACGTTCTCTGCCTCACTTATTGTATCTTAAGTGTGAACACAAAAAAAGATTTGTAGTGTTTACAGGTGTTAAAATGTGACAAGGCATTTCTGGCAAATTAATCCTTTTAAATAAATGGATGAGTTGTTTGAATCCATACTGAACTATGAATAACTTTTGGGACCGTGTAAAATTTCAACAAGCTTCTGACAAGCAATTTATATTACTGTAGACTTGGGTCAACACAGTCGCTCACCTGTTGCTTGAAGTCAGCTTGTTAATACTGGGACCGTGCATTACTGTAAAGTGAGACAATCACTTCTGCTGAACGGTGTCAGTTGCAACTATACTAAATGCTTTTATTTTTGTTTATCCAAAGCAGGGCTGTCATGTAAATGTTGATGATGTGATGTGTAAAATAATGTAAAATGTAAAATAAACATAAAATTCCTCAAGCTAAATTTTTGAAGGGGAGTCAAATGATCCAGCCAAAATTGTCCTTGCATGGGATACGTGTACACAGAGGGAAGCCGTACTACTATTATTATTGTAACATGGAGACCGTGATGTTACCATGTCGTTTAAATATGACTTAGGTTCAGAGGTTCACCATCTGCCTTATCCTAATTATCTGGCATCCTCCACAGAGTATTTTAGGTTTCCCCTGGGACAGAGGACATCTCTTACTTAAATAGTCAACTGCAGCAAGCCGACTAATCTGCCACTTAACATCATACTGAGCAAAACCTAACACAATGGTAGTTCTACAGTGCTGGCCTAACATCAGTTCACACATAGGATTATCACATGTTAATTGTAGTTCAGTCAGGGCAACTTTATCAAATGCTTAACAAATGCTTTATTGATGCAGTAATTATTTTTAGCAGTGTGGCTCTGTTCTGGGACCCCCCTGGGGTGAACCGACAGGCACACAGCTCACTCACCTTCTTAGCAGAGGTGAGAGCAAGGCGCAAGGCTGTTCAAGAGATAGCATTTTCAATGAGGACTGCTCCAGGGGCTCATAAGGTGCAGATATTAGAGCCACCAACACAAGCAGCAAGTCCTACTGAGGCGCAGAGAGACACGACACCAGTCGCTGTCTTCTCACACCCTGCAGAAAGCGTTTCATGAGGGAGTGGGGTGAAGACTGTTCTGTCACCAAACTCCCTGTGACAGGAGAGATAGCTGCAGCGCGACAGCCCCTTCTCCCTCAGACCTTGCAGGAAAGAGGAAACGGATCCCACCGAACAGGTAGGCAGATCCGTCTCCCTCTCAATGCATCAACGCTGAAAGCCCAACCACTTAGCTTTACAGCAAGACGTGGTGGAGACTGCCCGCCGCTTGGATGGTCTGTGTGACCTCAGCGGATAGACCAGCCTGAGTCTGCCTCTCCACAATTTTAGAAGCAAAACCTGGAGAGGCTGGTCCAACACCAGCATTGTGCATATGAAGTCTCATCCTTGTGAAAGAGCCCCCCAGACCATAGGTACAGGCCGGGCTCTGTCACTGTAGGCTGCGTCACTTCTACCATAATAACAAACGACCGTTCCCACCTCACCTACCTGGGGGGATGAGATGGGGTGGGGGGGAACGCAAACAGCAGCCCTTCTGGCAATGTCGCGTGTGTAATGCGTCCATCCCCAAGGGTGGGCTGTCCTGTTGCTGAATTGAGAACCACAGCGGGCAGTGGGTGTTGGCAAACAGATCCACCTCCGCTCTCCTGAAGCGAGCTCAGATCTGCTGAACCACATTGTTGTGCAGTCTCCACACACTCGGTTGGGGGCCAGCCCTCGACATGAGGTCAGCCACCGCAGTTCTCCAAGCCTGGAATGTGAAGGACTTTCGGAGACAGCAGTTGTTCTGATGCCCACGTCTATATGTTCCCTGCCAGCGCCAACAGAGCCGTGGATTGTACTTCGCCCTTTCTGTTGATGTATATGAGGAAACGCACCACCACACTAGAAACACAACCTGGAGTGTATTGTGGATGTGTGGTGTGTTGTCGGCTCTCCTCGGGGAGCCACAACACTCACTGCACTCCCCTGGCAGGTCCCTCCCCATCCAGTGATAGATCTATGAAGACTGACACGGATGAAGACACCCTGCCGAGCAGCACGCGCGCTGCCAGACAGTGAGAGACCCCCAGAATCCTGCAATAGAGTTGAAAGAGGGGGGGGGGGGTCACCATGCATCACGTTTGCCTCTTGAGGTCCAGATGCAGGCTGGCAAACCAACCAGACAGACCACCTGATGGACTACTGCCCTGAGGCCCAACAGCAGCATCACTGACAGTGCTGCCGCAGCTGTCCCCTGCTGCAGCCTGTGGACCACCAAGCAACGCGCACAGATTGTTGAGCACAATCCCCAAATACTCCGCTCGCTGCCGGCTGGGGGGAGTTCTCTTCCCAATTGATCGCAACCCCAGGCTGTTGAGGTGCAAAATCAACTGGGCTGTGTGGAGATCACTCAAGGCTTCTATCTCTCCATGACCATGAGGTTGTGAGTAGAAAGGAACCCTCATGCCCTTCTCGCGCAACGAGTGCAGTGCGATGCATCTGCTGAGTGTGTGGGGGGCTAGCGAGTAGTTGACGCGGAGCCTAATGTGTTTGTAGGCTACCCCCTGAGAGGAGAAGCCTGTTACTTAATTCCCTGTTACTGTGTCACCTCAACATGAAATAGGTGTCTTTCAGGTAGATGGCGGTGAACAAGTTTCCGGGCTGCACTGGCTCCAGCATTTTCTTGATCATCAGCATGTGGAAACGCCCCCTTGTCCATTATGCTGGTTCAGGTGGCGGAGATCCAGAATTGCTCAGAAGCTTCTCGTCTTTTTGGGGACCAAAAAGTACATGGTGCAAGATCTCTGTGCATGTCATGCGCAGAGATGCCCTAAGATAGCCTGCTTCAGCAGAAGTTGCTGGATCTCGGCAGCCAGGAAGTCCACTTCCTCCTGAGAGGATAGACTGGCTTCCATTATGTCTAGGAAAACTGGTGGTATGCAGCAGAACTGAAGAGAGTAGCCTCGTCTCAGAATGCTGTCCACCCAGTTTGTCACCGGCAGGACAGCTGGCTAGCAAGGAGGAAGCCCAGGTCCTACTACCGTCTCGCTCGGATGCCACCAGGAGAGCGACGTGGGACATGGGCTTCTGTCCCAGTGGTTTGACTAGCACAGCAAAGACCCGTGCAGTTTTGTGGAGACTGAAATGCATTACGTACCGAGCCGAAGATGGAGGGGGTTCGGTGGGGAGGAGAATGCTCTTTACGAATGTACTGTATTTAATCAGTTGAACATTTTCAGTGTTTCAGCATTTTCAGTGTACACAAGCAGCACATGAAACACAAACAAATGCATGCTGGACACATAACGAGGAGGACTGGTGGTGTGCATCAAGCTCAGACCTTCCATGTGAAGCGGCAGCAGGGTAGACAGGTAGCTGCACTGTGACCGCTAGGTGAAAGAGAAGTAGACAGGGCGGCGTGTCTGTTTATGTAACACGCTTTCACCACCGGTGAGCTAGCAACACGCCTGTGCGAGTCCTCGTGGGCGCGCTGGGAATGCAGAGCTACAGTTGGACTGCTGCATTGCCCAGTTTCCACGGTAAGAACAGCTCGTTTCTCAGCTGTCACGTCATGGAAGCGGACCATTATGGCCGCGCGGACTCGGCAGTCAGGCTAGTGAAGTGGACGCCCGGGCCTCACCCACCCTCTCACTCCGTGGGCCGCGGGGCAAACCGTTAGCTTAGCGTGGGTGAGCGCAAAGGCGCATTCAACACAGCTAGCTCAATGGGATGGGGTTGGTGGTGGGAAATTAGCACTTTTAAGAATGTAATGTGTTTCTAATAAACCGTTTAACATTCACAAGCATCACCACAGTGTACACACAAGCAGCACATGTTAGAACAGTGGCTTTGTGAACACAAGGCTGCAGGGCGAACCCTTAGCCAGGAGTTAACGTTAGCTCTTTGATGAGAGATGTTAATTTTGCTCTTTGAGGAATGTAACTAACATATATTACTCAAAAAACGGTTTCCATATTCTCAAAAGCCTTACCATAGTGTATACAAGCAGCACATGTAAAACAATGGCGTCTTGAACACCAGACAGGGGACTGTGGCAGCGTGAGCTGGCCTCTCTCCCTCCATAACGGTCACTTGGCCAGTCGCTCCCTTCCTCAGCCGCAGGTCGGCTGGCGGGGGGTGCGGGCCTGGACTCGTCCGGGCAGGACATGGGTCACCTCGCCCGGGTGCAAAGATAATTTTCTAGAAGAGGTGACTCCATCCGTGGAGGTGGTGAATTCAGTGAGCAGTTTGCCGTTTGCTGAAGGAAAAAGGATGCTAAGGCAGTAGGGACACTGCTATTTATACGTCACGCACACATCGGTAGCGACGTCCTGAGATAGAACCTCAGGTTACTAACCTATTTTGGGTTCAGCGCTTCTTTGTCTGGGCCTTGTTGTATGAAGTTTTAAAGCCAAACTTTATGATGAATGGCGGAGCAGCTGTCAGTGTTTGTTTTCCTCTCTCACGTGTGGCCACGTACAGCTGATACTACGTGTTACGTAGGCAGGTTATAGGTAACGCAGGGAGGCAAATAACAGAAAGCTCATCAGACATTTCCTAAAAATAAACATTGTTCACGAGTCCCGCACCTTGAGTCCGAGTCAAGTCTGAAGTCTTTTGAGGACGAGTCTCAAGTCAAGTCTGAAGTCACTGTGTGTGCGACTTAAGTCGGACTCAAGTCCGAGTCTCAAACTCGAATCCCCATCTCTGATAGAGGCCACCGTGGTATGAATGACATCATTACCAACAGCTGTGTTCACTGTTGCTTTACCTGGTCCCAGGTAAATCATCCATCGTTGTCTTCAAGAATGCATCTTTTTCTGTGTGCCTCTGTGTGTGCATTTTGTGTTTTTTGTGTTTTTTTGGCCAATTAAATGTATTTTAAGAGGTAGAAAGCAAGTATAATTTCTGAATGAAATCAAGTCATTTTGAGGCAGAATGTACCTTTCAGTCAATAAGTAGAAGCTGCAATCACTTTCGGTCAAGTAGAATACTGCACTACTTGGGTTGTATTGGACATTTAAAGGTATTTCAACAGGTAAAAAGGACTGGATTGGTTGGTATACTGCAAGTTAAATAATGTAGAGTCATAAGGATAAATGCAAAAATAGATTATGTCTTTATTTTATATATAACTCAGCAGTAAGTCATGTTAATTATAGGCTACATTCCGTTTTCCAAATATAAACAAGGATATAGACATAGGCCTACCAAACACATAATCCATCGGCAACAACAGGCTTCTATTATTGTCTATAATCACATAAATGTCTAGCCTGGTTACGTTATAAACGGCAAACATTTATTTGGCCATGCAATTAGAAAAGGGTCCGGCACAATGTTTGTTGTTTGCCTAATCAGTGTTTTCAAAGCACCCTTACATTTTTGGAACAGTGTCATTGGTCCAGCTTTGCACAGTCAGTGCTTTCCTTTTTATGAAGAGTTGGGACTTTCTCTGGGGAGGGAAAAGTATAGTTTCAGCAGATATAGTGTCAGTAATTTCACACTGGGAATCTTTGTCTGCAGTGCTGTTTTACAGAGTTAGATGTACGAACCAAACCTGCTAGAACCAGGCTAGAGTCATTCCCCTTTTGTCATCTTACCACATTTGAGTAAAGTCTAGAATCAATGTTTTATATACTTTCAAAGGAAGCATGTGTTTTAATGTAGCTAATCTGTCTTATTCCTGAAAGATTAAAAAAGATTCAGGTAAGGTTTTATTTCCCTAAGTCTCACTCAAATGCCTCCTCTTTCTTTTATGTGTGAATCAGGTGTAATCATTAATTACTCCACCTATCAGCTGTTGACTTGTCAACTAACTTAATGGGAAGGAGTTTGAGGATTGATCTGTCCAGAAATCTTTTGTCACATTGGGGGAATAAAACGTAAAAGTTTTCAGGTTCTTAAATAAGAAATTAAATAACACATTCTTAAGATTCTTCAACAGCCCCAACCAGCACCTCCATCAAGCCTTTATTTTAATTGTTTAAAAGTTCAAGCATTGTCCTCATGTAATGTCGCGTATGCTCATAATTATCAACAATGCGTGATGTTGAGCTCATGGGAAGCCAATTAATGACTCCTTAATAATTCTGACTAACTTTGAAAAAATAATCACATTGTTGGCAACTGACTGGGATATTAAGTCCAAGAGCTGCAATTCACAAACACAAAAGTAATATTTCTATGTGAAAGTGCCCTAAGATGCTTAAATAAAGAAGAAAATCATATTCTTTAGCATTAAAACCTTTTATTCAATAATTTTGGAACCACATTTATTTTTCTTTAAGCAGCTACATTATTTCAACACAAACTGGATGACATGTGAAAGAAGGTGTCTGAAGATGTTACAGACAGGGTGAAAAATATAAATTTGGCCTGTAAATACTCTTTGCTGTTGAAGGAAGGTTTAGGGTGTGAATTACAGCTTTGCAACTTGTGAAAGAAATGACTAGGATGACCGCATGACCCATTATAGTGATGTCCTTTAGTAAAGGACATCACTATAATGGACCTTTAGAAACTGTAACACAGTGGTCCAGAATGAAAAGGCTAGAAATTGAATGGACACAATGGGCACAAAAAAAACCTGCTGGTCCAATTTTCCAATCACCCTACTTCGTGTTCACAGCTGACTAACGATGTAAGAACTTGACTTAATCTTACATATACATTTGTCTTCTTTATAGGTCATTACATCATCACATAATAAATTCATCAAGTGACATTTGCTGTGAATATAATAATTCAAGTTTTTTTTATTGTCATCCAGTAGATAGAGGAATGGATTCTTTGTGAAAATGATGGAAGACTGCCCCCTCTTTTTGCCATAGTTGGGGAGCCAGTTATTTTTAATTCCAGAAATTATAAACAAATAATAACCAATGAGGAAATTGGATGATTGATTACATGTTTTATAGGCTGACAAAGAACCAATGTAGAGCAAATCAGTGAGGAACACTGAGACTGAATCCTAGACAGTGAGCAGTGAAAGGCAGCAATGCCCAATCTATAGGATCACATATTCATAAGGCTAGATAGATCTTTAGAGTGTGTGTGTGTGTGTGTGTGTGTGTGTGTGAGAGTGAGAGTGAGAGTGAGAGAGAGAGAGAGAGAGAGAGAGAAAGCTCAATAGATGACTGTACAAATGATAGAAATGGATAAATATTTGTATTTTATATGGCCTTTTTGAAACTGAAAAATAACAAAGTGAAAAAACACAAGCATGAAGCACATGCTGGCGTATGCACTGGTTTAGAAACTAGACGGTTGGATGGTCTAATGAAATGCAGACAGAAGTAACATAAACATTACGGTCTTCTTTACACAATAAAGCAGAGAAAGCACACTAATTACAGCAGAGATCTAAAGACATAAAGATCCGAGAGGTGATTTATCATCCTACTAAGTGCTGTAACTTTGTACAATAATATTGCTTTGTCATTTGCTTTTATTGCTCAGGGACAAAAAGCTTTGTTATCCTGCTCCCTGGTGGCTTTGTCCATTGTTGACTAGCTGATTATGTGCAGAGAAAGGAAATCAATTAGAAAGCAGGTGGAGGAGGGAGAATGAACCGCAATGTAAGCCAGAAATCTCCCACAGGCAGCAATATGAAATGGTCACTTCACAGTCAAATTTAAAATTAATGGGCAGCTGACACAGACAAGTTCAAACTGACATGTTATAATCACCGGATGTGCTTTTTGTCTATACCTGGCATCAGGAGGGTCTAAGTAAGCACTACTTACATCAGAAGTGCATGAGACAAACATACTTTCCATTTAAATGAAATGTAACATGCAACATTTCATTTAAATGAAATGTTACATGCAGGAGCACGTGTTTCAGTTACACCCTGACAGGAGCAATGTCCCTCCTGAAGTATCATCTTTTTTATTTGGCACTCATTAGTCTTTGTCAGTGGCAATATGAGAAGCAAAGTGAGTGAAAAATAAATGTACAGTGACGGCTCTCTCTCAGGTTGTGCACAGATCAACAGAAGTTGTCTTCACCAATTGTATAATTTTTTTTTATTGATTTCATGCACAGGGAGGAGAAAAAAGTTTAAAACAAAATACTGCCGATATTGGATCAGGTACAGATAAAAAAAAAAAGTTCCTGGATTGTATACATCACCCCTCCAATCATCATGACACATGCTTATACTCACACAACATCCATATACATATTCCCATCTCTACACATATATATCTATATTCACATATACACACACACGTATATAGCCCGAGGCAGGCATATTTTGGGGGTAAGTTGCACTACAATTGCATGTTTGAATATGTCCACGTAAGTCAACGTAAATATGCACATGAACTACGCTTACAGTATATGGCTTAAATATTATTGGCTTATCATAAAGACTTAAAAAAACATAAATCTGACTTCTGGATCAACTATATTTCAGTCATGACAACATTCATCAAAGACTGATATTGCATTATATTTGGCGGTATGACTCTGTTCTGGATCTCCCTGCCCATCCACATGCCTACGTGGAAAGCCATAAGGTAGGGAGAGCACCTCCCTGCCCATCCATGTGCATACATGGAAAGCCCAAGGCAGAAAGCCGCAGTAAAGAACCCCCCAAAACACCACACCGCCCTTCCACATGCCTACGTGGAAAGCCATAAGGTAGGGGGAAGGGTCATATGCATTTAGCTTGTGGCATGAGCTGTAGCGTTAGCTTCATAGTATTTAAGACCACTTCCTTCACTCTGTTCAATCTCACTCACTTTATCTTTTCACTCAATTACCTACTCATTTTAAAAGCAATGGTAAAAAGAAAAGTTTTGAGTCTTAATTTAAAAGAACTGACAGTTTCAGTAGACCTGCAGTTATCTGTGAGTTTATTCCAGATATACGGAGCATAATAACTGAACGCTGCTTCTCCTTGTTTAGTTTTGACTCTGGGGACAGAAAGCAGACCTGTCCCAGACGACCTGAGAGGTCTGGATGGTTCATAACAAAGCATAAGATCAGAAATGTATTTTGGCCCTAAACCATTTAGTGCTTTGTAAACTAACAGTAGGATTTTGAAATCAATTCTTTGACACACAGGAAGCCAATGTAAAGACCTCAGAACTGGAGTGATGTGATCCACTTTTTTGGTCTTAGTGAGGACTCGAGCAGCTGCGTTCTGAATCAGCTGCGGTTGTCTGATGGATTTCTTAGGGATCCCTGTAAGGACACTGTTATAGTAGTCGAGTCGACTGAAGATAAATACATGGATAAGTTTTTCCAGGTCTTGCTGAGACATAAGTCCTTTAATCCTTGATATATTCTTCAGGTGATAGTAGGCTGACTTTGTAATTGTCTTAATGTTGCTCCTCAAATTCAGGTCTGAGTCCATGACTACACCAATATTTCTGGCTTGATTTGTGGTTGTTAACATTATAGACTGAAGCTTAGCACTGACTTTCAATCGTTCTTCCTTGGCTCCAAAAACAATAACTTCAGTTTTATCTTTAATTTAAGAAAATTCTGGCACATCCAACCGTTGACCTGTTCAATACAGTTACTCAGTGCTTGTATGGGATCATAGTCATAGGTAACATATTTTGTTGTTTTCCATAATCTGGGCCAGTGGAAGTATGTAAATGTTCAACAAAAGAGGCTCCAGAATGATTACCTATAGACACAAAGTAGTCCCTGTCCTTTAAGTAGGACTCAAACCAGTTTTGTACTGTGCCAGAAAGTCCAACCCAGTTTTAAAGTATGTCTAGTAATATGTTGTGGTCAACCATGTCGAATGCAGCACTGAGATCCAATAATACTAAGACTGAAATTGTGCCACTGTCAGTGTTTAAATTGATGTCATTGAAGACCTTAACAAGAGCCGTCTCAGTGCTGCGGTGCGGTCGAAATCCTGAATGGAAGACATCAAAACAGTTATTTAGTGCCAAGAAAGCACAATTATAATACTTAAAAATGGGAGATTTGATATGGGCCTATAATTGCTCATTATTGAACTGTCTGAAAAAACCTGAGAGGAGAGACATGTTGACAATTTGTAGTAGATCTGAGGCCATGCATTTAGAAACATTTTTGAAAAAACCTATTGGCAGAATGTCAAGGCAGCATGAGGAGGATTTCAGATGTTGTATTATGTTCTCCAGGTTTTTATGGTTAATAGAATCAAATTGTCTCATGCTATATGAATTGTTTTTAAGTGGACACAGGGACAAGAAATATCCTGTTACTGACATGGAGGCACTGATTGCTTGTCTAATTGTTTGAATTTTGTCTGTGAAGAAGGAGGCAAATTCATTGCAGGCCCTGGTGGATAGAAGTTCAGAGGCTACAGACACAGGAGGGTTGGTTAGCCTGTTGACAGTAGCAAACAGGGCACGTGCATTATTAGTGTTTTTGGTGATGATGTCAGAGAAGAAGGACTGCCTTGCATTTCTCAGTTCTAAATTATAAATGCGAAGTCTCTCTTTATAGATGTCACAATGAACCTGGAGATTTGTTTTCCGCCACCTGCGTTCAGCTTTTCGACACTCTCTTTTTTGAGTTCTAACCAGCGTAGCATTTCTCCATGGAGATATTCTCTTACCAGAGACCACCTTCACCTTGGCTGTTGCAATGGCATCAATAACATTTGTAATTTTAGAATTGAAATTATCTACAAGCTCATTGACTGAGACCCATGAGAGGGCAGGTGTCGAGGAGAAAGCCTCAATAAATTTTTCACTGGTGTTTTCAGTGATATGCCGTTTTGTGATTACCTCTGTTTGTACATTTTTGTGCACGCAGATAGCACTCTCAAAGAAAACACAGGAATGATCAGAGAGAGCAACATCAGTCACCACAACCTTGGAAATGTTCAGACACTTGGACATGACCAAGTCCAAAGTGTGCCCCTTATTGTGTGTGGACTGTCACATGTTGGGTCAGTCCATAATTATCAAGAACACAACACAGTTCTTTAGTCCTTCTGTCCTGGGGGTTGTCAACATGGATGCTAAAATCACCAACAATAACCACACAGTCAAAGTCATTACAGATTATAGACAGCAGTTCATCAAAAAAAGTTTGCACAGTATTTAGGGGGCCTGTAGATATTTAGAAAATAGCTCGAGAAGAGGAATTCAGCTGAAGAGCCACATATTCAAAAGAAGCAAAATTCCCATAAGACATGTTTTTGCATTGGAGGGAGTCATTAAATAACATTTAGCATTAGTTTGTAGCATTTAGCGTTAGCTAGCTAGCTAACCATGTTAATGTTAAGGTGATAATGTGACTTTAAATTATTGCGAATAAATGACACATGGCAACCAAGTCAGGCCAGCTATTAGCCCCTGAATCAATCAAATATTAACAAGAGTGTTTGGGATGCTTTCCCAGAGCCTTCCCCAGCTCAGGGAAATATTGTGGCAGCAGGGGAACCCCTCCCTGGAGGAACTGGACTGTATGTCCCAGCGATCCGCGGGTGGGTGATGCCATGGAGGCCACCGAAGTGACGTCATCAATCGGTGGCGGCGGCCTGCGCCAAGATAAAGAAAAACAAAATATAAAACAGCCATCTGTTGGGCTGGGACTCGCGGAGCAACGGCCGTAGCTGGACTGCGGTTGCGGGAGTAGTTTTCCCTTTGCTCGGTGGCTTCCCATTGGATCAAGGAGTTGAAGGAACTCCAGGTGGTGTTCGATACAGAGGTTTTCCCCAAACTCTAAAGTCTCTTTGTGAAAAGTCACGACTGGAGCCGAATATTGTTTGAAATCAGTCTTCTAGGAGCCTCTGCAATGCCATTCATGAATGCTGAGTATTGGATATTGCTTGCCAGATAGCTTCTCTGCTTCATATGCTGATGTGTGAGCGATAGCACAGATCTTCTTTCTCGACTGGACTACAAGCAGGGGTAAGTTGAAGCGTGGACACAGATAGTCCGGTCATCCTCATGTCAGTTGCTTATGAGCTTTGCATAGGAAGCAGCGAGGATGGGCAGGTAGGTTACAGCAGCTTAAATAGGCGCGCCCTCAGGAATTTGCCAATGAATGCTAAGAGAGGAATCAGCTGAGCTGTCAGCTGATGTGCTGCCGAAGAAGGCTGCTATCGCTGATATGCTGTAATGAGTGCAGCTTGACTTCTTATTCTTCTTTGGGTTTTTACGGCAGCTGGCATCCATTGAGTTGCATTACTGCCACCTTCAGGCTTTATTTACCCTTTGCTTTCATTCATACTAAATCCGCCAATCTAATCCAGTCGCCCTCAGAAAAACAAATATCCATTTCCTACCTTCCACACTCTCTCCATACTCCAATAAACTTTTTACTGTATTATCTACCCGTCCGATTATTTTTTATCATTTCTTGTCTTTCCTGAGTAGATTTCCTGCATGTTGTAAGAATATGTTCTACTGTTTCAGCCTCCTGACATTGTTCACACATTCCTGTAGGATGCTTTCCTATAATTAAAGGTTTGCTGTTAAGATAGCTATGCCCAATTCTCAGCCTGCTTATTATCACCTTTCCTCCCCTACTCCTTGATATTCCTACTCTGCTTTGGCGTGTATGTGAATGTCTCCCTTTTGTTGCATTATCCCAGCTCTGTTACCATTGTTGATTTACATTTCTCCACACTATCCCTTTCCCCTCTGATTTTGATAATTTAATATTGACTTCAACATCTCCTTTTTTAACGGCTTCTTTTGCCAAATTATCTGCTTTCTCATTTCCCTGAATTGCCGAGCGTGCAGGGACCCACAAAAATATGACATTTTCCCCCTGCCTAGCTATTCTTGAGTTCATAAATATCATAAAGACTTCATACAGCAGGTCCAGGTGACTTCTAGCTGTACCTTTCTTTATGCTTGGAAGAGCTGACAGAGTCACTACATATTAATATTTCCTTATCAATAATTTGTTCTGTCTATCCCAATGCCATCAATATGGCAAACAGTTCAACTGCAAACACACTCAGACAATCAGATGTTCTTTTGCTAAGTTCCACTTGATGCCTAGGAACAACAACTGCAGACCCTGTTGCATCTGTTTACGTGTCCTTTGACCCATCTGTGAAAATCTGAATACTTTCCTTATACTTACTTTCCCAATAGCTATAATATACACTAGTTAATCAGCAGTTTTATTGTGTTTAATCTTAAATTATTCCAAATATACACAAGGTATTTCTAATTTCCAGACAGGTCTGACAGGCCACACCACATTTGCGCCAAACTCTTTATCATATACTCTTGCATCCTTTGCTATTTGATCCCCTGTCCACCCAAAGCTTGTTTTTTCTATTTCAGCTATGCTACATCAGCTCGCCACCCCAATCCTGCAAGACACCTCATGATATTTATAACTTTTTCACACTTATCAACTACATATCTAGACATATCTACATATCTCACATCAAAATACACTCCCAAAAAACGAAAACTTTCAACTCTCTAAATTATTTCCATTCAAATACCCTTCCCTGACTTTCTTTCTTGTGAAGAACATAACTTTTGTTTTTTCCACTGAAAACTTAAATCCCCATTTTGTTCCCCACTTTTAGACTTGATTTATTCCATCTTGCATTTTCTTAGCTACATATTCCACATTTCTCCCTCTTTTCCACAATGCTCTGTCATCTGCAAACAATGATCTCCCAATATACATTGGAATATTTACAAATACATCATTTATCATAATGGAAAATAAAGTTGGACTTATTACACTCTGTTGAGGTGTCCTGTTCTCAACAGTATATTGGCTAGATAATTCTGGTCCTTTCTTCACCTGAATACTTCTTTCATTTAAAAAGTCCATAATCCAATTAAACATTCTCCCTCCAACACCCATTAGGTTCAGTTTAATTAGCAACCCTTCTTTCCATAACATATCATATGCTTTTTCCACGTCAAAAAATACTGCAACCATTGTCTCTTTATTTACTTGAGCTTTCCTTATTTCATCTTCTAGCCCCAGCCTTGGATCTATAGTATTCCTTCCCTTCCTGAAACCGCTTTGATATGAAGCCACCATTTCTCTTTCCTCCAGGAAGTATCTTAACCTCTCATTCACCATACATTCTATTAACTTACAGATATGAGATGTCAAGGCAATTGGTCTATAGCTTCCAGGTCTGCTGGCAACTTTTCCAGGTTTCCTTGGCATTATTCCCTCTACCTACACTCTGTTGTACAACATCAATAATTTTTCCAGACTTCCTACACTTAGATTCTTTAAACTATAACATATTTCATCTTTCCCCGCCGTTGTCACACCGTGGGCGTTGTCTGTGTTTTGGTTCCATGTCTTAGTTCCCAGTCCAGTGTTAATGTCATAGTAGTTACTCCTGGTTCAGTGTTTATTTTGCTCTGTTCAGTATCTGTCTAGAGTTGATGAGTTTTGGGTTCGGCCCTGGCTGTTGTCCTTTGTCCAGTATCTGTTATATAGTCTGTTGTCTCTTGGTATTTCCCTTATTTGGTGTTCCCTTTAATCCCAGCTTCACTCTGTTTTCATTGTTGGTTGTTGTTCTTTGGTTATCTGTCTGTATTCATTTGTTATTTACATTCCTCTGATGTGTAACCTGTGTTCTGACTGTTCCTCCAGTATCCTTCTGCCTGGCTGCCTCTGTTTTCCCCTGCTCTCTCCCTGCCTGCCTATGTCTCGTTAGTCTCATGTCTGTCACCTGTGTTGCTACCACCCTGCTCGTTAGTCCCTGGTGTATATGTTTGCTGATTTTCTTCAGTCCTCGTTGTGTGTATACGCTCTGTCCCTTGTTGTCATGGTTGTAGTTGTTCTGTCTTGTCCTGTTGCCTGTTCCCTGTTAGTTCTTGGTTTTTTGGATTATACTCGTTCTGGATTTTCTGTTGGTTTTCTATGTTCATTTTTGGATTAGTCTCAGCCACTCTGCCAGTAAGTGTGCTTGCCTTTTGTTTGTTTATGGAATAAACCCCTTTTTGAACTGTACCTCCGCTGCTCTGCGTAATGTGTTTGGGTCCACCACCCTGCTTACCCTTCTCAACCACCACAATCCTGACAGCCGTCTGTCCTGCTTTATCTAGTGCCCTTTTTAACTCTCCTATTCTAAAGGGGACATTTTGTCCATCCTCCATGCTACTTTTCCTATCTAAGGCCTCATATATTCAGATTGTTTTCTCTCCACCACTGCTTGACTTCGTTGCCTGCCTGAAGTAATGCTATGCTTGATGATTTTTTCCATTCAAAAAGGTAGATTTTTATCGATTAACACTGCTACTCCTCTACTCCTTAACATGACAAAATCTGTCCAACCCTTTTTTTTGCCAACAACTTGCAGAATTAGGTTTTTCAATTAGCAAGGTGCGTCAAGACCTTTTTATTGCATTTTAATTGTTGGTTGAAGGGGCTATATGTAGTTTATTTTTTATTAATGAAATGAATCACTTTTTATTGCCTGTTTTTGAATGGGTTTTAACATCACATAGAAATGAACCATTCACTTCCTTTCTTGGTTGCTTGGAACAGCCGCTAAGCTGCTTCTAATGTGAAGAAATCGTGTCGGACTTTCTGTAAAGTCCATTGGTTTAGATAGACTGTGACATTCATGTGAACTCTTGAGCCTCTTGCCTGCTAATTCTGAACTCCTAACTCTAAACTACACACCACAGCTAACAAAATGTCGTCTGCTAACACTAAAAAACAACCGGCTTCCAACACAACACATACTCAAACAGCCTCTACTAGGGCTGAAATGATCCATCGATTAATTCGATTACTAAAGTGTAGCATGTCTACGTATGATTTTTAATACAAATTATGAATATTAATATTTCAGAAATAATAACTCAAATCCTTGTTTTTCGGGCACCACTGGAAATTCAGTTCGCCCGGGGTCTCCGGACTCCCTAGGTAATGTGTAATTAGGAATAATTACACAATTACTCCTAGTGAACAGTTAGTAGTAATTGCTTAATCATTTCTATAAAATCAGTCAGTCAATTTCATTTCGAAGGCATAAATCCTCCGTTACAGTGACCTGGAGCTAAACAATACACACACACAGTTCCTGTGATTACGGTGAAATTTATTAACTAACTAAAAGGTGGATATAAATGCAGTTAAATATACATCAAAGAAAAACAATGGCTAAACAAACATGATGCAAACAATGAGAATGTAGTGGAGTTCAATGTAAATTGAGTTCTATTGTGGGGAGAATTTGATTCATAGGGAGAAAGAGAACTTATAGACGCAGGTTATAGGATACTAACTCTGTTAAATTTGTCTAGGAGTTTTAGGCTGGAATGATTAAGGATCAAAGCTAATGGATTAAAAGACTATTGGACATCAACTCAAACACAGAATGCAGGGTTTTAGCCTTACTGCTTGTTGTTTCTCCCAGCCGGGTTGCTGGTTGGCGGCCTCACGCTGGCAGCGTTTCGTGGGTTCTCGGTTGAGACAGTCGGCCGGTCGATATCTCTGCCAGGGAATTGCTCCGGGAGGTCCCCTTTTGTTGGCTTATTGAAAACTTGCAGGGATAGCCTGCTAACCTTCCACGTGGCTGGCCTCCCGAATTCGTTGTCGTGAGTTAACTCAATGAAATAAAGCTTAAAAAGAACTTGGTCGTTCTTGAATTAAAATTGCGTGACTTAACGTTCTGATAACTTCAACAAAAAGAAAATAAGATGACTTTACAAACAAAAGAAAAATAAATTCAACGAACGTTTGCTGGAAGACAAAGAAAACTTTAGAAATCATGGCGCCGGACCCTTAGGTTGCTAGGAGACAGGAGCACTGGCTTCTGGTCTCAGGAGGAGGCTTCGATGTATTAACTTTTAATATGGTCCTAAAGACTATATGCACGTATTTTAATCAAATACCTCTCCACAATGGAACCTTAGATGTCAAACACTGGTTCCACGAGAGAACAACTGACCCTCTCACTAGGGAAGAAATGGTTATTTAACATTAAATTTGAGCTGGAAAATTAATTAAGTAGCACAGGATAATATTTCTGTATCATGTTCTTTAACAAGAAACTATATAAAACGGTGTTGAAGCATGGCATTAGTATAACCTAAATTAAAGGAATATCACTGAGTATTGAGGAAGACTAAACACTGCAAATTAACTTTCTTTATGGATTCTTTTCTACAACAACAACATGGTAATATAACTACTCAAATGGAGTGGAGAGACCTGCTAAGTAACTTAAAGATTATTTAATTAAACAAGGTAATTTATAAGGAGACAGTATTCATTTGTTCCCACAAAGGAATGTGGGCTGTCCTCTGGCGCCTGGAGTTCCTCACGCCTAGCTGTGAAAGAGAGAGGGCATGTTAAGAGTCCAAATAAATGGCTCTTTGGTGGGGTAGAGAGTCAAGACTGAAGGAGTCTTAGATGTCTGAGGTAATCTGAAAGAGGAACTTCGTTACCTTGGTTACCCTGCCCTTTTGGTCTTGGGAGTGTTTAGAGGTTGTTTAGTTTATGGCTGCGGAGGTCCTCACAGCCTGGTTCAGGTTGAGGTTAGTCCCTATGTAATGTTAATATTGTCAGTTTAACAGTCATGCATGGAGTCCGTTTATCTCAACTTCACCGGAGGTGATAGGTTTTATGGCTGAAACTACCCAAGCAGCACTTGGGAGCGGATCAAACCTTTCACCCCCTCCTCTTTCTCTCAGGGAGAGAAAAAAAGAATTTGGGATCACCAAATTTATTTGATCTAAAATGATCCACACTGGCTGATCCACCACAAAAGCACTGACGCAAATTCTTAGCACACACAGACATTTATTACTGTCTAGCTTTGCGCTAGTGTAACTTTCGTCAGACTAAACTAAATGAAATATATTCGTCAACAACCTTTTTCCGTGACTGAAATGAGACGGTGACAATGCACTTAAACTGTGTGACTATCTTAACATGCAATGTTGTTGATGGAAAAATGACTAAAATGTAATTCATAAAATAAAAATGTTTGATCTTTTGTCAGTATAATGGGGAAACAATATTACTGGCCATATTTTCTCCCACTAAATTTTCACTTGAACAGTGTGTTCATTCAGCGGTATTTTTTTCTTCCTGTGCTTTGAATGCTGGCCGACTGGGGCGACTACTGGTGCGAGGGGAAAACGTTACTGTAATGTGGAGGATGTGAACTCTGGTGATGAACACCACATGCTACGGAGAGAGAGGTGCTTAGATATTTAGTCCCATTTCAAATACAGTGAGGCGCACAAAAAAACAGAGTGCCTAATTACGGACGACAAGCAATATGGTTATAAGATTTTTGGAAAATACTACGAACTTGAAGCAGCATATCAAAACCGGGAATTGAGGTAAGTTAATATCTCCTTTGCAATAAAAATGAGAACAAAGCCAACATTAAAATTTTACAAAACAGTTTATCTATATGTGAGATGAGTGAAATAATGACCACCGCCAAGCAAAAGTACTTCTTAAACGATGAAATCTGTAGAAGCTTTGAGTACTAAAATCATCGTTAGTTGCAGCCCTAAACCCTACGTAAGGATAGAAAATAACAAAAAAGTTTCATGTGCTGAAGCCCTTCAGGCCAAAGAGAATTAGATCAATGTTGGGCAAAAACAGTCAACATCGGAAAAGTGTTTGAGTCACGGAGAGACCTACTTTCTTTTAGACATTACAGTAAGGAAAATTATCCAGAGTTGGCTTTTATCCTAATGGAAAGGTAAACTAACATTACTGTAAAGAATGTGAAACATATTGTGATTTTGAGTTTTAGTTGGCTAAAGTTAGATAACATTAGCTTGCTAACCAGTTGCTAACATCGTCCACTGTAAAATACTATAGTAGTAGTTAAGTTATGGCTTGCCACATTATACTCTACCAGCTAACGTGATCCATATTACCATCCTGTATAACCGGTATGTCAACGTGTTGATTTTAGTCTGCACGAAATGATGTAACGGTACAAAGCAAATGTGGAACAATTTATTTCTAAAACCAACAGTTAGTATGCAAGGCAGGTGCAGCCAGCTTGATGGATGAAATGGATAACTGGCTTACTTACCACAGCTTAACATACACTTACAGGTCACTTTATTATTAGGTACACCTTGCTAGTACTGGGTCGGACACTCTTTTGCCTTCAGAACTGCCATAATTCTTCATGGCAAACTTTCAACAAGGTGTTGGAAACATTCCTCAAAGACTTTATGATATGATGATGATATTATCACGCAGTTGCTGCAGATTTGTCGGCTGCACATGCGAATCTCCATTGTAGTACATTGAACTCACTGTCATGTTCAAGAAACCAGTTGGAGATGATTTGAGCTGTGTGACACGGTGCATTATCCTGCTGGAAGTAACAATCAGAAAATGGGTACAGTGTGGTCATAAAGGGATGGACATGGTCAGCAACAGTTCTCAGATAGGCTGTCGTGTTTAAACGATGCTCAGTTAGTACTAAGGGGCCCAAAGTGTGCCAAGAAAATATCCCCCACACCATTACACCACCACCACCAACCTGAACAGTTGATACAAGGCAGGATAGATCCATGGTGTTGTTTACACCAAATTCTGACCCTACCATCTGAATGTTGCAGCTGAAATCGAAAACTCATCAGACCAGACCACGTTTTTCCAATCTTCTATTGTCCAATTTTGGTGAGCCTGTGTGAATTGTAGCCTCAGTTTCCTGTTCTTAGTGGACAGCTGAGCTTAATGGTCTCCTGCAGCTGCAGCCCATCTGCTTCAAGGTTCCACGTGTTGGGCCTTTAGAGATGCTATTCTGCATACCTTGGTTGTAACGAGTGGTTGTTTGAGTTACTGTTGCCATTCTGTTATCTCGAATCAGTCTGCCCATTCTCCTCTTGAACTCTGACATCAAATAAGGCATTTTCGTCCACACAACTGCCTCTTGCTGGATGTTAAAGCTGCAGCTAACGACGATTTTAGTACTCGAAGCTTCTATAGATTCCATCGATCAATCAGTTCATCAATGCATCATTTAAGAAGTACTTTTGCTTGGCGGCGGCGCCCCTCACCAAGGTATTGGGATCAGCTGTGTACGTTGATAGATGATAGATATGGAGGGATTATTGGGTCAGGACTAAAACTAAAAGTCGAAATCAGAAACTAAAAGTAGAAATCAAACTTTATAGCTGCGCTGTTATGTTTTTCAGAGCACACAAACACTGTAAACACACACGTCATCTGCCCAGCATGGTGCTATTACCCAGAAACACAGCTTCTACACCTTATCTTTACAGCTTATACACACAGCCCACAGCAGGATTAATAGCCGCATTTAAAACCTGCATGTTCCGACAGTATGTAACTCGTGCATGTCAGCAACAGTTAGCCTAATATAATTAACTTGCTAATGTTATCATATCTTACCTGCTGCACTGTCCGCTGCTTTCTCGTCAGATGGATAGCATTCCTTTCGCTATTGACTTTGTGTGTGAGGCCACATGGACAGAAATGCTGTACACTTTTAGTTATGGTATTATAAATAATAGTCCTCCCTCCAGCCCTGCTCACTCCCTCTGCTTGCTTTCATGGCAGTGTGCTGGCAGTCAGAGCTCCCCCTGCAGTCCATAAAGTGCCTCTGCGCCTTAGCCGTTCCAAACCCTCCCTGCAGCCTTTGGGTCACACCTCCTCATTTGCATACACAACTCAATCCTCAATCCCCAAATCCCCTAAACCCCAATCCTAAATCCCCAAATGCCCAATCCTAAATCCCCAAATGCCCAATCCTAAATGGCTAAATGACTAAATGCCCAATCCTAAATACAAAATGCCCTATCCTAAATACCAAATCCCCAATCCTAAATACAAAATGCCCTATCCTAAATACCAAATTCATTTTCGACTTTGACTTCGTCCTTTTGGAAATTCAGTGTGTCATACAGCAAACATCAGACCAACAACCAGACAACTGCTTTACCAACACAAACATCACCCGAGTGCTATACAAGTTATACTAAGATGCAACTCCCCGACTCCCCGACAGCCAGTTAACTCATGACTCGCATACAATAGACAGACAGTAAATTAACAGAATTGTTGTTTTCTTTTAGGTAGAAATAATCCCATACTTCGGACACGTCCCTCGCTATTTTCTCTCACTTCCTGCACTTTGCAAACAGCGCCATCAAAATCATGTCGTGTTCACGCAGGTAAGCGCGATGTGCAAGAGGAATAAATGTCTGTGCGTAACAGTGTGCTATATAGTTATATGGATTAAATGAAGCCTTTTTTTAGTAATCGAATTACTCAATTTAATTGATGAATCATTTCAATCTACTGGATATTTTCTCTTTTTCGGACCATTCTCTGTAAACCCTAGAGAGGGTTTTGCACGAAAATCCCATTAGATCAGCAGTTTCTGAAATACTCAGAAAAGCCCGTCTGGCACAATCATGCCACATTCAAAGTCACTTAAATCCCTTTTCTTCCCTATTCTGATGTTTGAACTTCAGCAAGTTGTCTTGACCACGTCTACATGCCTAAATGCATTGAGTTGTAGCCATTTGATTGGCTGATTAGCTACCTACAGAAAAGTACCTTCTGTCCACTCTGATGGGCCAATTCATGTCGAGTTCCCCGATTTGGATTTTTCATCAACACTGGTGCCAAGTAAACTTTCATCTTGTTATCTTCAATCCTCTCTGCTAGATTGTGCGATCAGAGAATTTTTTGGGACCTATTTTCCACTCAGTCAAGGTCATTCATTTCTTTGAATGTTGTGACTCCAAATGCTTTATTTTTTGTTCCTGGCCACTTAGTGAGAGATTATGATAGTATGATGTTTGTATTGCATTAGCTTTATGGCTTGTTCATGAACATCAGAAGCAATTGCCTCATATTTTCTGTCCATTGAAGCCATCTGATCAGCTTTGTTGGCGAGGGAGTTGATTTTCCCAGTTTGAATGGATACAATAGCAGCTTTCAAAGTGACGAGCTTAGGAAGCACAAATCTGTGATGTATCAATGTGATTCAATTATTCATATTTGAGCTGAGGGAGCTCCTTTGCCTTTAATAAACACAACAGATATTGGGGAGTGTGAAATTACAGAGAGCGTTGCTCTGTTATTTGACAGTGAAAGAATGAAGTCATTTGTCAGGGGAGGTGTGCACTCAACTGAGAATAATAGATGATAACAGAGTAGAACGCACAGCTTTGTTGTTAAAGGCCAGAAACAAATTCTGTGAAGGGGCCTTTTTGATGAACCAAAGCGGTGGTGGAACGTGCCCCTGTGACAGATGGAAATAATGTGTTTTACCAGTAAGTCATAGCAAGCATTTCAGTAAGCAAAATAGAGTAACAGTTAATGGGTTCATATTTAGTAATTTTGCCATTCTCATTAGGACTGAAACGATTCATTGATTAATAAAATGCATCGACACAAATTCTTTGCATCAATGCTTCGTTTAATCCATGTTACTTTACAGCACAGTGTTTCACAGGGACATTTATTACTATCGCACATCGCGCTTATGCTGTGAACACCACATGATTATAATGGAGCTGTTTGCAAAGTGGAGGCAGAGAGAGAAAATAGAAGGGACAAAGAAGAAAGTGTCCAAAGTATGGGATTATTTCAAGCTAAAGAAAACAACAACTGTGTAATGTCACCGTCCGTCAACCATAAAACCAAACTTATGTCGCCTCTGCAACAGCACCTGAACAAAAAGCAGCCGGTCCACAGACAAGGTAACAGTAACAGCAACTTTAGCATTTTACTGAAATCCTGATTGATTGTTGAGTTGAAGGCTAGCCAAAGTAAGCCGCAGACCTCAGATGAAAATGTACACACGTGCGTTTGTTGTTCTCGTTTTTGGGCCATAAGTTGTAACCTCACAGTCATTGCGTGTTGGGGAGCTGCACCTTTTAACTCACCTCCAGCTCTTTCTGTAGCTCAGACAATCCCTGGTACCTGTGTGTGCTAATCCATCCTTTCACCCATATTCTTTGTCTTTTTAATTGCCATCTTTATAATAACAAACAACAGCTTTAATGGTATATCATGTTATGATTAAAGTTGTTATTGTAAGTTGCAGCAGTTACAGTACAGTATTTTACTTTTATTTCTTATTTTTCATGTGCAAAATGTCATTCTAACATGTAGTGTTGTAGTTACTAGAGGGCTCCAGCAGGGGAACCTAAAACTGTTGAGCTGTGTTACGGTGCACCTCGCTTCCTCCCTTCAGTCATTACCATTGCCCTTTGTGACAACTGTGAGGGGGGTGAATTTTTTTATAACTCACCTGTTTAAATTATATTAAGTCTTAAAGTTCTGCATTATTAGGGGCGCCATTAGCTGCTGCCACTGCTAGCACTCGGTCCGCCGTCTGTTAGCCTCACTCAGCTACACGGAGCTCTAAGGCTCAGCCTGTCGGAGCCTTTTGGACATTTCTACATGCAGATACCGGATGAATAATGGCAGGCTGTGCAGTTCATTGGAGAGAGAACCTCCAGTAAATCTGTGTTCTACTTGGTGAGTGAAATTCCTGTATTTTATTTATGTGTTAACATTTAACAGGTATCGCTTGTTAGCTTAACGTTAGCTCGTTACGCTAATTAGCCAGATACGAGCAGCCCCAAGCTGCTGTTAGTGTAAGTTAGTAAGTTAGTGTGTTCTAACCGCAGCTTTTAATGAGTCAAAGACAAGTCAACAAGAAGAAGGTAGAAGCCAAAATGTAACGTTATTAGATTAACCTTAGTGTTAGACATTAGGGTGATAACGTTAATGCTTTGAAGAAAAGGCGTCTGTGTGAAGTTCTAAGTAAAGGCTCAGCTCTGTTAGCTGACATTATGTTAACGGTAACGGTAACTTTTACGGGTGATGTGAGATTTAGCTACGTCCTGTAACGGAATCACTGTTCAGTTAGATACTAGTCAGATACTATTATACGTGGCTGCACCTGATCCCTATGGACAAGGAGGGTTTAAAGGCAGAGAGGGGTAGCGGCTGCGGAGTTCTGCCTGAAACTGTCACACAGAGGAGCACCAATGCCACTATTTGAGCTAGCTGTCTCTCCTGAGGAGAGCTGTGCACCTCAAGTGTGACGTTACTGTTTTAAAAACGATAACATTATACTATTATTTGTGGGGTTCATCTGTGGGGATGATTGATTCGAAGTACATATTAAATGCAGTTTAGAGTCATCAATAAGTTAATACACTTAGTAGATGTAGCATTCCTTGAGATTCAGCAGGCAATCTGAGGTGATTACGCGTTTGATCAGCGACGTTTCTGATAAGGAGGTTAAGAGGTGGATGCATAATTCAGCAGAACAGCTGTTGTAGGCTACCTGCAAAGATTTTCATCCACCTTTTTTTTCAGCACATAATGCGTGTTATGCTTGCAGACAGGTAGCTGGGCTGTAACTAGGGCGATGGTTTAGTTAAGGCAAGAATTTAGGTGTGTGAGAGCCGCCTCTGAGTTTGTTTGGTGGATTAGAGTTTGCCAAAAAAAGGTAGTACAGTTCAATAAGAAATATAAAATAAGATCCTTATAATAAACGTTCAGTAAGATCTGACTTGAGTAGTTATTATTGCATAGTGTCCAGCAGAAATCCGTAAATTGCACATATTAGTAAACAGTGTATTTCACATTGCCACCCCTAATTACTGTCACATGCCAGAGAGGTTATCATGCTGAGGCGATCTCAGAGTTCAGTAGCTTTATGGCTCTTTGGAAGAAGCTGCTTAACTGTCTACCCATTGTTGTCTTTACAGGTGCCAGAGGAGCTGATTGCAGAACCCTCCAGATGTGATTTGCGGTGTCCAGCTCTACAGGAGATAACAGCTCCAGCTTCCAGCTCTTCAGCTCCTTCTTTTCTTTTTACTAATGATGTGAAATTATTATATTAAGATGTTATTTATAGGCTAACATTTTGCATATATGTTAGTAGAAAGTAAAAAAATGAAAAGGTTAATGTTATATACTGTTTTATTTTGACATTTCTTTAAGATACAAATATGATATTGACTGACAAGTTACTCTGTTGTGGAAATACAGAATTATCTGCACACTGAATAGTTTTGAAGCCCTGTAGGTGACATTTATTGCGACCTCTAAGAATGTCTTGTGTTTTTTACATTGTATAGACTCACCTATTTACTACATGTGCATTCGGTCAGCTCTTTGCAAGGTCACAATAAAAACCACCTAGTGGGATTCATAATTACTCTGTGCAGATCATTCTTTGTTTCAGCACTTACCCACAGGATGGTTTGGATGTGCCCACATTATTCTGTGTTTAAATTAGACTTAGAGCAGCAAACAAGGCACTCTTCAGAAACTTCAGGCTCTGTTACTGGGTGTATGGCTCCTAATTTATCTTCAAGTAGGAGGTAGAAGTAAAAATACTCCTGCACACACAAAAATACACTGCTTTATTACTTTTCAACATTTCATGTGAAACATGTTTGGGAGTATTTTCACTTTTTAACTTATACTAGACTGATGTTCTTTAGCAAGAGTTCAGTTTTAATGTTTCATGTTTTATCTGTGGTATACGATTAGCTTTTCAGTAAGTAGTAAAGATAGGGAGTGCTAATATATATAGAATTTATTACAAGTGAACCAAAAACCATATCTTTGATACAAATGTGGACAATATTTAAAAGACAAAGTAAACAGAAAAAGAGAACGCCTTTCCACGTCAGTCCTCCCCATCAGCACAATGCCGACTCCAGGTCTCTGCAGCTCTCTGGCAGCAGGTGGGACATCTGATCCACAGTGTGACTCTAGGAGGAAAATGTGTAATAAATGCTTCAGGTGATAAAAAATATAAAGTAAATACAGATGATTTATTAATAAATAGAATATTGTGGTGAAGTTAATTTTCTAACATTCAAAAAGTGAATCTTTTTTCATTACACAAAGTGAAGCATTTCAAACCCTTTTTGCTTTCATCTTGATGATTGATGATTATACAGAAATGTGAACTGGAGAAGAGCTCTCTAATCAGCTAATTAACTCAAAACACCTGCAAAGGTTTCTGAAGCCTGTAATCTCTCAGGTTCTGATGCACACAATGAACTTTTCCTCAGTATTCAAATTTTTTGAGATGGTCCTCTAAAAGATGCCTCAGTGTTTTAATGTTGACAGCACTATTATGTCACATAGGTGGGAGAAAATGGAACAAGGGAGACTCTTTAAATGTTTTTGTGTTGTCCTTTTAAGACAGAAAATTATATATCAGCTGTCTAATGTCCAGTATCCAAGACTAGCAATGTTATTTTAGACTCAAAGTTTAAGCTTTGAGTAGCAGATGTGGAGGCATCAGAATATAAATATAATATAAATATAAAAAGTACCTTTCTCTCTCAAGTGTCCTATTCCAGACAATAATCTCACACAGCCCTGCCGACAGCAGCAACGTTACTCAATATAGCGGTGTGGGGAATTAATTAACGTGATAGCAGCCATGGCTAACGTTTTACAAGATATAGTTTCCATCATGTAACTGAGGACTCTACCGCTAGTTTATTACGTTTATTACAAGAAACATACGTCAAACATACGAGGTGACGTCCAAATAAACAACTCTTAACCGCTCGTAACCAACGGTATGTAAAAGGGTTAATTGATTTGCTTGAAATTGTTTGTTTGAGCTGTAACGTTAAGTAAACTTAAGGTAATTAATAACTGATTCATAGTTAACTGTTACTGTTGTTTTGTTAACTCAACAAAATCTAACGTTAGTGTTGCAAAATAACGTTACCACATTTATATATTAACAAGCATTTAAAACCTTGTTAAGTATAATGTCAATAACAGATATGTGAGTTATTTTAATATTTTCTTACCTTGACTGTAGCTGGTAATGTCGGTAAACTGGTAACAACACGGCTGCAGGTTACGACCTCCACCATACAGATCCTAGGTGGGAGTGGTTTCAGCAACACATCACCTCAGCTCCACCTACGACCCGCCTCTTTGCCCATTTTTGGTTATCTGGGAGTGACGCGCGGTGACGCGCTGCCAAGATGGTGCTGGCCAGCTCCGCCAATTTTGAGCTTCAAAATGGCTCTTCAGAAACCAGCGGGTGACGTCATGGACGCTACGTCCATTTTTATATACAGTCTATGGTCATTACACATATGATCTGAAGAACGTTTGTGTCCGTGCATCTTTCATTCAACTAGTCCCCATTTCAGGTATGAGTATTTTATAATAAGTGTTAATGTTTAACAGAGTGTTATGTGAATGTGTATATATGTCCAGGAGTGTTTTTAGCACAGTTAGTCGAACATTGGGAAGTTTGGACGTTAATTACATGACGATGAGTAAGCTAGACAAATTAGCCTTTAGCAATGCTAACATTGTGGATGAAAGAGCAGCACTTAGTAGCCATGCAGAGACATTGTACCTGTCGTCGTAGTTTTGTTCTGTATACGTTTCTGAAATGTACTGAGTATTAAAACCAATGTAAAGTGTTATATGTTATCAGCATAATTGTGTGTGTATCTCTTTTATATTGCTGTATTTACTCTGAAGTTAAAAGTGGGAAATGCTTCTGCAGGTTGCTGACTACAGATAATGGTTAGAATTGTATGTATTACACATGTACTATTATTTTGTATATGTAAACTGTACTGCAATGACTTCTTGAAAACAGTCATTACACACATGATCTGAGGAAAGTTTGTGTCTGCATCTTTCATTCAACTACTCCCCTTTTCACCCCCATATGAAAATACCCCTAAACCAGGGGTGCCAAACTCATTTTCACCAAGGGCCACATAAGCATTACGGTTACCCTCAAAGGGCCAGTTGCAACTGTAAGACTGTATAAATGTAACTACTCCTTAACATATTGTTAAATACTGTAACTGTGTCTTTATTTGATTATGTATTCAAGTTAAGGACATTTATCAGATGTAAAAATATATCCTTAGTATGAAAATTTCTCTGTTATTATAACAAATAAATTATCAGATTTAAAAACCCTCATTACTCCTTCAATCAAAGAGCAAACATTTCAAGTAAATAACAAAGACAAATATCATGAAACATAATCTTTTACAGTAACTTTTCACATTTTCACAGTCCAGAGGTGCAGAACCATGGTAAAACAAATAATTGTGAGCTGCTAATAACATGAGGGACAGATGTGGCATTTGATAAAACAAATAGCCCAGCTGCACACAGCTTTGCAGAGGGCATACATCCAACTAATGAGATAGTGTGATTACCTGGAAAAATGAAGGCTACTGTAGCCTAAGCTTAGTTCACACTACACGATTTTTAGCCCGATTTGCCACTCTGCGAGCTCGGCGACTGTTAGGCTGCGGTCGCCAGTTGTTACGTGTGAACTACTCAACAATGCATCAAAACGGCTCCCTGACACATTTCTGACACATCACCGTTATCTGCCAGATATCTAGCATGCTAAATTACTGGAGAAGTCAGCCAACTAGACATTCACATCCAGCCAATGAGAGCAGGCAACTGACAGAGCAGGCTACTTTTTCACTGCAAAACACATTTTACTCACCTTCAGCTCTCTGTAGCTCAGACAATCCCTGCAACCTGCGTGTGCTAATTCATTCTTTCACCCATATGCTTTGTCTTTATAATTGCTGTCAAAACAAAACAAACAACAGCTGTTTTGTCTGTAGGTTTGCGTCATTTCCCGTTTGATATTTTACATGTGTTTTCTTGACTTTGGAGACCAGCGTCGGGTGACACAGCCGCTGTCAGCTCATGTAGTCTGTGACCCCCTGTCACCGATCTGTCACGTAGTGTGAACGCCACAACAACTTCAAGACTCCCATCACAAGACGGCAAGTTGTGTAGCGTGAACAGCACAGCCATCGGCTGACGCTGAAAGTCGTGTAGTCTGCAGGAGCCTTAACTAACGTTGATCCTTCATCACTGATACTGCCTCATAACACAAAAGACATAGGCCTAGCATACCAGTTTTTCTCCTTGAAGCACAAATATGTATTCACTTTCCCACCATTCATGAAATTGCCTTCCTTCTGCATAAATTTTTCTCGTCTTGGACATTTAGGGATTGTTTGTATAGATTTCTCATCGCCACTTGTCGGAAAACTACCGTAGTGGGTGTGGAAACATCGCAATCTAATTGCGGGATGCTGTCTCGGGTCACAAAATCGAGATGCACTGCGGGAGATGTAGTTTATGGATGTATAGACTTTTATTTTAGGACAATCATGTGTCACGCTGTGTGCCTGCCTGCCTGCCTGCCTGGTTTAGTTCTTAGTTTTGTTATTTCAGTCTCTTCTGTATCTGTTATGTAGTATATGTTGTTGTTTGTCTGGTTATTATCCATCAGCTGTTGTTTAGTGGTGTTTTGCCCATGTCTAATCTGAGTTCTGCTTTATCTTTGCTTCAGTCTGTGTTCCTTGTTAGTGTATTCGTGATCTGTCTGCTTGTGTCGGTTCCCCCAGTAATTCCTCTGCTTTCATGTCCACTAAACACTTTGAGTTCCAGTTAATGTATGGTCTTGTGTTTTGCATCTGTTAGTATCGGTCTGTTTACCCCTGCTGTCACTCTACCGGTCTGTGTGCTTGATTAGTCCCTCATGTCTTACACCTGTGTTACCCCTCCCAGATCGTTAGTCCCTGGTGTTAAATGTTTGCTGTTTCTGTTCAGTCTCTGTCCGGTCATTGTCATGTGTAGTGTTCACACTCTTGTTGTGTTTGTATGTGAAACATTCTGCATGTTTTCTGCTATTTTGGACTTTCCATTCAACTAAGTGTAAGCCTGTACCTGTTCGCATTTGGATTAAATACCCTGAACGGCATCTGCTCTGCCTTGGTGTCTTGCATTTGGGCTCTCACCTCCTCTGCGCTCACCTCCGAATTGTGACATCATGAAGCTTTAAAGCTTTCGTGTGCCACATAAAATGACGTGACGGTCCAGATTCGGCCTTGAGTTTGACAAGTGCCCTTAACCTAGGAACAGGTCACCATTTAAAATATGAATATGCATGTCTTCTCCTTACGCCACTGAAAACATGTTCTTACAAAATGCAACCTCTGTATTTCTGGACATTGATTTGGAAGGATTTTTTTTTTCTCTCAAATTATTTCACTTTACCATAATCACTTATCTGTTTTAGAACAACTTCATTTTTAAACTGTGTGCCATTTATTAATTAGTTAGTAAAGTGGAGCAACAGAAAATGTGGAAAGACAGAGATGAGGCTGATAAGTAACAAAGATCAAAAAGACTGGACCCCGGATTTCACGGTCTGTCTTAGACCCCTGGGCCACTTGGATACCTTATTGACTGTTCCAATCAGTTTGCAAATGAATGCAGGCAGGTCTGTGAAACTTTGGATTTCACTGCATGCATAAGCATGCAAATGGGGCTCTAATAAGGGTGATACTAGCACAAAGGGTTTGGGGGATGGTGTATTTAAAAAGTAACCAGTTCTAATTTTATTTTACATCCACTGTGCCAACTGACATTATTGTGGATACTGCTGCAACTGGTGGGTATGTTGTGTTTACTTGGTAAAACCATCATTAATATAAACATGTCTCTAATGTGGTGTGTGTGTGTGTGTGTGTGTGTGTGAGATATGTAGGCTTATTAAATTTTGTTGGTATTGTGTGGGAGGGGTGGCTGTCATGTCGTGCACCCATATTCAGCTTAAGTGCACACAGCATGCACATTGCTGCAGCTCCTCTTTTCACCCTATGTGTTGTACGCTCTGCTCTTGAGCTACAGAGTGATGCATCTTACTTGTACAAAATCTTTATTGGGAGTTGCACATGCGCAGTTCTCAGGTAAGGACTACTAGCCAATCAGAAGGGCGGGTCGTAAGAAACAAGGTAGTGTGATCCAAATCAAAGCCGCTTCAGACTGCGACCATAATCTAGAAGATGGTATAAGTTACTCTCAAGTTCACAATCACACAACATCATTGTTCCACATCTTACCATAAACCACTACAAAATCACGATATTTCAACTAAATTTTACATAAAAACTGGCCAAACAATTTGAATGTTTGCTCAGTAGTTTTCAACAACTTTACAACAACTCCGCACTTGAACAGAATAGAATAACTCAGAATGTAAAGAAGATCGGAGGTATTCCTCTGCTGTTGTTGCTGCAGCGGTCTGTGTGACGGCAGGAGCAGAGGGCTCTGTAAGCGGGCAGCTGGCCGGCCTCACACACTCCTGACGTGTTTTCACGTTACATTTTAGGAGCCCTCAGCTGGCTTGGAACCTCGACAGAGGTGAGGTGATACGAAAAAAGTACCTGGAAGCAGGTACAGGTACAACATTTCTACAATGGAAAACCAAACAAAGGCGAGTCCAGCCAAGTCGAGCTGGTACTGTGCAGTGGAAAAGGGGCTTAACTAAAATCAAAGGGCCTCCGCTCAGACTAGCTTGGTTTGAGGGCGTGCCTGACCCCCGCTAGACGCTTGGCAAGCTTTATGTTGCATTTTCATTGTGACGTCACAGTGAAGGAAGGGAAACGGCTGGACTACAAACGAGCTGTTTTTAAGCAGTTGAGAGCAATACTTTCTGTGGGAGATGGGAACTCCCTTTGGGCTAGACTTTGGGCTTTTTCACTTTGAAAACCTGTAACATGCAAATAAAAGAGATATAACTCAATAAAGGAGAGGGGAAAAGCCAAAAAGCATAATACCACCGCTTTAAATTAACGCTAAATGCAAAACCATTTCCATATGCTGATGTGATTCCTCATTTTGCTCTTTACTTTCTCTGTGTGCATCTCTCTCAACAGCAGCCCATCCAACAAACATGTTATTGCAGTGTTCTTTATTGTTCCAATAACAAACAAAAATGTCCCTATTTGAGTTTCTGCGATTTTCCTGTAGATGCAGAAGTACATGCCTGTTGGGTGAAAGCAATCAAGAGAAATGAGGTGAGAGAGACGAATCCGAATGAATTGAGGAGCAGTGCAGTCTATATTCCCCTCAAATGATTGGGATACAGGTAGGAGGACAGTGTTAAACCTGATTAAAAAAATATATAATAGATAGATAACCAAAAATGTATCATGACCATCAAGTATATTAACATATTACACACCTCTAGGAAGAGGCTCACAAGCTTGTAAGTCAGTTTACCAGCGAGCAAGAAAGCTTCTTGGTGCTGGTGGCCTGCGTGACTTCCAGGAGATGCCTGTCCCAGGGGACAGCACAGAGGAGGATCATGACTATGCCTGCCATCCATCTCCTGGTTAGTATTACAAAAAGAGTCTTGGAGAAAAAATAGTTGTATTCAGAACAGCTGGACCTGCTGTGAAGACTTTTGCTGCCCATCCAAGAAGCTTTTTCAGTTCTACTGACTGGTGGGGATATCTCTTTGGGTGGTACACTTATGACATTAAAATGGTCAGACATTGCAACATCTTTAAGTATTTTTCACAGCAAGCCCAGTAACTCTGAATGCTACTAGAAGATATTAGCATTACCTGGATGACTGAGAACCTCCACAGACATTACAGTGTAACCTTAATTTGATTTTTTCGCTTTACATCATAAGAGAAGAGTCAAGGATTACTGTTAAGCTCCAGGAAAAACGCCTAAAATAACATACCATAAATAAATCAGTAATCTCTCCTCAACCACTAGGCCTAGATGCATAATTTTGGTCTCTTCTGAAAGGTCAGAAGCTAAGGATTATTAATCCATTGTATCTTAACATATTTATTTTACCATTACAGACTACATGGAGATGAAATACAGAAAAAATGATATTTTCATGCAATAAACCATCATAAGTTAGATTATAATGCACCTGAATATCTTCAAATACACCTGGAATACAACAGTTATTACACAATCTTTCAAAAAATATACCAGGCAAATGTCCATCTTTTAGCCTTATTTACTGTTTATATGTTCACTTTTTCTTCAAAACACTATTTCTCTCCATACAACCACGTTCCAAATAACATAAAGCTTCCAAAACATTGAAATATTGATTAAAAAAAAGTCAATATATATGACCAAAAGCACTCCCATGCTTTACAGGCGACAGCTTGAGAACGGAACATCCTACCCTTCGTATTGAAGAGATAGATAGATATTGTAGAAGGTTTGCGATTGATTTAACTGTATAGCGAAATACAAAAATAAAGTAGTTTTTTTAATACATGGGGTGGCTGCTGTATTTTGTTGTTTATTTTGATACACTTAAAATGAAGGTATTTGGTATCTTATTTTAAAATACATTTTGATGTATCACTGATTCCAGTAGTGACCACGGAGGAGGAGAATGCATATAGAAACCTCTTGAACCAAACATACTACTCTCCCTTAATCAGTTAGCAAACAATAAACAAGTTAGTTTTATGTAACATGTTAGCTTTATATAAATGCAACCAAGTTTATATTTGCATTTGCAATTTCATCCCTTGACAATACTGCAACAACGTGATGATTTTGGATGGTCATAACTCAGAAGTCTGACTCACTTGAAATTTTATACTATTCATCCTTGTGCAAAATCCTAATACTCCCTTACAGGATTTTTTAAATGTATTTCACTATTACCATGTTTATTGTGATGAAGATCTGGATCCAGTTGATCCAGACAGAGTAAAAAATGAATGAATGAATATTAAAATAACAAATTTAGAGGATTGCACACCCTTGGAAGTAGTAAGCAGGCTATGAGAGCTCTCTATTCAGTAATAATTTGTTCTTCTTTGTCTTCATTTATCATCTCATTTCCCCTTCTTCTCTTTCCTTTTAAATTCTTTATGCTTCTTCCCATTTCCCCATCCATGGCTCCACATTTATTTATCAATTTCCCCTTCTCGTTCTCTTGTCAGCCCCTGCCTTCCCTCTATTCTACCATCTCCTTTTGCTTTTCCATTTCCACATTCCTGTAGTACTCCCTCCCTCCTGACTGTATGCCTCTTTCCACACATCAGCCTCATGTTCCTTCCCTCTTTGCTCTCGATTCTCATCTATCTCCCTTTATTCCTCCATGTTCATCTCACCTTTTCCTCAGACCTGGGCAGCACTGCAAAGTAATTTATCAGCTAGTGAGTCCTGGGCCAAATCTGTCACTATAGACATGCCAGCAGCAGCACGAGTGATTTCCCACCTGGACCATGGACACTTATAATCACATCCTCAGGGACATAAGTAGACACAGGGTGAAGAATAACAGACATGTGGTGAAAAAGAGGGAGAAGAAGCCCATTTGGTGGGGACGAAACCCCTAATAGAGTTGGATATGAATTAATTAGGCGCTTAAGTTGGCCAAGCAGGAAGTTTAATAAATTTCCTTAGTGTTGACATTTGATTGGCTGAAAGTGTTTCTTCAACTATTCTTTTTTTTCTAATTTTAGCACACAAAATATACAATGTGGGGTCTTATTTAACAAATGTGTCAGTTGAAAAATAGGACCGTCTTCTTCAAAATGTCTGTGTGAACACCACATCACACTACAACATACAGTCCAGTATATATATATTACATTAATGCAAGATATACATGAGCTTAATGCGTAAGAGTAACCCTCCGTATCACCTTGTCCAAATCCCACTGGGATGGTGGCGAATGTGTCCGTCCACATGCGAACATTTGAGTGTGTACCTCATGTGTGTTGACTTCCTTTGATTGAAGGGAAAGGCGACCTCCCCTGTCAACCTGTGTGCAGCATTTAGAAAAAGACTTATGTCCACATTACGCCCCAACAGGTTCCTTCCTGATTAAGAGATGGCAGATGGAGAGATGGACGGAGGGGTGACAGAACAGACCTTGCATTCATTATGTATCTGGATGTGGCGCTGACAGCTCTGATGACTGACGGGAAGAGGTTGTGGAGAGGCGAGGAGCTGGGTAAATTCTGTGAACGCTGTGCCTTTTTTCACACTGACTGTATAAAAATTGTGCTCATTCGGAAGATGGAAAGAATTTTTGAGCTGTCAGGCCTTTGTTTGGCTCTAAAATGCACTATGAAACACCCTTTCTCTAAACTACCAGTGTGCGTGTAGGTTCCACAACATAGTAATTCACTTGAAAACATTGGCTGAATCACTATGCTAACTATAGATAGCGATAAAAATTATAGTAAAATTATATTGAAATGGTCTGTATGAGTGATTTTTGCATGTTTTAGCCCATTAACTGCAAATTGCATATACCACATTACTGCTGACCATTTTTCAAAGTATACTATAAATGTTTCCTGCCTTCTAGGCAGCCACTGGCTTATTTCTGGGTAGTATGGTATGAAATTACATTATAATCGCGCCAGACTTTGATGCCATTGTACATACTGTACATGTTTTACATGTTTGACTCTTCACTACTGTAGTGTTGTATTTAAATGTGATATTTACTCCAATTTTATTGTTAATAAGTGAGTGTGCTATGCTTAAAAATTATATTTATCAACACTGAAAGAAGCAGACACTCATGACAACATACGTTGCCATATGTCATTGCATTTAAGCTTTGAATCCTCTGAACACTTTACCATGCCATGCGCTTTACTCCTTACCTACTACTGCTGCAAGTGCTCCAAGACAGTTTTATGGAGGGAATACTGTCCCCACTGTTGCACCCCGCTGGGTAACTCTGGGGCTTTATTCCCTGCTGATACTCCTCTGAGCACTGCTTCACTTCATCGAGGTCAGAAAAAGCTGCTTGTGTTACAGACTTGCGTGTGATGTTGTTGGTCTGTTTAGTCAGCGCAGTAAGGGACAAGCTCCAAACACTGCTGAATGTTTAATTGTTGTCCTGCAGATGTGCTTGTACACTATGCCATGGTGTCAACTGAATTCTAGAGACTGCTATTGCACTGCTGCCATCTACCTAGTTATGTGCAGTATTTGCATTGGTATTAATTTTGAATTAAGTTGTTTTAGTGGGTGAGCTAATTCTCTTGATGTTCAGGACGTGTCATGATGTTGTTGATTTATGTACTGGTGATACATAAATAGTAATTGCACTTGCTTTTGGGACTGCAAAGTAAGATAGAGAGTAATCTTGTTTTGGGTAGGGGTGTAAACATGACTGTTTTTCACATAGCCCATTCACATACCTGCAGATATTTACATGTAATATTGGCTTCTCATACTGGCAACTTGACATGGCGCAGTCACACAAAATATGAAAGAAGTTACAATTACATTTTCTCCACATACCTTATAATCAGCTTTACTATTCTTAAGAGCAGTCACACCTAAACTGCTTGTGTGGTTCATGCCATAAAAACTATTGTCATACATATTCATTTACTAATTAACATCTTATCAATTCTGCATTGTCTGCTTCAAATTCTAAATTTGTCATTTTAATATAAGCAAGTGAATAATCTTCTCAGGGCTTAAAGTTCTGCAACAGCAGTCTGTGTGTATTTATTGATATAATAATGTGTTTCCGACTAAATATTTTACTGGATTGGATCATCTGGACCTTTGGCAACGTAAAAAGGCCATTTTTATCAAAATATAATCCAGCAGTGGAATATGGCTTCACAGATAAGTGGTGTCAATTTTGATTATATGCAGTGCTTGAAGTGGGCAGGTACCAGTACATCTACATTTTACTCTTTTCACAAGCTGCCGGTTCCTCTTCTCTGCCCTCCATATCATGTTCTCTTTTTGACGCTCACCTGTTCCTGCTCTCTCCTGCCTGCTAATCTCTGTCGGCGGAGAGAGAGCAGGGAGAATCTTGGGTGCCTTTCATGCAGCCATGTGCATAAAGTGGCTCGTCAGAGTATAGTGTTGTAGTACTCGAGACCGGTCTTGGTCTTAAAACCACTTTTTGATGGTTTGGTCTCGTCTTGGACTCGACCGCATTTGCACTAGGTCTTGTCTCTGTCTCGGACATTGAGGACTCGGGATTTTATTTCAAGACCAGTCAAGACCATAACTTTGGGAATATCAATAAATTGCTTTTGCATTGTCTGATTTGTTAACATCCTAACTTTGACTGGAAGTAAAACATTGCTTCAAATGCAACCAATAACCCTAATTAATGACTGTCACCCCTCCCTGCGATGCTTACGTTGATTTCAGCTCTTAGTGTTTGCATGTGGGTGTTGTAATGGGAAAGTGGATCTTTCAGATCAATTTGTGAAGTACCTATGATCTCCTTCCACATTTTATTGCGTGCCATGCAATGCAGGGAACTGGTCTTGGTCTCGACTGCTCTCAGCCCCTAAAAGTCTTGGTCTTATCTCGGTCAAGATAAACTCCGGTCTTGGTCTTGACTTGGTCTTGGTTTGGACGGATTACCTTTTTTTTTTTTTTTTTACATCAAAGTTATTAAAAAAGGCTGACGCGTTACAGCAAACTTAAGAAATGTTGAACTGGTTCAGAGACACTGTTCTGCGTGAATGATTATTGATGAGTTACTAGGATACTTACGCTGGACTCACACAGATATAATGTGTGTGCCACGTTACACACTGATTATAGATGGTGGCAGAAACTTTCACCAGAATGCAGGAAATGAAGTGTTTATTGCTTAACATGTTCTGTGGGAGAACCCCCCCCCCCAAATCATATATTTCCACATTGAACATTTCTACTACTTTTCAACACAAAGTAACATTCTTGCCCCCTAACCCTCCATCTTTCTTGTAACTCCTGAACACATTTCAGGCACAGAAACTTTTCTTGCATTAAGCCCTGTCTTCTGCATCAGTGATATGTGTCTCACCCTTCGAATATCAGATTGATTGCTAGGTTCAGATTCATTCATCTAATTTTATTATTATATTTCCTTCACTGTCTGAGCTACCCAGCAGGGGAAGGGTCAGACTGCAGAAAGCTTGGCAGAAGTAGTCCAGCATGTTAGACAAAAAGTCAAATGCGGACATAATTTCCTGCCAAACAAAAAAAGGAAAAAAATTATACTGTCCCACCAGATCTGAATCAACACACCATGAGATGGACCCTCACCCTCTACCTTAAAAAAATAAAGACCTGTTTTGTAAAAGTTGCTACTCAGAGACACATTTTGGATTATCAATTACACTGAGCACCTCTGCAGGTCTTGAAGGTTGCCATAGTGACTGCCTTGTTCTCCTTCTCGGGAGTGCTGCTGGTGGGTGATTACTGCAGATGAGATTTGAGTCTGTTATGTAAAAAAGGACCTGACTCTAGATAAGAAAATCATATTATGGAGGCACAACAAAAATTATAACTTCCTTCAACTGCTGCTCATACACTAACCATGATAACCTTGGACAACTCTCCCTTAGATGGCTTCTAAAAGTATTAAAATTAAGTTACAGTATATAATTCTGCCAACAGCTGATTAATGCTCTGCAAATATGAAGTGAGGCTACAGTAATGACTCCAATATTTTTGTCAGTATTTCTTCAGTGGTGTAAAATGTGTCTTCACAATGGTGTGTCTGTCTGTGTGTGTGCCTGAGCAATTGTGCGTTTATGTCAGCCAGACGGGACCATGTTCAGCATCTGTAATGAGGTAGGAGAGTGTGTAGAATGTGGATTCAAAAGGAAAGTTGAGAATCTCCTTAAGGTCAGAGGTTAGACTGGAAACCAGTACAAGCGGGGCCTCATTACAATGATGCGGTCAGCTTGCAGCAGAGGCAGAATATGTGTATAATATGAATACTGACCTCATCTTTAGAGCACTTTAATCTTTCCTACCCACACGTCTTAAGATGTTAGTGCCTAAAACCTTTAGGGGTGTTGGTAGATAGACACATTTTTAACCACCTCCTTACTCACTTTATTCAAATCAAAGATATGAGACTGGCATCTTCTCTTCTGACTAAAGAATGTTAACGAGCATATTTACCAAAACATTGAACTATTCCTTTAGCCCAATCCAGAAGGTCCAGCAATGTGGGCAGCCAACAGAGCTATTATCCCTAGCTTGAATGCTAACACTGGGACTATACTTCAGAACCAGGTTTATTGCCAATTAGGTTTAAACGTAGAAGAAAGTTGCTTAAACCTGCATTATTTTTTAGGCCGCTTGGCAGCAGGAACAACATTACACACATTAAAAAGGTGGTATTATGCTAATTTTCAGGTTCAAAATCTTATTTAGAGGTTGTACCAGAACAGGTTTACATGGTTTAATTTTCAATAAACACCATATTTTTTGTCATACTGCACATTGCTGCAGCTCCTCTTTTCACCCTGTGTTGGAAGCTTCATTTTTAGCAATGGAGTGATACATCTTGTCTCTAAATGATCTTTGTTGGGAGTTACACATGCGCATTTCCTAGTTAAGGACTACTAGCCAATCAGAAGCAGAGAAAGGCGGGTCAGCCAAAAGACAGTAAACAGCTTCGATTCAGCTGTAGGCTACATGTTGCTGACCAGGTTAGCAATTTGGACTGGAGCAAGAGTTTCAGAGTGGTGAGTTATTAATCTGTAACAAAAGTATCTTTCATCCATAAAGTTTTAACTGAGCTCTGTCTCTACATCACAGTAACAACTTCTTGTCCATTGACTGCTTGGAGGGTAGCTAGTGTTTGGAAGGGAGAGGGAGGTGTGCTGCAGCTCAGTGTTTTTCCACCAGTGTTTTTGAGGCCGTCTTACAAGAAAGGGAAGTAAAGGCTGGACTACAAACGAGCCCAATATTCGATTCAAGTTCACTATATCAACTTAAAAAGCGATAATATGTTAAAGAGGTCGTATTATGCCTTTTGGCTTTTCCCCTCTCCTTTATTGAGTTATATCTTTTTTGTGCATGTAACAAGTTTGCAAAGTGAAAAAGCCCGTTTGTAGTCCAGCCCTTCACTTCCTCACTTCACTTACTTGTGACATCACTATGAAAACGTGTCATATAGCTTGCCAAGCTAGTCTGAGCGGAGGCCCTTTGGCTCGACTCGTCTTTGTTTGGTTTTCCATTGTAGAAATGTTGCACCTGTACCTGCTTCAAGGTACTTTGTTTCGTATCACCTCACCTCCGTCGAGGTTCCAAGCCAGCTGAGGGATACTAAAATGTAATGTGAAAACACAACAGACTGCTCATTGGTCAGAGAGAATATTCACTATTCACTGCATCATCATTGCGTGCACCAGACAGAGGCCAGCAACAGAAAGTTTTATATTTTACAGTTTTCATATGGAATTTCATCATTAAATCCACTTCTGAGAAGTTTTGAGATGAGAAATCAGCTGTGTAGATTTCGAATATTGACAGTTTTACGAGAAGTGATGGTGGAACAAAAATGAGGAGCTCTGCACGTGGCTGCGGGGGAAGCCTGTGCCAACCCGCAGGAGGAGCGTGTGAGGCCGGCCAGCCACCAGCTCACAGAGCCCTCAGCTCCCACCGTCACAGAGACCGCTGCAGCAACAACAGCAGAGGAAAACACAGCTGTTTTCATACTGCTTATCTGTCTTTACATTCTGAGTAATGTTGAAACGTTTTACCTTTAAAAAGAGAAAGCTGTGTGGATCGCTGGTGTGTGTGTCACATTGAACATTACGTCGTGGCAGTTGTGTGTGGCGTCGCTATGACGACAAGCTACGTACTATCTCTGGGTACTGTCTGCAATGGAAAACGGAGCAGGGCCGAGTAGAGGCGAGTCGATTTGCGCCATGGTAGCATTTTTCAGCCAGGCAGCATAACGTTAGATCGTCAGAACACCGTCAACAGCTCAACGTTTAGTCCTAAAAGACGATGCAACTCCGACTCTGTTTGGACCTGGAAATTCACAATCACAACCTGTAAGTATGCTTTATTGGTTGTGAATTATATTTAAAATAAACACAGCAATGTAACTTCACAGACTGTTCAAGTACGGAGTTGTTGTAAACGTTGGCTAACACAGCTAAAGTTATAGCTATAATGCTAACGTTACACCTAATGTGAAAGCAAATGTTCAAATTGTTTGGCCAATTTTTATGTAAAATTTAGTTGAAATATGTTGATTTTGTAGTGGTTTATGGTAAGATGGAACAATGATGTAGTGTGGTTGTGGACTTGTGAGTAACTTATACCATCTGCTAGGTTACGGTCGCAGTCTGAAGCGGTTTTGATTTGGATCACACTACCTTGTTTATTACGACCCGCCCTTCTGATTGGCCAGTAGTCCTTACCTGGGAACTGCGCATGTGCAACTCCCAACAAAGATTTTGTACAAGTAAGATGCTTCACTCTGTAGCTCAAGAGCGGAGCGTACAACACATAGGGTGAAAAGAGGAGCTGCAGCAATGTGCAGTATGAGAAAAATGTGGTGTTTTTTGAAAATTAAACCATGTAAACCTGTTCTGGTACAACCCCTAATTAAGATTTTGAACCTGAAAATGAGCATAATACCACCTCTTTAATATGCATTGTGCTTCTCTGAAAGATAACACTCTGAAGTGTCTAACCCAAAAGTCAGAATGATTGTAAGTGCTACTGGAATTGATTAATATAAGTTTAAACACACTAAAACTAATATATTTTTCATTTCCGCTGGAAAATGCTTCCTAACAAATGCATGCAGACAACTAGGGACTTATTAGCTGGAAAACACTGTAGGGCCACAGCATGTTTTCATTTAACAGCATGTAAACATTCACAGTGCAGGGTGGAAAAACTATGTGAAACCTTGGATTTCATAACTGGTTCACCCTCCTTTTGGATGTCTGGTGTGAATCATTTTCTTGAGGTCATGCCACAGCATCTCTATTAGCTTGAGATCAGGACTAACTGGGCCACTCCAGAAGGTGTATTTTCTTCTGCTGAAGCCATTCTGTTGTGGATTTACTTCTGTGCTTTGGTTCTTTGTCCTGTTGCATCACCCATTTTCTGTTGAGTTTCAACAGTGCTGAACTTCTTTCTTTCTTTATAGATAATTTGTCTTACAGTGGACTATTGAACATAAATATCTCATTTTGAGATACTTTTGAAACCCTTTCCAGCTTCATGCAAGTCAACAATTTGTAATCTTAGGTCTTCTAAGAGCTCTTTTGTTTGAGGCATGGCTTACATCAGGCAATGCTTCATGAGAATAACTAAATTAAAATTGGTGTGTGTTTTTAGTAGGGCAGAGCAGCTCTAACCAACACCTCCAATCTCGTGTCATTGATTGGACTCCAGATTGTCTCACTCATGACTCCAATTAGCTTTTGGAGAAGTCATTAGTCTAAGGGTTCACATACTAAAAAAAATTTAATTGTGTGGTATTGATTTAAGCAGACTGTGTTTTTCTATTGTTTTAACTTAGATGAAGTTCAGATCAGATTTTATGACCAATAAGTGCAGAAAATCAGGTAATTCCAAATGGTTCACATACTTTTTCCTGTAACTCTACATTTACATATTTATACATTTAGCTGACGCTTTTATCCTAAGCGACTTAAAATAGCTATATATGTCAGAGGTTGCACACCTCTGGAGCAACTAGGTATTAGTGTCTTGCTGAGGGAAACACTGGTGGATGTGTCACAGTGGGGAATTCTCACCCACACCGAAAGGCATGTGTCTTATCCACTGCTCATCAACACCCCACTTGTATATAATCCTTGTGTGTTTGGAAGGGCCCACCCTTGGTGAGAGCAGAGGACAGGATGGAGAAACTAGTGTGATACTGAATGACAGCAAAATGCAGTACAGATGGTCAGACTGACTTGAAACAAAATTTTGGCTATAGCTTTTTCTGTTGTAGTTATTATAGTCTCTGAAGTTGGAGTAACTTGACTGTATCGCCTTTTTGTCAGCTGGGATAGGCTCCACCCCCCCACGACCCTTTACGCAGGATAAGCGGTTGACAATAGATGGATGGATGGAACTTCGTGTATTGCGCATTTAGCTTTTATACAAATTTTGACTTAAAAGAAATGTATTCATTTTATTCCACAGGACATAAACTATTCCCAATAAACAAGCATAGGCTGGTATGGTTTAAGTTATGTCTCCTAAGAAAGACCATACTCTATGGGCAGAGCATGCACCAGCCAAGCTAGCTAACTTCATGTTTTTTCACTTTTTTTTTAAGGTTTTTCTGCTTTTATTCATAATAGAACAACTCAGGAGTAACAGGAATTGTGGGCTGCGGGTCGGACTCGAACCCGGGCAGTTGCGGCAAGTTCTAAGCCTTTGTACTTACTTGAGTGGGGATAAAATAATTCAGTTGTGCAGCTCTTTCAGGATCAAATTCTGATAGTGAAACAAGTAATTTCGCAGGGATTTTGACACACTCACTCAAACTATTTATCCATGTTTTTACTGTAGCGACAGAGTAGGCTATGGCAGAGTCGTTGACATAGGACAAATTTACTAACTTGATTGTGACTGGCCAGTAAGCTCAATCCCTGAACAGCATTCATAAAGAGACAGGGCCGCTAAAAACTTGGGATACTGAAAAAATGTTTTGACAGTCCACTGGCCCACCAATGCAGCCATCCACCGGGATTTGTCCCGGTATGCCAGATGCTCAGTATAACATTGCACTTACCTGCCTTCATTGCTGGCAGTAATAGTTGTCAAATCAAATTGTTATACCGTGTTACAAAACCAAAATGAGGTTCCTTCAAATTAAGGACATGTGATCTTGTTAAAAAGACCATTAAACATCAATGAATCTCTGGCCATGAGGGGTAATGAGGTTCATAGCAGGTTGTCTTTGATCTGCAGGCTGCTGAGTTTTTTGACCAGGAGATTTTTCTTGCGCTGCATTTGAATCTGACCTGACTTGCTGAAAGTGGCCTTCACCCAGCTGGCCACACTATTTTGCCTTGGAATATAAATTTCTTGTCAAAGTGTGGCACGGCAGCACAACTGCAGGGCATGTCAGGAAGCAATTATTAAAAAGGCCAGCAATCATGCATTCTCCACAGTAAATGTGTTAAATCTCTCGTTTCTCCTCCTTCACCAAGTGATTTGGCATTTTATTCAGAAATCTAACATTAATTGCAATAAATTACCTGATATGAAAATTTCAGTTATGTCAGGGTGTTGTACAGATTTGCTATAGCTTTAATTGTATGACCTAGAAGAAGTGTAAGTGCTTGCAGGTGTATTGTTCAGGGCCAGAGGAAAGCTTTAATGTGTGCTGAAGGACATGTTCAGTTTGCAGTAACTTAACACAGAAAATACAGTTCTGATACGGCTCTAGGGAAGAGATGAGTAAACGGTGATCACCTGTTACTTTAAAGTATCAACGGGAATGTAGCAGTTACACAAAACTTCAACCACAGAGATGCAGCAGGAAGCTACAAAAGTACTGAGGGACAACTTTTGCAGCTGCAAAAGACTGCACAAATAATACAAAAGAAACAGTAATTCACAAAGCACCCGCAAGCGGTGAAATGCTCAAGTGCTCAGTGCTCAAGTGCTATTTGCATGTATTTAAATGAGGTAATACGCAAACATTTGGCGTAAATTAGGTGTCGCATCAAGAATTTCCAATGATCATGCCAGAGGTGAGCTGAAAACCACATAAAATCAACTGCTGTGAGGAGCGGAGACGATGGTTACGCACTGTCACAGTCCAGTTAAGTACAGAGCAGAGTGGAGGAAACAGCTCTCTATGCACTTGACCCAAATAACAGTTATCACTCTGACAAAACAGTCCATACAGAGTCAGTCATAGAAAAACGAGAGACTTCCTTCCAGATAGAAACAAATGAAAGAGCAGGGGAGCAGGTGGAAATCGCACACGCGGGGGTCAGGACCCCCTCCATCTGAAGGTTTTCCCCCACTAAAAAAATCATTAATTAATATAATGATCCATCCATCCATCCATCCATCCATCGTCAAACGCTTATCCTGCGGGGGCTGGAGCCAATCCCAGCTGACATCAGGCGAAAGGCGGGGTACGCCCTGGACAGGTCACCAGTCCATCGCAGGGCCACATATAGAAAAACAACCACTCACACCTAAGGAAAATTTAGGGTCACCAATCAACCTAGTTCGCATGTCTTTGGACGGTGGGAGGAAGCCGGAGCACCCGGAGAGAACCCACGCAGACACCAGGAGAACATGCGCAAACTCCACACAGAAAGGCCGGGCCAACCGGGGTTTCAACCCACAACCCTCTTGTTGTGAGGCGACAGTGCTAACCACCGTGCCGCCTAATATAATGATATATACTTAAAATAACTATGTAAATAGTAAAACAATACAAACGCAAATGGCGCAAAAAAAGTTTTTAAAGTTTTATTCATTTTAAGTTTAGAAACATTTTGAGTGGTTTGGTCCCCCCCCTCCCTTTACCGTCACACAACTCTTCGAGGGAGAGAAAGTTGTGAGACTCTAGTAAGGCTGACAGTGTTATTTTATTAATTTAGAACATCAGATGAACTGATTTGTTTTTTTGTCTTTAATACAGATGATGCTGATGTGTTTTTCCATGAGTCCACTATGTTGTCTATTATAACATTACCTAGCTTGTATAGTAGCATTTCTAATAGCTTGTTGGATAGTAAGTCAAACACGGGCAAAGCAACAGTGAACACAGTTGTTGTCATTCATACCACGGTGGCTCTTTTGGTAATTAATAACAAACCTCCTCCTCAGCAGCTCACATGCTGCTGTGAAAACGGAATTGCGGGTGAAAAAATACCAAACACAAGTTGTCTTTTATAAAACTGCTGACAAATAAAGTCAGAGCAGACGGATACAGGGAGGGAGAGAGGGGTGTAGGTGCATGTGTGTCTGAAGTGAAAACCAAGATGAGCAGATTACTGTAGTTTGTGAGTAAACACTAAAATAAAGTGGAGAATGAAGTAGAATTAAAATAGTGAGATTAGAAATAACATACTAGAAATAGGGTGATGTATTATTTCATATATTTTCAATTAAAATATAATTTAAAATGGACTAATTTTTTATTGATTTTAATTTGTAGCTTTGTGGCAAAACAGCTTCCTACATTGAAAATGTGAATGTTATCTAATAATGAATGTTTCATTATGACCATACAGTTGAATGGACGCCAGTGAAAATCGTCAATGTTTATGCTGGTGCTGATGGGGATCCTAATAAAATTACTAAGAAAAGTTACAAAACTTGTGTATGCTGTCAGTTATAATTCTTAGAAAGAAAGAATCGGAATCAGTAGATCAGACCTTTAAATAATTCGTAATTGGAATCAGCCAGAAAAAATGCAATCGGTGCATCTCACAACTAACTAATAATAAGCCTGTTTGTGAATTGATCTTGGGCTAATGTTGTAGATCTACCATTGTGTTGGGTTTTGCTTAGAATGATGTTATGTGGCAGATCAGCTGCAGTTGAATATGAGACGTCCTCTGTCCCAGCGGAAACCTAAATTACTAGTATGTGGAGGATGCAAGATAAATAGGATAATATGACCACGTGGTGAACCTATGAACTCAATTCATATTTAAACAACTATTGCTTTGTGTTGTTGGCCAGATAAAGACAGACAAGAGTAAGTACAAAAAGTTATGGCAGTTTGGTAACATCACTGCTTTCGTGTTATAATAGTAATAGTAGTAAGGCTTTCCTCTGTGTACATGTATCCTATACAAGTACAGTTTTGGCTTGATTATTTGTGTCCCCTTCAAAAGTTTAGCTTGAGAAATTTTATATTTATTGTCCCCCCAACTGTAAGATGAGATTCACACCCTTGGTTAATACAGTAGATAATTAGAAAAGTTATTATTTGAATGTCTTCTCTTTCAAATCAAACCTCTTTTTGTTCTTGCAGCTGCATTTATTTAACATTTTTTGCCTGAAATTTTGTGTCATGTGATGTGTCATGTGATATGCCACTTCAGCACCATTTAGGAACAAATACTAATGACAACTACAGACAATTGCTGATGAACATTTAACAGATGCAAAACAAGGACCTTGAGACAGGGCAGATAGCGGTTGCAAGTGATGTGCAATTCACAGTGCTTTCAGTGGCTGCAGTCCATTCTTTGTTCTTCACCCCTGAGAGAGACAACAAGACTTTTGTGCTGCCTCTCTAGTTGCCTGCACAAACAATTTGTTGTGCCAATCGGTTTAGCACAAGGCTTGGCTAGGTTAGGTGAGGAGATAAGCCAAACAATGAGGGTCAATGCAATTATTCCTGGACATGCACAGATAAATTTGGCAATATTGAAAAAGCCTGTGGAAAAATGCAGAACGCTTCCAAACTCCAGACTTTCCATTACTGAGTGAGATCAGTACACTGTGTGCATTTGGTAGTGTATAAAAGTGAAATCACCCTAAAGCTGATCACAAATGACATAGAATAATTTAGCATATTCAACAGTAGTTATTTAGTGGCTGGGTTGTAAATTAACATCAGCCACTAATGGAATGCAGGCCAGTATTTTGACAGGGCAATGAAACAGTTTTTAGAAATTTACTATAGATCGAGTGATTCAGTATGTCACAGCCAATGTTAAAGAAAAACTGTGTATTTTATTTAATTTATAAGAGGTCCTCCCATTTACTGTCTGTGAATCTGAGACTCACCTCCCTTTATAGACGCAGTGAAAAACAAGTAAGAATCTAATGTCATTATAAATCATCATAAATCTGATTAAATCCTTTTAATTGTCAACTATATAGGTCAAGTGTGTCAGATTTAGTGGAATCTAGCAGTGAGATTGTGAATTGCAAGCAAGTGTCTAGTCTACCATTCCAAAGAGTGTAGGATAGCTATGCTGACACAGGACAAAAGATGAGATGAGACAGCAGAGAGTAGCCAGTCAAGAAATTAGTTTTCTATGGCCTTTTATTGTGGCCAGCCTAAGACGCACCTGTGCAATACCCATGCACGTCTGTCACGCACACCCCGTTTGGTAGCGAGAATCATTAACACTTGAACAGTTTAGAGGAGAGATCTGAAGTCCCAGAGTCTCAGACTCTGGCTGTACGGTTTTTCACCTTCAGCTCAGAGCGTCCAAGTCCTCTCGCGCGTGATCCTGCCGACGGGAAAAAGAGTGTTTAAATAAACAGCTCAGGCAAACACTTGTCTTTCTGTGAATTTTATTCTTCTGCAAAAGGAACTCACTGGGAGACACGCATCAGAGTTTCATCCGAGTGAGCTGCAGTGTTTCAGCACATGCAGCTTTTAACCTAATCTCAGGGTCGGAGCACTATCTCATCAAGGGAACATGATGTCTTTAGTGTTCCCTAGGGGACACTCTATGTAAGACTAGTGTGGGATGAGAGGAGACATATGTATAAGGAGAGACGTTTTAGAGGAGACACGCCACTCAATTGCATCCTCAGTACAACTCTATAGGGAAAGCCCGTAACGGCAAAGTGCCAATGTTGATTCTATTCATGTATTTTTTTATGTCCCAGTGACCTGTATAAGTGCAGTTCTGGCTCTCTCCCCATTCATTTAGATAGGAGTCTGGTCTTGTTAGTCTGAAATAGCTGCCCCGAACCGTTGCCAAGATGGTGGCTGAGTGGTATGACTTGCCTATAAGGACTTTGGTATAAGGCAACTTGTGCAGCCATGTACAGTGATTACAGTAGGGGTGTAACGGTACACAAAAATCACGGTTCGGTACGTACCTTGGGTTTTAAGTCATGGTTCGGGAAAAAAATGTTTTTAAATTGCTGCTGGTTTATTAAGTTTTGTAAACATCCCAATTAGTTTACAATTTTTTAAACAAACTTTCAAATTACACATAATAAATAAATAAATTATACAAAATAAAAAAGAATAAGAAATAAAATACTGCTGCAAACTACTACCAACTTCTCCACTAAATAAAATATTCTCAAAAGAATACCACATATAGCTAATAAAATATAATAAAAAATATATTGTAATGGACAGGATGACTAGTTGGTGTTTTATTGTTAAGTCAGAATGTCACTAGTAAGATTGTTCTAGTCAGCTAAGGCAGGAAGGGTTGTTTTCCATAAGCACTGTGTTTTCCAGTGTTCCCAGATGTCAGTGAATGTGCGATATGTTTAGAAGCCTGTCAATCAACAGAGAGGGATTGTTGTTATTGTTCCTGCTAGGCTGAAGGGGGTGTGTGTGTGAGCCAAGGGGAGAGGGACAGAGTGTTGAGGGGGAGAAATAGGCGTGTAGCACTCGGTGACGGCACAGTTGTATTGGCGTTGGCACTGACCATGCTGCTCAAGTCGCTAGATAGCGAGAGGCTGGGCTAAAGCGTGCTGCTTGTGCAGCGCTGTAGCGGCGCAAGGCGGAGATTTGGTCCACCACTTAATATTTCCGTGTGGAAACTCGGATTTTACGTATGTTCCACACACAAAACAAGCCTAATTATGACGTTAAAGACTGCATTCGGTGCACATGTGCACCGTTCCGAAAGTCCTGTACCGAAATGGTCCGGTATAAATCCACGTACCGTTACACCCCTAGATTACAGAGCGATTTATGTTGTGATATAAGTTCATTTAGATGAGGTGTTTGATGTGTGTTTGATGTGGATAAAAATGGTCGGTTTGAGATGCTAGCTGTGCCTCTTATGGTGCTTTCAGACCAAACGCGAATTTAATCCTCGCGATGCTTTCCTTAGAACCTGCAAAAATTTGGTCGAGTTGGAAATTGTCAACTCACACGAAGGCGTTCGCATTGCCCCCTTCGCCCCAATTTGCATTTTGGATCGTCCTACCCGATACCAGGTTGGTCAGGTACCACTTGGTTAAAGGACTTAAGCCTCCTCAAGAAGTAGTCTTCCCTGTTTACAAAAAAAAGATAACTATAACTGTAACTTGCAAAACTAACTAAAATAAACTAAAATGATAGAATAAATGTCCTTAGTTTTCGTCTTTGTCAATTTATTTAATGGAACCCACATAAGACTATATTTTGGGTGGATATGAAGCTGGTTGGAATTGACGTTGCGGGGGAGGTTGGTCAGGCCGGAACATTCACCTTTTAACCACCTGCTCAGACACACATCCCGTAAGTCACACACTGTGGTCTGTCCATTGGGTAGTCAGTAACCCAGGAGGTTTCAACTTGCATCTTTTGGAGCCTCTCCCACAGTAGTAAATGTAAATGCTCCATATTTGCTATTTGTATAGTGCCTTTCTAGTCTTTTCGACCACTACATCTGCATTCACCATTCACACACATTCATTTACTGAGCCTAAGTGCTCAAACAGACATTCACACACACACTGGTGGAACAGCCACCAGGGGCAATTCACGGTTCAGTATCTTGCCCAAGGACACTTCGACATGCAGCCTGGAGGACCGGGGATTGAACCGCTGATGGCACTGGTCTTCTGGCTCAAAGTTGAAGAGGTGGTGTAGTAGAGAATGGGAAAAGATATCGTCATATTTGGGGAAACACAGAGGCAGAATGCTTTGTTTATATTTAGCCAACATCAATCTCACTCCAATTTAATTAATTTGCTTTGCAAAAACAAATATTGCAGTATCTCCTGTTACTGGGAGCAAAAAGGTACTGCGTCAGAGGGAGCATCCGCAGTTTAAAGTATATCCACTCCACTGTTTCTTTGGCAACAGATGTTGTTACTGGTTACTTTTCAGATTAAGATTTTACATAACATTATAATCTCATGAATCAAAATATATAAAAATTAAACATTTAACCAGTGGTTCCCATACTTTTTGGCTTGTGACCTTTTACAAAACAGCGTCTAGTTGGGGCCCCATGTCCTGTTTCAAAGGAGCTGTTAGCAGTTCCACCAAAGAGACATTTATCCTCTAATCTTTTCAGATGGCTAAATGATTTAGCCCAAAGATTTTATTTCATCCAAGATTACACAAAGATTAGAGAAAAGTCCAGAAAATCAATAAATTATAAATTATAAATTTGTGTCACAGAATGGTCTTTTGCCTTTCCTGCGTCATTAATCATCAAATGACCCATGAGATTTATAGTATCTCACAAGTGAGTACGCCTCTCACATTATTGTAAATATTTGATTATTTCTAACTGATCACAACATACAAAACACTTGTTGACACCAAAGCACTGCACATCACAAAAGATTGTACAACACTAAAAAGTTATCAGGGTCACAAACATTTTATCTTTCATCACAATAATCCCAAGGTAGACAGTAATAACCAGTAACCAAAAAGTACAGTTACATTAACCAGAATGTGGCACATATTAAATATACCAACACAGCTTTATAGAATGATATTGTTTTGCAGCAAAGGTTGAACCAGGTTTCAGCTTTGTCTATTAACATGCTAATAGCTTGACTTATGTGGCAGGTCACATCATGGATTTGAAAACTCCCTCATTTGACCGGTTTCCTTTTACCATTTAATTTAATGATTGTGTGGTACACATTGCAGTATAGTTGTTTTGAAGCATTTATTTCTCCAAAATAAATTACACCAGTATTTTAGAGAGAGATTTTTTTCAGTAGTGTGTTTTTAAAATGCTATGAGTGCACCATCACCATCAATAGCTGCTCTGCATTAATATATCTGTGTATGAAATTAATATGTTCGAGTCAGTTAATGTGACTCATTTCCAAATGGCAATATTACAAATGGTTTTATATGATAAAGCCAGACAACTCAGCCTTACGTAAAGCAGAGAGAGGACCCCTTTAATTTTACTCCCTCGGAGAGAAAAAGGCCAGACATGTCAGTTAACTGCTCTGTTCTAAATATAATAATAGGGATGGTGTAGGTGGTGTAGATATTTCCATACTTCATCAAAGAAGCATGTGGCCATTTATCAAACTCCCTCTCATTTAACATATCACAGAAATACACCTGGAGAGATGGCGTGTTTAAGTGACAGAGGGATAAAATTAAAGAAGGGAGGGGGGTTGTACTATAGGAGTTACTGTTTTCACATAATGGTTTAACATTGGCTGCAAAACAACCTTTTGGCCAAAGGGCAAAGTGGTGAGGTGTAATCTATTTATTCACTTATCATGGCCATCTTCTTTATCTTGGCCTTCTTCTCTTTTTGGTCTGTTTTGGAAATCAATAAAATTAATAAAATAAAATAAAAATAAAATTCCTTCATGTTTCACTGATTAGATGCGCTTTCTTCTGCTTTTATTTATCCGTGACGTGTTTGCCATTATTGATTGAGCTTCAGTTAGGATGCAGCGGTCTATGTGCAATGCATTTAGCAGGAATCATTCAGCTGGTCAGCAGACATTAGTCGTGACTTGTTTTTAGCACACCTGTCAAAGCAACATGTGAGCAGGACAAAAGGAATCAATAGCACTACTCGAAAGCAGGGAGGGAAAAACGTGCAAGATTGGCAGACAGGTTGAATAGCATAATTAGCCCAGAGTTAGGATCTCAAAGATGATTTTTCAGTGATGTGCCGACAACTGAGTGAGGATGCTGCACATAAAACACAGAGAGTGGCTAGCACTTTGTTTTCTTGTCTTCTATTTGACCTCATCTTTCAGCGAGCAAGGCATTCCTCAAAAGTGGTTCAAAACTTTCTTTGTATTATTTCTGGCAGATGAACATGGGCAATGCTTCCATGTGAAAAGTAACTAGCACACAGATACTACAGCACTTCTCAGTGGGTTGTGGGTGGGTCTGAGTCGAGTCGATAGTCGAATGAGACCAACTATAACTTATATTGTATACAGTTGACTGGAAACATGGTTGAAGCCTCATTGCTCTCTTCCTGACTCTCCTTCATGTGCTAGGAGTGAATGTATGGTCCACTGGGCCGTGAGGTACTCTCAGATATATTATATTGCAGCAAAATCCCATTTCAGCAGTAACCAAAGAACCCACAGACAGGGAAAAACGATTCAGAGGGGTGGGAAAACAAGGGATGAGAAATGTGTAACCTGGAGAGAGAGAGACTTTATGGATTACCTTTCCTTACATCTAACAAGATCACCTACACACAGGGATTACCACACACACTCATACACAATTCCACCCAGAATTCCACTCATCCAATTCATAAACACACGAGAGGCAGGATAATAACCTGTTCCATTGCACTGTTCTCCTCCCCACCCAACAGGCTGAAGCTGCAGAGAAAATGAAATGAGTGATTATGGAAGCCGACGTGTTTTTCAATGCCTGGACCAGATCATGTCAGCTCTACAGTAACATTGCCGTTCACTTTTCACATTAGCTTTATTTACATATTTAAGTATTCATAGTATTTAGTGTTTTTGGAGACAGTTTTTTTGATCATTTTGATAATGACCGCAGGGTCATATCTGTTAGTGACGTTAGCTATTCACTCAGTTTAGCATTGATTTTCACCGCTTAAGCTTATGTTAGGTTGCTATGGCTTTTTTACACTCATATAGGTAATAATATAGGTCAGTCACTTTCTTTTTGGCAGCTCTTTCAAACACCAAGTGTAAAAAAGAGCCATAGCTACCTAACATTTGCCAGAAAAACTGTAAAAATCAGGCAAACATTGGTGCTATACTGATTGACGTCACTTAATGGTTATTTAAAACACTGAGGTGATTATCAATTTAAATGTATCTGCATTCAAATTGTTGTCAGACGGTAACTGTTGGATTCTGAAATTGCTAAGGGGACTGTAAAACATGACCGGCCAGCTGCGTGGTTTAGCTCACCTGGTAGAACGTGCAGGTGCTCCTTTGTTTCCTACCACTATCCACTTTCCTATCCAATAAAGGTAAAAATTTCCCAAATATACCCCCCCCCCCCTTTTTTTTTTAAACATGACCAGCACATGGAAGTCTATGTTGAAAAGAAAAACACATTTTGAAGATGATTAAAAGTTGTTGCTTGGGAACCTGTAAAAAATAACACTTTTAATACCCATTACAATGTAATGTGTCTTCATGGACACTGCAGTGGATATAGTCACATCTTAAGTTAGCAAAACACTATCTATAGCTAACGTATAGCTATATAGTAAAGTTTGCTCAATGTCAGATCACTAACATCAGCCAGGTTTTTCTGTGGTAACCTGCAGTTTATTTTTTTGACTGAGAAGCATGCAGTAATTTAAGTTCATGTGTAAATCTGCAAATTGTACCAAAATTTATTTAAAAATTTTTAAAAATACAACAGAAACACAAAGTAGTACTGACAGCCATAATTTCAACTTGTGGTAAAACGGTGCAATGTTTTTAATGGGCATTTAGCATGTGAAAGTACAAATTACACATTTGTGTGCACAGTGGCAAAGCTCTATCAAAAAAACATGTTTTTTAAATGCAAATTCTGAAAGTATTCATTATTGGTCACTTGACATGTTCACGGTCTTGTTATATATCACCATTAGCAGTAAAAAGAAATGCATGTTTTCCACCAGGGCAGTAAAATGTGAAGCTTAGCTGCCGATCTGAGCGTACCTGCTGTTTTATTGCCAATAATATTCATCTGTCTCAGGAAGATAACGGCACATTTCTGTCCACGTAACAAATCCATAACCGAGGCTGGAGAAGAACTACATGAAATTACAATCCATCCATCGTCAACCGCTTATCCTGTGTACAGTGTCTCGGGGGGGCTGGAGCCTATCCCAGCTGACATTGGGCGAAAGGCAGGGTACACCCTGGACAGGTCGCCAGTGAAATTACTATCCTACTACATAAATTTTCTACCAGCGCAGTAAAAGTTTAGCTGTCTGAACTGAGCTTTCAGCTGTAAGCTACCGTTTTGTTGCCAATTAGTGATCAGCTGATTATCTCATAAACTTAACCGACAAAGCCAAAACAGAGCGCTGGAGAGAGAGTAACTACATGAGACTAATCCAACAACATATTTTACACCACAAGCCAAAGCCAGTGCTGGAGAATAAACCAATCCAACTAAACTTAATCATCATTGGATCAAGCCTATTAAAAGTTGGAATAAAGCATGTCAATATCTCAATTACTTTTCAAGATATGGACCAATGAACTTTGTAAGGGGCGTGGCTCTGGACATAAATCCACAAATCAGCAACTGTAGGGCCGATCATCACAAATCTCACAGGATATGTTCAGATAGGTGCCCCGGATATACCTGGACAGTTTGATGTACATACGTCCATAGGAGGTGCTACAAGCGGAAGAAAGGTGCTTAGCATTACACAAATTGCACTATAAATCACAAATTCATTCTCCAATCATCACAAATCTCTCGGGATGTGTCCTCATAAGTAAATGAAACAAAGTTTCATTCAAATCAAACATCCGGGGGCGCTATAAATGCAAACAAACTGCAGGGGATAAAATGCAAATCAGGCTGGACGTGGAATGATACAAATCACGCTATAGATCAGAAAATGGTTGTCCAGTTGTTACAAAACTTACAGGATATGTTTTATAACAATGTTGAACTGTGAAATTATTTTGATGGTGATATTGGGGGGAAAAAAGGTATGAACCCGCGAATCGCCGCTTGCGGCTATATTAGCGATTGTTTTTGTGTTGGCAATCTGCTTTTCTCCATTTGCCGTGAGCTGGAATTAGCTAGAAACATGAAACTTAGCACAGTAACTGTAACAGATGTGCTCGCACTGTCACAGAAATTTTACACCAATCGGCCTCATGGTGGCACTGTAATGAAGGCACAAAAATTACAGGATTTGAAAGGCCACCTACTACCTAGGCCACTAACCTTATTTTTTTTACGCAGTATTTTACGCAGATCAAATGAGATCTCGGATGTGCTTTGGAGAAAAAAAAATATACTTGGTATGCTTAGCAAGGTTTTCCCTTTTCCATTCTGAGACAAAATGATGACAAAATCTCAAAGAGAAACAGAAAGAAATAGTCCACACATAACAGACATTTCCATCTCTAACCTGACTTTCTCTCTTCTTCCACTTCTTTGCCTTCCTTTGTTTTCCTTCTCATGTGTACAAGTTCTCATGAGACGTGTCTTTAAAAAATCATGACCTGGCATTTTTAATTTTCATTTAATGAACCATTAAAAGTTACGTTGAGTTTAAAATATCTTTTTCAAGAGACGATGCCTGTACTACAAAGCAGGATTTGCGGTTAGCAAACTGTTCCCCCACTGTGTGTGTTCATCATGGTGGTCATGTACTTTCCCCTTAAAAACAAACTACCGCATTTGTGTATTCATGTGACTACACTCCATCCACTCCTGCTCAGCTTCACTACCGGAGTGTGAAGAATCAGGCAGATGTTAGCCAGCACTAACCACCCTCCAGCAGTTGGAGAAACAACAGACAGACTTTTATATAATGGACACAACTGTGACTTACACTGTGCATTTACAGCCACTAAAGAAATGGTTAAATGCTTCTTTTTATGTTGGGCCAAATATTAGGAGCATACAGTTTGGTTTTCAAATTAAGTTTAATATAAATGTGTTTATTATAATTTCTTACATTACAGAGGATGGCAATGTACCGCAAAACCTTTTGGTATTGAGGCACAGGTAATGTGGGTGAGTTTTCAGTAACTGTTGGGAATTGGTTGAGATACACCCTTTTGACCAATAGAAGAGAATGGATCCAATTGTAACACCTACATGTTTTCTAAATGTACACATGCACCTGTGACGTCATCAAACACATAGCTATGCCTGTCATCTCAGTCCTTTAAAAAATCAGCAGGATCAGCTGTTTTTCTGATAACTTTCTCCCCTTAACAATTCAATCACTGATCTATCTATTTTTGTAGAATAACCCTGTGATCATAAGCGGATGAAGTGTGCTTCTGTCAGTTGATTACATTGTGGTGTTGATGACATAGGCAGACGAGAAGAACACCCTTTGAGAGTTACTTTGCAGATGAAAAGCTATATGCATCAAGTTCAGATGAAAAGGTTCAGCTGTTCTTATCAATGGTAACAGTCACTTCACTCCTGGTTTTAATGGTAAACACTATATTCTAAGCAGACACGTAACATAAACAAAAAACATAAATCATAAAGCAGGGGCGATTGTAGACCGTTTTTTAGTTTTTATACACATATATACACTTACCTAAAGGATTATTAGGAACACCTGTTCAATTTCTCATTAATGCAATTATCTAATCAACCAATCACATGGCAGTTGCTTCAATGCATTTAGGGGTGTGGTCCTGGTCAAGACAATCTCCTGAACTCCAAACTGAATGTCAGAATGGGAAAGAAAGGTGATTTAAGCAATTTTGAGCGTGGCATGGTTGTTGGTGCCAGACGGGCCGGTCTGAGTATTTGACAATCTGCTCAGTTACTGGGATTTTCACGCACAACCATTTCTAGGGTTTACAAAGAATGGTATGAAAAGGGAAAAACATCCAGTATGCGGCAGTCCTGTGGGCACCAGATCTCAACCCAATAGAGCATCTTTGGGATGTGGTGGAACGGGAGCTTCGTGTCCTGGATGTGCATCCCACAAATCTCCATCAACTGCAAGATGCTATCCTATCAATATGGGCCAACATTTCTAAAGAATGCTTTCAGCACCTTGTTGAATCAATGCCACGTAGAATTAAGGCAGTTCTGAAGGCGAAAGGGGGTCAAACACAGTATTAGTATGGTGTTCCTAATAATACTTTAGGTGTGTGTGTGTGTGTGTGTGTGTGTGTATATATGTGTGTGTGTGTGTGTATATATATATATATATATATGTGTGTGTGTGTGTGTGTGTGTGTGTGTGTATACGTTTGTATATACATACACACAGATCTCACAATAAATGCGGAAAGAATATCCTCCAATAAGCCGCATTTCCTCATTCATACTGAACAAAGTTTTGCGGCATAATCCTGCAACCATGTGTGCTTAAATGCAGTGATCCAGCTTTCCAGATCCACCAGTGGCATGCCAGCTGTGGCTTTTCACACAGACATTGTTCCGTCTATGTTACTACCAACGTTTCCAGCTCAGAGGAGGATCAAATTGGACCCCCGGTTAAGGGTGGACGCAGTGGACAAGATTCACACTTTTCGTTCATTGTATTCTGAGTTACACGCATGCAGTCCTGCCAGGTTTGCCACCGTGAAGGAGAGGAGGAAAAAATTTTTTAAAAGGGCCCATAATACAGGTTTGTTTGGATTATTTGTTCTGGAGGATCGTTGGGTGGACCAAACAAGTGGACAGAGCAGGCCCTGCTCAGCAATTGGTAAGAAATAAACCCCTCCTGTTTTACTCCTAGTTTACTGCATCTCCTCACCTGTAGCCTATGTGTCACTGTGTCAATTGTAAATTTACTTTGTATTAGAATATGCCTCATAGACTAGTGCTGACTGTATTTGGCAGTGATTGAGAGAGTGTACCAGGCCTGTTCAGCATGCACCACGCTGTCAAGCAGCTGTCACTGTCTGCACAATGCTGAAACCGTAACTTGAATGGCAAGCTTTTTTCTTTGTTCTTTAGTACAAAGTTGTCTGACAGTGCAGCTTTTCTTTGTGTTTTATTTGACATAGGCTTACTTAGCTCAACAAGTGACACATTATAACATAAGAATTTATCAGTGATTTTACCTATTTTTTATTTATTTTTTTTTAAATCTGTTATGTAATTTTATAATGACTAGCAGGTGGGCCCTGTGATGAAGCTCCACCTGTGATGGTCTGTTAGCATCCTGGCTTGTGCACATCAGTGAGTTTAGTTTAGCGAGAAAGTGGGAGTGGTGTTTATGGGACAGTAAAATATTGTTAGTTTTCTGCCAGAAAGCCTTTAGAAAGTCAGGTGACACAGGACTTTCACCCAGGAGACTACAGTTCATGTCCTGTGGGAAACCAGAAGTCAATGTTATGTGATTATTTTAACCCAGACCACGATCACACTCTGCTGCTTACCAAAGAACGTGCTTGGGCATATTCTTCATAGAATCCCTATTCAGGTGGAATTTCCAATGCCCTTCCTTGCTGTAGGGTATGTCAGGAAGAATTATGCATGCAGAAATAATGTGAAGTTGTTTTTTGCTCAAATTCAAACAAGTTCCTACTGCATTTAAGCGCTCTTTGTAACACCTTGACCTCTAAGTCCGAGTGAACGTCTGTCGGATGGACCTTGGAAAGCAGGAAAAAAATGCTTTATTTTTATGTGCTTTTTTTCATAGAAATTTGAGCACAGACATCAATTAGGAGCATCAATTATTTTGAGTCATTTCTCATTGTGATTTATATGAAGACAATGAAGCCTGTCCGTGGCAGCCAAGGTCAGGTTGCTCCAATCATGCACCATTAATCAAGGAAAAAACTATTTGCAATGACAAACTCATCGCTTCAATGGTCGACATCATGGGAAGGGATTAGATGCTTGGAAAAGTGGGGAAAACAGTGAGGAGAGAAGGAAAGCAGCTATATCTTCTTCTGAAAAAACGAGGAGTTGGGGAAGGTGAGGAGAGCGAATATACTTTGAAAAAACAGACTGCTGAAATATGAATACTTGACATTCCTTAGCCAGATTCACGTTGGCATCATTGGTGACATTTTTTGAGATTGGGTCATGATGACATTCAGCTTGAAAACACACTTCCTGTGCACACTCGCTGTCACTTTGAATGAGAGGATGGCAGCTGCCTAACTCAACACTTTTCCTCAAATTCTCATGGAAATTAAAAGCTGCCTGCCGTTACCTCTAAAAAGGCAATAATGTAAATGGAGTTTTTCAGGTGCATGACTGTGTGTGACTGTGTGTGACTGTGTGTGTTTCATGTTTTTATATCCCAGTGGGGACTTTTACCTGAAGGCACACCAACTGATAGGGACTTGTGTCAACGTGGGGATAAAAGTCAAGATTCCCCACAGGTAGAGACTGCTTTTTGTCCCCACGGAGATAGTGCCACAAGTGGGTGTGGGTGTGAATAATGCAGAGACTAGACTGACTGGAGGAAAAACAAATTAATAGTTAAAGAAATTAGTATGCTGATGATACGTAGTTTTTTTCAAGCCAAAATCAAGTGAAAACTAACAAAATGTTTTGCTAATACATTTGACTATGTGCTGCTTGCAACAAATTCATAACACTCATCTCTAACACTTAACACTTAAAATAAACCATTTGGTTTATGGAACTTGGTGGCAGCCCATTATTATGAAAATCACTTATGAGGGAAGGGAAGGATCTTGTGTGCCCTGCAGATATTAGATCTTAAATATAAACAGGAATGTTTTGGTTCTTTGTAATGAGTACTGTGAATACTGTGTGAGTAACATGGAGATGTTTGGCATTTATTTAAGTGCTTGTGTACATGTAAAGTGTGTGTATGTGTTAACTTGTCAAGGGGGCACTGTGTTTATGTACACTGCTCAAAAAAATAAAGGGAACACTAAAATAACACATCCTAGATCTGAATGAATGAAATAATCTCATTAAATACTCCTTTCTTTACATAGTTGAATGTGCTGACAAAAAAAAAAATCACACAAACATTATCAATGGAAATCTGGATTTGGAGTCACACTCAATCAATCAAAGTGGAAAACCACATTACAGGCCGATCCATCTTTGATGTAATGTCCTTAAAACAAGTCAAAATGAGTGTGAACCTTCTTTCATCTGTGAAGAGCACAGGGCGCCAGTGGCGAATTTGCCAATCTCGGTGTTCTCTGGCAAATGCCAAACATCCTGCACGGTGTTGGGCTGTAAGCACAACCCCCCACCTGTGGACTTCGGGCCCTCATATCACCCTCATGGAGTCTGTTTCTGACCGTTTGAGCAGACACATGCACATTTGTGGCCTGCTGGATGTCATTTTGCAGGGCTCTGGCAGTGCTCCTCCTGCTCTTCCTTGCACAAAGGCGGAGGTAGCGGTTATTGCCCTCCTACGGCCTCCTCCACGTCCCCTGATGTACTGGCCTGTCTCCTGGTAGCGCCACCATGCTCTACGCTGACAGACACAGCTCGCATTGATGAGCCATCCTGGATGAGCTGCACTACCTGAGACACTTGTGTGGGTTGTAGACGCCGTCTCATGCTACCACTAGAGTGAAACACCGCCAGCATTCAAAAGTGCAGCCAAAACATCAGCCAGGAAGCATAGGAACTGAGAAGTGGGCTGTGGTCACAACCTGCAGAACCACTCCTTTATTGGGGGTGTCTTGCTAATTGCCTATAATTTCCACCTGTTGTCTATTCCATTTGTACAACAGCATGTGAAATTGATTGTCAATCAGTGTTGCTTCCTAAGTGGACAGTTTGATTTCACAGGAGTGTGATTGACTTGGAGTTACATTGTGTTGTTTAAGTGTTCCCTTTATTTTTTTGAGCAGTGTACTTGAGAGAGGCAGCAAAAGCATTCACTTTTTCATTTCAGTGCTCCTAGTAAGAGGTGTTTATGTTAATATATTATTGATTATTGTCATTTGTCAAATAAGGAAGCTATCAAACAATGAATTGATCTTCATTGGAATTATGGTAAATGTTTCAGCTTGTCAATAATGGATAAGTATGCTGATATTTGTCCCAGTTTCTATTTGGGAAACAGACATTCTGTGACACAAATGTCTGAAAATGCACGGTAGATATTCATGTGAGAGGGACGCAGACAAAGAGGGTAGTACAAGTCTTTTTCAGTTTTTGGGCCACAGTCAACTCAACAATACAACCGCAGCCTTTGTGATTGTGGTCTCTCAAGTCTTGTGTTGAGCAGAAACACAGCGGGGAGTCATGGCAGGTGCTACTCTTTGTCATTGTAGTTTGCAGATGAGATGCAAGTGCAAAACATAAATTTGCAGATACTTACTTCACTTAGACCTAATGATAACTATGTCTACTGCAATTAAAACCTAATGAGATTGGGGGTCGGAGAAATGATCGATTCTTAGAAGCATCGCGATGTGGACGTGGACGATTATTAATCGATTAGCAAATGTCAGATAATCGATTTTCTAAATGTTAATTGATAACATAATGTTAATGGCGCGAAAAAGACGGAACAAAAAAGGCGGAACTCGAGAGGGCGGAAGTGCAGTGCCCGGATAGTCTGTGCCCTGCACACAACAGAGACACAAGATGGCGGGGAGAGGGAAATACAACCTGCATCCTGTATTAAAATCAAGCATATGGAAGCACTTTGGCTTCTATGAAGTTTAAGGGAAAAATGAACTGGACAAGACCCACACTATATGCAAGTTGTGTCAAACTAAACTGAAATATTTTGGAAACACGACAAATATGAGAAACCATTTTACATGTTTCCACCTGGAGGAGGAAGAAAAACGCCCGGTTGGAGTTGCAGCTAACCAGAGGACCATCGAGCAGGTGCTGTCAAAGCTTCCACGAAACTCGGAAAAGGCGAAGCGAATTACGAACTCTATTGCAACTTTCATTGCCAAGGATTTGCGTCCATATTCAGTCGTTAAAAACCAGGGCTTTCGTGCTATGTTGCACACGTTGGAGCCGAGATAACATGACAACGTCCCATCTCGAAAATATTTTACTGAAACAGCGATCCCCACACTCTACAACTGAAGTCATGGAATCACTGAAGAAAGCGGGTAGGATAGCTTTAACATGTGATGCATGGACATCCATTGCCACAGAATCGTATGTCACCGTAACTGCGCATTTTATCACATAATCAACCAGAGCAGTTAATGAGAGCCACACTGGTGCAAATATGGCTGAACTGTTAAAAGAATGTAGCAGACACGCTAAACCTGGCCTCTCAGTGAGCACTCAAGTTGCCCACTGTGTCAAGGCTACTAGGGAGAGTGAGACGTATTACTACGTTTTTTTCACCGCATCACCACTGCAAAACACCAGCTTGAAGAGAAGCAGAAGCTACTTATTCTGCCGAGACACAAGCTGAAAACCTAATGGAACAGTGCGTACGAGATGGTTGACAGGTTTCTGGAGAACCAGCCTGCAGTCTGCGCTGCCTTACTGTCTCCTCAAGTAAGGAGAGGAGAGTCTGATATCTGCACTCTTAGTGAAGCAGACATCTCAAATGCAGAGGACATTATCAAGGCCCTAAAGCCAATGAAAGATGCAACTACTCATGTCAGAGGTGAGGCGCCCCACCATCTGTTTGCTCCTTTGCAAGCTCAACTCATCCAGGACACTAAGCACAGCACTGGAGAGTCATCAGTGGTCCAGGAGATAAAGCTAGGCCATTAGTGGAGACCTCAGCAAGAAATACATTAGCGAGCAGTATAGAAACACTCTCTTCACAGCCTCTGCTCTGGACCCGCGATTCAAGGCCATGCCTTTCCTTTCTGAGGAGGAGAGAGAGGATTGCTCATAAGAGTGATTGCTGAGGCTGTATCAGTGGAGGTAATTCTATTTTCATTTGCTTGATGCAAAATGTCCCTCTGGGCTTAAGACATTAACATTATCCAGTTGACTAAATAACAGTATTACATAATAACTCAAGGTTGTCGATGTTGTGTAGAACAAGTAAATATGTGTTTTCTTAATCAATTTGTTCAGATCTGTTTTGGATTAAAGATACTGACATTGTGATGTAAAATTTAAGGCTTTTGTGTTTACCTGTCTTTCTCATTGTGTTTGCCTACAGCAAGAGGTGAGAGTAGAAGAGGAAGAAAACCAAGAGCACAAAACATTGAGGGAATAAGACACCCTGAGCACTGAGGAGGAGCAACACCAAAGCACTGCTTCCAAAAGAAGGTAATCTTCTTCTCTGATAGAGAATGGTGAAGCGCTATGCAGGAGATTGCAGAATTGCAGAGGAGGCAAGGCGAGAGGCAACCCGAACTTGAGTCATGGGTTCCCTGCAGAGACACTGGTGGCATTGCCGTAATTCTGAACTCCCTGCCCTTTGACAGAGCAGAACCCCCAAAACGACCACACCCTGCAAAACTCTCTGGCCCTCCATAAGGTATATGGAAAAGCCAGCAGGAGGCGCTTACAAGCACTCAAAGATAGCCAATTGACTTTGAGCTGCGCTGCGTAGCGCTGACTTATGTGATGCATGCTGAACTTACATATTACAGTACGGTCTACACCTGCTTTATTTGAAAAGCGCTATGAGAACTGTTGATGTGAAAGCGCCATATAAATAAAATTTGAATTGGCATGGTGGTTAAAATTTGTTAAGTTACTTAGCAGGTCTCTCCCCTCCATTTGAGCAGTTATATTACCATGTTGTTGTTGTTGAAAAGAAGAATCCATAAAGAAAGTTAACTTGCAGTGTTTTAATCTTCCTCAATACTCACTGATATTCCTTTAATTTAGGTTATACTAATGCCATGCTTCAACACCGTTTTATATAGTTTCTTAGAAATTATATGATAAAGAAATGTTCACTGGTTCTGCAAAACGTCACCATGTCAGGTGACATGAAACCTTGCGGGAGCAAGGTGGCTTCAGACGCTGCAGCAACCGTAGTTGCGTCTCTCCGGCTGCACAAATTGGACCACGTTGCTTAATCTTGTGGCCTTTGTCTTGAAAATGCCACAAGATTAGTCATGGAGTAGCTCACAGTAAGCTCATGCAGGTAGAACGTGTCCGACTTTACGGCGGCAGCTCGCGTTTGGCTATCAAGTCGGGGAAAGTCAACCGCAGTCATCTCGAACACACCTTTAATGAGATGCGGTTAGCCCCTTAAATATTCCATTTATTGTTTATTTATGTATTTAACCCAATAGATACAATGCGGAGGGTAAATGCATCACTTGAAGTAGGGCTGAACAATTTGGGGGGACAAATCGAATTGCAATTTTTCTGGTAGATATTGCGATTATAATTCGATTTGCGTTTTTTTTTTTTTTTTATTGAAGTTTTGCTAAATTTCTACTGATACTAATCACTTCCCAGCAATCCATCAATCAGCCATCCGCGCAAGATATTAACTATATATAGCTATTAAAACACATTCGGAGAGAATATGAATTGCTTTTTTCACTTTCATTTCTGATCATTTTGGTGCTGGTGATTTTCCTTTGACGACTGCTAAAATCTCTTTGTGGGGCGCCAAAAATGTCTCTATGCAGGAAAAACCCTGGATTACCACGTTTAATAAATGAGCACAGCAAAGTGTCTGAAAAGGACTTAAAGAGATGGATGCATAATTCAGCAGAACAAATGTTGTAGGCTACCTGCCGATAGAGCCATGAGCCACCCAGTCACCCGCTGTCGGCGGGTTGGTGTCGTCGGCGGCATGAGAGGTAGGGGACTAGTAATAGTCGGGGAACTGGATGGGGGCCCCTGCAGCTGTACAGATGCAGGTGGGGTCACGACAGTGTAGTGGACCAACAGTGGGGATTTGTGCATTTTATATTAAATAAATTTGGGCTACTCCAAATTCCTCTTCTCTCCCTGGGAGAGAGAAAGGAGGGGGTAAAGATATCAACTTTTAACAGACGGCTGAAGAGACCTCTCGGTGCCTGAATTGTTAAAATGACAAAGAAACTAACTAGAGATTACAAACAGCCTATCAGAACTCTTCTTAAAGAAAGGGTCAGGAAACCCTAAACTGCCCCACACATGTAACCATGGCAACTGTCCTTGCTCTGTGTTTAATTACCTCTCATCAAAGGGATACTCCTGGTCACACCCAGGTGTGACAAAATCCAGGACACCAAGGACAGCCCTGAACTTTATGCAAACAAAGACTGCAGTCTCCAAAGACTCTTACTTGATTACGTTTGCCTCTATTTGAGTAGTTATGTTACCATGTTGTTGCTATCTGTTATTATTACTGAAAAGAATAAGTTACTTTTGCAGTGTTTTAATTTTCAGCAAGGTTAAGGACACTCCTTCATTTTATGTGTAACCAATGCTTGTTCACAATGCTTTCTGACAACACCTTTAGAACTAATGATAAAGAAAGGTCATACTATACGCTATTAATTGCCAGCTTGAATTTAAGGCTAAATAACTAAATTTCCCAGTTCCTAAGGAAAGATTGTTTTCAGATTAATCTACGCTGTCGTCATGTAACCTGAGCTCCCCCAAGTGGACAAAATAAGTATTACATGCCATCATGTAAACGAGAACGCACGGACTCTGCCAGTGTGAGGCCGTTTACCAGCAGCCCGCGGTAAACGGCCTAAACTCATAGCTTACTTTCCTTAGTTCTCCTCTGCCGTATGAGTCAAGTCCTCCCACAATTGAACCTCCATTCTCATTGTTTAGCCATTGTTTATTTCTCTGATGTATTTAACCACCTTTTTATATCACCTTAGTTAGTTAATAAATTCACTGTAACCAAGGAATAGTGTGTATTGCCTACTTCTAAGTCCTTGCCAAGAGAATTTACCCTTTAGATATGAGACTGACTGATTGATTTAAGATAATTGAGTGATTATTAACTAACTGATCACTGGTGAATAATTGTATAATTATTAAAAGCTACCTAGAGGTCTGGAGACTCTAGGTTAATAACAACTCCGGTGGTGCCCTTGCAAAACGAGAGCTTTTTATGGATTAATATTTTCTGAATATTAAAATTCATAATTGGGTATGAATTCTCACAAATGTATTAAAATTCATACGTAGTTTAGACATGCTACAACAGCGACTGCATGAGCCCCCCCCCACCGTCCCGTGGGAGAGGGCGCACCGCACACTCACAAGGGAAAATCACTCAGCCAAAACACTCAGTACTGAGTGAGTCAGCGAGAAACAGGAGACATCACGCAGGTAGAAACAGACGAAAGAGCACGGGGAAGACCAGGAATCACCTGCCGAGCTGCCGTCACCCTGAATCCTGAGACATGACAGAGCCACAGAGAGGGCAGCCAGATCGCTGAGCCTCTTGGCCGATGTCAGAGCCACAAGTAAGGCAACCTTGACCTAAAGAAACTTCAGGTCGGCCGTCTCTAAAGGCTCAAAAGGGGCTTGGGTTAGCGTGTGTAAGACCAGCGCTAAATCCCACTGTGGAACAACACCACTTTCAGGAAACGCTTCACCAGGGGGTGAGCGAACACTGTCCTGTCACCAAAACCCTCGTGACAGGATGAGATGGCGGCAGCGTAGGTTTTAATTGAGTGAATGCCAGACCCCTGTCCACGTGCAGCTGGAGGAACGAAAGCACCCCCGGCAGCGGACAGGCCACCGGTTCCAACCCCTGGTTAAAACACCAGCGTTGGAACGCCGACCACTTGGAGGAGTAAGAGGACTGAGTAGAGGCGTAATGTGTGGAGCGGCGATAGGATATCCTGTCCGCATGAAGCATATGACCGCTTTGAGGGCTCATATGACACAGCCTGCCTTCTGTGAACCAAGGAGGAACCCTGGTACGCGCAGAAGGACCGTGCAAGTGCTGCCGTGATTATGCACGAGCTCGCAGCCAGGCACTGCCGGGGGAACGTGCATAATGTGAACAGCATCACACACTGCCCGGCAGATTTCTTCTTCAGAAAAATATCTGTACAGGTTATGTATGTGTTCTGTCCACACGAAGGGAATGTCCGCTGTCGTGGGCTCATACACAGTTTCTGTGGGAAGGGGTGTGTAGCATGTTTACGTATGATTTTTAATACAAATTATGAATATTAATATTTCAGAAATATTAACTCATAAATCCTCGTTTTTCCAGGCATCACTGGAAATTCAGTTCGCCCAGGGTCTCCGGACTCCCTAGGTAAACCTTGCAGGGATAGGCTGCTAACTTTGGCTCGGGTTGTCGGTTTGATTGTCCTTCGTTACTGCTCGCGTAATTAACCACGTGGCTGGCCTCCCGACTCCGTTGTCGAGGGGAGGAGTGAGTTAACTCGACGAAATAAAGCTTAAAAAGAACTTTGTCGTTCTTGAATTAAAATTGCGTGACTTAACAGTCTGGTAACTTCAACAAAAAGAAAATAAGATGACTTTCCAAAAAAAAGAAAAAGATAAATTCAACGAAGAGAGAAGGGTTTTAATATAACAAAAGGCGAGCACACTTAGAAACGGAGTGGCTGATTGACTGAGTCCAAAAACAAAGACTGTCCAACAGAAATCCAAAAGGGTAAAAACCAGAATCCAAAAATGAGCAGGGTAACAGGGAGACACGGCAAGTAAGGCTGAAGACATGAGAACAAACTGCAACACTGGGTGACAATAAACAATGACCCGACAAAGACAAGACAGAAACACCAGGTATATATACACAGGGACTAACGAGCAGGCCGGGAGCAATACAGGTGAAAGACATGAGGCTAACGAGGCACAGGCAGGGAGAGAGAGCAGAGGGGAGAACAGAGAGACAGTCAGGCAGAGGGATACTGGAGGGAATAGACATGACACAGGTTACTGAACATGTAACAGATCAGAGGAATAAATATAAATGAATCAAGACACAAGCAGACACATCCCCACTGAACACCGACCGAAGCGAAGTAAAACACTGAACTGGAAACTAAGGCATCAAGAAGACAGACATGAGTGACAGACAGAGACGGACATGAGTGAACCCCAAAACACAACAGACTATATAACTGATACTGGACACAGGACAGAACCCAAAACACTAAGACATAAACCGAGACACAGAACAAGGAGCTAAGACAAGGAATACAGAGCAGACTAAACTAAAATAATGCAGACGAGGAACAAGAAATAAATACTAAAACATAACCGAGGCACAGGACTGGGAACAAAGACAAAGAAAACACAGGACCAAGAGCTAAGATAAAAGACGAGACATAAACTACTAAGGACAAGGAACGAGAGAAACAGGCAAATAGACATATGAAACAATGGCAAAAACTCAAACTCACAGGGAAAAAACTACAACTCATAACATCCTGTGGTTCGAATCAAGGACAATTATCCTCCTCCCACTGCCTCTCCACAGGGGTGCCCCAAGGCTCAGTGCCTGGGCCCCTTCTCTTCTCAATTTACACCACCTCACTGGGGCCGATCATTTGCTCGCACGGCATCGACTATTGCAATGCCCTCCTAGCAGGTCTCCCAGCTTGTGCGGTGAAACCCTTAAGAACGCAGCAGCACGTCTGGTTTTTGATCAGCCCAAAAGGACTCATGTCACTCCATTACTCAGTGACCTCCACTGGCTCCCCGTGGCCTCCAGAATCAAATTCAAGTCACTAATGCTTGCATACAGAGTGACTACTGGGTCTGCACCCATCTACCTAAACTCCATAATACAAACCTACCTTCTCGGCCGCTACGCTCCTCCAACGAACGCCGCCTGGCTCTGCCATCCCCTCACACAAAGCAATCCCAGTCCCGGCTATTCTCATCTGTGACACCACGATGGTGGAACGAGCTACCACACGCCATCAGAGCAGGGGCGTCCCTCTCTAACTTCAAGAAGCTCTTGAAAACTCATCTCTTCCGAGAACACTTTCTCTTATAACACCTCAAACTCCTAACCTCTGACATGCACTTCCTGTGCTCTTCTTCTTCTATCCCCTACAATGATCTTGTATTGATTGCACTTTTTGTTAACTCTTACTTCCTTCCCTAGGTATTTACCCCATTGGTATGATATGTACTGTGAGCTCTTACTAGTATTTATTGCTGCTCTTATTAGTATGTATTGTCAGTTGTAGATCTGTAGTTGATGCTCTGTTGATGCTTTTATGTTGTTCCTCAAATGTAAGTCGCTCTGGATAAAAGCGTCTGCCAAATGAGTAAATGTAATGTAATGTGTCCCCAGGGGGGCTTGGCTTCTGGTCTCCTCCAAGACTTTGGTGAATTAACTTTTAATATGGTATAAGACTATATGCGCGTATTTTAATCAAATATTTTCCCACAATCAAACCTTTAATGTCAAACAGTTATACCGTTCTTAGTTTTAAGCATTTGATAAAAAGGAAAGGAAAGTTACTTAATCGCTGGAATATTAGAATGGTTAACAGTTAAACACTTGAGCTGGGGAAATTAGTTATTTAACATTAAATTCGAGCTGGAAAATTAATCAAGTAGCATAGGATAACATTTCTTTATCATATAATTTCTAAGAAACTATATAAAACGGTGTTGAAGCATGGCATTAGTATAACCTAAATTAAAGGAATATCAGTGAGTTTTGAGGAAGATTAAAACACTGCAAATTAACTTTCTTTATGGATTCTTCTTTTCAACAACAACAACATGGTAATATAACTGCTCAAATGGAGTGGAGAGACCTGCTAAGTAACTTAACAAAGATTATTTAATTAAACAAGGTAATAGGCAAGTTATAAGGAGACAGTATTCATTTGTCCACACAAAGGAATTCGGGGAAGGGTCCTTCTCTGGTCCTCACAGCCTGGTTCAGGTTGAGGTTAGTCTCTGTGTAATGTTACACAACAGTCAGGCATAGAGTCTATTATCTCGACTTCACCAGAGGTGGTAAGTTTTACTACTTTATCTAACTGCCCATAACAGCACTTAGGGGAAAGCAAACCTTTCACTCCCTCCTTTGGGGTACTTCAGATGTTTGTTGAGGGTTGATATTTCAACCCCCCTCCTCTTTTTCTCAGGGAGAGAAAAAGAATTTGGGATCTCCAAATTTATTTGATATAAAATATCAAATCCACACGGGCTGTTCACTACAGATGTGTGAAGGTACCTCTGATCGTGAACAGAGTGTACTGCTTGTTGCTTTGAGTTTCAAGCTGCAGATTAGCCACCTGGCTAACGGCAGCTGGCTCACACAGTGTGGGAAATGTGTGCTTGGTGTGGTTGGGTCGACTGAGACGGGCTTTTGTTCAACAATTTCCACAAAAGGAGCAACAAGATTTCACACACAGCTTTTTTTTACCCTTAGCTTACCAGTGGTCCGCTCTGACAGACGAGGGTCGGCCAGCAGCAATGAAACGCGTTGCTAGATGTCATTTGTCGCCGTTAATGTGGTGCAACGTGGACACATGGGGTCTCCCTGGTCAGCTGATCCAGGGGCAGACCGCATGTCAGCTACACGTTAGCTTACCTTTAGCTACATGTTAGCCTGACGGTAGCATCATTGTAACCTAACAATCGCTTGCCTCGCTGCGGCAACATCGCAACGTCGAGGCCGGCATCACCAGAGGTTGGAATGGGGGAAGCATAGAGTCGCTGGGGGACTCCTGCTCATCCGATAGCAACAGGTGTGTGAGCGCTAGGCTGGCATGCTACGGTCCGAGGCGCACCCAGCATGGGAGATTGAGGTCCCCCGGCAGGATGAAGCCGCACACCCATACTGATGTAGCGGCGTCCCGCCCCGTTTGGGCCAACTTGCTTGAAGATATTGCTCTTCATTTCCGACAGGAAATCTTCTGCTCTTTAGACAGCTCAGTGCTGAAGAAAAATGGGAGCCGAAGGCCAGGTCTCACCGTTTTCTATATATAAACAAGGTGCAGACGTAGGAGAGGCCCATGCGGTGGGTGGACGTAGACAACTTTTCTCAGTGCCGCGCAGGCGCGCAGAGGAGTAAGCCCAATATCGATAGCCTTAGAGGGCGAAGCCTATACGAAATAGAACAGCTGGTAGCACTTTATAATAAATACACACTATGAAGCATTAGTTCAGTACCATAAAACTTTGATTGATAGCCCGGGCTTTATTTGCTTAAATCACTGAATTGACCTTGCCTTTATTTGGGACAGGCGTCCATATGGTACATGCCTTTTATTCCTCTTGCACTGAAATAGGCTACTATGAAAAAGTTATTTCAAACAGAATATTACTTGTATAAAAATTATCCATTAATATCAAATACATGTCATTCATTTGATCTAGCTCCGACAGATGGCTTATGCGCTTTTATTTTGAAGGCAGCAACATAAGGAAAACAACTACAGGGTGCAGGATGAGAGAAGTTAGCAGACAGACAGCAATGGACTTGACAGTATTCACAACTTGGATTCATTTTTATGAGAAGCTTTTTTGATTCTTTTGATCGGGGGACCCTTAGAGACTAAGGGAATATAAATAATCAAGGAAGGGACACATTCAGGCTTACCTGACCTAACGAGCGCTTCAAAGGTAATGTGAGTCGGCACTTTTTTCCCTTTTCATCTCTTGTACCATGCCAGGTAAGGTTACACCGGTAAATCTATAAGAATTAGACTTTGGGGCTCGTTGTTTCCGTTAAATGAACTGAATGATTGAGTTGTGGAGAATCAAACCCTAACGATGTGTAGCATGTCCATACTGACTGACATAAATTTTAACATTAATATTTGTATTAATGATCTAAGCAGCTAAAGCGGGTGACACAGCGAGGTTTAGGAGGTTTTATACATCCAAAGAACTTCTATAAAAACCAGACCAGGCGTTTAATGGGGACTTGCGTTTTTTCCCAGAAGCCAAGGGAAGCCAGGCTTCCCCTGTTTTTATCAGACTCTATTTATCATTTCAGTAAAAACACAATGTTTATACTCACGATAAATATTATAAGCTGTTGTGGTATTCTCTTCCCCATTTCTCACTATCTTACAATAAGTGAAACAGCGCCCCTCTAAATGCTACACGTTGGATGTGTGGTGAAACAATATATTGCACCACCGTAGACTGGCCTTCAGTCTGACTACGCGAGGAGGCTGGGCAGAGTTGGCATCCCTTTGTGACAAAAAAATTAAATCATTAACCAATCAGATGAGGCCACTGTCATGCTTTGATTAACTTTGATTAGTCAGGATGATGCCAAGGGAAGCCAGCCGCTGTCTGATCTCCTCCTATCAAAGACTTGCATTAGGATCCTTTTGTTACATCAAGCCTTTATATTATGTTATATAATGAGATGTTATCTAGTGTTACATTGCCTTTCTACTAATGAGTGTTTCCTCATCAAACGCATCAAATCAATTAAGTTCTGCCTGTTGACATTTTGTTGATTTTGTAAAAGCAATTAAAGAGCCATGTGGATTAAACGAGTTAGCAAACACTACCTGGTGGAAAAGTAAAAGTTAGGACAGCTCAACAGTTATCCTAAAGTTAGGAGAGTTTATTCAAGATTTTACGAAGTTAGGATGCTTCTGTAATACACTTTTCTTATCTAAAGTTAGGAAAGGAATATTGACTTGGAAATGTTAATCTGTAATGGTCTTTTTCCTAAATCAGTTGCTAATCCTTATTACCATGGTTACCAAGCAGTTAGTATAGGATCTGCCGCTTAGGAAGTTTCTGTAATAATAATAATAAAGGTACCGTATCTCTGAGACGGATTATCTATCACTACCAGCTCATCAATTATGTGCTTAATGTTTGTATTTGATAAAAAGTATTATTACAATGAAAAAACATATATATGTGCCTATGGTTCATATGATCATGACCACTTAAGAGAAAGTTTAAGGAAATTATTTATTATAAGTATTTTCCCTCTAAAGTAAGGACTGTCTAGGCCATACAAAGCATTACAAATGAGATTGAAAAAAGTCTCAGTTAGGCTTCTGAAGTCTCAGCTTTTTTACGGCCTGAGTTAACACCCCTTTTGTGTCGTTTTTGGACGTCTTGGCAGTGAAGTTAGCAACAATAAATACGCAACGTCTGGTTACGCAAACAAATAAAAAAACTCAATATTGACATTGAATTTAACACAGGAAACAGGAAAAAGTACGGTTTCTGGTCAAGCCGTCCATCTCAACCAGAGATTATTAATGAAAATAAAATGTCTTACTAATGTGTATTAACAAGAACAACACTTAGTACATTTTTAATTAATCATTTATTATTATTAATACTGAACAACTACTTTGTTGTGTGTAGATAATAAAGAATAAAACATTTATACCTGTATTTATGAATGACTTACTAATGTGTATCAATGCATGAACAATACTTTATAAATGGTGAATTCCATATTTACTGATGCTTAACTAATGCTTCATAGTGTGTAGTTATTATAAAGTGCTATCAATCCGCTGTATCTAGCTAGTTTTCTCCCTTTTGTGAGTGAAATTATTTAAACGTGTTTGTTGAAAACACCATCTCCAGATAATTTTTTGTTTCCAGCCTGTCTCATTTAAAAAAAAGAACTCTATAAAAGTGGTCTTAAATATACACTTTGTTACATGCAACAGCATCTTAAATCAGTGAAGCTATAAAGCTAAGAGCTTCCAGGCAAAAAGTCAGCATCCTGACAGGTTGATGATCCATGAAAATAAAGAAACAGCATTGTTCTTGTATTACAGTGTAGAGCTAGTTATAGCCCTATTATAAATATTACAATATAATATACATTCTTATTAAATGATAAAGTTATTTTTGTAATATTACAACTTTTTTCGCGACATGTCAGAGACCACAGATATGTGGGATAGATTTTGAATGTGCAAATGTTTTGACCATGAGCAAAAATCTTCTGAAACACAGGAACTATTAAAGTCCAGGAGTTTATAACTTAATTAAAATTAAATCATTTGTCATTGAGATGAAAAGGTGCCACAATCACATTTAAAGAGGTTACTTCCACAAACAAAAGACTCAAAGGAGCGAAGACTAAATCATGCTTGAATATGTGTTGACTCAGCAGGCATAATAATACATGAGAAAACATAACTGAAAGCAACACAAAATGCCTGAGAGCCTTACTGCATTATATTCTGTTTGAATTGTCACCTGCCACCTGATTGTTTTTCCCTTTATGTAAATAAACCTCCCATTTCCACCATAAACTGGTGCCTGACTAAGCAAGCTAGCTCCACCTTCTCATTCAAATATAGAATATAGAAATAGAGCGCACGTCCCATGTACAAGGGTAAATCCTTACTGCAGCAGTAAAATCCGACCTGTGGCCCTTTGCTTCGTGTCGCTCCCCATCTCTCTCTCTCCCTCGTTTCCCCCCTCAATTCATTATCCTATCAATAAAGGTGAAAAATGTCCCAAAAAAATCTTTGGATAAGTATGGGCACTTCTGGTTCCAAAAAAACCAACTGTAAAACTTCAAATGGGAGTGAATAAGGGTCTGTCCAGTAAATGAAATGCAGAGCTCATTACTCACTGTCACACAGCGAGTGACAGGTACATCAGCCGTGAAAATGCACACAACGATACAGCTGATGTTTCATTTCATATGCCCCCCAACCCTCCCCTGCTGTGATTATGGTTTTTGTCTGAACAGCTTGCACGGATGCAGCAAAAGATCCCATGTGCAAGCAAACATTCACAATAGCCTCTCTTTATAGCTCTCTTCCATCAGAAAGTTGCATACACGTACTGAGCCCAACATGGCACCCTATCTACCTGTCACACTGGCGTGTACTCCTCTTTGAGAGCAACTCCCATTCAAGGTTTCTTTTAATTGGTTGCAGCTTTCCCCCGAGTGGGAGCTGTGTCTCAAGGCATACACAGTAATGGTTTACCATGGGAGCTGTGCATTAAACATACAGTTCAGTAGAGCCACAAAGGAACACTTCAGCACATACAGTACATGAGCTGCATTGCTGGCCCTTATGGATGCCAGTTGTGGAGGAAACCTCAAGCAATCACACCATATCAGCAGTCTGGGGGCCACAATAATGAATCTACAGTATGTTGGTTGTTTATAACATTCTTTGAATTGTGTCAGAATGAATTGATGAGGCTGATTTTATGTTTTCCTCCAGGGATCAAAGTCAGTTTTAATAATAGTTTTTGTAGAGCTTACAGTAATGGGTTTGAAAATGACGTGCTCTGTTTTCCACACTCTGTTCTATGCAGAAAATAAACCTATAGCCTATCTAAGAAAGTCAATACGAAAGAGAAAATGACAGCACTGTGACCTTTGGTCAGTGGGCTCGGCTCTGACAAAGAATGTAATTGGAGAAAGGGATTGTGCTTAGCCAATTATCTGATGGTGGATCGAATGTAAAAGTATATGCGGTTGGAAACTTGAAAGAGGCTTATAATACACAAAATTCACAAAAAAAACACGTTCATGTGCAAAGTTAATGTTGTTCAATACAGGATATTAAAGATGCACACTAAAGTAAAAAGTAATTTTAATAAAACTGTGTGGATCTAGTCATTTGAGCTACAAGTTATTGCTTATCATTGCTTTTATTATTTCACTTAAGTTTGCTAAGACTCTTGGAATGATCCTTCTTGTAGACAAACCTAGAGAGATCATTACTCAGAGAGACCTGAGCCAGTGTCAGGTTTACAATGCAAATGTGGCAGGTTGAGGGTTTTTCTCCCTTCCGCCACTATATGGCGCTGCACTGGTGCCCTGAGAACCGGATGCCACTGTCATGGGCTATAAGTATAGGTGATGATGCACCTGTGTCGGTCTCTTTCTCACCTTGGTTGGGCGTCTCGACAGTTGGCGATGGTGGTCCGGCGTTGTTGTGCGCTGTTTGCGAGCTCTCATGGCCTTTAGCTGAACAGTTTAGCTGGTGGTAACGGCCCTAAATCTGTGGAGTCGCCTGGTCGGCGTTGTGTATGTGCACGCGACATTGCTCCTGGTCCGTGTAGTAAGTGTGCTGTCTGCTTACATGAAGATTTAACTGTCTGCTGCGTGCACTCAGCGCATCGCGGTTAAACACACTGCTTCCTTGATTGTTTTAGAGCAAACCATTTGCCGGGCTGGCTGTCTCGCTCTTGCCTGTGGGCTGACTATGTGTGCGCTGTGGAACCGTGTGGGTATGTATGCACTTCTCCCGCACTGTAGGCCATTTAATTGAATATATACCATGCTAAACATTAATGGTGCTAAATCTCTCCCTCCCTCAAGTGATCCGCTGCACTGCTGCCTTGGCGGAGGTTTGAACGGTGGCTTGGTCCGTCTGCCTCGTGTCTTGGCTTTGGATTTCTCTATCTCCCCCTGTGGGATTGCTCCCTGCCTGGTTGGCCCAGTTCCGGCTCTGTCTTGGCTCTAAGCGGGCTTGCCGGTTTTAGTATTTCTTTGCTGTTTGGGTCTAATTATATCATATATAAACAGTTGGCATTTTGTTGTGGGTTTGTGTGTTATATTCAATCTTCCGTTTCCATTTTGTTGGGTTTGAATTATTTGATTTGCATGTTTTGATTCATTTTTGGTGTGTTTTGATTTATCTGTTTTGCCACTGGGTATAAAAAATAGTATATTGTATTTTAAATTATTAGACCCATATTTCTATTTATTCAGTAATGGCATGCCTTTTAATTAAATTTTATACAAAGTATTTGTTAATTTAGTTAAATTAATTTAGGTCTGTTTGTCTTTAATTAGTATTTGTTAATCAATACAATAATTTGTTTAAATGTGAAACACCCTCTCTGCCCTGGTCGTATTTCAGGTGAACCCGTGTGACCTATTTCTTAATAATATTTCCTGGGGTGAAATTCCCCAGGTGGCGTTGTTTAGAATTTAGATTAATACAGAATCACACCCTCGTCTTGCTACACTAAGCTAGCAGTTTCTTTATCACAGTCAGGCCTACTAGCCAAATTAGTTTCTGATTCAGACTTAAAGTTGTGGTCATTGTCATGGTTTAACTGGACAACACTGTTGGGACCACAGGGATATTCATTCATTTGTGACCTAAACTGAACTTTTGTCATGAGTCTGAGCCATTGAACCAAGGGCGTAGTGGAGTTTAGTTGAGACGATTGGGATATGTCACTACAGTTCGTACCACTATCCAACACTTACTGCATTGTCCCTAGCACTAATTTTGATCCAGAAATTAAAATATATCCTAATTTAATTCCCTGCATGCTGCTAAGAGTAATCTCTGGCAGCAGCTCTTCTGGCAGCAGCACAGCGGCTTTCCCTCTCCTCTCGCACCATGTGCCCACAGGCAGGAGTGAGAGAGTTACTAAGTTGACGGGGACGGTGTCTCTGATGCTCTAAAACTTTGCAACAACACAGTCGGTGGTACATGCCGTGCAGCGGCTTGTCTCTTCATGAAGGTTCTTCGTCTTCCTTGTCCTCACCCTCGTGTTTCTGCTGCCTGAGGTATTCACTAAGCACTTCATCTTTAGGGGCCATCTTCCTAATGTATTCCTGGATCTTAGTCGTTTCATCCTGGACAATGGTCTTGACACTCACTAGCCCTCGGCCTCCCTCGCTACGCTTAGTGTACAGTCTCAGGGTGCTGGATTTGGGGTGAAACCCTCCATACATTGTGAGGAGTTTTCTTGTCTTGATGTTAGTGGCCTCTACAGTCCTCTCCAAAAGTAACGGTAAGGCAAACTCCTTTGTTTTTGTTGTTCACTGAAGACATTTGGGGGACAAAGAGTTCAGAATTTCAGCTCTCATTTCGTGGTATTCACATCATAGATGTGTTAAACAACTCAGGACATACCACCCTTTGTTTGAACCCACTCATTTTTCAAGTGATCAAAACTATTGGAACATGTGACTGACAGATGTTTCTTGTTGCCCAGGTGTTTTAGGTTGATTGTCCAAACATTAAATAGCTCTGCATGACTAGTCTAAGTTTTCATCCTTCAAACCTATAAAGACTGCATTTCCTGTTAAAGAGGATACACCAACAGGAAGACCAGAGAGCTGTCTATGGGAGAAAAGCAAGCTGAGAAAAGAAGGAAAATCGACCAGAGCCATTGGACAAACATTGGACATAGCAAGCACAACAATTTGGAATGTCCTGAAAAAGAAGAGAAACTACTGGTGTACTGACGTCCAACAGGTCGGCCAAGGAAAACAACAGTAGTTGATGACAGAAATATCGTAAAGAAAACCCCCCAAACATCAGTAAGTGACATCACCAACGACCTCCACAGTGCAGGGGTAAAGGTATCACAATCCACTGTTGGAAGACTACTCAGAGCAGAAATATAGAGGCCACACCACAAGATGCAAACCACTCATCAGCAGTAAGAATTGGAAGGCCAGATTGAAATTTGAAAAAGTACAGAGATGAGCCGCAAAAGTTCTGTAACACAATCTTATGGACTGATGAGACCGAGATTAATTTCTAGCAAAGTGATGGAAAGGCCAAAGTGTGGAGAAAGAAAGGAACTGCTTATGATCCGAAGCATACAAGCTTATCTGTGAAGCATGGTGGAGGTAATGTCATGGCTTGGGCGTGCATGGCTGCATCTGGAACAGGCTCATTAATATTTATTGATGATGTAACTGATGATGGTCGCAGCAGAATGAATTCAGAAGTGGACAGAAACTTTTTGTCTGCCAATTTACAGAGAAATGCATTTAAACTAATCGGGAGGAAGTTTATCATGCAACAGGGCAATGACCCAAAGCACAGTGCCAACAAAACAAAGGACTTCGTCAGGGGAAAAAGTCAATCACCTGACCTTAACCCAATAGAGCATGCATTTCACCTCCTTAAGAGGAGACTGAAGGGAGAAACACCCTGAAACAAACAAGAACTGAAAGAAGCTGCTGTAAAAGCCTGCAGTAGCATCACAAATGAAGAATGGAACACTTTGGTGATGTCGATGGGTCGCAGGCTTGAGGCAGTTACTGCAATCAAGGGTTAAGACACAAAATATAAAATGTTATTTACTTTAAGATTATTTGTTCCATTACTTTTGCTCACCTAAGAATGCTGTGGTCTAATACAAACGGCGATATGTCCTAAGTTGTTTAACACATCTAGATGTGAATACCAGGAAATAAAAGCTGAAATTCTGAACTCTCATACTCATCTTTTGATCTTAAATTCAAATGTCTTCAGTGAACAACAAAAACAAAGGAATTTGCTTTTGGAGGGGACTTTTTCTCCTCCTTTGGCCAGTTTCAGATACCAGCGGGGTATCTGATGACTTTGCAGGGCAGGGCGCAGGTGTTGATGGCTCGGATCTTTTTCTTCCCATTCAGCTGGCTGACTGGCGATAATAACGCGTTAAGGTGCCCAGCCCTAATTTATTAAATAATTGTGATATATTATTTAATATATATGTATATATTAATGCCATTTAAACCCCAATCCCCAACAACAGTGAGTCAATTTTTATCATTACTTACAGAAGGATTAAGCAATGTCCAAAAATCCTTTGCTAACACACCAATATTTGCGTACAACTAGAAGTGTAGATGCGATGCGCACAAAACATATGAAAGTGCATCATTTCTCATCATTCTGTTCTATTAACTGGGAGCATGGCCCTGAATATGCCATGCTTTGCAGAATGCACTCCAAGCCTCCCTCTTATATTCTCATTTCTCATGTATCATGTGAGACAAATAAGTAAATAAATATTACCAAGGCCGCTCTTCAAAGGTTTAATTATCCACAAAGTTTAATGGGGGGGAGGGGGTCCAAGAGGTGACAACCTCTGTGCCTTGAACCTTGCTACACACACGCATACAAGCGCATCTGGAAAGCGCAAAGCCATTCATCATGGTGTCAGTGGGAAAGCTGCAGGGAGAACTCCTTGGTACAAAGCTCTTGAATTAGAATTCTATTTCACATTTGTTTACTTAGCTCTTGCTTGTCTGTGAGGTCTGGCACTCTAGGTTAAGTGTGTGTGTGTGTGTGAGAGAGGGACAGATGAAGAGGCCCCTTCATGCTGTGGGTGGCAGCGCAACATGATTAGGATACAGTTTTAACAACTTGATGTGTGAATGCACTGCTTCCACGATACTTCACTGCTTCACTGTCTTCTGCAGAGGGCTTGACACAACAGGGATCATTAACGGTATACATTTCAGGGAGGCTTAGACCTCAAGAATGACTCGATTTTAAATGACATCTCATATGATTGAATATATTGAATCATCTGCTATCCAACCATTAGCCAAGGAAATGTGCTCCAGGTGTAACGAACAATTAAAGCTGTAAAAATATAAATTTTATGAACTGAGCATACATGATCCAGATTGTACCCACAGAGGCTTGTGTTACAATGAAATCATTTATTTTTTAGGAACTTGCATACAAAGTTTATTTTCCACAGAGGAAAACCAGAGGAATAATCAGCTGCTCTACTGCATCAGTTTTGTCATTTTTATTACTCTACTCCCTGCTTATAGCCCAACAGCACAGATAGTCTCAAATTGAAATTTGTCCTTACTATAGGATAACAAAACATTTTAATTTTTCCCGCTCAGATATGAAGAGCTGATTCCCTCTAAAAGTACATCACTCCGTGTATTTTATCCTCTATATGGAAGCATTGTTTTCATTTAAGGAGGGAGGGCGTGTTTAATATTGGTATTATTGAAGTTATTAAATAATTATTATTATTATTATTATTTATTGTTTTGCACAGAGCAACACTGAGGAAAATGTTATAATATTTTTCTCAGGTAAAGAGCTTTACATTTACCAGATCATAGTATTGTTTCTGTACATGACAGTGTTCGTTGACACACAAATAGAAGAAGGAATAGAAAGTCACCTCTAGAAGACTAATAAAACAATATGCCAAATAGATTAGGTGGGTATTGAATTTTTGTTTAATAATGGTTGTCACATTGTTTACCCCTCATGTGATGGAGGTCCTCGACTACAGTCTTTATAGGCTACTTTCTTTGCCATTGAAAAGGTCAAAGTTAAGGTCACTCTTTTAGGGCATTTTACCTTAAAGATGACTTGTTGTCATTAATCTGGGTGTCCACAGAGTAATTATCATGTGATAGTCAAATGTTATTTCAGAGGTTGTAAAGAATCCTAGGTTGTTGTTGTTGGTGTTGGACCTTGGGAACGTGTGTGTGTGTGTGTGTGTGTGTGTACCTGCCTGAAAAAGTACACGTGTCCTATATTTCAGTGATTCTCAACCAGGGATACCTGTACCCCTGGGGATACTCCTGCAGTTGCCAGGGGGTACTGTCAAAGATTGTGAAGTAGCCGTTGCCTTACTTGTGCATGTGCAACACATGCACATTTATGTATAGCCCCTTTTACACTGGACAAAAAACGCACTAAGACCTGCTAACATCTAGCTTTTGTCTTCTGTGTGAAAGCGTAGAATCAGCTTTGATCGGCAGTGAAGTAAACATGACACCCGGTACGCACCTGAAAACTGAAAAGGCAAACTCATCTACTGTACGCGTTCATTTTGGTGTACAGTGGGTATATGTGGGTGTATGAAGAGTTGTGGGACAGATTCTGAATTCACTGCTCCTGCTGCTGAACTAAAGCAACGTCTGTGTCTCCTCCAACAGTGCATCTGTCTTTGCTGTGATGGAGAGACAACAGATATTGGAATTATAATGGGAATTAAACATATACCTTTTGGTTTAGAACCACTGACATAAAGCACACATGGTTTTTCAAGGCATATTGTAAACGTAGAGAAGATCTGAGTGCATCATGGACTATTACATTCACACCTATAGAATCATATTTTGCTCAAGGGCACTTCATTAGTTGTGGTGGGCATTATAGCTGTATAATCCGTCTCTTCCTGGTTGTGCTGAGGACAGAACCAGCAATATTTTTACTTCTTGGCCAGACCGTGCAGCCTCTGTCTTTTGCGATGGAAGAGTTTAGTCGGTGCAAAATCATTACTGAACAGATTTTTGTCAAAGGTGACTGTGTGCTTCTGTTCCCCTTTGATGGGAAAGGTGAACTGTCTGCACTGATTTTGAACTGCGCAATGGAAAATGAGTAAGCTATCTCTTTCAAATTGTTGATCTTTCATGGGTGAAATGGAAGTCTTTCATGTTGGGAGGACGCAAAAGGCCAAAGAGGGAGAAGAAACCTGCAACACCAAAAATTCAGTCACGCTTATTTAATTATTTTCTATTGCAGTTTTTTTTTTTTCAAACTTGAAAGTCAGCAAGCGGCAAAAATCACATTTGCATTTGAAACGATATCAGTAACAAAGATTAACATTCAAAGGTGAAAAAGTTGGTTTGGGTGATTGCACATCAAATATGCATATAAGCATTGGTTATTAGCATGCATATACATGCACATGGACACACACAGTCTTGCATCATTGCTGAGGTGTCACATTCTCTCTTCCTGATCTCCCAGAAAGGGTCTGTAGGTCCTGTAGCCACCCCTCATAGACCCTTATTAAAAAATAGGATTTAAAATGGAGGAAGCTATTGAAGCTTATTAGCTCTACTATCCACAGACAGTTAATAGAGTTGATGGTTCAAATGTGTTTTTGAATAACTGGGTGAATATTGTCCCATTAGCAACTGAGCCAAGCTAAGAAGCAGGTCAGAATCTGCTTGTTAGCAAGCTCGTTAGCTTGGAGAGCTTTTCCCCCTCTTCAGTAACTCTATATTGAGGGATAGGATGTGCACTCAGAAGAACAAAATGCTGGGGGGAGTAAACGGCCCAGTACAGAGAAAATAAAGAGAAGCTTGGTAAGCTATTGCGACTTTCTAGCCTGCTGTGAGTAGTCACTTTGTCACCATGCTTCTACAACGAGATAATTTTATCACATGGCACAGTCTTTTATATCTTGCAAATTAACACATACGTGTGTCAACAATGTAAAGACACTTAGAAAGCTTTTTCAATCGAATTGCATGAATGACTCATGGGAGTGAAAGGCAGCAAGACCTTCTCTTCCTTTTTAATTTAGTCTCTGCTAACAGTCATTCATCTCAGGAAGTCTTCGAAATTGTCTGATTAATCTTCATGTTGTCAAACCCTTTTTTATTGAAAGCGTCTTTAGTACTTTTGTGTTTCTGCTGCCTACGTCATCTCGGCTACTATTAATCTGGTATCTGTTCTCCTTTATCAGTTCTTCATTTACATCATAGGCCTTTAAAATCCAACCTGACGGTTGAACCACATGACAGATCAAGGCACACGTGACATTACATCTGAGACTGTCCTGCTGACTTAAGATGGTTTACTGACATCAGACCCTTAAATACAGAAATAAAAAATGGAGATAAATAAGATTATGCTGAAAAGACAAGATTTATTTGGACTGGAGAAGAGCGGTATTTCCTTAAGAGCTGGGAGCAGGATACTGCCAACCCTTAATATTCTCTCTGCTGCAGCTGCACATACAGTATGTGTAGACAACACATACATGGAGAAATACAAAACCAGCTCCTAAGGGAATCTTCTTCTGAAGGGAAAGTAATTTATTAAATTGCACATGTAATTATTATGGTTAAGATAATACCTGTGTGTACAGTATACGTATAACATCCTGATATTTCAGACACAAATCATTTTAAATATTCAGATCTTTGAAAATCATCTTAAAGACCAAGTAAAGGCATTTGAGTAGTTCAACTGAGGATGTAATATCTTCAGATGGCTGGTTAAAAGAAAGAAAAGAAAAGGCATGTTATGCACATGTCAGTAAATTGTTGTTCAGTCAAATGACATCCATCCTGAGTGAAATGTATTGAATGTATTTGCCCCCTCATAAAACACTTGCAAAGTGTTTTTTTAAACTGGGTTTTTTTTGCTGACCTTCGTTGGTTAAACTTCTCACCTTGCTGCAGTGATGTAGAAGTGTACTTTAGGTTGTCAGTGCACCTGGACATCACTGTTTGGGTGGTTAAGGGGCAAAAGGCTTGAAGCTTTCAACATTTTACAAATGAAGGATGTTATAGTAAATATTTTGCCAACATGTTAATTTCCAGAATGTGAACAGTTTGCACATGTGTTCATTATAAAGTTTTCCTTATGTTGATTAAAAAAACACTATCTTGGCAGCATTACATTTACTGAAAAAGATATTTGCTAATTCATTTTAGTTGTAAATGAACTTTTTAATGAGGAAAGCTGTTTATGATGGATATGTTGATGATGGATGGAGGAGTTAATACTGAGATTTAGAAAGAAGCAAATCAGAATAATTTTAGAGGGAGAGGAAAGTAAATAAAGGAGTTTGTGAGGAAAAGGTCTTATTTGTTTTATAAAAAAAAAACACTGACAAAATTATTCTAATCCAATATCATATAAAGGGGACTGAGTGACTTGTTTGAGTAAAAATTGGAGAAAAAGTGTAAGCGTCCTAGCAGGAAAAGTTGCAGAGAAAGTGCATTCACATCCAATATTTCTAACTTTACCTATAGATACAGTACATTCTGTAGAGCACAGTGTTTTTTCACCACTTCCAACGTCGGCATGGTAAGACAGTGCTTCCAACCAGTCTACCTGACGTCTCTCCCTGCTCTCATCACTGGTATATTTCTTCTCTTGCCCTCTGCTCCTTCTCTCCTGTCAGCTCTGCTCAGTGTTTTACCCAGCAGCCCCTGGCATCCCTGGCGGCTGTTCACAGCATAATGGGGCATTGAGTGAGAGAGGAGGACAGTAGAGTAGTGTGGTAAAACAGAGACTGATCGATACCAGAGCCCCATGGGCAAGGCGGTGTACTGAGCACACAGCAGGTGATATCTGTTAGCGCCAGTTTTTCTTGCAAGTGTGTCAGGTGGCTGATTGACCCGATCATCCAGGCAGTGTTCAAAACAAAACATTTATTGATTCCACACGTTGATTGCAAGCTTTTAGTTTTATGTTGGATTTTTATGTTATCTAGAGGGTACATGTTCATAATCGTCCTCCAAACTGAGATGTTGGGCTGCATCATTGACCTATAGTGTGTGTGTGTGGTAGGGTTGTTGTCATTTACAGAAAATGCACATAATAACAGCCATAAATACAGAAAACAATGAAACTTAAAGTCCATAAATGCTTAGTTTATGTGCGTATGAGAAATGAATCTGACTCTTACAGAGCAATTTCAAATCAAAAGTGATGACATCGCTGCAGTTGGCCAATAATTTTAGTTGACTATACGTGTGCTGCAAGCAACCAAAGTGAAATACCACTGCAACAATGTGATGTAAACATTGATAAAGCGCACCATAGATAAACAAATATAAAACTGCTGCGTCAGCCCCTGAGGTCTGTTCTTCACTCTTAGCCATTGTAGAAGTTCCCCAGAGTGTAATTATTTGAGAAAGTTAAATTATGTTTTCTTTTCAGATGAGAAATGGATCGTGTGGAGACTAGCAATTACAGATGTGTGGTTTACAGTGAGTCAAATTCTGTCTTTTCTGCTCTGTTTAACTGAATTGGATAGGGAGTTGGTTGAATGGTTTGGGGCGTTTCACTTGTTACAAAAAAATCTACTGTGCGGTCTACTGTATATGACAAAAAATATGCTTATCTACCATCTGCTTCATTCTGTATTCTCTATGTTCAGCAGAAAATCCATCGTGATGAAAAAAAATGTCTCATAGAATATGTCTCATACAGGATCAAATTTAGTTTTGTTTTTTGGATTTCATGTTTCATGTGAATTCATATTTAATTTTTCCCATTTCCATGTTCCTACAAAATAACCTCCACAGGAGGAGGAAAGTTCTGGAGGCATCCAAATCAGATGCATGAACCACCTCAGCTGGCTCCTTTTAACCCGAAGAAGCAGTGGTTCAACTCCTAGCTCCTTCCAGATGTCTTAGCTTCTCATCTCGAGGAAGACCTAGTAAAGGGAACTCATTTCTGCTGCCTCTACTCACACCCTAGTTCTTCGGTGATTACTAAAAACTAATAAACTTTACACTTGGCTGCAGTTGCACCAGCCAGCTGAACCGCATCGCCTGCAAACAGCAGAGATGCAATTCTGAGGCCCCAACACTGGACACTCTCCACAGCTTAGCTGCACCTTCAGATTTGGTCCAAGAAAATCACTAACAAAAATCAATAACTTTCTGCCAAGATTGTGGACACAAGTCTAACTCCGGTTATACAAGAATGAAATGGCTTGTAATAACACTGCTAGTACCCCGTACTCCCAAAGTACAATAAACCCCAGGGGACATATTCATAGTCCTTCTTCAAGTCCACAAAGCATATGTAGTGTGTGATGAGCAAGCTCCCATGAACCCCCAGGATCCCTGTAAGGATAAACAACTGACCCACTGTTACATGATACAATACCCACTAAGAAAGGTCAAGGATTTCTGTATAACCACTTAAAATAGCAAGAGGATACGTATCAATAAGGTAAGGCATAGACACTGGGGACATGTGTACCCCCAATTGTATATTTCATCAATGAATATTTCTAAGACTATTAAAATATATTTTAGTCTAGTTCAAATGACCCCAATATTCTGCGTTGTCGCATCTCATGGGCTAAGTGTTTTGCCACAACTCTAATCTGAGCCCAGTGTTGATAACACATAGCCTATACATATACATGCATACCGTAAGTATTAGTGGCAGGGCAGGGCAATTAGTCACAGGTGAGACACATTAGGAATAAAGGCAGACAGGAAACTAGACAAGAACACCAAACACCAATGATTACAAAATAAAACAGGAAGTAAAGCTACTGACAATACACAAGAAATGTGAAACCAGATACAACTGAGAACAAGCGACCAATGATCAACTAACCAAACCTAAACAAGAACACAGAGGCAGAGTAAAACCGGAATGGAGATTAACAGAATAGTAGAAAAACATCACACTCAAATCAAAGGTCGTGACAGGTTTATGTAGAATAGAGTGGTTCTGACTAACAGGAGATCAGGAGGTACTGTTCATGCACAAACCACGTGTCAGAACCTATGGATGCCACACAAGGATGCACAAGAAAGAAATTGATGATGCTGCATTGGTGGTTTGAGAATTTTCCACAGATGTTTAGATGAAAGAAAAATTAGTTTTGGAATTCTCTGTTAAGAAGCAAACGGCAAACTTTTAAATTCAACTTTTGAAGATTACAGGGAAAAAGTGTTTTCACACTCAAAGTTAGATTTTAGGTAGAATACCACTTTAATAACTCTTTTTGAGGATACAAGATTCACTTTACAATGTTCACATTATTCCTTATTTATCTTGTCCATGTTGCTTATTTATTGACACATTTCCTAAACTACCTTGACACTGCACTTAGTGTCACCTCACAATTATTAATTGTTCAAATTCCTATTCTGATTATATTCTGGGGAAAATCTATAGTGTGCTACATTTACTTTGTTTCTGTCTCCTCAATGTCAGTCCTACTGCAGGCCATGTGTAGACCACTTTTTGTTCTCTTGCCTCTTCTCTTTCTTTGTTCTGTTGCCTTTTGTGTAGCTTTAAAAAACAGTATCACAAATGAGAGTGTCCTCCAGCCCACTTGATGTAATACCTACAAAGTTTTTACTGAAAATAATGGATTCTGTTGGGCCCCATTTGATCTGTTTTTAACAGCTCCCTATCTACTGGTTGTGTCCCTGATTATTTTAAAACGGCTTGCGTGAACCCACTTTTAAAGAAACCTGGTTTACATCCCTCCCTCCCACATAATTTTAGACCGATTTTAAAACTGCCTTTTATTGCAAAGATTCTAGAAAGAATTGTGTCCAAACTGCTGCTCACTGTACTGGAAAATAACAAATTATTTGAAAAGTTTCAGTCTGGTTTTAGGAAGTACCACAGCACTGAGACTACCCTGCTTAAAGTCACCAATGACCTTTTAATGTCTGCTGATGAAGGCATGTGCTCAGTCCTGGTACTCCTGGACCTTAGCACTGCTTTTGACACCATTGATCACAACATCATGTTAGACAGACTGATGCACTGGGTGGGGATCTCTGGTACTGCCCTAGATGGTTTTCATCCTACCTGTCAAATAGGAAGTTTTGCGTGTCTGTAAACAACTATGTCTCTTCATTCTGTCCAGTTAAATATGGTGTGCCTCAGGGGTCGGTCTTCGGACCCATTTTGTTTTCCTTGTATCTGCTTCCCCCTGGACATATTATCCATAAACATGGTATTTCTTTTCATATTTATGATGACACACAAATATACTTGCCCGTCAGATCCACAGACCCCGGAATGCTGAGTTCACTTAACAGCTGCCTTTGTGAAGTTAAAAAATGGATGTCAAATAATTTCCTCAAGCTGAACTCAGACAAAACAGAAATCCTGGTCATCGGGTCCCAGCAGATGGCAAATACTGCCATCCCTATTTTAGCTTCATTACACTGGCTCCCAGTATGTTTTAGAATTGACTTTAAAATTTTATTGATCACTTTTAAAGCTCTTCATGGCCTCTCGCCTTGTTATATTTCTGAACTTTTAGTCCCATACACACCAGCACGTACCTTGAGATCCTCGGGCAGAGGTCTGCTGTCTGTTCCAGAGTCTCGACTGAAAACTAAAGGGGACAGAGCGTTTGCTGTCAGGGGCCCGAGGCTCTGGAACAGCCTGCCCGAGGAAATCAGGTCGGCTGAGTCAATGAACTCTTAAGTCCCTTCTTAAAACATACTTTTATAGGAGAGCCTTTCCTGATGTTATTTGACTTTATTTTATCCCTTTTATTTTATTCTATTTTACTTATTTTATATTTATCTTAAATGTGTATTTTAATCTTTTCAGTGCTTGTATTGTTTTTGTATTATTGTCTTTTGGGTATTATTGTCTTTACACTTGTTAAAGTGCTTTGTAACTTGTTTTTGAAAAGTGCTCTACAAATAAAGATGATGATGATGATGATGATTATTATTGTTCGTGAGAGCTGAAATCTGGTACTTTTAGAGGAACTTTGATCATCTTTTCGCTTAAAAATTTGAAAACAGGCCTAGGTCCGCCTGGGTTTGCTGGCTGCACAGTTCTGCTTTGTTCTATAGTCCTCTGTTCATGACAGAAATAAATGGACAGATGGCAGAACAGAAACAGGCCAGTGAAGATCAGCCACAGCATTGACGCAGAAGATTTTTATTAGCTTTGTTCTCATAATGGCCAATGGTCATTTGAGGTCATTAAAATTTACATATCACATTAAACAAGAGGGGGGGACAAGGACACCCCTTCTTTCCCCTAATAAAACCTATTAATCTTGAGCGTTGCATTTGGGTCCACTCTGTCCACTTCACAACAAGGCAGTATATTAAGTTATTTATAGAAAACTGGTAGGTCTATGTAAAATCAGACGTTGAGCACCCCCATATCACCAAAATGGCATGCTCCTCGTTTCGCTGCGAAGCTTCAACTGTGACATTGACAGTTGAATCAGGCTCCTCCCATCGAAGCATCAAATCTTCAACTATTCGGTGTCAGCCCTAATTGGAACACATAGTCTGATTCAGAGCAGATGGGGGTCACCACAAATTGATCAGATTCAACAGATCAGTCAGAAATAGAGACATGAAAGATGTTCAGAAAAAAACAAGGACATAATGACTTAATGACATAATGAATCCATATAGAGCGAATACATTCTGAATTCAATGTTGCAGTTAAAGTTTCATGAAGTTTTGTTCAGTAGCCTACCACATCTTAAACACTGAACAGATTTTATTATAAAAATACAAGTAGTCTTGAGATGCTTACAGTAAATGCTGTAAAACTCAAAATCCTTTTCAGTTTAATGACAATACATCACATTACATTGTATTTAGCCACCAAATGCATTTTACAGAACAACATTGCAATTAATACAATGTGAGAGTGAAAATGTGGAATTCTGGTCAGAAAGTCCAAAAAGAAATTCAGTGTTGCTTCTAACATTTTTGAAATGTACCAGACGGCAATCCCTTACACCACCTACTGCTCCAAATATTTTTGTAATAAGGACACTTCCGTACAAAAGTTGTTTTTTTTTTCTTATCTGCAATTATTTCACAATTCAGCTGCTCGACTTTTACCCAGAGATAAGAGCTGATATAAGCAGCACAGTGCATCCTAATAATGTTTTCAGACTGGGCATAAAGTCACACAAACTATGGAGGACAGCTAAACAGCTCCACGGTGCAAATAAGAAAAGAATGTAGCATTTACATAGTTATAACCTTTTAGCCATAAATGCATTTTAAGTAGAGCTATCTGTTTTGCAGCTTATAATTGGGAGTAAGTTGTGTAAATGTATTCAGACACACACAGACACACATCTCTACATTGCTGTTTTAAGTTGTGGTTTCAGTGCTGCTGTATTCTGTTGTTTGATCTATTTTGTGCTTTTTTACTTCATCAGATTAATGTCTGTAAAGTCACTAATGCCTATTAACATATTTTTACACAGCTGTTTGCACCAAGCAGATGTTTGCTGAGTTTTTTTTGTTTTGTTACAATAATAGACAGGTGAGTATTCAGGATCATAACAGTCTCAATCTTTCTTACTCTTTCCTTCTTACTGATGCTGATGACAGCTGATTTAAATCAAAAGAAAGCACCCACAATGTTATTTTTGGAGCAGGAGGAGGATGAACAGACCCAGACAGTGACTGAGGAGATTAAGATGTCTTCCTGAAACAAAGTATCATTTAAAACCTTTTTTTTTAATTTCCGGAAAGAGTGTCTAAGTCACAATAAAGCTGATCTTTGAACAACTAGCTTCACAACTGATCCAGGTTGATCGTGGTGGCTCAAGTTGTTTAGGCAATCATCAAGAGGAACGTGCACATCAAATGCTTTGAAAGTGTTGGGTAATAATCAGTGTTGGGAGTAACTTACACTGCCTATGTGGGGTATTTAGAAATGTATATAATTACCTTTTCAAATTAAATAACACAATTACTGAAATTTAAACAGGCTATTTAATCATTACTTTTGTCAGCCGCCTATTCCCTATCACATGATCTAACGTTTCTCGACCTTACGGCAGCGAAATGAATGATGTGTATCAATCAACATTAGACTGCAAACAATGGCAGTTCAGGCAATGTGAGCTTGCTGTCCTGGAAATGTGGACATTATTTTTCAAGGACAAAAATATAGGGGTGAGTTGCAGTCTATGAGCAGGTGTGAGACCTTTATCCACATCAAAGACTAATCTTCTGAGGCGCCTTGCAAAACAACATGATTCTACAGAGCTAAGTGCAAAAGACACCAGTGCTTGCTCCGCTGACCAAGGTGGAGCCACTCTGTTGAAACCCACAAATTTGCCTGCACCGTCTGTAAGCCAGGCAGACCTAAATAGACTGATTTGCCAAGTATGTTGTACAAAATTTGACAGGTGTCCCGCACTGTGCTGTTGCAACACATTCCACTCCCGACTTGTCAAACTGTAGCCGACGGGTCTTGTCTTGACCATTCATCCATGTGTGACAAGAACGGGTTGGCAAAACTAAAATAATAGAGCTATGTGTGCATTAATAAGAGAATTGAAGCAGATATTTAAAAGCAATGCAAAAGTTACTTTCCCTGTAATTACTTTTATATGCATTAATTGGTAAGTAATTCAGTTACTTTTGGAAGAGGTAACCAGCAACTGCAACTAATTTCTTATTGACCATTAGCTTAATCCCTTAATGGCAGAAAAGTGGAAAAAAGCATACTACAGTCACAAGCAGTGGGAGGAAGAGTTCTACACAACAGTGAAAGAAAAGTGTATGTCTCATTTCTGGGACAACTGTGGCAACAGTGAAGCAACACGACATATAGAGGCACTTCAGGAATGCCACAACACCTTCAATGCTAGCAATCTGCCACATAGATTGGAAAACTTATACAAGGGTTAGCCGGTGCAGTTGGATGGGGCCCCAGGGCCTCAGCAGAACGGGAGGGAGAGGAGAGATAGCAGGGGTGAAGAGATGACATGAGAGAATGAGAGAGACAGACAGAGAGAGAGAGGCAAACTACAAACTGAAAAAAAGCAGAAATGCAAAGTAGGAATATGATGTAAAGGAAGATAAAGAGATGTTATGAGCATAATGAATGAAAGAAAGAAGGGAGAGAAAACAGGTGTATAAGTATGTCCTTCCTTGTGTTTGACATACTGTTCAGGGTGTTACAACCCCACTCCACCCCACCCCTTCTCCTCTTAAACATCTCTGCAATCTTCAGCGTTTCGTAAGAGAGGCTCTCTGAGCTCAGGTAATTGCTAGCCCCGGGGCTCACAGTAACACCCAACTACCCCTCAGCCCAACTGCCACCAGCCTCAACTGACAAACGGCCCAGTGAATGGCACAGTGAAGTTAGTCAGATGGGTGTGGTGAAAAAGCTGCAGTTGCAAATTTCCACAATTACTTATTTGTGCCTGTCATGCCTCCGATGTCCACGGGTGAGGGGGATTTATTTTCCCCTAAGGAATCACTAGAGACCAGTGTAATGTGTAATTGTAATGTCGTTTAACACTGGTCATTAACTATGCCAACATACTGGTTTTGCCAGGGTCTTAAGAGTGGAAGCGAAGTAAAAACAAATGTTGGGCAATATTGAGGAGAGACGTGCTGTCGAAGTTTTCTGTGTCTGTCTTTTGTATAGCAGCCTCCATTGTTGTTAATACACCACTTGGTTACAGAACACAGCTTGACAGCTTTTATCCAAAGCGACTTACAATTATTAATTTTGTAGAGGTCATATGCCTCTGGAGCAACTAGGGGTAGCCTATGACGTTACAAGTTGGGGAGGAAATTTTTACAAGCACGGACCAGGTAAAGCAGCATTGAACACACACGGTGCAGTTATTGGTTTCGGGTTGTTTGATAGGCTGCATCATTAACAAGCCCACGAGCGGCTCACCTGCTGCGGATTGAGGGTGGAAAAATAAGGGAAAAAGACGAGTTCTGTGTCTTTTAGGCAACTTTATAAAACGTACTGCTGAATGACAAAGTAGACGGGCGAGGGGGGAGACATAGAGAGGTGTGTTTAACTGATGTGTAGGCCTCGTGTGTCTGAGCGTGGGGAGAAGAGACTTCCGAGTAAGGTGCGAAGCATATTTAAAGTTTATAATAATGTTTGTGGTGATTAAAACCTGCTTTCACATGGCGGTATTATGTGTCTTTTTTGCCGGGGGTCGAGTCATATAATCAAACATCAGTCATCCTCAGCATCCAACACCGTCATTCCCAGACTCCCTCACCTTTACTGTCACGCCTTCTCTGTTTTGTATCTCTTGCTTCTCTCTTTCATTTTTTCATCCAGTCTTTCTCTTTCTCATTTCTTTTCATCTGTCTCTGTCATTACCTCAGTTGGTTTCCTCCATCCACCCGCGTTGTCTTTGCCCCTCGCTCATTCTCTTTCCTCATCTCTCCCTCTTTCCTTCTTGTTGTCGCTGTCTGAGAAGTTTTGCCAACCTCCTCATCCTCTCATTTTTCATCAGCCCTCTACGACACTCCCATCCACACACACACACACACACACACACCAGCTCCCATCTCCCCATTCATACCCTCCCTCTGCTCTCTCCCTGTCCGTCCGTGGCACAAATACATTTGTTCAATACCTCCAGCAAACAGATTAGTGGGCTGTTATTATGGGTATAGAAAGCCAGACTTAACGGCAGCTTAGGGCAAACGGCAATCTCTTTCACTAGATGTTTCAACCTTTTTCACGTGGTAATGTACTGAAAGGAGTACACAAACACTTAATTGTTCATCTCCACTCTCTTCCACGTCCAACTGGTGGCAAGCACATAGCCAGAAGAGTGTCAGCTGTCTGAGAATTTAACAAAGTAGCTGGACGAGATCTAAGTATGTGCAGGTGATTCCGCATCCAGTGCGACGAGTCAGTGGACACCAGCAGAACGGCACAGCTAATTTTGTTTGTATGAATGGTGTTCCATGATTTCTCCATGAAAGAGGAACTCCTGACACTACTGCCCCTGACGACGACAACGACGACGACGACAAGGGGCGTTGGTATCTGCGGTGAAGTGGTTTTTGCAAAGAAAAAGGTACTGCTGGAAAAGCTGGTGTCTTTGCAATGACTGACTGTCACACACGATTCGTGGTGCAATGCAAAGGTGACCCAGATTACCCCAAATTTCAACATTACCGCTGCATCATTCAACAGGCGTTATGTGCAAGAGTGATGGGCCTTGATCACTTAATGACTGCTGCGGCCATTAAGATCCTAAACAGCATCCATTCCGAAGCAGAACAATACAGGTCATTCAAGGTTCTGTTCTGCTGAATGGTGACCGGTTACTAAACAATGAAGTCCAGTGGCTCAGCAGGGGAAGGGTTTTGCAGCGGTTTTTGGGGCTTTTTATGCCTTCATTGGATAGTGAAGCTGAAGACACAAGAGAGGGTATGACATGCAACTAGAATAGTTGCAGCTTTGGTATATGGTGTGCTAGCTCTACCCTAATGAGGGTGCCCAGGTTTTGCATTGTTTTTTTCTTCTTCCACTTTTGGGTGAATTCAGAGAGTTCATGGAATCCAGAGGGAAGGATGCCTTTACATCTGGGGCCTTGGACAGGGCTGCAGAAAAGTACTCTCAAATCATAAATAGACTTGGGCGAGTGAAGATGTGTATGTTCTGTGACTTTGATGAGGTGGAGCCATGTGTGTCATTCATTTTAAATCCTTAAATGCAAGAGGACATGACAAGCATTGCCGAGCAACTAAGTGCAGCATTCAACATGGATGCTGGTGAGGTAGAGATGGAGATTCTCACGTTGCAAAATAAATTCACCTCAAAGTCCACCAGGGCTCACCAAACTTTTGGTCCCTTGTGGACCCAAAAAAGTTAATAGATATATGCACAACAGCTTTTAAAGTTGCCTGTGTTTTTGGTTCAACCTATCTCTGTGAATCAGACTTTTGAACTTCATTAAGAACAAACACAGAACAGTTCTTACTGATTGACATCTAAAAGACTCTGGAACTTTAAATTTAAACTCTAATATTACTGTACAAAAATGGGAGAAATATGTTACATCACATTAATTGTTGAGGTTAACAGAGACATTGAACTTGCATGTCCTATGATCACATAGTAAAACATTATTAATAATGAAAACTGTTATCAGTGAACATAGACCGACAGTCTCCTAATATGTGTAGTCTATTTAATGCATAATATTCATTATTTAAAGGTAAACCGAGAAGATGTATAATATTTGGGAAGATTATATCAAACAAATCGCCCTCCATGTTGCTCTCTAAACTTCAGGTAGCTCTCAGTCTCAAAAAGGTTGGTGACCCCTGGTCCAGTCATAGCTTAACAACCGTTTTTACAGCCTTCCCAAACAAAACACAAGAGAATGCAAATGGATTTAAAAGGTGTATTTGTTTGTTCAAACAAAACCTTTTAACATTAGCTTGCTTACTTGTTTACTGCTTACAGTTAACCCAACATTACTTCCAAAGCCAAGTAGCATATCATTGGCAAACTGCATTTCTTACAACATGTGGGCCGTTTGTGTCTATAGTATGTTTTGTGTGGTTTCCTCTTTGCCCTAAGCAGGACCTTGCCCTGCCCCCAATGTTGCAGCTAGCAGGCTGAGGAACGTGGTTGATTTCACTCTCCTAATCAGTGGAGAGTACAAGAGCTGGAGAAGGAAGCTGCTGAAAGTGAGAGTGTGGTGATTGGTTGAGTCAGTCAGCAGAGACAGTCTGTCGAGTCAGTGGATTCGTGAAGCCCAACGGCTGAGTGAAGCCGAGTGTAACCGACAGTGGCAACAGTGGGAGCACTGTGGTTAAGTGTAGTGTGATTTACTGTTTTGTTTGCACCATGTGCTTGTGTGCTATTGCTACCTTTGTGTTTGGGTTTACCTACTGCCTTAGTTCCCTTTAGAAAGACACTTGTGGTACACTTCCCCTTTCGGGAGTTGTTTTCTGTTTTAATTGGTTGTTAAGAGACACCTTTGTTAGTAGTTGTAGTAAATACTCTTTACTTTTCAACATATATCTGTTCCTTCGTTTTGTCCCTCATCCAAGAGACTTCTGACTGACTGGTAAGGAAACTCAGCTATCTAACCTCTGTGGGATCATTTGCTAGGATCATCGATACCGCTGGTTCGTTAGCGCTCCTGGCTGTGGTAACGACAGTCGTCGTGGTCGTTACAACCATCCGTGGCCAAGTCTGAACAACCATCGTTGGTATCTTTACCTGAGGCCAAGAGGAAATGTTTGTTCAGTGAGGAATCTAGTGTATGCGATCCCGTATAGTGAGGAATGCACAGACCTGTATATTGGGGAAACTAAAAAACCCCTACACAAACGCATGGCTCAACATAGAAGGGCTAACTCCTCAGGTCATTACTCAGCAGTTTATTTACATCTGAACGATAAAGGACACTTGTTTGAGGGTTGAGATGGATGGTTTGAAAGAGGTTTCAAGGAAGCCATCCACACTTGAGAAGCCGTCACTGAACAGAGGAGGGGGTCTACGCCACCACTTATCACCCACTTACAATGCTGTCCTTTCATCATTTCCCAGGAAACTGAACAAGCATTTCCTCTTGGCCTCAGGTGAAGATACCAACGATGGTAGTCCAGACTTGGCCATGGGTGGTTCTAACGACTGTTGTTACCACAGCCAGGAGCACTAACAAACCGGTGGTATCGGCGATCCAAGATTCCACACAGGTTAAATAGCTGAGTTTCCCTGAGTCTCTTGAATGAGGGATGAAACACCTTCTAGTATCTTAAACCAAGTCCACTTGCCCTTGACCTCAACCTCAACATTGGATAATCTGCTCTTTGCATAACCCTGTATTAAAGTTGGGTCATATAATCGACATATGATGGAAGGCGTAATCAATGTAGTAAACAAACACGACTTAGACATATAGTAGGGAACAGGAGTGACATGGTACTCCAGGGGCCAGTTCTTCAAAAGTAATCCAGTGGGATTTTGGATCATGGATTGGATCAGATCTTGAAAATGGGTTTTTCAAAAGCAAAAGAGGGATTCCAAACTAAGATCAGAGCATGTAAACCGATCTTACATTTGATCTGGATCAAACCTGCCCTTTGGGTTTTTCAAAACTTTTAACTCTGTTTGGGATCTATTTGATCCAAAAAAACAGGATTATCCTGATCCCATCAGAAGGGAGTTTTTTATTTAAGTGAATGATCACAAAATCAATATTTACTGATGATATATACATTTCTTCATATTTGAAGCATATATGAAGCATGTCACATCTAATGAGATATGGTAGACAAAAAACAAAAAATCTAAAATTATGTTGCATGCCACCTTGGGTTGTACTTGCAAGTAGTTAAGACACGCAAACCATCTCTTCAGGACTCCATTTAAGCGCTCAATGGCACATCTTGTTTTGCAATGTGAAGAGTTGAAGCGTGCCTGCTCAGGTGTGTTTGCAACTGGAAAAGGGGTCATTAGCCATGGTAGGAGTAGATACGCGCTGTCTCCCAATACTATGCCAATTGGTTGGTGGGATTGAAGCTCTCTGTATAGTGCACTCTCTCCTAAAATACGTGCATCCTGAACAGACCCTGGCCATTACACAACACAGTTTATTATGAGGTTGGCGTTGCCCACAAGTTGGATGTTGATGCTGTGCCTCCCCTTTCGATTGACATACTCCCACTCCCTTTCACAAGGTGCTTGGATTTGCACGTGAGTACAATCAATAGCACCAACAGTGCTAGGCATGTTCCCCATTTGAAAAAACTTGTGCTTAGTCTGAGCTGTCTGGCCATCCTTGGGAAAGGAAACAAATTGATTGATCAGACTTCCCAGGGCTACTGACATAGCCTTCACCACATTACTCACGGTTGCTTTTCTCACTCCCATATTGTCACCAATGACTTGGTAGAAAGATTAAGCACTGGTCCTCCACGAATAAAGCATGACTCCTTTGGGTTCGGTGTTGGAGTGTTGGCCTGACAAAATCTGCAATGTACTTAATGTCATCTCTCCCAAAGCGAAAACATACATACAGTTCTTCTGATGTGTATTGCTCTAGTGGTTTGGCACGCTCAGCGTGCACCCTTTGACGGTACCTTCTCCTACGATAACGATGAACAATACCCGCCATGTGGATGCCTCTGTAGGCTAAGAGAAATGGGTGCAAAGACATGACATGTTTAAATGGTGTCACCCATTAACCAGCAATGAGCTGATTGGTGTAAGCCTAATTGAGCACAAGCCAAAGCAATCATGCTCAAGGCTTTTAATATCAGTGTTGGCGACACCACAGGTTTGGAACCATGGAATCAAAAGGCCCTAATTTCACTGTGGCAGAAACCTGTGCAATGCTGGAGGGTGTTCGGGCCAATTTTGCCTTGATAGTAGGAGGTTTCAGCTCTGCAAAAGGTGGAGAACTGACCAAAAAAGGAAAACACAACATTTGGAAGGACATAACCAATCATGTCAATGCCATGGGGTCTGGCCAAAAGAGGGCCATAAAACAAGTTATGTTGCGATGGAAGAACCTTACGCCTAAGGCAACGAAAGACCTTACTGAAGGCAAGAACCCCCAAACAGGTAACAAGCCATAACGGATCTCACTGATGATGGTCCTTGATATCATAGGAGGAGAAAAATCAGAGGCTCTGCATGACATTGAAGGCATAGAAGCAGATGGAGAGGCCACAATTACAGAGATTAGGACTTCTGAAGAATGCAAGCAAAATTCTCCTGCAGAGGAAATGTTTGTCCTGGACTTGACTTAAGTCAATGAAGAGGAAGATAGATTCCCAGTGGATGTAATGAAGACAGTCCAAGACATTCCTACAAGAAAACTGAAAGAGCAGAAATACAAATTGAACTGGGTAAAGAACAAATCTTGCTTACCAAACTGCAGCAGAAAAAAGTGCAGATGGAGATCCATCTCCTACAGGCAGAGATGGAAAGAGCTGGTATCTGTCCTGTAAATGATTTTTGACTATTGATAGTATTGTTTTTGTTTTGTTATTTAACATTATAACAAAATAAGGAAAGTAAAATGTTTGTTTATTACAGTGTTTCTCTTTCTTAAAATTAAAATAAACAATGGCTATTTGTGACCACCGGTATTTTGCCTACCTGTTGTTCTTTGCTAGGCTAGTAGGCTGAACTGTTGGTTCCATTTAAGGCTCTGGTAAACAGGATTTGTTAATCCTGAAATTTGGTATTTGGATTACAGTTATCCAATCCAATGTTCCTTTAAAAAACTGGCATAAAAGTAAAATGGATCAGGTGATCCTGGATAGCAAAACATGAGATTTCCAAATCCGGATCAATTTGATCCAGATTACATTTTTTGAAAAACTGGGCCCAGGACAGTGTGAAGGTCCTTTTTGACAGCTGCATTCACAGAGGGGCAGATCTATCACCAGGCAGGAGAGTGCCGTGCTCTTACTATGTCTGACGGTCCTCCCGCCATTTAAGTTTAAGTGAATAAAAGCTTGTGGACATGAGAGACTGGAGATGCTGGTTGATGTGTCTGAGGCCTTCAGCATTTTTGTTGTTTCGCTAAGGAGTTTATGTCATTGTCTCTTCTTCCTCAGAGATGATGAGGGTGAAGTGATGGCAACTGTCGATGGAAGACTATTACATGAGATGCTCTCTACAATAGTCTGCTTTCCTGGGGCGGCAGAATGCCCACAGAGTGTGCAGGAATGTGAAGCCTACCTGCTTGTAGTGTCAGAGTCTTTCAGTTTCCTCTGGGGTCCATATCAGTTTGGCTTAATTGAAATTCTGATGGCACAATCTCAATAACTGCCTGGTCAGAGCTGCTTCAGGCAAGATGTTCCCGTAATATAGCAAAGTACGAACAGAAAAACAAGATTGAATATTTTGTCCTCACAGGTTGGAAAGGTAACTAGTTCTAGCACAAATCCCTGAGAATGAAGATTGCAGAGTTGGGATGTCTGGTGTCCAGTTCTGCAATGTGCCCCTCTGATAAGCATACCATTTCATCATTTCTTGCCTGGGGGTGAGATGTCGATGCCAGCTGAAATTAAGTAGTGAAATTGTCTGGGAGACCAGTTTGCAAGCTAATGAATAACAGTTCCCCCCAAAAAAAATTCATAACCTTGTAAATGTATGTAGACCTTGTTCACAGCAAATACACACTCAATGGGCAGAAAAGTACAAAATCTAATACAAAGCAATACAGTTCAATGTACCAGTTAAAGTAAAATATCAAGTATAATCAAGAAACTTAGGCAGCGTTCAGACTGCAGGCCAAGGTGACCCAAATCTGATTTTAAGGGACTCAGATCCGATTTTTGTATAATCTATCTATGTAACAGTGTGAACAGCCCAAGTCACATGGAATCTGATCTTTTCCAGTTTGTATATGGGCCCCTTTCAAATGTGGTCCAAATCAAATACAAGTTGGATTATTTGAAATGCGACAGATCAGAGTGAGTCAAATCGGAATTCATGTGACTCTGACGTTACCCTAGAGCAGGGGTATTCAATTAGATTTCAAAGAGGTCTAGTTAGAGAAAATTTCCTGAAGCAAAGGTCCGGAACATCAAAACGACAAACTTGCGTTATCATTCAGTACTATAACCTATAGTTGTATCAACACATTTTTTTAGTCAACAACGGACTGTCAAATCAAATAATATTTCAGTCAGTTTTCACATGAAACTGGAGGGATAATAAATAATAACTATTCAAATAATAAATTCTAAATTTAAGTAAACTAAAGTGCCTAATTTTTAGAAAAAATGTAATAAAAAGTGTAGCTTGAAGTGATGAAGTGTAGTCTTAACCAATTTTATAATAAACACTCAACACATCATAACAAATGAACAGCTGTAATGCCTCCTTCTCTTTCATTTCCTCTTACAGAGCTACCACTTTCCTACTTTCTGTTGTTCAGTGAGAAACGTGAGCTCCAGCTAGCATATTGGAGATCTATGAGATATTCTGGTTTTGAACTGCCCGTGGGAGGAATGTACATGTAAAAATCTGTACATTCTTGATTAAAAGTCATGTGAAATCTCTTTTATCTTTCGTCTCCTCAATTCGGGTGTGTTTCCAAAACATCTCTGGTGAATCTCGCGGACTCGACTCGCAAGCCTCGGTATGCACAGATTTGATTGGCTGAGCAGCGTCACATGAGACGATTGGAGCACATGCGATTGGTCTGTGAGTTTCCTGGTCCTCTAAACCAGTACAGTAAATGCTAGAAAAGCTGCGCGGGTTAAAAATAGAAACGCTCCGTCACGAGGTAGTAAGTCTCAATAATAAATGTGCTGTAGGTCGGCGGTCCGGAGAGGACGGCAGCTGGGTCCGGATCCGGACCGCGGTCCGCCTATTAGTGACCTCTGCCCTAGAGCGACCCTCGTCACAATTCTGCGCAGAAGCAGGAGCCGTGGTGATTGCAAACACGTACTTGTCAATTCTCCCGATTTTCACAGGAGGCTCCGGTTTTCATTGCTCTTGCCCGGTTTCTTCCCTGGTTCACAATTCTCCAGATTTCTCAAATTTATGACAAATGTTCCCAAATTTGTGTCCTTCTCATTGCCTTCATTACTGGCCCTGTACAGTGCATATACAGGGTACCCGCTGGGTCTTAAGTATTTAAAAAAGGCCTTAAAAGTATTAAATTTCATTACCAAAGTATTAAATTTCGTTTACCAAGGTCTTGCTCTTGTCCTTTTGTAGGATTAAATAAATGCCGTAACGTCATAAAGAAACACTTTTTATGTGTGTGACTTCATAATTTACTCCGTTTGGTGTGACTCTGATGTTATACGGCAGTACAGGTAACGTTACTGTTTACGTCAGTATTTAGCTTTACGCTCTGGATTGTGGAGTGTTCGCGGTCACGAGCTCTGGCATCCAAGCTCTGGGTGAATCAGTCAGTTAGGAAAGAAAACAAAATGTCTCTGATGGGCTACTAACAAGCTAACGCTAGCTTGTCGCCTGAGAATGGGAAAGTGTCTGTCTGAAATTCAGAAAGCCAGAGACACGGACAAGTGGCGGTTGAGGCCGAGGACAGTGGCGCTCACACTATGGCGAGCACTAATGAAACAGCAGAGCTGGAAGACCCGCCTGCAGGTTCCGGTTCAGTGAATGTTACAACAGCAACGGAGAGACAGTTGTGTAAGAGGACCGTGTCTGTGTGTCGGCGTTGCGCCACTGTTGTAGTGTAATGTTATTTGAATTGAAACATCCGACATGCTAACGCACATTAAACTTACATCAGCCAGATGCGCTGATCAGCGTAGGATTCATTTCAAAGGTGTAATTTACACTGGGGATACTGGGGACATGTCTCCATCACTTTTTTTGAAGCATTTGTTAAATAGGTTCTGAAAAATGGCTTGAAACAAACAAACAAAAAAGGTTTATTTGCAGTTTAAGAAAACATGCAATTCCATTTAAATATAGAAGAAACAAATGTGCAATGTTTCTTAAGCTAAAAAAAAAGCTGCTGAGTACTGCATTATATTCTGTTTGAATTGTCATCTGAATCACTTTATATAAATAAAGACAATTCTACCATAAATTGGTGCAGAAAATGTCTCCAGAATGCAGAAAATTAAGTGTTTATTGCTCAAAATTTTTATATATTTCAGCATTGAATATTTCATCAAAATAGTGTTAAAATATCTTCTTGTCTTGTTCTCGTGAACCCAATATTGTAAATCGTGCATGTGAGCTAAGTGTATCACCACACCCCTAATTTGAACCTGTATGTCCCCACCACTTTTTAACACATAGTGACACCCTTGATTCAAACAAGTACAAACACACCCCAAAAAGCTATAGTGTGTTAAATATTAATGTATTATAATAAAATGTTTTATTAAATTCATGGAACTTTGAATATAATTTTCTCTGGCTTAAAATTCATACAGATTTTTGATTATATGGCAGTGAGGTTGGTATTAAATTTCATCCTAGGTGGTATTAAAAAGGTCTTAAAAAGTCTTAAATTTAACTTTGAGAATCCTGGGGGTACCCTGATATAAGTGCTACAACGCTCTCCCTTCTGTTTCTACCCAGAAAAGTTTAAAGATGAAAGAGGCAGAGGGAACAAGTGAAAATGGACAGCAACAGAGGACAGAGCCGGTATTCTATATATGGTCATTTGCGCCGCGCAGCTATGTTCAGTCTGTCTGATGCTCAGCGGCAACAACAGCCTGGGGCGAGTTCAATCTCGTTTTGCACCAGTTTGCAACGTTTTCGGATTGAACAACATGTTTCCTTGTAACGTTGTGCAACGGGCTTTGAGGTATGTTTTCTTTTGTTTGGTGGGCGTGTCACCCAATGAGCTGCGACAAGTTTGTAAAAACAACAGTGTTAAAAGGCAGGGAAATGCAGTTCGCTTGTATACACAACAGGGTGTTCAGGGAACCACTGTTTCCGTTGAAAAAAAACCTTTTGCTACGTTTTGTCAGCACTGAACTCGCCCCTGGTAACATGCTTCAGGTCTTGGCCACAGTGGGCTTTGAGAGGGGGGCTTACGGAGCATCTATAGATTGTATCAGACAGAGGCTGAAATGAAGGCCTACATGAATAGCCAGTATAAGATATAGAAAATTCTTCTTTTGAACTTTGAATCATGCAAAGTTGCCATACAGGGGTAACAGAACTACAATATAGGACTCCTGGCACCTTGTCCAGCCATGAGCGGGCCCCGTTTGGTTTGCAACTCCTGCTTTAACACACAAAGGATGCACATCTATATGCATGTGCTCACAGATGACGGTTTCACACTATTCCACTGACAGTTGGTGGCTATTACATTTCATTAAACGTGCCAGCAAAGGCCAGGGAAAAAGAAGACTGTAAGCTAGTAAACATAGAGGTAAACAATGATGGCTTTAAAAATATTAAATATTAAAAAAAATCAAACTTTTTATAAGGAAGTAGTCAGGCCTCAAGGATACACACAATGCTTTTGGTGAGAAACAATGAATGTAAGCATTAGGTTTTTTTTTTTAGAAAAAAGAATTCACATAGTACCATCCATTCATCGTCAACCGCTTATCCTGCGTACAGGGTTGCGGTGGGCTGGAGCCAATCCCAGCTTAGATTGGGCAAAAGGCGGTCGCCAGTCCATCGCAGGGCCACACATAGATAAACAACCACTCACACTCACAGTCACACCTAATGACAATTTTTGGAGACACCAGTTAACCTAGCCTGCATGTCTTTGGACGGTGGGAGGAAGCCAGAGCACCCGGAGAGAACCCACGCAGAAGAACATGCAAACTCCACACAGAAAGAACCCACGACCTCCTTGCTGTGAGGCGACAGTGCTAACTACTGCACCACCGCACTGTCCTTCACATAGTAACTCTACCTCCAGGTTAAACATTTTTTCACACAAATTGTAGCAATCTTTTGCAATTTGTATTTTTTAATTTAAATAGTAGCTATAAGAGCAGACAGGTTTGGAAAGCGCTCAGCCTGAGAAGTTCAAACTGGTTTTACACTAATTATCGCACTGGGCTAGAGGCTGGCTTTTGGGGGAATAAACCTGAATGGGATTTACCTGAATTTCTTCACACCAGGTGAACACCAAGAGAGCAGAAGCCAAACAGAATCTCTACTGTGAGCAAAGCAATCCAGAGGAAGACAGCCAGAGACAGAGAAGAGAGAGGCTCACCCATTGGAGCTCTAGGTTTATCTCCTACTGTCTTTCTCAAACCTTAAAATGACTTTGAGATTGTGTTTGTATTGCAACAACTCACATCAGGATTCAAAATCTCTGCTGCAGGGTTTAAAGTCATTGCTTTGTGCATATTTAAAGAGTTAAGATTGTTTTTTTCTTACTACCCTATAGGAGCAGTAACTTCTTAAATTACTTTGCTGTCACATGACCAGAATGGCCTCTGTGTGGCTTTATCTCAAAAGTTTTTGTCATCCTTTTTCTCTGTAGATTCAAAGAGGTCGTCAAAGTTTAATGCAGAGGAGGCAATATTTTCTACACACACATACAGTATATGTTTATAACAGTATACCTGATATGCATACACTAACATCTAGTTTTTAATACAAAAGAATTGTAAAAAGTAACAGTAATAACTTCACACTCCTTGTCTTCCTTTGTCTAAGCCACCGCTGTCGCAAACTTCACATATGCCCTGTACAGTACGTCTGGGTATGCATGTGTATCGGCACTTTCAGAAATCCAATTACATCCACGAGTGGAGGTCAGCAGAGGGAACATGCACATAATGTACCAATAACAGTCAGTCATTCATAAGCCCAATAACAGCCCAGCTCTCTAGACATTACAAAGCTGACGTTCCCGTCTCATTATGTCAAATCCACTCCACTTCATGTACTGTATATGATTACATCATATTTTAAGGCTTTCTAGGAGATTTATTTTAGTAGTGTTAAGTTACTATTATTAAGTTAAAAGAAGGGGGAGGCTTGGGACACCACGTACTGAAACAAGGTAATAAATAGCTAGGAGGTGGAGTTTAGAGATCAAGTGGGAGTCCATTTGTTTATTAAAAAAAAAAAAAAATTCTCTATGTACACAAAAGGCCTATTTCTCTCAAATATTGTTCACAAATCTGTCAAAATCTGTGTTAGTGAGCACTTCTCCTTTGCTGAGATAATCAATCCACCTCACCACCTCACAAGTGTGGCATATCAAGATGCTGATCAGACAGCATGGGTATTGCACATGTGTGCCTTAGGCTGGCCACAATAAAAGGCCACTCGAAAATGTGCAGTTGCATCACACAGCACAATGCCACAGGTGTCGAAAGTTTTGAGGGAGCGTGCAATTTGCATGCTGACTGCAGGAATGTCCACCAGATATAATCTATCATAAGCTGTCTCCAAAGGCATATCAGAGAATTTGGCAGTATGGACAACGAACACAGGTGCATTTTATTGATGGCATTTTGAATGCACAGAGATACTGTGAAGAGATCCTGAGGCCCTTTGTTGTGCCATTCATCCACAACCATCATCTTATGTTGTAGCATGATAATGCACGGCCTCATGTTGCAAGGATCTGTACACAGATCATGTTTGGGATGCTCTGGACCGGCGAATACGACAGCGTGTTCCAGGTCCTGCCAATATCCAGCAACATCCCACAGCCATTAAAGACATTCCACAGGCCACAATCAACAACCTGATCAACTCTATATGAAGGAGATGTGTTGCACTGCATGAGGCAAATGATGTCACATTTTTGAGTGGCCTTTTATTGTGGCCAGCCTAAGGCACACCTCTGCAATACCCATGCTGTCTGATGAGCACAATATTTGAGAGAAATAGGCCTTTTGTGTGCATAGAGAAAGTCTTATATCTTTGAGTTCAGCTCATGAAGAATGGTGGTAAAAACAAAAGTGTTGCGTTTATAATTTTGTTCAGTGAATTTATAATCTGCAAAGAACACTGGGGCATTGAACAAAAGGCAACCTTTAGCCATGAGAACAATTCATATGCTTTTGACTCATCAATTCAGTAGTAACTTCTCAGTTGCTGAATGAAGTTGTTGAATTCAGTTCTGTAAGAAACTAGCCATATACAAGTACTGTTTAGCTTAGCAACAACCTATTTGCAACAAAAGTATTGCATCGTAATGGTAACTGCTTGTCGGAGTCTTGCGTTGACAGCTCAGAACACGGTTCGCCCAATGAGAGCGTGATCCAGGATGTTGATAGGGCAGGTCTCTCAAAGATGTGGGGACAATAGTCTGATTTCCATTGCTAGGACAACACAAGTCCCATTTTGTCCAGACAGGACCTTTAGTAACAGTCGTAAGTCCAAGCTGGGCCAACATGGCTCCTATCCCAGCTCTCTTTCCTCTCCTATGAGCAATTACTGCGCCATGGTACCCAGTCAGGTTGATCTGGCTGGTGGATTGTCCACGGTCCGCTGCTCTTCAATACAAAACCCCTTCTTCCTTTTCCAATGACTGTATTTCTGCAATAAAGCCAAAAAGCAAATTAAAGCAAATTGTTTCCAAGAAAATTGTAATTAAAAACTAAAATAAAGTTTTGCATATAAAAATAGAACAGATCATTGCATTATACATTAATTTGAGTATTTTATATGTAACCCTTCATACATAAACCATATCATGATATTTACTGGTATCTGAAAAAGGTGTGTATTCAAAGTGTAAAATTATTTTCAGCCCCATTGCCCAGTCCTAACTGCATAGAGAGAACTTATCTGGAAATAATGTTTATTACAGTGGTTATTTTTACTGATAGAGGGGAGAGAAAGTGGAAGTGAGAAGAGATTATAGCACCATGTCCCTCTCAGTCCAATCACCAATCCATTCCTCTCCTGGATTCTCTTTCTTTCTCCTCTCTGACTTCTCAAAAGCCTTCCCTGTCTCCTCCATTGCACACTGAGGGTTTGTACCTGTATACTCCACTCCGAGCTAAAGTTTCAACCCTGAACAAAGGAGATGGCGAGGAAGCAAACAGACAGTCTTGGGGAAAAATATACTTTCCTTAGGAAAAAAAAAAGATAAATAGAAAAAAGGCCAAAGAGAGATATTGAAATCACATTCTATAAAGCAAACTGTAGACACATATATATACTGGAGGATTTCTTTTCCAGGTGGCACAAGGTACTCTCTTATCTGCTTCTCTGCACTTTCTTGGCAGCTCTCCTCCTCCTTGTGCTATCTCTCTCTTCCCTCTTTATTTATCCTCTTCTGTTTGGTGAAAACCACAATAATTTCTCTTGTTTTGAGCCCACTGCTCTGGTGCTCAAAACAACTGGATATTAATAATTTGCCAAGGGACTGAGTAATGATACTGTATACACAAACACCACTGAGATGAATGGAGGGTCTACTGGGTCTCTCATTGGTAAGCAGAAGTTTCTCAGGTCCAACAGAAAGCATGATGTGTTTGTATAGAAAACAAAGATGGTCAGTGGTGTTGGAGATAATGTGTGTTTGTGTGACTAAAGGTTTGCCAAGTTTCCAGCGAGCTGTTTTCCGATTGGCCACATTGTCCAATTTTATTCTGTCATAAAGTTTTGTTTTATTAACCCAAAGACATTTTTCCAGCTATATCATCAATAAATAAAATAGTCTATGATGTGCTCATTTAGGTCCCAATACATCGGTATCAATTTGTGAACTATGAACCATAAAGTGCTTGGTGTTGCAGTTGGAATATATAATATGAGCTCAATTGATATGTGTTTGTGTGGATCAATCCAGTCGACACGTGCAAGGTCTGGGCTTGGTCTTGTGTTTTCGGAATGTCAATGACCACCAACACAGACTAATTTATTCAGATCGATCCGTCACATCACACACTAAGGCCATGAGGGCCAGCCAGGTACAGTTACTGTGCACAGCAGCGAACAGCTGGTTATTTGCCACATTTAGGGTTGCCATTAACAATGATTTTCATTATTGTTTAAACCTTCAAACCTTCAACCTTGTTAAAATCATTTTTGTTTAAATTATTTATCGTTTATTCTATAAAAGTTCCCAGAGTTCAAGGCGATGTCTTCAGATTGCATGGTTTGTCTGCATAGCAGTTCAAATCCAAAAAATATTATTTTGTTTGAGAATAAATATTGTTTGAGAGACAAACAAATGTTGTGATTTTTAGCCACACTGGTGGAAAGGGATATCATGTTGGACAGTCAATCCAGCACTTAGGTCCATAGTGAAATATCTCAACAAATCAGATTAATTGCCATTCGTGGTCCCCAGTGGATGAATCCTAATGCCTTTGGTGTTCATTTGACTTTTTTATCTAACATCAGCAACATTTGCTCAAAATATTAACTTGTCCAATACGTTTGTTTACAACCAAATTCCTGTAAAACTAATGGTGTTCCATTTCAAATATTTGCATGCTAACATACTAAACATTACCCTTTTTATATCAAAATTAGCCTGTTGCAGGTTTTTTTGACACAGATAAACCTGCTTAAAATAGGTGATTGCCTTTCATTACCAGTAGACAAATTTGCCAATTTTTTTTTCTGATGTCTCGAATTTGTGATGTCAAAAACAGGGATAGCAGCAGAAAGCAGCATGGAGGCCAGTGACAATATTACCATGGTTGCTGTGTGTAGCCTATACACTGTAATAAATAAGGTATAGCCTCTGTTATTGTGGTTAACAGCACCGTCCTTTGCAGGTGACATGCAGGTTTACGGTGTTTTTTGTGCTCTGAAAGACGTCACAGCGAAACATATAGTCACACAGCTGATGGGCTGTTAGCCTTGCATGCTAAACTAAACATATGGATGAAACATTTATAGAAATCAGCGGTTGATCGGCGGTCGCCAGTTGTAATGTGTGAACTACTCAACGACGCATCAAAACAGCTCCCGACACATTTCTGACGACGCTGTCAGCTCTTGTAGTGTGTCACCGATCAGTCATGTAGTCTGAACGCCACAACGACTTCAAGACTACCGTCACAAGACGGCAAGTTGTGTAGTCTGAACAGCACGCCGATGTGCTGACGCTGAAAGTCGTGTAGTCTGCAGGAGCCTTTAGTGGATGTCTTGTACAGTACAAAAGGGACATAAATGATGAACATGGTAAGCATTATACTCTACTTGCTACACATCAGCAGGTTCGCTTTTAACTCAAAGCGATGCTCAGCTTAAGAACAAGGGTATAGACTCTGGTTGCATGACAAATGAGTCAAATCAATAAACAAATTAATCTTTTATCAAAATGGTTGTCAACCAATTAATTGACAAATTGTTTCAGCACTTTAAACTTTAGACATTTGATCAGAAGTGTAAGTCACAAAACCAGATGAGTACCCTTTAAACGCAGTTGTTGCGTATGTTCCAGAGGCTTTCTGTGGTTCTTGTTAATTAATACTAAAAGGGCTCAAACATTTAGGACACAAGTGTCCATTAAAATACTGTAAGGCTAATTAGTATGGTATTTGTTTCATCGTACATCAATACCTCTTATGCATCTGAGTGTTGTGTGGAACAAAATCAGCATCCAGCATGTCTCCCCTTCAGCACTCAATACTTAAAAAATAACAAAAATAAGTAAGGCGACTGAAAAAAAGATGAATAAACAAAAGAGGTAGAAAATAATTCATTCTTTAATAAAAAATACATTTATAAATTCGGCAGCATGAACTTCTCTTTAACATTTCCATCAACCCTGGAGGAGAGAAACAATGAAAACCAACTGTACAGTAGGCATTTAAAATAAAACACATTCTGGGAAGCACATACATACAAATGAGGAAGAAATGGCAAGTTGGACTGAAGGAAAAACAGCAAAGACAATATAAATGACTTAAAATCACAGACAGTTTCTAAAGAAATAGATCTGGCGAACAAAGACTAAACAGAACTGAACATCAGAGTCTCAACACCACAACAGGAGCTTTGGGTTGATCATAACACCACAAGGTTCACTTCAGTCCTTCAATACAACTACAGCAGCTTGGTATAAAGACAAACAACACATGAACAGACTGTGGAGGCGGCTCTCACATCAAGTTGTCTTCATGCACTGGTTAACAATCAGCTTTATCATAGCACACCAGAGGGGGACATGGCAAAATTGACTCTGGATCATTGTTTAAACAGAACTTCATCCTACTCTGCAAAGGAAAACTAAGTCACCAAACACTTCATACTGAAGACGGTGTTTCCTGTGAGTTCACTTAGGATCCATCATGACAGAGATCTTTTCACACAACTGGATGGCACTCATGGATGGACAGACTGGGTGGTTTCATGTGCTTATTGCACACAGGAGAGAACTTTTACTGGAGGTTGTCATATAAATCTGCCCAAACGGCTTGTGCTTAGCCCAGTCAGATTCTAGGGTTTTAGTGAATATATGGAGGGTCTGGTTGGTTTGGAGCAAAGCCAGAGTTTACATGTGGACTTGTGTTGTAATTTAAATAAATTATTTTTTACTAAAGAAAGAAGCTTTAAATTGCCTGTAGAGTATTGTTTTTTTTTCACTTTCGGTTGACCACATAAAAGTCAATTTTAGATGTCAAAGCCGGTGGAATGCCTTTTATTACTATTCCTTTTAGAAGAGTCCTCACAAACTAAGTGCATCTTGAATAAAACGGGAGAACAAAAGCCTGAGAGCCATTCACTACTGAGGGCTCTGCTATGATGATACCTAGTCAGAAGATGTATTGTCACGTCCAGCAGTGAGTTCACCCAGAGCTAAGACGTCTGCCGAGATTTAAATTATTGCCCCTAAAGCTGCTGACCAAAATATCACAGTTGTGGTTAAGTGATGATTAAGGGACAGGATCTGTGCCTTGGGACAAATGTCCCTACGTTGCTGATATTAGCTGCCAATGTAGTCTGTGTGCACGCAGAAAATACCAAGCTGGCAAGAGTTTTCAGCTGATGCATGGGAGTTCTGTATGGGCAAAGTGCTTAGAGGGAAGGAATAAGGAAAGACTATGTCTGGGGTGTAGGACGTTTCTACTGCCAGACGTGGCAATAGGTGCTACACTATTTAACTTAATGAGTGACACATTTGTAAATATATAATGGCCTGCCCAGGAATGGACATAACAGTTTTCTCTTGTTTCTGAACTTTGTGTTGAAAATATATTAAAATATCAATATTTAGTTCACAAATACATAAATGTCTCTTTATAATGGGTTTACGGCTTACACCCTCTGAATATAAATTAGACAGTTTTGAAAAAAATAAGTGAATCTTGGACAAACTGCTAATCTGATTTATTTCTGTTAATTCTCTAAATTGAGGTCAATATTTTACCGGTTTGACCTTTGACTCTTAGCACAAAGAGCACAGCATGGGGTCAATGTTGATAAATGTCCCGCGCCAAATACAGATTATTGAGGATGTAAGCATTTTGTTATTGTAGAGAAACCTAAATGTTTCTTTTGCAACAGCATTTTTTCTTGCATATTTTTCCTCGACTTTCAGCAGCAAACAATCTTCATAATCACATCCCCACCCCTCTTTATAACTGTAAACGGGCCAAATGATTTCCTGCACAGTGTGGCCTGGAGAGCCAATTAAATACTAGCTTTGTATTGTGTTGTGCTTTTACATGGTAGATTTACAATATGACACTGTTTTTGACACTGTTCACTAAATGAGATTCCAGTTTTTAGTCAGACTGTGCTCATTCCTGGCATATTCTGACAAAATATAATGACCTCATGGTAAAGTATGGATCTTTTTAGGAAGTGCTCATGCCGTAAATGAAAGAAAAGATTGAAGTATCTCTCTGCAGTTGGTCAACAGTGTAAGTGCAGCAGTGAGGCAGTGTGGTAGCACTGTCTTTGTCTTTCAATAACTTTAAAAAGATGGAAGATGGCGGTCTGCAATTCTCTAATAAGTGCAACAATCACATATCTTTCTGATCAAAGTCAAAAAGTGACCCAAAACATTATATTTGCCCCAGGCTAAATATTTTTGTCCATGTTATGCATGAATGGAGCCATTGTAAAGTTTGGTATATTGTGCTAGTTCACTGAAAATGTGCTGGATTCTTCCACAGTCAAATTACAGTCTTCTGTGTGTCTGAAGCATAAACAGGAAGGGTCAGGAGCAAATTCACCTCCTCCTCTGATGTTTTACTGAAGATGAAGTTCCAGTCATAGCTCAGCAGCTTGAAATTTCTGTCACCGTCTAAAAATATAAAGAAGCTTTAGATTAGATTGAGAAAATAACGATGAAATGCAAAATCCTCCTAAATTAACTTGAATGATATTTACATTGTCTTGCAAGAGAGACCTTCCACTTGTGATGCTTTTGAAGTGACACATTAAATTGTTCAAAATTTTAAAAACATTTCCCTAATATTTTCTATAGAAAAGAAAACTTTCTCAGTCTAGCAGCCAAATATGATTCTTAGCCTCATTAACAGAGCACACCAGCATTCTCATTGCGTCATGCTGCTGCCTGTCTCCTTTCTGTATATGTCTGCCGTTGACGTTTTCAGTTAACTTGCAGTGACATATGGAGGAGGGAATATCTCCAGCAGTTAAGCCCGGCTAAGAAGCCAATTTTAATGGTATGTATTCCAAAGATGGATGTGCCTAAACTGATCTCATCTCAGCATGTGAAGCGAGGTCATAAGTAACTGAATTTAATTTCCGGAAACAATATCCAAACATGAACATTACTGTCAAAACGATGGATAAAATGCCACAGACGCAAGATTAAATATCCAAACCAAAGCATGTAACGCCCCATAGATCTGATTTTATTTTCACAAATCAATGATTGTATTGTGGACAAAGATCACTCCCTAATTGTCCATAGTTTTTTAAAATTATTATCACTATTTTAATTTTTTATGTATGTGTTCTTCTGAGGGGTACTATTTCGGGAGATATGTGACGGACTTTAATGTGTCATGTGCATACGCAGTGATACTGAATGCCAATAAAAATATAAAATAAATATCCAAACCAAGTTTTAAATGTAGATTAGAGGCTCTGGGTGCTATCTGAAGTGATAGCTAAAGTATTAAATAAGTCAAATGGATGGTCATTGCTGGCCAGTGATGAGAGTACAGTACATTAAAAGGTCATGACCCAAAGTTGAATAAACAAAGCTATAGAATACAGTACAGTACCTCGGTCTTGTTGTGGATCCATAGTTGTCTAACATCTGTGTGCTGGCCACCTCTAAGTTCCAGTCACACATCTCCAGCAGCTTTAGACACTCTGACCTGTTCCTCAGACCCAAACAGAACAACTGCTCAACCTGCAGAGAGACAGACAATAAAAAAAAGATGAGAGCAATTGTACAAAGCGGCCAGGAGAAGGGATAAGATGAGACAGTATAGCTGGCTCACAGGGTCAGGTACTGTACAGGAAAGAACTGCAGAAAAGGGTCAACACAGTCTGTTTTATTTATCTTCTAAACGTTGCTGCCACTATTAAGCAGCACTCAAGTGTTCCCTTGTGCCCAAACACACCTTCTATCCTGCCACAGTGGCCCCAACCACAGGCAGCTGAGAGATTGTTGATTACTGCTGTAGACACATCAGTGTCTGCATGCCTTTTTATTTATAGCCGGCTCATTGCAGCAGCAATGATCTGACTTTCCCTAAAGGTTCAACAAAGTTGCTCTTATCATATCCTGATATGAACCTATAAAGTAAAACTACATTCAGCAACTTTGAATGCCTGTTTGTACTTATATCCTCTACAAAATGGGTTATTACAGAAAAGGACTCAAGGACTCTTTTGCAGCATAGCAGTGTTCAGCACTGATTAATTTGGTAATTGCTGTGCTCCAACATAGTCTTACACTTCATAGGGTCTTTATTTTGATGGACTAGAACCATAAAATTTTTGTTGACCTTACTTGGTATAGGGTTTTATTTCACCAATTCAGTTTGCCTTTCAGTGATACAGCTTACTTTTTTTTAACAGTGTGAGACTGAATAAAATTAATTGAAACTTAATTTAGTTTTTAGAATTTTTTTTTGACATTATGAGAAAGGAAACATTAAATCGCACACATCTACAAATGTGAAGGATGAAACAGTAAAGTTCAAGTCTTCCATCAATTGTAGTCCTTGATGAAGACAAAAGACATGTATTTGAAGATAATGTTTTCAAGATATGAGCTAGCTCACTTTGTTAACATTAGCTTGCCATCTAAAATACTTACAGTGCTGCCACAGCAGTATGAAATACTGAAAAGGCTGAGCTCAGTGTTTTATAGAAACCAGTGTTTTCATTTAAGCTAATTGTCTGGATTGTTCTTCTTATGTTGAGGCCAATTTATACTTTCGCGTTGAGTCTATCCCTATAGAAACACAATATGAACTACAGATATAGTATGGTATGGTATATAATTTGGTTTTCAAAAACTGGCTGCTGTGCATTAAGCATTTTCACAGCATACTAAGAAATGCTCTCACCTTTAGATAATGCACAGCTTTCTGGACATTCCAGTTGTGGTTCTGAAGGGCAGCTTGGCACTCCTCTATTGTAACACCGTGAACTGCCTCCTGCACCTGAATCACACAACAGTGTAAGTCTCTGCAGCTTCCAACAACCCTTATATTCCCCTGGCTCTGATTCCTCACTTGATGGGCCTCACTATTACATTTACATTACATTGACCTACCTCAGAAACACCTGTACACGACTGGGTCCTTTTTAAAGATTTTAAATCATCTGTATCAATTTAGCATTAATCCCTCATGTAATATTCTTCTAATAGAAAATATTTTTTTGCACTTATCCAAGTTTTTTTTGCGTGGATTCAAGCATCAATGGATTTGATGAAGCTTTTTGCACAGTTCACTATCACTTCACTAACCAAATTGTATATTATATAGTAGTCTGAGCTCTACTAATTATGTTTCTCCGAATCCACCACGTCTAATTTCAACAATGCAGACAGTGTGCTCCTGGCGGCATAGTGATTGATTTTATTTATTTATGCTACTGTACTGTTTCAACTACAACAGGAAGTAAATGTGGATGTCTACTTCTTGCAATGCACTCCTCTGCAATACAGTTTATATACGATCCCACATTCTCACTGCACCTCATGTGCGGCCACAGATCTCAGTATGCATTACAAAATGCCAAGTGCCTGATCGATGTAGAGCCTTTGGTGATTCTAACTCCAGTTCAGTCAGTGTCAGAATCAATTGGCCAGCAAGAACAAACCAATGAAATTACGGTTTCTTGTCTTGTCAATTCACAGCAACAATTAATAAGGCCTTTGTCTCAAAAGAATGCTGGCATATTTTTAAATAAGTTATGAGAAGTTTTCATTTTCAAGAACATTTTAGTGCTTTTTTCATTGTGAAGGGAACGGAGAAAATGGAACTTCCCCTTTTAATTAGCCTGACTCATTGACTTTCACAAGTTCAGCTCCAGTTTAAAAAGGTTATTTTGCTTTTGTTACACATCAATCATAATTTGGTTCTGATAATGATTTAAATAGGGAGGTAATCTATTCAATTATAACAGATTTAAGCAGTTAAAAGCGGCTACTAAAAATGGTCTTCTGTTGCCCCCTTGTGTTCAGTGTATGAGCAAATGTAATACGCTATACACCATAATGTTTCACTCAAAAGCTACATTAACTGTTATAAAACTGCACTGCACTCTATTACATCACATCATTTAAAGTCTTATTACTTCTAAGACCAATCCTACTGGATTACCCTGAACATTGTACTCATATTTCAGCTCATAGATGTGTGATAATGACTTCATCTCATAATAATAGAACCATAATTATGCTCTCATACTAGTGATAAGAAACTAAGAAGGGATGGCTATCTAGTTTAAGGACTGCACTTTTTTATCTGATTTACGAAAAAGCAATCAAAGTAGAATTAAGGAGGACATGAGGTCAACTATATATTGCAGGTAAATTATCCCCCTGCAGTGACATCCATAATGAGAGAGACAGTGAGCAGGCTTTCCAGTTTATCATAGCAATAAATAAAACCTTTCATATGATTTAAATAGTAAAATTATACAGTGTATTTCAAATGAGAAGTTGCAAAAGGCAGTCCAAATATCTCTGACCGTACCATTTTCACCCTTTCAGCTGAGTTTCCTCCTCCGTCTGTCCTGGTGCAGGAAGCATTGACCACCAGTGCTGCAAGCCCTTCTGAACAGACACGAGGGAGACTAACTGATGTCTTCATCCCTGACCGTGGTCCACCCAGACTGCTGTTATTGTTGGTGGAGAAATTAGCCTTCAGTTCGCCTGGCTGGACAAGCCCCTGTCCCTGGGCGTGTCCCTGGAGTGTCTGGCTGCTGACCACCATGGGTCTGACAGTGGCAGTGTTAGCTTGCCGTACATGTCTTTCCTCCACACCGCTGGCAGGGAGGTTCTCTGCCTCCCTGAAGAAACGGTCGTAGCGGTCGAGGTATGGGGGCCTCTCTGGTAGAAGGTAATAGTGGGTGTTACTGACTTTACGTCCATCACGGACGATGGGGAGGATACAGGGGCCCTTGCTGGCAGTGTCCTTCCCCTGTGCCTGGGCCTGGATCACTTTGGGTGCAGCATATTTAGGATCTGAGGCAAAGCTGTGTGTGGTAGGCATGAGTTTACCTGGAGAGGTGGAGAGGTAGGAGCCGTAGGTGTGTGTGGAGGGGCAAGAGGAGAGGGGAGCTTGCATGGTGGTGGGACTGACAGAGTAGACTCTCTGCTGAGGGGAGCCCACTACCAGGCCCATGGGGCTGGGAGTCCGGGAGCCCGGCTGGGACAAAGGGTCCCTGGGAGGGATCTGAGGTGGCCGGTCCTGGTCTGGCCCAGAAACGTCCTCTGTGGTGTCAGCTGGCGTCGGTGACAGGGAGAGATCCCTTGACCAGCGAGCAGATGTGTAGTCGCCCCTTTTTATAGGGCGAGGAGGTATGGGGACACGTGGAGGGATCTGGGGTTTGTCCTCACTGGAGCAGAGGACACTCTGCTGATGTCCCTCCTGGGTCTGTGGAGTCTGGGGACACGAGGCTGAGCTCTGGTATGGCGAGCTTGACCGCGTAGCACTTCTAGTCGGTACATTGAGCCTTCTCATGCACTCTTGCTGGAGTTCTTGGAAGATCTCTGCTGACTGGGAGAAGGAAGTGGACAGCACCTGGCTCTGCTTGCCAGGAAGAAAGAGGTTGTCGTCCAGGTCTGGTCTGTCTGGACCCCTGGAGACAAAAGTCTCACCCTCCACTTTCTGTCCAGAGGAGAGAGCCTCATCTGGGTTACAGACGTCACTCTGTTCCTCTTCATGCTGCTGCTCCGAGCTGTTGATGGAGCTCACCTGTATGGAAAAACAAGATTTACATCTTCAATACATTCTGCTATGGATCTAGGTAATACCAGGACTGGAGGTAAACATTCCATTTCCGTGACATTTTGACACAATGTGAAATGTGCTGTAACACCTCCTACCGTACCTCCATATCGTCTTCATCTTGGGCTACATCATCATAGGCCGGGGGTGGAGGTAATGGCCGAGCATCCCAGTCCACTACTGGCGTAGGGTGAAGGGGACGGGGCAATGATCTAGATGGACTCTGAGGTGGAGTCCGGTCCAGGATGTTCTCTGCTTGCAAAGCTAGCTTTGCCAGTGAAGGAATCTGAATTTCGACCACAGGGGAGGGAGAGGGTGCAGGCGGGGGGAACTCCTCCCCAAAGTCAATGAGGGACACTTCACTGTTGAGGATGTGGCCTGAGCCTGAAATCCGGCCACTCCCCTGCTTGGAAGCAGAGACCCACGCAGCGGGTTTAAGTTTTAAGCCTTTGACAGAACCTGTTTTACGAAGTGATAACCTCTTTAGTCCTGCCGAAGTCAGATCCTCATCATCGTTTACTGGATCATAGCAAGGCTCTGGAGACACAAACACACAATACATTCATTACTTTACTGAAAACAAGCTTGAATTTGCAATACCTGTGACCACGTACATGTATTCTGTGTTAATGCATTCACACACACACACACACACACAACCTCACAAACACATGACCTCCATGGCAAATTTCAGCCTCATTGATAGAAAGTTGTGGTTGCTATACAGTGGGTGTAGCTTTGTTTGCAATAGGCCACTCCCATTCCCAGGGCCACTTTTAGCCAGTCGGCATGAACACAAACACACACAAACACACTTGACCTCTATGACAAATTTCCGCCTCCTACTGTGAAAACTGTGGCTGCCAAAGCGTGTTGAAGTTCCATCAAAAAATTTAGAGAGTGATGACCCCCATGCTCGTTAAGATCTTCACACCTCAATATACAAGACACAGTTCAGTCAAATTAAATCTCCAGGTCTGAAGTTAGTCCTATAGTGCACAGCAAGGACACTGCACACCTGTTAGAGGGACACGAGGATGGAAAGACGGAGAAACAGTGATGTTAAAGGAAATAAAAGTAGAAGACATAATCACTGCAAAAGTAGACAAAGGAGAGAAAAACTAATATGGGATGTACCTTTGAGGAGTGGAGCTAGAAGGGAACAGAGAGGGCAGGAGCAATGGGTGAGGAGCTGCTGAGGGAAACCAGACTTACTCTTGATTAGCACTGCTGGTTGAGGAGGACGGGGAGGAGGCTCCTCTGGAAGAATAAAAGCAAATACCGCCACCACAAAGTATAGGGGGGGGAAAGACAGCAGCAAAGAAAGAAAGATTAGAAAATAAAAAGCAGCAAGCAAATGTCAGATTGAATGTGAAAGATTGCCAGCCAAGTGTTAAAAAAAATGAAAAGCTGTTTGGTAGCCATTTTTCCAAAGCACTGCGAAGAACAGGAAATCTGATCATTTAACAATTGATTATTGTTGACAGTTATGTTTATAGTTACAGAGTGAAACAGCTGTACATTTTAAATAATGATCAGTTGAGAAATACAAATGTTATAAATGTTTATCTAGCAGAATGTGAATGTGTATCTTTAAATGACATATATGATCTAAAGATGGTTAAATCAAGAGCAACTGGACTTGGTTGAAGATAACCAAGTCCTGTTACCCTTGATTTAACCTTCCTTAGATAATTATGACCTGGATAACTGAGAATCTTTTTAGACATCCGTCATATAGGACCAAAACATTTCACAATGGGCCTTTAAACTGAGACCAACCCTTCCAGCAGTGACTTTTAGCTCATAAGCTAAATGCTAAACGGGTCTGGGTCAGTGGTGCCACCTAAAGAGTGTGAACCCAAAGATGGTGGATACTGAACAGACTTACAAGACTGTGTTTATTCTTGGTATTCACCACCGTTATGGCTTTAAGTTTTATTTAGAGCTCTTTTACTCACTGTTAGCTCGTCCTGGTAGCTGTGTGGGCCGAGCACCACTGAGGTGTAAACCAAGGACATCAGGAGGATCCATAGGATTACCGAGGTACAAGCTGGGGGTAAGAGAGCGGCAGACCTAATTACAGTAAATGTCAATATACTGAATGTAACTGAGCAGGGTTTTATACTGTTGATAACATTGTGCTACTGCCATCTATTGGTGAGAGTGTATTATTACAACTCAGTAAAAACTAATCGGACAGATTTTTAACACCAACTTCTAACATGGGGCATAATTATAACACATACTGTATATAAAGTGATGAAGACACAGTTAGACCTTACTGAATCCACATTTAAGTTAATCAACAGAAGTTGGTCCTTACTCGTCAATCCTGTCCGGGAAGCCCCAGCATTGATGAGGGTTGGTGTCTCCGTGTCCCGTATGGATGAAGCTGTTCTTGAGTGGCCGACTGATGTCATGTGCTGACAAACCCGCTACTGATGTCACCACGTTTCTGGGGAACTGTCCGACCTTAAGGGTCCGCTTGTTTTGACCTCGCCACCAGTAGTTCTCTGCCCTGAAAGACATCAAAATGCTGAGGATGAAACAGGACGAACCACAGTTGCGGATAAGGAGAATCATCTACAGGGCCTTACAACACCAAATAATTCTACTGGACATTTAACAACTTAATATTAACAATGTAGTGCATTTAGTTTAATAGAAATTCTATATCTTTTTATTATTAAGCACTGATGAGCTACTTAAGTCAAAATATCTAAACTGGAAAATACCTGTAGGCTATTTTCCCTTTAAACACTATCAGAAATTAGGCTGGCAGGTAGGTTTGCTCAGTAAATGATACAGATGTGGGGGCAGCCTTGTTCAAAGTCTAAAATGCTTATTAATACCCACCTCCCCTCTATGATGGTGATGACATCATTGACTTGGATCAGGAGTTTGTCAGGCTCGTCAAAGTCCTGCAGAGCACACATGTCTGTGGGCATGGTCTGAAAAACCCACACACATAAGAATACTTGTGAGTGGGCCATATTGTAAGGTGGTTAAAATAGTTATTCCAGCTGACAGCATTTTTCTGTTTCTGCTATGCAGTAACTCCACTAGGTGGAGCTAAAGGTCCACTTACGCAATGATGAATTGGTGAGGGAACACTTGTCTATCTGTACCAGATATATTAAGATCATCATTAAGTTTCTTCTGCTTAGTGGAAATGGAGAGCTTAGGATTACACAGTATCCTTAAAAAAACCCTCACATATAGCAGCCTGGATATACACCTTTGGCTACCCAAATTGCTGCAGGCTCCCCTACCTCAAGGAGGAACTCCCGCAGTGCAACAAAGGTAGGTCTGTCCTCTGATTTCTGAGCCCAACACTGCAGCATGACGTTATAGATGTCCTGCGGGCAGTCTTCAGGCTTAGAGAGGCGTTCACCTTCTTTGTCAATCTTGTGTAGGATCTAGGATTTTTTCCCAGAAAGGAGAAAAATCAGATTAGATGTGAATAAATGTGACTAGTTTTGTGGGTCTGCCTGAGTTTTTGGTTACATACTGTATATGTTTTTCTGTGTGTGTTTACCTGGCTCCCATTAAGGCCCAGCCAAGGCTCCTGGCCATGTGTGAACATCTCCCAGAGAGTGACTCCAAACATCCATGTGTCTGTGGCATGGGAGAACGTTCTGGTCTTCAGACTCTCTGGGGCGCACCTGCAGCAGCACAGGTAACAAATTTAAAATGGGCTACATTAAATCAGTTATCTGCAGGTCTGTCCAACGATAATGCTTACTTTGGGCAGAGAATGTATTGTAAATAATCTTAACAGTAGAAAGAAATATAGATTGATAGCTAGCTGCTTGGCTGACAGACTTTGGCAAAGAAACTCCAAAAAACACAGAAAGCAGTGTTTTATAAGAATTATCAGCATGGCTGGAATGTAGCTGTGACCGATCAGATCTCTCTGGAAACTTTCTGCAAAAAAATAAATCAGGTTCCCATCCTAACCCTTAAAACCGCTCGTATCCATCCCTGTACTGACACCCACCATGCAAAGGGGACCTTTCGATGCTCCTGCATGACATAGTGCTCATGGTTGTTAGGCAGTGCTCTCATCAGGCCAAAGTCACCGATCTTCACTCTGTGAGCTGAGGCCAGCAGGATGTTCCTACAGACAAGATGGTCACATAATTAACATCTTTCTGTACATTTTTAATCTAAACAATGCAGTGCAAAATAGTTCTTTGGGGAATTGTGTTGCATCTGTTATCATCATATAATCTTATAACTATAATTTAAAATTATTGGAATTTGATTTTAACTCTAGTTTAAAGTTCCGCTTAGGCAGCATACTACTGATGCCATAAACACACTCATAAATTCACAGATGTTCACAAAACTCTCCACATACAGAAGCAAAGATGAGGAAGAATGAATCTGTAATGGTTTTTATTTTTTTATTTTTTTCGCTTGACAATTTGTTGAGAGGAGAAAGAAGGAATTTGACCTAAAATATGATATAAAATAATATATGTAACCCTAACAGAAGATAAACTAAACCGGATTTAAGAGGTGCATCTTACTAGATCAACCAAAAACAGGGGTAGTTGTAATAGTCAATCTTCAGCAACACACAGAATTGATGCGTAAATTATATGAAATATAGTCCATGTGCCATACAACTACAGTAGACTTTGCATGGTGTCAGCAGTGTCCTATTCTGAATGCATCCAGAACCTACTTCAGCCTTTAACTGAAGGAACAGACTGATAGGTTAGAAAATCAACATAACATTAAATTCAACAGATCCAGCATTTAAAACCACAGCTTGTAAAATTTGCTTAGTGTTTGGATACTGTAACAGCCATGTGTAGTCATTAGCATTTTATCACAGTTTTAACTGGGAAAATGACTCATTTTTACAAGCCATTACAATTTTCTCAAGCATCTACATTGTGTCAACAGTTAAGTGAAAGTGACGAATTTGACCAAGACTAAGAACTTAGACCACCCAGTACAGCCAGCCAACCAGTTACTCAATGTGCTAATGGGCCAAGTCTCCCTATAATGGTCTGTAAATGTCTGGGTGGAGAAGAAGGAGAAGCAATATAAATAATTCAAGACAGAGAATGTGAAGACTACACCCTCTTTAAAAAAATAGGTACTGGCCTTTTTATAGTGGCTAAAACTTATTAAGTCCACCTCAGAAAGTTCTCTGTTCTCGTACCTGGCTGCCAGGTCCCTGTGGATGAACCGCCTCTGCTCCAGATAGGCCATGCCACAGGCCACCTGCACAGCATACTGACACAGGGTGTGGATCAACACTGGGCCCTGTGGACGGACACATCGCAGACGCTCCAGCAGAGAACCCAGAGGAGCCAGCTCAGTCACCTTCAGAACACACAGAGAGGAGGGGGTGAAAAGGGGAACGTGGGAGCAAAAAGGAATAGATGATGTAGATGAGAAAGAGAGGTGTGAAGTGCAAAGTGAGAATATGAGGAAGAAATATATAGAAGAAAAAGGAGAATATAATGAGAAAAACAGAAGAAATTTTGGTAATTGGTAATCCATGTTCCAAAAACCATTTGGCAATATGAATGAAAAACATGCCAGAGGAAATAACTAGAGGGTAACAAATGTGAAATGTCAGCCCTTATTTTAGTCCTCCATCCACTTTCTCCCCTCCCTTCCTGTCTCCCTTTTTTACTCCATCGCTTTCTCCAGTCATGACAAAGGCCTTGAGATGCTTGCCCTGATTTCAAAAGGTCACAAAGCAACCTGAGAGAGTGCACGAGAGCGACGTTTGTGTTTGCTGAAGTATGTGTGGGTGTATGTGAGAGTACAGGGAAGTCAAGAGAAAGCTAGAGTATATCAGTGACTAATGTACACCTGGGCATATATATGTGTTTATCTGTCCTCCCTGTGTGTGTGCGTTTCTGTGTATCCACTACCATCTTCATTGGGTGTGTGAGCACCACACCGTAGAGGCGAATGAGGTTCTGGTGGTCCAGGGAGTGCATGGCGTTGACCTCACAGATGAAGTCCTCCAGAGCATCGGGCTGGCTGAGCACATCTGTCTTCAGACACTTCACAGCTACATTCAGCTGGAAACAAGGACAAAGATTTCAAATATAACAGTTGCAAATGTACTCTGTTCAGTACACAGATTCTTGGGGCTGCTTTTATTTATTCCTTCATCAGCACAAAATGCAAACAAACACACAATTTTTGAGAAATATCATAGTGTGGCCGTGATCTAGTTCTTCTTCTTTAACACATATCCTCAACATACAGGAGTTTACATTTATTTAGTTCTCTTAAAAAGTAAGTACGGGTCTCCTCACCACCTTCCCTGCAGGTGTCAGCCATTCTCCTCTCTTCACTACGCCAAAGGAGCCGTCCCCCAGCTTCTCAAACAGCGTCAGATCCTTCTCTGGGATGAGGCAGGTCAGGGTCTGCTGTTGCCCGTCAAGAGGAGCATCACCACTGGACTGTGTGGCCAGGACTCCCTCCCCCAGGCCCAAAGGAGGTGTGGGAGACAGCTTACGAAAGGAGGAGGCCGGATGGCCCTGCTGGGGGAAGTCTCCTCCGTCTGGACGCTTAGCGCTAAACACCTAGAGACGAACACATGAAGAAAAAGGACAAATGAAGCTGGCTATGAAACAAGGCAAACAAAAAGGGACTACTGGACACATATAGAGAGAAAGAACACCCTGCCTGTTCGGTCCGGTGTGTGTGTGTGTAGGAGAAATATGTGGTGAAATAGTGTCTAAAAGATGATTTATGTCGATATGATAAGACCAAAGTAACATCTTTGCTGCAATAAAAATGAGATGAATACCACTGCTTATAAACAATAGTATCAACCCCAATCTGGGATGAACATATAAAAGTGTCTTCAACTGCCCAGGATGTTGAAAAGTCTGACAAAGGGCTTTGAGTTTCATCTTACACCTTTATTAGTAAATGAGCTATCTGCCTTTGCTCTCAGGAGACACTTGGCTGGAGACTGTGGGTGGAGATGGAGGGAAGACACCAGACACTCATTTCAGTTATGACCTCCATCCTCCACTCTTTTCCATCTCTGTCAGCCTCACAGAAAACTAGTTTTCACTTTATTTTCTTTCTCTCTCGTCTGCTCTCCCCCTACTCTCCCCTCTTACACACAGGAGTGACCCACTCACCCACTGTGGCAGGCCTGCACCACGAGATGAAAGTATCAGGCAGTGATAACAGGTTTACATCGTCTTGTTCACTTTGTGATGTTAGCAACAGTGGGACGACAGAGGAGGTTTACACTGGAAATCACTTTGATGTACAGTACGTCTGACTTGTGTGGTGTGAGCGTAATTGTTAAGCGAGCAGAGTCAAGTTAAGGCCAGCATCCAGCAGTCAGAAAAGGGGAATCAACTAACCATTATACAGTGGTCCCTAGGCTCTAATCTGAGGACATAAGGAGCCTCGCTGCCACCAACACACACACATACACACACACACAGTATTCAACAAAAACTGATGGATATGCTGTCAGTAAGCAACTATGGATATGTACCAAAACAAGCACACACACACACACAAACACATACACTTATCTTTATGGGAGAGACATGTCCTGCCTCTGGGCTTAAGCACTGACAACACAGCAGGAATGTTCGTGAGCTGCTAGGAAGTACTCATTAGGAAGCCCTATTAGATTAAGTGACCTGAATGTTTCTGTGTGCATATATATGTGTGTATTTGTGTGAGTCCTTAAGAGCTTTCCATTCCCCTAAATTTGAACCCGTACAATGTGTGTGCTGTGTAGAACCATTAAGAGAAACCTTTGTTTAGAAGCCCAAAATAAAAATGCACAGACACGGGTGCTGCATATCAAATAAGTAATATACACCAATTAACATGTCACATACCACATGCACATGTGTTTTTCATAGGTAGAGCAATCTTTAAATCTAAGCATTGTTTCATTCCAAAAAAGTTGATGAAACCAATGTGAGCTCATTACTGGCTGAAGGTCAGTACTCAGAAACAGTATCGTCAGTGAAAAAGATGTGTCAATGAATCCCCAGTGCCAAACATATTTGACTGGCCAGATATAAACAGTAGCAAGCGGTGTGTGGTTTCACATTCACACTGGACCAGACATGACATAATGCTGCAGACCTTTTTAAAAACACCACATCTCTGTGGTCACAGTGTGGTAAGTGGGTTTCAAATAGGAGGCTCGACATTCAAAAGATTCTGACTATGGCAGTGCGTGCGCGCGCACACACACCGGGGGCTGAGAAGGCAGATTACTCTAGCTGAGGATGGTGCCAGAGGGGGCAACAGACAGGTGTAATTATAGATGGCAAGCACCATCCTCTGGGCACCACGACTTCCACTTACAACAGCCAACACACACAGAGACTGATCAGTACTGCTTCACACACTTCATTGCTCTGAGCCTTGTGTGTCTAGGTGTATCAGAGTTTGTAATGAGCTTGTGTATGAGGTATCTTTAATCTTTCAGACTTTATTTAAAGAAAGTGAATAAGTCACATTCATACGTGCTTCTGTCGCTTTAAGAAAGAAACCTTGCTTCATGAAAACAACATTTCTATGAATGCAGCATGCTCTGAATCTGTCTGTCACCAACTCTTGTGACTTGACTTGTGTGTGAGTGTCTTTATGTGGACGTGCTTATCCTCATGTGTGTGGGTCAAGCTGTCTTGTTCTCTTGAGGAATGTTCCCTACAGATGTCTATGCATCTGTACCTACCTACAGTATATCTATCAGAAGTTTTTTTTCTTTTAAAAAGATGTCACAGAACCAATCGAGAAATCACTGAGACCTCCTCCATAATCACCATAGACACACACATACAGCACAGTATGGTCTGTAGCAGTAACAGAATAAATTGCCCAAACGGGCTCAGTAAGACCGTAAGCTTCTGTCACACAAAAGACCTTGACATTATGTTAACACAATGTGACCATTCACCAGAGCTGTAGACTTGAGACTTGGACTTGAGTATCAAAAATGAGGTCTTGAAACTCAACCTGGGAATTGTCTGCAGTGAGACTCGAATTACTTGAAGTCAAAAAGCTGAGGAGACTTCACTTGGTGACCCATAAATATTGAAACATGCAATATTGTTTAGTTTTGCCTTTTGGAGCTCAAACTTCCAAATTGTCATGAATAATTAACGACACAATCAGGTTGCGTTTAGCGTCTCCATAATCTAATGCACACTTTCAGTTACAGCTGCTGGCACCAGAACAAAACGGTAATAAAAAGAACTGAGATGCACAAATCATTTATTTATGTCTAGGTCCTATTTTCAGTTATTAAAAAGTTTTACGCATTCAGCACTGCTATCACCACAAACAGTGCTCTACATTATTAGTGATCATTGCCTTAAAAATTTACTGAACTGATACTGAATTGTTCTTAAAATGTGTTTACGAATGTGCTAAGAAATGTTATACTGGTAAGAGCTGCTAGTTAAACTCAACTTCCAGTTAAGCATATTTCACTAGTAAAACAGTTTTAAGTCTGCACTGCATTGCTTATTATTGTTTGTATGTATTAATGTCACATTCAGGATCGGCACTGAAACTAGTTTTAATGTGACTGAGCAGAGATGTGCTAAGATCAAACCCAGAAACACTACAATGTTCCAAACAGACAGAAACTCATCAGGGGGTTCACAATTGCACCTTTGTTTTGAGTGTTCTCATTTGACTGTTTGACACATATAGATCCATTGCTTGCAACTAGACGTTACATGCCCCTTGTCCACTAAGAAGATTTGGAGTAATTTTTGCCATCATGCCTTTTATGTAACTACCTGTCACAATTGTGTCCTGAGTTCTCTGTGCGCTGTTTCTGTCTGCCTGTCTGTTAATTGTTAGTTCTTGTTCTCTGCGTGTGTTATGTCTGTTCTCCCAGTAATCTGCCTGCCTGCCAGTCTCTCTGTTCTCCCCTGCTGTCTCTCTGCCTGCCTGTCTCGTTAGTTCTGATCCCTGTCATCTGTTTGCTCTCCCACCCTGCTCGTTTACCTGAGTATAAATGTTTGTCAGTTCTGTTCAGTCTCTACAGTGTCATCATTGTATGTTGAGTGTCCTGTACTCCTGTGAGTTTTCTTCTGTGGATTTTTGGAGTTTCTTCCTGTTGTGGATTTATGTGTTTCACTGCATGGACTCAGCCCTATTGGACTTACCTTGAGTAAGTCCAATAGGCCCCAGCATCAAACTAAGACATTACTATAGTAAAGGCTGCATTTTCGAAGATCTGTCAATGTTGGCATACTCTTTGTCACATAAAAAAATATGACACAAATTCAGCAAGGTGTTGCAAAATGTGATCATGTCATCTGTACAGGTGGAAACTGTGGTCTGAGTGTAAAGTTTCTACCATGTATTGTTCATAAGTTATTATGTTCACATGAATGTGTCCACACTGTGACAGACAGACAGACAGACTGACGCCACTGTGGAGACATAATGTCAAGCATACCATGTACCATAATAAGCGTGGGTGTGTGTCTGTCTATGTCTGTCACCTTGCTCATCCAGGACTTGCGCTTGCACATGGCTTTCCTCCTCTTCACAGCCTCCCACAGTCGTCTCTGTCCTGTATCAAAAGAATGAAAGGAAAAAAGAGAAATGTGATGTTCAGCAGTAAACACAAAAGGATGAAGACTGCAGCTGCTTCTTCTCATAGCACCAGGAAGGATCTGAGATACAGAAGACGTACTGCATTGAATTCCAAGTTATCTCCCATAATTAGAAGAAAAGGGGCGAAAATATTGAGGATGCATACATACTATATCTGAGAAGAGACTGGAGACAAAGTATGAAATGAAAAAAACATCAAACACACACAGGATAACAGATCGAGAGCCTGTAGAACACTGAGCGTGAGTGTAGGAGAAAGATGTGAATGAATATATGAGCAGGAGAAATGGGTGTAATTAGCATTAAGCGGCTCGGTAGCCAAGGCCCTGAGGGCTTCAATAACTGGATTTAAAACATTACCGCTGCCCTCCCCGTCACACACACCGCAAACAAAAGACTTGGCACTTCAGTGTCCCTTCCTAATGCCTAATTACCAGTTCTGCCTTTAAAATTCTATTAGGGGTGTTAGTGATGGAGGATTTGCTCCAGCTATGCTGAGAGTGAGCCAAATGACACACTGCCATTACTGCAGACAAAAATAATATGTCAGGCTATATACTGTATATACGTAAAATACCCCTTTATATAGTCATACATCAGCCAAGAGAAAATTGGAAGGACACTATTAAGTAAATTATGTATTTCAGGCAGAGTACCCCTAAATCGGGAAAAACTGTCATCTAATCAGAGAAAAGAAAAGATGAGGAGACACATGCTGCCCAGTTATGATTGTTGAAGAAGGGGAAATAGGAGCAAACAGTGAAAACAAGCCAGACAGTTAGACACTAGCATGCTTGGCAGCTTCCAAAATTAACTCTCTGAACTGCCAAATGGATTTTTACCACCTAAAGGTGCTTGCTTATCTGCCTTATGTGACTTGAAGAAACAACCAAGCCACCGTTAAAGATTACTACCATCTGTCTGGTGTTCATTTTCAGTCTTAAATAAGATGATAAGTCAAAACAAGACTAAGGGTCTAAAGCCACACTTGTGACTCTGTAATGGAGTACATATGAAGAGTGTTGCTTTGAGCTAAAGTAAATGCTAACGGCGACGTCTACAGTCTTTGGTCAACATGCTAACTCTCTCACAGTGAAAATGCTAACATGCTGCTCTTAGCAGGTATAATGATAACCATGTTCACCAACTTAGTTTAATGTGATAGCAAGCCATTTGCTAATTAACACTAAGCACAAAGTACAACTAAGGCTGATGGGAATGCCATTCGCTTTGAAGGTATTTAGACATAAACTTAAATATTGGGCAAAGTGTTATTGTACCAAGACTTTATTCAGGATCCCTGCAAAATTGAACAAGAATTAGGCCTTTTGGTAGACTAGACACACATGTTCAAAAACGCATACTGTGCAAACAAATTCTAATATTTTTCTACAACAAACACTGCACACACACACACACACACACACACACACAGTTTCTCACCAGGTCGACCCATGCCGATCTTCTCCAGGTCTTCGTTCTTGACATAGTCGAAGTGTGACAGCCGCGTGACATTCAGGTCATCTCGGATCCGCAGGAAGTACTGCTGCAGCTGCACCTCCATTAGCAGCTCCAACAGCCATTCTGTGCCTTCCTCACACTGCATGCTACTGCCCAGCTTCTGCAAAACACACACAAAGAATACAGGAAACTGAGTTCAGAACATTTAACATTCAGTATTCTTTCAACATTTTTCTCAGTGCTAGGTCTCAGACCTGCCAAATACACCCAATACACCCAGAAAGTCACCGCGCAACAATCAAACCATTTATTTCCGTAAAACAAAAAGAGGAAACTGAGCTCAGATTCATTGTGTGCTTGCCAGTATTTGCTTACAGAACACTAAAATACCTGCTTAGATGTTCAGATATTTACATCAGGGTCCACATACCTAAAGGGTAATTATAAATATGCGAATACTGTCAAAACACACACGCATTTGGGCACAAACACGCACACAACAGACTGGGTTCCTCAAATAGACAATACATAACAAAGACATGAAGAGTAAGGGGTCAAATATAGTAGGAGCTGCTTGTCAGTGGGCCAAAGAATTATTAAAAAAATAAAATACAGATCCTGTGTCATTATGGTGTCACTATACCGCTTAGTCTGCAATGTATCTTCTTTAAAATATTCAAATGACAACGAAAGAGATCAATAAATACTCTGGAAAACGATGGAAGTATTTTGGGAAGATTCATGAGATGACTGAAGCACATCTGGTGTCCATAAGTGTAAGTGAAGTGTAAACTGTTATGCGTCAAATGCACATATATTATACACTACAGAAGATAAACGGGAGACTCCTAAACAATCTGACCACAATATATATACTACATCCCTCAATGAGACACTGAGCCATCAATCTTCAACATCAAAACACAACACTCCATCTTAAAACATCATCCATCACTGTCTACTTAACATAAACAAGCTGAAATTAACACAAAATCAGCTTTAATGCTGAAGGGCTTCTTCAAGGTGCAATTATTCAAAGTGATGGAGTTAAATTTAGAATAAAGGCAGTGGAAAAGATGAACTACTACAAGAGTCATCTACTCTTCCATCACACCGGCTCACACTGGTCCACAGTATTATTTCCAGTCTCAATGGGGAAGTGAACCTGCAAACCAAAATTCCCAATCTGCAGAGATTTATAGGAGATCTGTAGGAGGGATGCTAGGGGTCACTCCACTTTGCAGTAATTGGACTCTGTGAATGAGAACTTCCTGTGCAAGCAGTGCCAAGGTTTCAAGGTCCGGAGGAAAGTGTCAGAGGAGTCACGGCTTCCTCTCTGTCATTTAAACATCTTAATGTGCTTGGTTAGAGGTCATTTCCTATTGCTTAATGACTGTCTCACTCAAACACACACATTTAACACTGGGTTTTGAAAATAATTTGCGAGCAACCCCAAAACACTGATAATATGTATCTCCCATGCCTTTTCAATGGAAAGATTCAAATAAGTGAGTCGTCCTGTACTTTCCATAAATTTCTGATGTGAGATCTGACTGAGCCGAATCTGCTGGGAGAGCTCGATCCCCAATGATTATGCCAGATGTTCGTATCCTGATACAATTCATCACGATGCACATAAAAGTGGGTCAGCTGATATCTCTTTAGCAAAGTCCAAACTTGCAGCTTTGGCTCTCCAAGTCAGAGGGAGTCCACTTTTAACAGCTCAACTGAAAATAGTCCTAGCTTCTTTTCTGTTAAAAAGCACACTGCAAGACCGGTCTTTGATGTTAGCTTGAAGAGTGAAGCAGGAACATGGGAGATCCACTTTATAGAGATGCAGGCTATACTGAATGCCTGCCGTGCCTGTGGCTTTAGGATTAACTACAGCTGCAGTCATTTGAATCCATTTTCATGTTTTGCATTTTGCTGTATCATGCCTGACCCTTACCCTGAGAAAGACGATACAGCGTCCTGTTTGGCCAGTCCACTACTGCGCTAAGCTGCAGTTCACGCTATTAAGAGTTTACAGCAAACGTTTTCCCTGGAAACATTTAAACAGACCTACTTTTTTTCTTTTGCTTCCATGTATAAAGCACAACATACTCATATGTGGGGCACATTATAACCTTTATCCTCCACAATGCAGCCCCCAGTCTGATCTTCCCTGTCGATCAACATGTAAGTGTTATTTCTCTGGACGGTGCCAAAGACGTAAGTCAGCTTCCTCTTGGGCCTTTTTCCATGTAAGTGTCATATCTGAGGCATGAGGGGTCAAAATAAAGGTGCTTAAGACATATCAGATTTATTTTTCGACTTGCTAATTCATATACACAACTCATTAAACAAGCACATATATATAATATTTTAATTTTTTTAGAGACTGGTGCTGCACAGCAAAGAGTTATCATACATTCAGGTTGTCTGTGTATGAATCTAACAAAGACAGACCGTCTCTAACTGACACTGTTAATAGTCGTGCAATGTTGTAATAGTCAGTTAGGAGCTGTTCTTACATGTATATAAAACATCAGGTGCTTTTCTTGACATCTCCTATAATGGGATGAAGAGGAAGATGCTCAGGGCTCATCTTGAGTCATATCTCTAACTCCCCACAATCTTAAAAATCTGTGTGTTTTTAAAAGGAACATTGAATGTTACAAAATAAGGACCACCACCCAACTAGCATTTAGTTTCAAATAAACCATTAAGAGGTTACATTTACTGCTCGACAATACGGTGAACAAAATAAAAAAGAAAGAGACAAGTATGCCACAGAGTGGGGAAAGAGAGATGTACGAATTCAGATGCAGAGAAACAAATGCCTGCTGAGAAATGCCTCTGGACTGAACTCATTCCTCATGGTGGTGGAGAAAGGAACACACACACACACACACACATGCGCACACACACACATGCGCACACACACACACACACACACACCTCCTGGCTTAAGCCATGTCCTGTATCAGATCTGTTCTGCTCCAACATCCTGCTGCAATAACAACAACCCTCCCAGAGGACTGCCTCAATCCAGCTGGAGTCCACACACACATTTACACACACACACACACATACACACACACACACACTGACCTCTACCATACCATATTCATGATGCAAACACTATATTCAAACATCTGGGTAGACCAGATGATCCTGATTATAGTTACAACTATTCATGCCATATTTCCAAATAATGAAATCCCTCAGTGGACCATGGAGGACAGATACCAGACTTACTCGGTATACGTGAAAGTGTGCCAGGAAGGGGAATGACTTTTTCAGCTTGTCAAAGCGCCGCATCCTGAATTCCTTCGTCTGGATGAGTGTAGGTGCAGAAAAACTGTACGTGCGCGTTTAAATAGCCAGAGGTGGCTGCTCGTCCTTTAAACCACAACCAGAGCCACAGTCCTCCCAGTCTGACGTCCCCGGTCTCTGAGGGAATTCTAAGAAACGCACGCACTCCTCGGATCCAGACCCGCAGCTCTGAACCCGAGAGGGGGAAGAAAAGCTTCCTACGATCCTGTAAGCAAATCTACAACATTCCATGGCGGGGCAATCGTCCTGTAAGCCCCCTCTTTAGCTTCAACTCCCTCAAGAAGGCAAAGAGGCATTAATGTAGCACTTCAGTGTGCAAAAGAGAGCTTAAGCTGTCTTATAATATGTGGGAGGGGAAAAGGATGTAGAGTGATTAAGAGCTGCAGTTTGTAGCAGAAAAAGCAGCCCAGCTCTCCCCTGTGCCCAGTCCAGCCATGTGTCCTCCTCACACAGCGGTGAGCCAAACTTGCAGAACTTCACAAAGTCACTCCTCCTTCCTCCCTTCCTTTCACCCTCCCTACCTCTCTCTCTCTCTCTCTGACACACACACAGACTGCCTCTCTCTCTCTCTCTCAGACACACACGCAGACTGCCTCTCTCTCTCTCTCTCTCTCTCAGACACACACGCAGACTGCCTCTCTCTTTTTCTCTCTCTCTGTCTTTGCGTGTGCAGCTACTGTCTGTTTGCTGTTCCATCCTTCCATCGAGCATGGGGCTAAAAATAGGAGCGACATCTCCCCGATTCAAACGCTTGCCAGTCGGGCAGGCAGCAGAGGCGCGACAGCCAAAGCGAGTGAGCATCTCTGGTTTCACATTTTAGTGTGCAACAAGACATCTGGGTGGTTTCTGAAAACAATAATTGTGTGTTTGTTGAGTTTGTTCTGTATGCTGAGCCTGTATCATCTCTTTCCCCCTTTGTTGTCTTGTCCCTTCTTCTCCCACTTTCTCCCCTATGTAACCCTTTTTCCCTCATCCTCCTGCAGTACTTTTCCCTGTTCCACTCCTGACCCTATCTTTCTGGACCCCCCAGCCCCACCCCGCAGTCAGTTAGACGGTCCGTGCAGAGCAGAGCAGTGCGTGGTGCAGAGGACAGAGGCTTCATGGTATTCGGCCCGAGGAACATTTGAACCAGGGCCAAAGGGTCACATTCAACTGCAGGATGGAGAGCTTGTTTCCTGTGATGCAACCCCCCAAACACACACACACGCACACACACACACCCACCACTCACCACTTCTTCCCCTTCTCCACTGCTCAATCTCTTCTTATATCCCTGCGTGCTTATCTTAGAATTCACCACGGTGGGCAAATTTCAATTTTGGGGATTTTAGTTTGACTTTCACTGAAAACACTGGCTTTAATTGAACTTGTGATACTCTTGTGGTACACACTCTGGGGATGAGGACTGTCACAAAATACGTGACTGATCTTAAAACAAGGCATGGGAATATTTACGTGAAGATCTTACTCCTATACAAATGATTTAATTTTTTCACTAGTTGCCAGGGCATTGCATAGGTATCAGCTTAACAACACCAGAAGCTTCCATCAAGGACAAATCACACAGCTGGAGCTAAAAAGATTAGTCAACTGATTAGCTGATCAACAGCAAATTAATTTACAACCATTTTTTTCCCCAAATCACTTTTTTATTGGGTGTTTATATTTCAGATACATTTCACTTGTGCATTCAAAACTCATTTTCACGGTTGTTACAACTGTGCATGTAGAAAGTCATTGGGGAATTAAAGTAATAGGCACAATGGCAACATCTAAATAAACTAATAAACAGACAGAATAAAGAAATATTTAAATACAAACAAAGTACTGAGTTGACCACATAATACCTCCCATCCTTTATTTAATATTGAAAATAGTTGTTAGTTGCAGCGCAACACACAACTGCACAATAAAAGCATATGTTTAAAAGGAAGCAGTAGCTTTGCAGACTGAATCCACTTATCTACTGTATAAACAATCACTGGTGAGTGTAAATCACAAAGGCAGCAGATGTCCCTGTCAGTGGGTGACTAATACTTTAAGTTACAGCTGAATATAAAAGCAAATTATCTGAATAAGACCTGCCCAGGCCACCTGACTTCTGTCACCTCCCCCTCTTCTTCTCGGTCTCAGTGACATCTATTCTGGCTTTTACCACTGCAGCATGACAGTCCTAACCAAACCTCACCCTTCTCCTCCCTATCCCTCACTCCTTCATTAATCCCTTCTCTTTCACTCTGCTCCCCCTCTCTCCGTCTCGTCTCCCTCCCTCCCCAGGGTCTGGCCAACCCATTGCATTTTCTTCTTTATTTGGTGCTGCCTTTTATTTCCTGCCTCTAATCCTCCAAAAATGTTATCTCTCTCCCCCTTCGCTGACTATAAACAAACCCTTTCCAGCTGCTTTTCAGACCCTCAGTAGCTGCGAGCCCCCTTTCATTTTCTCTCTTGCCAGACAATATTAAGCTATTGGTTTTCTAATTTCACAGGTTTTTACTCTCTCTGCCCTCTGCTTTTCTTTGTTCTTTGCTAGTTAATCAATCTATTCAGCATTTGACTTGGCTTTTGGCTTTCCACTTTGGATCTTTCCCCCCTCCCCACCTCATTCACCGGCACTCCTATGCTTTTAATTAGGGCGCTTTGTGTTTACTAAGGGAAGTAAGAGAGGTGAACAGACGGTGGAGGTGGGAAAGGAAAGAGAACACAACAACAAAACAGGGATGTTGTCATAAAATGTCTGACTTTAATTAAAGACAGGACATGTCTGAAGAGCATGTGGTGCTGTGCGCTACGGTTTTGTTTATGAGTATGCTGGTGTGTTAGTTTGTGCCATTCACAACAAAACTAGTTATCAGATTTTCTATGAAGCTGAACCAGGAACAGTCATTCAAAAAAGAGCTTAAGAATGCATGTTAAGATTTGAAGGTATAATTTCTCAAAACATCTGTCAGGAGATCACAAGCAACTTATAGTTATGATCTAAGAACATTGCATACATTTGACCTATTTATCTAAATTTAACACTTTAATCAAAATGTCATTATAAACATGACAGTAACAGTCATTAACCTAGATTCATTTATCTCTTTTGCCCTAGTTCGTTGGAGTAAAAAACTAATTTTAGTCTGGAAAAAAGACCTTGTAAAAATCTACCTCAGTGATATAAAAGAAGTTGCAGACGTATCAAGGAACAAAAATGGATCTGTGTCAGGTGACAATATATTTTATTACTGTACATGGGCTAGGAAACTACTTCTTCATTAAAGACTGCACCTGTGTAACACTATATGCAACCAATGCAATGCATGTGGAAAACTCCCAATGAAATACAGTATGTAACTAAATAAATCCTCCATTATCAGAGAAACCAGATAAAATAGATTCCAGGAAACATTTGTGGCAAAAGACATACATCAGTTTTACAAAACTGGATAGAATGTCATGTTGATGACATCCATATTGAAGGACACTTTCTGCTACAATCAATGCTCTAACATTCCCTCACGTGCAGTATGCTGCAGTGCCGACACGCTTCCTAAAAAAGTTCCACAGCCACCTTCTTGTGCTTTCATAAATGTTTTATGAGAAATATTTCAGGGGGATAGCATGCCCACTGTCCTTTCTTTCAAGAGTCTAGCCATCAGTTGTTTCCTTCTCACAATCAGACAGATGCAGAGGAGACGTCATGAATCTGTCTCTAAATCATCTAGAACACGGGATATGACATGACAGGAGGGGTAGAAAGACCCTTCCCCGCCCTCTTTGCAACCATACATAAACACACACTCAGAGCCTGGAAACACAACTCCCAGAAGTGAATTATGCCATTAATAGCATAAAAATTCCCTGAAGACCACATAATTTCTGCTGAGAGCTCTTTTAAACCTTAAGATGGTTAATGTGCTTCGCGAAGGAATGGGTCGCAGTAAAGTCAACGCAGTTAACGTTTGCTTAAGTATAGGAACAGTTATGTAAATCACATGGCTATGAAACAGATGATTTAAAATAGCCCACATTCCTTAAAATCAGCAGCTGGACAAAGAGCCAGTAACTGATCGCTGAACTTCTGCACTGCTCTGAACACAAGCAAAAATAAGCCTTTTCCAGTATGAACATGCAATGGAGGAATAACTGATTCTCAGCTACACAGGTAGGTGTGTTCAGGTCAGGGCTCATCTACATTGCTGACAGTAATGGAGCAGGAAACGGCACTTTAAATAACTTAAGACAGATCATGGGCAGGAAAAAAGGAGGAAACATGATGGTGGCAGTGGAAGGTATATTTAGTGAAGCAGGGAGCTGAATGCATGACAGTGCAGTTTACTGATCAGTGCATGCAGAGCATCAGATACGCAAGTTACACTGATGCTTGGTAGTTTTAAATGAGTGGAAGGAATGTGTCACAGTGCCGTCAGCTGCCACCAGACTAAGAAGATTAGACCAGGTCGATTAATGGTCAGCAGACCTGTAGCTCCACTGTGATACCACTAGGTAGCGCCAATCTTATACATTAGTATAAGTTGGGTGGATGAGTAATCTTTAGGTGCACAGGATGTGTTGCCCCTCCTCATACCATTTAATTTTACCTCAATTTTGTCATCAGTCGATTTACAAGTGACGCATTGTCTCATACATCATGCTGTTTGTATTTATCAGTACATTCGAGTTCTTGGTTGCCTTATTTTCTGTCTTGTTTGTTTCCTGTCAGAGCTCAAGCGTTGACCTACCTCCTACACATACTATAGGTGGAGTAATCATTATCAGGATTTGTGGAAAAGCTCAGCACTTAAGTCATGACCTCATGTGTGTTATTTAAAAATAATCCAGTTTTTAAATGTACAGCTGGGGAACTATCTACAGTTCACATCTTACACACTGGTCCTTTAATGTTATCCCTTCACTTTGGTATAATGTGCCCCAGTCCCCCCTTTTCTCTTAATTGTCTGGCCAGAGAGGTATAAATGTTCCTCTTTTTCTCTTTGTTGAGCACACTGAGATGAGTTTGAGTTTGTTTACACACACGCTTCCTTTCGTTTTTGGAGTATGCTGGTTATGTGCTGCATAATAACAACACTATCCATAAAATCTGCATATGCATGCTAGCTGAAGTACGACAGAATCCAGGATACTCTGACATGTAAACATCCAGCTGGCTAGTCTTTCTCTGCCATGCTAGGAGGTGTGTCTTTAACTCAGCTTATGTAGTATATAATGATGAACATGTTGAAATAAAAGGGAAGTCTGGCTTCAGATGCAGATCATAAATTGTACCGTTGCTCTTGTTTTCCATTAAGCATTTATCAGATAGAGAAGCCAACAGAGCTGTAAAAGCAGCAGAGTTTAAATGGCCAGAAAGCAAACTGTTTTCTTTTTCAATTATTGAGGTAACTCAGTCGGCTGAGTGGCTGAGATGTTCAGGAATCAAGGCGCACCTGCACGCAGACACCAGATGCCAGAAACAAATTATAAAAGCCTGGATAAGACTCAAAACTATAAATGTCCTCATTGTTTGTGACTCTAGCTCGGTCTTTGAGGAAGAGCTCTGTTACTTTGCCCAGTTAATTGTTATGTATATGTATTACAATTCAAGAAAAGTGGTTTGTTTTTCATGAATGTTTGAAATTTGGGTAGATCAAACTATGTGACTTGCTTGGTCCCTTACACTTGTGAATCAAGCAGCTACTGTAGGCCTGCCCAGCTGCTCCTATCTGGCCTTCATCTCTGTCTCTCTTTCTTTCCATCCCTCTCTTGTGTGTACCCACAAACTCACACACAGTAGTATGACTCACTGGCAAATGGAATATGAAAAGGATGCTAATACCGTGAAGCCCAAGTTAAATGACTGCCTGTGGAGATTGTATTATCATCAATTGACATCAAGTTAGTGGTTTGCTGGCTAATAACATTAGGAAGAACAAAGCGCTGTGTGAGGTCTGCATTATGTCCTGAGTACTGCAACACACACACACACACATAGAGCTTGATTCTGTAATATGATGCTCACTGTACACAGACACAGGCACGCAGAGGCATGCACTCACATCGGCTGGATTCACACTGACGTGCAGTGTTGGGAATTAAGATAGCTTAGTGGATACGGGTGGACGCACTGCCAGTGCATTTGTAAAATAAGTCGCAACCTTTTGGTGGCAAAACATCAATCTGCAGTTTGGTGTCGGGTGCCAAAAACTGGCAGAGCAGAATGAAGAAGTAGTAGAACAAACATCATTAATCCCTCTTACAACTGTGCAAGCAAAATATCTACGCACACACACACACACATATAGAGGATGCCTCTGACGGAAGCCTGCATGCACAGACAGACAGAGATGCGTCATTCCTGATCTCACAGATAGTAACCCTCTGCCAAAGTCTGGCTTTTACGTTCTTCTTAAATCCCTTCACCGTCCACAGCACCTCATCATTTACAAAGTCTGAAGCGGAGAGGCATTATTTGGTGGTGGGCGTCGACGTTGGGAAAGGACCCACTGTGGGAATGAAAACAGCTTTGGATACAAACAGACTGCTTCCAGGCCAACACAGAACATATGTGTCCCCTTTTGGTAGCTTGGCCTAATATGCATAATGCCAGACTACCAAAACAACCCCCACTAATACTTCCTAACGTCGCCTCCACCCAAAAAACACCCATCCTAAGCCATCTCTTCTTTATCTGCTAAAGCTGGTTAAGAGGCGAAAGGTTGGTGTTAGTGAAAAATGTCTGTCAAACGTCATGATTGACCTCCTACCGACAGCCAGCAGTGTGTGAGCTATAAAAGCAGAACAGTGAGTTTCACAATGAGAGAAATGGAGAATATTTATTGTTACCAATTTAAAAAATACAGCAGATGCCCAACAGTGCTGGTTGAAGCTCTAATACACTCATGCTCAAATCAGATCTATGTATTAAGGATTAAATGGTTGCTCTGATAAAACAATGTGTATTCGTATTTGAGAGTTTGTCACCCTTCCCTCTCTCTCGTCTTCTTTCTCTCTGTCTCGAGATGGAGATGGCTGCATGCAGTGTGTTGGTGTTGTGTGTGTTTAAACCAGAAAACCGCTGTATTCAGCACAAAGCTGCAGCTGTAGAAAGAGAGTGATCTGATTCAGCCCCCAGCAAACCGGACAGCTGCAGTGTCCGCCGGATTAACCCTGCTGAACTAGCACACAGACCCTGAACGCCGCACACAAGTCCACATTCACGATATTGAAACTGTTGCACAGATCTACACATTCCTCCACCCATCCATTGTTTTATACCTGCTTATCCTGTGCAGGGTTGTGGAGGGCTGGAGTCTATCCCAGTGCACACTGAGTGCTGGGTTTCGTTTGAAATCATTTGATCCTGGTGCCGAGTTTTGGTACCAGTTTTTCTTGAACCCCCTGTTCTTGTTAAATGAAAAAAGGGGGTTCTCTGAACACAAGCTGCCATAAAAGAACTTTGCCTACTTAAAAAAACTTTTAAAATAAATAAAACATAAAACGCGGGATATTCTAAGTTTAATCAGAAAAAAATATGACAGTTGTCTATATTCAGTGCTACGGACACATTTTGGTCGGCACCAAAGAGTAGTGAGGTAAGGATTATATATCGTTATTGTGCATGTAAGGCCACACAGGTTATTATTGTTTTCAAATGTCTACATCATATGAATAAACATACTCACACACAACCAGCCACTCCATTTTCACTTCAGCATTTTCAGGAATCTTGTGCAAACCAAGCAAAAAGAACATTTTACATTATAACCCATACTAGATTTTTGCCAATAGTAATTTTTTTTTCCATAAACACAATCTTGATATGGATCCCTTACATTTGTTTTTGTTTTTTATTGTGGCCAAGAAATGCTCCGATTGGAACATTTTAAAGTTGAAAAATCAGCTTGTCTGCGGTCTTTAGTGGACAAACATTGTCATAAATGGTGACACGGTTTATAAATGACCTCAAACCTAGTATGGCATATTTCTGTATTGCAATTTCTTGTTATCTATTCACCAACATACACCGATACGAAATATCTGCATTAACAGGCTGAAATATTGGCCTGTCCAATTTACTGTACTGACACGTGTACATTTTTCGAATCCAGCCAGGAACCTTTTTGTATGTCATCCTTCTCTCTACATACTGTTGCATATCTGCAACAGTATGCTTCCAAATAAAGATTTTAAAAAGGGAAAACAATGACAGCCTAGTGGCAATGGCACAGGCCCGTCAGTACATCACATGGTTTTGTGAAAGGAGGTGGGGGTTTGTGGAAGAGGTGGGAGGGTATAAAATGTCCTACTTTGCCTGTCACCGAGCTCATGCAACAGCACTTCATCAATGACCTCATGGTTCTGCATTCAATAACCGTGCACACACACAGACGCTGGCCTTGTGTGGGGGCGAAAAGTGCTGTGAGTGGCATACACGAGTATGGTGGTGGTTGAGGAAGGTGATCGTGACATACGAGTGTAAAAGAGCTGCTTTCTGTGCGACAGAGTGCTTCTAGAGAGCTGTGAGACGGACCCATATTTGCACATTAGGTTGTTTTCAAAACAGACATTTTGTCTTGGCTCTGTTTTATTCAGGTGTCTCAGTAAGCCATGGCAGTGTGACCGTGACTCATCATGCATAATACCAGGACCCTGAAACTGAAGCAGCTAAATGTATTTCAGCCATTGTTTATTTTATTATTTACACATGTGCTTTTTCTACTGTGACATATCAAAATGTCTTCTGTGAAAAAGACCTATCTTCACAGATTATTGACAAAATAAATGATAACTAATTAGTCAGGTGCTACCCCATTACACCACTATTAACACGCAAAATAACCTTAAAAACACACTAAAATGTCACGAAACATCCCTGACTATCCAAAATCACATCTGCACACACGATAAAGTTGCAACTCTGTTGCTTAAGTTACTGCCACATAGACATATATTTTCTGCAACAAAAGATGCATATTACAGTACTGCACAGAGAACTATAATCTCTTGTTATTGCAATCTGAAATGTATTTTCAGCTCAGTGAGAAATCCACCTCACTCTAAAGCCACCACAACAAAGCCTCTCACACCCTTTCATTTCTCTTTAACAGGATTCATAGCACGTGCTGAAATTGCTGCTCACTGCTTATCTGTCATCCATGTCTGTCTGAACTGAAGTTGTGTGGCAGGATCACTATTATAATCAAGGAAACTGTAGAGGTCTACCTCTTCGTCATCGCTGGGCAGGCGTTGGTAGTCAGGCTCTGACGTCTCCTGCAGCCTCTGGTATTCTGCCGTCTCCCCCATGGTGGGGCTCCGACACCCGGCCGGTACCTGCCAGGGGCTATGTGTCCTTAAATTCCTCAAATAGCCACAGCTCCAGTCAGTGAGCAACCCACTCCCTTAGTCAGTCAGTTGGTCAGTCAGCTCGCTTCGAGGTCTGTGCTGTCATTTAGGAAGACAAGTACAGTATTTTGCATGTCATTCACAGCACAGCATTATTTCAGATAGCTGAGCACAATATTTCTAATCATTCCTATTAACTATGCTGTATACCTCCAGTGATCCCGCCTTCATTGTCTCCCTCATTTAGGTAGCGTCAGCTTTCCCTGAAAATGGCCGGACAATGAGTATCTCATGTTCACACAGTGATAACAGGGCAGCGTTCACGAACTGACCAGTCTGTAAAAACACAGGTGCTTATCTTTATGGAAATAAGTCTTACTAACGCATTCCTCTGGCACGCAGCAGACAGTAAGTCTTGATGCAGAATGAACATAGTCCCTAAGAAAAATAGAAGACAATCTGCTTTTTTAAAAGATGTACAGTTTGTCCCTTTCACATGCAGATGGTTTAAATCTTCAGGAAGCATCCGAGGTGTGAAACTGATCATTAATGATCGTTATTGTCCCCCTTGATAAGGAAATCCCATGTGTAGAAGCTGCTGCAGTCAGGATGGAGCGCTGGGAGGATGCAGCCAAGGTGTGGCACTGGAGGTGACAAATCCGGCAGGCTCTATTTCTGTCGTCCCATCTCACGCCACGGTAATCACCTCTACCCTCAATCTCTCTCTCGCTCTACCTCGCTCATCTCTGCCGTCACTGTCTCTTTCTCTATCTCTGCCCCCCTCTCTCTCCCTGTTTCTATTTCTGTGCCCCAGGCATCACTGCGGCCAGCTTACCTCCTCTCGCTCATTGCCAGGAGTGAAGTATCACAGCAGTGTAAGGGAGAGCTGATTTTCTTTATTTTTCACCTGTTTTATTTCATCCTTCCTTTGTACGCTTCTATTTTTTTCCCCTTGAGTAGCTGTCCAATCGGACTAGCAGCTCAGCTCTGACGATCAGGATTTTAACGCTGCTTTGTTCTAAATGGACTTCCTGATTGCTCGGTGGATGCCTAATCCCTCGCTGGTAATGTTTTCCCTCTCCTCTCCTCCTTTCAGTCCATCACCCTCTAACCCCCTGTTCGCACTCCTCCATTTTTTTCCCATTTCAGCCCCGGCTCAATAATTTGGTGAGTGGTCGCCTCCTCTATTACCGTGTCAGTATTAACCAATCCCACCTCGTCCTGTGCTCTGTAGTCACGGCAATCTAGTCAGAGGTGGTCCTGATAGAAGTAGCCAATGACAACGAGGCCGGCCGACAGGGGAGGGAGGAGAGACGGTAGCAAGAGGTGGGGGGAGCCCTAATGAGGAGAGTTAATCCTCCCTCTGAGAGGGAGAAAAACACGGCCATGCTGCTTTGTCTTGTGTATGTGCGCGTGTGTGTTTGTATATATGTGTGTTAAAAGCACCTCTCCACTATAGGGAGGGTATCCAGGCCATCTGGATCCTTGCTGAGTAGACATCTGGATGGAGGGGAAAATAGAATAAAAGAACTGTGTGTGTGTGTGTGTGTGTGTGTGTGTGTGTGTGTGTGTGTGTGTGTGTGTGTGTTGTGAAAGACCTCCTGGTCTTCTCCAAGTGGTAGTGTGACAAGCACAATTGCAGTCCAAGCCCTGATGCCACTTAATGACAGCTCGTGCTAGCTGACTCACACGTCTCCTTTCACCCCTCTCTCCATGTCACTCACTCTTTATTCTTCCCTCTTTCCATCCTACACTTTTCTCTCTAATGTTTTTTGTAGCTTCCCTCTTGTTCCATACCACTCCTTTCTTTTCCCCCTCTCTGATTACATTCCAGTCCTGTTGATGTCCTCGGGCCGGTTATTCGCAGCCCGCTGAGCAACATTCGCCTTTTGCTCTCATTCCTCCGCCTCTCCTCTGCTCTGTTGTTGAATCTGCTGAATCTGGAGGCCGGCTGTCACACGTGAGCGACATGCAACATTGCGCAGTAAATACACAAACATGCACTTGGCACATGTACGCATCAACAAACAAACATTTCTACATACTGAAACACTGTGCCTGCATGCAGACACAATACAAAGCAACAAAGAGGCCTGTATTTCTGCATTTAGCAATGGACATAATTATATCTGTATATGTCTTGAAGGCATTGCCAGCAATCACAATCAAATCCCCTTTGCATGAACCAGTGCCCCCTCCTTTTCTCTTTTTTTATGGATATGGCTTTGTGTTCTGGTCTCTGGGGTGTACTGTTCTGTTGTTCCCCTCCCTCTCTTACAACTGAATTGCAAATCAGTGATCCTTATTGGTCAGGCTTGCCACTGGGGCAGCCTATAAGATCTCCAGTCTAGTAGAAACTGAATGAACATCCATGGCAGTCTCAACAAACAAGGACGCATCCCACTTGTTTGTCTCAGTCCAGCAGGTTAACTGACAGTCCCTCTGACAATGAGAGCTGTCATCCCACGTAGAACAAAAGCAGAAACACTGCAGCTTAGTATCCTTTTCACACTAAATTAAAATTAAGTTAATAAAGAAGATGTAGGGGAGAGACAGAAAGACAAGAGAAGAGACATCCTGTCCGATTGAGGCCATGATAAATGGAGCAGGGCTGAGCTTGGTGTCATATGGGGACGCGGCTTTCCACCGCCTCCCCCTGATGACGCTAACGTGCTCCATTATAGACTGTATGGCACTTTGGTAAGACTAGTGCAAAGCTGACTAGTATGAAAATATTCATGTGATCATACAATTTGTTTTCTTGCATTCTTACTATGCAATATGTGGTTAAAAAAAGTTATGAAAAAGAAGAATTGCAAAGACAAAGACAATGTGCCTGACACCATTTTTCTGGAATAAAACTAATGTTCTGTAGGAGGAAAATACTGATTATGTGGATATTATGGATTCTCAAGAAGTATGTTGATGTGTTCCTGACTCAGTGAGTTCCCATATTTTGTATATCTTGCATAGTGTCCTTACATATTTTGCACAAGGAGTTGTCTATACTACATTTCTGCTCAGATAGGATGCCTTTCACTATTCTATCCTTCAGAAGTCAACTCAATACAGCTATACTATACTATAGAAACTCTTTCCACAATTTCTTGGCCAGAAATTCTGATATATTTATTAATGTACTGTATTAGTATAATATTTAATCTTTTTAATTGAGTCTGCCTTGGGCTCAAAGTGTGAAAATATTCAAGTGTTCAAAGTATTTTGAAATAAACTGTTTACAAGAGCTGCAACTATTAATCAATGAATAGAAGTTTCTTAAATGTGACTAGTTTCTTTACTTCTCTGACAGTTAACTGAATATCTTTGGGTTGTGTACAAAACAAGACATTTAAGGATGTTCTCTTGATCTTTGGGAAACACAGATTGACATTGACAATTTTGTAGATTTTGTAGAACAAACAACTAATCAATCAATCAATCAATCAAATCAGAGACAGATTTGTCTACAATGGAAATAATCATTAGTTGCAGCCCTGTATATAAAATATGAAATTTGGACAGAAAATGTGTATTTGTATGTCATTACCTTCTGCTTTAAATAATTTTTTTATTAGTGAGCTAAATATAAACATGTTAGTTATCAATAGGAATGTGTCATTTTTATAGAGCTGATGCAAAGACGTGAGCAAACTTTCTTTTTTTCTCATATATGTTATATTCTTTTGTCAAACATGGCATCAAAATTTCCCAGTAACATCAACTGTTCAGAGAGCACCACCATTCACCTCTGACCTCTCTGCTTCCATTACAGGCCACATTTCACACACTCTCCTCCAGAAACCTGGAAAACCCCTTTAATAACCAAACGCTGGGGGCTTCAACCTTTGACCCCAAAGGCTTCATTTGTCAGCCATCTTGTGTCAGGGGGAAGATAAAGCTGAGCCTGTTAAAACCTGTATACGCCTTCTCTGTCCCTGTGATAGAGGGCAAGGAGAAGCACAGCAGACAGGCTGTGGGTGTAACGGTACAGTGTTCCCAGCCCAAACATCACAGGCCGTTTAAACCCTCTCTCTGAGGACTCGAAATGGTCTCTTAAAGACTAAAAGGACTGTGGACTGGGTCCCTCCTGTCTCTTTACGACTGTTGGTGGGTAGACTGCAGGCTCTGGGGGCAGCAGTAAGCTTTTGAACAGGAGCTGGATGAAATCCCTGATGTCTACTACTGATCTGTGGCTCGTAAGGTGGAAATTTAATCAGGGGTAGTAACTGGACAGTACAGCAGAAGAGGTTATGCTGTACTGTATCTACTGTATGTATATGTGCATTTGTGTATTTGAGAGAGAGAGCAAGGGAGTTCACATGCCTCCTATAACATCTTTAACAATATATATATATATTATATATGATATATTATCAATATATGATATGTAACGATTAGACATTTATCCATATGAGTGAATATTTGACAAAATGATAAATACAGTCGTTAAATGAGAAAATCGAAGCAACTAAATTTTTCATGATCAAAACACAAAATGTACTGGTTTCAAAATGTTTCATGTCATGTAGTTCAATTCACATATTACATTCACTGTGTTGGATATATTTTTCTGTAGCTCTCCAGCTATTTGGAATTGGTCTTCCATTAATTTTAGGAGCTCACAACAGACAGATCACACAAAAGTATTATCGATTCATTGATTAGCTAATCAACAGAAAATATATCAGCTGTTGTGAGGGTTTACAGCTTTTCTCTCTTTTATATAATTGTGAACTGAATATCCTTCGGTTTTGAATTTTTGGTCAGACAAAACAAGACATATGAACATTTCACCTTCACCTCTCAGAAACTGATGGACACTTTTCACTTTTTCCTGACAATTTATAAACCTGACGATCAGAAGATTATATAAAAAAAATTATCATTAGTTGCAGCCCTAAAGAAGTCAGGTCAATGCAACAGAGATACTTTATGCTAAGTATGGATGAAGATCCAAAAACACTGGATCCTATACTTGCTGAAATGCATTTTTTCATCAGACCCTTGCTGCCTAAATGTGCACATCTTTTCAAACTCACACAGTGTACTTCAAAAAGTGTACTCTTCAAGCCCAAATTGAAATTACAGGGTTATTATCAGGGTTATTTTCTCATTTCAGACACAACTCCTCCAGAAGACATTATACAATTATTCAACTCCCAGCACAACGACATGTAGTGGAGTGCGCCTTTAACTTTGAAGATGAAATTTCAAAGAAAACCAGACTCGGGCCAAATCCACCACACTGACCCTCTACTCTCCAAGAACCATGACCCTGTCAACAGAAATGTCAAGTTTTGCCATCTCATGCTGTACAGCCACTCCATATACAACATCTTGCAATTCATCATTTGTAAAATCTTGTAATTTACTGGCAAAGGAAAACTAACTATTCTAACAATAATCTAATAATAAAAAATCTGTTTCTGGAACTTTAAGTGAACTTTAATGGGTTACAGACCTGTTTCTGGAGGGACTCCACATAAATCCTTTTCATAACCAATATGGGACCTGACACCTAAAAGTACCCATGTAAAAGAAATATTTCTTCTTATAGGTCATGGTAGCAACACCCACCCACAACTTCTAGTCAGAGATCAAATCTTGTTGACTTAAGCGATGACTTCACCTCACTCAGGGTGAAAAACGGCAGACATGCTCCCAGATGATTCACTACTCCATGAGACGTTAAGATTGACCAATGACTCTGTGGCTGTGCTGTTGACACAGTGAAAACGTAATCAGCCAGTAAGGAAGCTGATGTAGCTGTGGTCAGGGTGTGGACTGTGAAGAAATGGTACAGTTCTGCAGTTCAATTTTTACTTTTAAAACCCAACACCAGTGGGCTAAAACCTGACTGTTGATCCACGTGCTGTCAGACAAAACTAAACCTCTTTTCTCGTCCTAAATCCTCACCATATGCTGAAAAACCTTAATAAGATTTTCAAGTGCAAATGTGTTGCTGTTGCTTCCTCATTTCTAGAAAATACTGCAGCCAGAATGTCAGAAGGGTACAGGGGTCACACCAACATGTTATTTAGCATTTATTTATTGTATAAGTAGTTTATCAAGCACTCCAGCTTCTGAAAAGTGAAGAAGTGCTGCTTTTCTTGTCTTAAATCATTGTAAATTGAATATTTTATATTTTTAAACCTGTCCTGCCCAGCAGCCTGGTATAGAGTATGATGAGCTGGATACCATATTGTGCCAGACAGATTTTACTTTAACAAGAGAGTATTAATATACTCCTTTGTCTGTTTTATTATTTATTTAATTATGTATTGATTGTCACCGGGGCGGACACGGGGGCAGACATGGGGATGGGAGGGCACAAACAGACAGCACAGAGAAAGAACAACACCTGCAAGAGAAGGGGGATGGAAGGTGGGGACAACAGGGAATAGCAGAGGGAAACACCATTTGCAGAAAGCAACGAAACCTGCAATAGAACAGAGGCCTGGGGAGGAGAAAAACAACAACAAACGAACAAACAAAAACAAAAACAAACAAACAATAAAAATAATAATAATAGTAAAAGACAACCAGCCGAACAGCAGCAATAAATAGCTGACATAGTAAGGCAACTAAGAGAAAAATGAAAACAAGAAACAGTCACACACAATAAATAAGCAACACAGCACAGCCACGAGAGCTGGAATAATAACAATTAATTTAAATAAGTAACTGAAAGAAAAGCATCAGGAATAATTCTACCAGGGACAACCTAAATTTGTTTGTGTGAGACTGTGTGTGTCTGTGTGCATGTGGGTGAATGTGTCGGTATGTGTGTGTGTGTGTGTACATGGGTGTGCACATAAGCCTGTTGAAGAATGTAGTTGTTATTGAGAGTGGGATGCTACGACTGTGCCACACTGACCCCAGCAACAGGCAGGCAAGAACCCCAGTAGCCAATAGGGGTGGGAGAGAGAAAAAACTAAAAAATAATAATAATAATAAATAAAAATATGACCCCAGATGCACCCAGAAGAAGAAGACCCCAACCCAACCAACAGACTAAATAATAACGATTTATTATTTATATTTTTAATAATAAATAAAAACGACCATCCAAATGCCAATTGACAACGCAATGCCGACGGAACGCAAGAGGTGTAACCCGCGGAAGAGTACTGCCCGGACCGACCGCGGCGCGCACACAACATGCTCGCCCCCCACCAAGCACCCCACCGCCGTGCAGCGAACAACCAAAACGCCCAAATGCCACGCAATCATCAACATCAATGCCCATTTGACGAGCCCAATGTGCGCACTGCGCGAGCATGGCAACACCCAGTGCCCGGCAGCCCCCCGCGAATCCCACATGCGAGGTTGGGCAAACGAGAGAGAGAGCGAGCAGCATAACATGACAGCGAAAGCCAGCGGAGACAAACACCAGCAGCAAGTCCCAGCCCAGCAGCCAACGCGCCACGTAGGTCACCGTGTACCCACCAATAAAAGTCAACCACCGGAAAAACTCAGGCCGCCCGCACCAGCCGACATCCCCCATGCATAGCACACCCCCAGGCCGCCATGCAACACCAGCCAAACCAGCAACGAGGCAAAATCAACTAATTCAGCTGCATGCCACCACCAACCCACCCACCCGTCAAGGGCCAAGAACTCCAGGCACAAGCCCAGAATAAACCAGAGCACAGCCCTGCCCCGCACCCACACTGCACATCCCGAAAACTAATTTTATACTTCAGTATCCAGAGGGGTCCAACAACTGGCCGACAGAGAAATGGGGCCAGTGACGCAAACTGGTCCCTCCAAGCCAACGAGGAAATGCCTCCCCGGACTCCAATGCACAAACTAAACGCCCAGCAGCCACCCAGAGACCCTGCACAGGGAAGGAAAAAAACAAAACAAAAAACAACAAAATGCATCAAGATGCATCGACTATCGCCCTACAATCCCACCGCAGCCCTCCAAACCGCAAACGGATCAACCCGCGCAGTGCCCAGAGACCCCACACCTAGTAGCCAGGGCACCCCGCGACCCTCCAAAGCGCAAAGGACCCCAGACCGCATGTCCCGGGGGAAGCTGCACCCCGCCCCGAGGAAGAACAGCAGAAAGAGAGGCATCCCTCCCCAGAGTGCAGACAGAGCCAGCAGCCCCCGAGCCTCGTAAACCCGAGGCCGGTCTCGTTCCCGGACAGGGCCCCAGCCCCCCCATTCAACCACCCCCAAGGAAGAGCACCAAAACCCAGCACGACAACACCGGCCATGTGCCCCAGAGACTCCCAAATGCCCCCACTGTGAGAGAGCCGGCAGGGGGAAGCAGCGGGAGCCCCACCCCTGCCAAAGAGGGCCCAGGTGAGGAGAGGAGACAACAGGCCCCCAGGCCCAGGGACACACCACCCGCCCAGAAATGAGCAAAAGCCATAATAGGTCCAGAGCGGGCCCCCAAGCCAGGGGAGGCACGCCCCCCCCCCGACCCACCCCAGGTCAGGCAAGGTGGACACCAACCCCAAGGCACCCCCGACGCCCGGGGCTCCAGGCACAGGACACGAGGCCATGAGAATCACCCCACTCCTTCAACCCCTCTGCCTGCCTCTGTAAATGTATGTTTTGTGTTGGATGCATGTCATGGATTGTGAAGTGTTGTATGGTGGAGTAAAGATAAGGTGTGTGGTAACTAAGGTGCAGTTATTATTGGAGGGTAGTTGTGACACAGGCACCCCACAACTGTCAGAGCCTCCCATCGTGCCCCTCCTACCCCCCAAGCCCTCTGTGTCTAATATGTAATTAAAATTGAGGGGCGACCAGTGGGGGAGGAAGAAGGGCGAGGCCGCAATAAAGCAGCCCCACCCACCAAACGCCCTGCAGCCTGCCCGCCCCCCAGAGTCCTAAGGGTGTATGTAGTGAGATATGACCAAACGGGGGAAGGTGAAGGAGGTCATAGGGAGGCTAGAATGGCCCTCCCCACTGGGACCAGATTCCTGACTGGCCCCATCATTCAGTCCCATCCCCCACCCCGCTAAGCAGGAGGACGCCATGTCCCTCCAGCCCAGGGCTTATAGCAAGAGCCCCTCTAGCACCGGCAGCACCCCAGAGTCAGCGACAACCCCGCCCAGCCCCAGGACAGGTACAGGGGGGCCCAGCCCCCCCAGCGCGCAGATCCGCCCCAGACCCAGAGGTTCCAAAGCCCTGAGCCCCAGACCCCCACACACCCCTGAGGCAGCTCAGCGCAGCCCCAACCCAAAGCCCAACAATCCCCCGCCCTCGCCGGGGCCCCTCCGGCAGCCCCCATTGCCACCCCCCACCTCACCGTTCCCACACAATCAGGAGCACCAGGTTATCGGAGCTGGCAAGGACCCTGCCCAGGGACAGAACGGCCCAACGGCCCCTAGGGCCCAGACCCGAAGGTCCACCCACACCCAGGAGGCAATGCAACTCAGGCCAGGCCAGACCAGGCCAGAAGACACCCACCCCCCGCGCCCTTCCCTCCCTAGCAGCGAAGCACCCCCCACACACACACCCACTGTCCCCAAAGAAAAGAGACAGCAATCACCCCGCGACAGCAGCAACAGCCCCTCAGCCCTAGGAAGTCAGCAGATACACCCAAATAAGTCTGGCATCGGGCCAGTTTTTTTTCAAGCCGTTAGGCTACATGGCGGGCCAGAAATTAAACAAATTGATAATAAGGACACTTTTGCACATGCTCACAATAAAGCATGTGCTGCAGTTCATGTGCGTCCCAGCGTTTGATCCGCATTCATAAATCTATCAATGCCTATTTTCATTTGCCTGAGGAAATTCAGGGGAATCCAATCACACGTTTACTGACGGCTTTTTCAGAGGTGTGTCAAGCAAGCCAGTCTCTTTTGAATGTCGTTCAGAACTCTCCAAAGTAAAATCTCTCAATAAACTTGTCAAAAAAGCATTGCTGCAAAAAAGTTTTTGCGCTTTTATTTTGGAGGCACAATCACTTAAGAGGAAGTAATTGTCTGATTAACTGTATCTGTCATGGCTGAGATCTATTTTATCACCAGCCGCCATCAATTTATTTATTTTAAATTTTTCTGCTATCAAAGCAATCTGGCCACGGGCCAGATATTATTGCTGGCGGGCCGGTTCTGGCCCATGGGCCGACCACTGGCCTAGCCTGTTGGGGACTGCCAGCTATTTGCCCCTATTTCCAGGAAAAACACCAAAAATAACATACCCAAAAAGAATCATGAATAACTCCTCGACCATTTGCCCTAGATGCATAATCCTTTGAAAGGTCAAAAGCTAACGAATATCAATCTGTTGTAATTTAACATATTTATTTTACCATTACAGACTAAATGGAGATGCAATAAAGAAAAATCTGATATTTTCATCCTCGCCTGGTAAAAAAGCTATATGTTTAATGCAATAAACCATCAAAACATAAGATAGATTATAATGCAAATGAATATCTTCTAATACACCTGGAATGCAATTGTAACTGTAAATTTGATGAAATTAAACTAAAAAACAACAGTTATATGAGTTATATGAGAACGGAACATCCCACAGTGATGGGGTGCATCAATTGATCCGGATTGAGCAGACCTTTCCTTTGATACCCCCACCAGACTCTGCTCTAGCAACAAATCAGCTGATTTTTGGACTTAAAACTGCAAAAACGGCAAGTCAGTCAGCAGTTTTAAAGATTGCGTGCTGGCCCCGGTACCAGGGGGCGTCAGTGTTCAACAAGCTAGAGGGTTTAGAGCACCGACCATGAACCTGAACATAGGGCTGGGCAATAAAATTAAAAATTAAAAAAACACATAATTAACCTTCTGGTTTCTTCAGTTTTCACACAAAAATCAGCCTTTAAACTTGTTAATGATTTGACATATATCCTGATAATTATCGATATCGAATGATATGAAATGTTTATATCATGATAACATTTTTGGCCATATCGCCCAGCCCTACCTGAACATGAACCTTTGAATCTGCTGGGAGACATTTGTTGCAGATACCTTCTCATCCCTCTCTCTCTCTCCCCTCAATTCCTGTCATCTCTCTACTGTTAACTATCTAATTAGAGGGTAACCCCGTAGATGAGACCCTCATCATGAACTGCAACGTCCCTGATTTGATTCCAGCTGGGAACCTTTTTTCCATCTCACTCTTATCTTGTCATATTTCTGCTATCAGCTATAAAGGTTTAAAATGCCCAAATTGCTAAACAAAGTACTGCATCAGTACATTTTCTATATCATTGAGATGCCACATCAGACTGAGCACTGGGCACAATAGATCTAAGCTATGATTATAATTAAGTGTAGCTGACTCAGATAGCCCACTGGAGGGGAGGAGCATAATGACAAATTGCTCTACTGTATGGAGTAATAAAGTACTTTGTATCATAGTGGTCACCTTTGTATCAGCAGTAAAAAAAGACCATGCACAGCTTCAGTAAGTCCAAAACAGTAAACGTAATGAGGATGTGGTTGAAAGATGGCTCGTCCCCAACCCAGCCTGCTCAGTTGGTATTAATTATGGTTGGGCACAGAGTCAAGCGTCCCAACGGCTTCCATTTACTGTAGAACACACAATATTTCCCACTGACTTGTCAGGAGAAATATTATCCTCAACAAATCCTCTCTCATCACGCCTTTCCCAGAAGGATTTCCACTTCGGCTGAATCAGAGGTGGACAGGCACGCTGAACAAATCCACTGCGGAGAGAGGTGTGTGTGAGAGAGATGAAAGAGAGAATACATGTGCGTGTTTGTGTGAATGCGACAGATAGACCTCCATGCTATATAATCCTCAGCTCTCATGATGTCTTTCTAGGAAGTGGTGAAGGGGCACGTGTGTGTGTGTGGTGTTGGCTTTCCCTTGTCCCTCCAGGCTAAACAGGTGGGATTTAAGAGGGTGATTTAAAGCCTGTGGGGCAACACTGGGCCATGCAGGGTAGCAGAGTACAGGATTAGGGGGACTGGGGGACAGGACGAGAGTCTCACTGTCTCACTTAATCTGCGTGCATGATGGTGCCAAGGTCACAGGTGATGAGGTATGCAAATCATCAGAAGCTAAAGCTCTTGGTCTTTCACTGCCATCTGGGTGCCTGCGCACATATCATGCCAGGGGCTTTATTTGTGTGTGAGTGTGACATTGAAGTGACACCGAACATACTGACTCATTCACCCCAAGCTCATGTGCCAACGCTGCTGTCCCGAAATCAAGACAGATCCCTCAGGTTTGTTCAGTTTAAACTGTGTACCATGAACAAGGGTTTAGCAACATTAAAACATCAACCAATATTGTCATTATCAACTTTCATAATATGATATGACAATGTGTGTTAATGTTTCGAAAACATACTGTTTAGCAAATTTTATTTATAAAGCAACTTATTTAGTTCTAAGTTCTTGTTTTACATGTGATACGTTTAGTCATTTTTAATGCGTAGCCATGGACGAAGTTAATTGCTTTAAAAATCTATTTGGTTTTATCATGACATTTTACAAACATTTGCCATACCCTGATATATCGGGGCATAAAATGTTCTTGATTGAATCTGAGCTAACTGTATTGTTAGAGGTAGCATATTCTTAGGACCATGCAAACTATTATATATATATCCCACCTGTAACATACAGTACAGGGGGAGACAAATACTACATCTGGCCAAATGAGCAAAGTTCCCAGTCAACTGTGAATAAGGTTTAGCTTCTGATGTATTTGGAACTACTTGCTATTTTCATTTCTTCATCTGACCACATGGTGGCAGCCTGAGGCAGTGAGAGGAAAACAGTTTTAAAGCCGTTTTCATTCATGTTTATGAGGCAGGTGTACTGTAGCACAAATCTGATTTCATGCTTTAAAGACACTGTGAGCAAAAAAATTCAAAATACTCTAAAGCACACAGTTAATCGGTGTGCAGTTTGTGCAGTGTTTGTCCTTCAGCTTGGCAATGACAAAAACAGCTTAATGATTTCTATCCACACACTCACCACGGCCCTAAAAACAGCTTGACAGATGGCATTTTAGGAAGGACTAGAACATTTCAATATACATGACAAACTCTGTGTTGCAGTTGCAAACATTAACAATCCATTTAGCTACACATTCCCATCCAACTGAAGTATTACAAAAAATAGCATGTCATTGTAAAATATCAAGATTTTCAAACTTTTAATGCCTTGAAATTGAGCATTTAAGAGCTTTGGCAGTTATAATGTCTAATGGATTCGCTGTCTCACTCTCTGTTCACTGCACTGCCTGTAAGTGTGGGTGTGCAAGAATGTGTGTGTGTGTGTGTGTGTGTGTGTGTGTGTGTGGGCGGTGATGTGGGCTCTGACTGCAAGACTGCACAATTGCATCATCAGTGTCTACAGTGGTGTAGGGTGTGTGTGTGTGTGTGTGCGCGCGCCTGGTCAATATGTAAGCTGCTCTTCCGGTCCCCTCTACCCGGAAGGAGTGAGTGATCGGGCAGAGTAACAACAGATAAGAGAAACAATCGTACACACTGCACTGTACTGTGTGTGTTTGTAGGTGTGTAGGTGTGTGAGTGTGAGTGTGAGTGTGAGTGAGTGAGTGAGTGAGTGAGTGAGTGAGTGAGTGAGAGAGAACAAGGAACAAAAACTCTACAGAAGAACAAAGACAATGAAAATAAGATTAGCATGAAAGAAAAAAACAAACTGAACTAAATTCAATCACTTCCCTCAGACACACACAACTCGAGGAACTCGGTGCTTAGATAACCTTGATACACATGTGCTATCAGTGAGACTCATCTGTCATGATTTCTTTCTCAACATGATCAAGCAAAAACATAGCCTTTAAGGTGTATGTGAAATGCGACAGTATTGCATGGTTTTAAACTGTGAACCCTGAACTTCCATTATAGGCCTCTTACCATTTAAAGAGAAAATTCTGGTATCTTTCAACCTGCATGTTTACTTTTGTCATTTCTTACTTTTGTACTTTTTGTGCATTATGACTATTGGTCATGACTCGTGATAACAGCGTTGATTGGGGCAAGGAGAATGAGCCTCAGCAGCTCCACTTTCAGGTTGACTTAAATGCTCTATTAATGCATGCATGCAGGTTTTAATAAGTGTAGGGGCAGACACGTCATGACAATATATCATGAGACGCTAAAAATGTCTCAACTGTCAGAGATTTTATCGTACCGTTTATAATAAAGCAGCTATCCCTTTAATATCTATGAATGTATTGGGCCATTGTGCACAGCGTTGTAAATTAATCAGCAGGACAGTTGTTTTTATTTGACTCTATAGGATTTCTGTACCAACGTGATAAAATCTGGATTCACATATATGTCTGGTTATTCTTTCTATAAACTACTCTAGTGGCTTCTGCAAAGGAAGGCTTGCTTTTGCCAATAGCATTGTATAAAATTTTTTATAAAGATTTTTTTCATATTCACCACCACTTTGACAGTGTAAAGCTGGGGTTTGTTTTCTGTCTGCTATGCGGTTTGCTACAACAGCTATATGGATGTTCAGAGGACTACTTTCTATGTTTACTTTCAGGTGGATTTAGAGTTAAGTGTTTGAGATGATCGCTGTTACACTAAAGTGCTCCTTGCCCCAATGGTTGTGCGTAAAATGTTTTCATGACCAGTGGACAAAAATATAAGACTACCACCCAGACTGAGAAATATCTGAATATCTCAATATTTTTTTAAAGATTGTATGAGGCATTTAGCCTTTAGTGGCAGAGACAGTAGAGATGCAGACAGGTCTTTGCTGTTATATGGTTTACGTCTGAGTCTGTCTTATACCAAGCCTACAGACACACAGAATTTCCCCTTAAAGAGACAACTTGAATAAAACCAGAGATAAATCCAGTCAAACGTGTTGAGATGATCAGTAAATATAGAACTGACACCAGATGTAAAACATACACTGTCTACAAGACTAATAACATGTAAATTATGGCCAGTACTCTGAAGTTTACCTTTCAGATTTCAAAGCGGAGCTTGAATTTGGTCGATCTATTGGAAGCTCTAGTCTTCTAGCCTGTGGCTGTGAGTTGCCAGTGTCACAAGGTGATCTATTACAGGGCCACTTAATCAGGAAACCTGATGCGTTAACAACACAGCAAACACACAGAACACCCGGAAGCAACAGACAGCACGCCAGTTCTCAGGGGGGCTGGTAATGTAATACCTGTGTATCTGTGTAGAGCAACAGAAAAAAGCGAAAGGATAATGAAGGGGAAAACAGCTAAAGGTGAAAGGAGAAGGAGGCTAGAATGCTAGACAGGGAGTGAAAGCCACAGAGTGGCATGTGACAGCTGGCCTGCAGGTAAACTGATTGAGGAGTTAGCAGACTGGAGCAGCAGGGTGGGGGTGGAAGGTAAGTGACATCCGGATGTAAGTTCGGGGTTAAAATAACACTGTCCTCTCTTTCACACCCACACACACAGATACACACACTTTGACTCCCAGAGGCTCCCTTTCCTCCAAGTTCTCCTCTGTCAGTCTGGGCCCCCAAGGCCCTCCAAGCATTCAGAGACACTCTCCACAAAAAGCACACTCACTGGTCGCTGCTGCTATTCTGGGAGCTTCATTTCCACTCTCCCGCTCCCTATTAGTCCCTTTCCCTCCATCCTCCAGTCTCTACCTTTCTTCTCACCATCACTTTTGTATTTGCATCCTAAGTAACTCAATTACTAGTTTTCTAGGAAGCATGGATTCATTCTTGAAGCATCACAAGCTATAGCGAAACACATGATCATATGTTTGACAATTGCAGTGACACAACTACATTTTTACCTTAAACTCATAACAACCGATGAAACCTAAAATTCTCACCTAGACTTCTAGGAACTTGATAGTGGGTGATTACTTTCAATATTCAATGGTTGAACAGTTGAGTCACTGATTGGCGGGGGTACATTTGCACCGCTGGGTTCAAGCTCAGCAAGGTACTCAACAAATCAACAAAGCACAGGTGCCAACTCAAAGCTCTAAGATGCTCAGAATTTGTTACTCTGCTGCACTTTGGATGATTTTAAACAATCTCGTTCTGCATGGTGCTTGCAGTGGAACGTCCATAACTTGTACAATAGTAACAGTAACAACAGTAACTGTTCATGAAAATAAAAAAATACATCACTTGCTGTGCAACACTACATGTTCGTGCCAGTGTACTATCCAGTGCAGCATATCAGAAAGGGTTATGTTGCATAATACCGCCTAGGGATGTTTTTAAAGGTCCTTTCAAATATTCAAAACTACGCCATTAACTCTCCTATACAGTCACTTTCCCATTTCAAAATTCCATAGTTTTCCAGATTTCTCTGTAGATTTTTCAGAGCAATTTTGAGATCTGAGTACAAATAGCTAGATGTTTCTGTTTCAGACAGGCTGAGTGCAACAGCAGCGAAACAGAGGTGTGGAACCAAATGCAGACACTTGAGAGGAGGATACAGTTCAAAGAGTATTAATTCAGTGAGAACTCAAAAACAGGAAGAATCCAAAAGTAACATAAATCCAGGACAGGGCAGAGTAATCCAAAACTGGAGGACACGGGAAACAGAGCACAGGGCAAAACACTCAACATTTGATGACGACACCACAAAGACTGAACACAACTGAGGGCAATATATACAGTACAAGGGCACACCGCACACACACAAGCAGGCAGGGGAATTAATCACAAGTCAGACAAAACAGGAATCAAGGCAAAAACACCAAACACCGAAATTACAAAATAACACAGGAAGTAAAGCTACTGACAATACACAAGGATATAAGTAACTAAATACAACGGAGAACAAGGAAGCAATGAACAACTAACAAAACCTAAACAAGAAGACACAGACAATGGGTAAACAGAAATGGACATTAACAAAATAACAGAAAAACAACACAGTAAAACCCAAGATCATGACAATAAATAGTTTTTAAAATTCTAATTCTGTTAACATGTATGTTACAGTCTGACTATGTGTGCTATTATGTTGTTTTGAAAATTGTAGCTCAGACAAATAAATGTTATGGCTGTTTAGTCCACACTCGTACACAGACAACTGGACAGAAACAAACATCAAACATCTCTGTCCAAAGAGGAAGTATACTAACCGGTGCTCCCTATACTACACTGCTTAAAAAAGTTAAGCGATGTGAATTAATGTCACCTGTTTTGGTGCAAATTAAAGTGACAACAGGTGCACTGGAGAGGCAACAGCAAGACAACTCCCAAAAAGGGAATGGTAAAGCAGGTGGTGGCCACAGACTCTCTCCTTATCGTTCCTAACTGATTGCTCTAGTTTTGCGTTTTGTTAGTGTCCTCATCACTACTGGTTCCATGAGGCGGTACAGGTTGCTCAGGTAGTCCAGCTCCTCCAGGATGGCACATCCATACATGCCGTCACAAGAAGTTTTGTTGTGTCTCCCAGCACAGTGTCAAGAGCATAGAGGAGATAACAGGAGATGGGCTGTTACACGAGGATAGCATCAAAGCAGCAGGACCAGTCTCTGCTCCTTTGTGCGAGGAGGAACAGGAGGAGCACTTCCAGAGCCCTACAAAATGACCTCCAGTGGGCTACTGGTGTGCATGTTTCTGACCAAACTGTCAGAAACAAACTCCATGAGGGTGGCATGAGCGCCCGACGTCCTCTAGAAAAATGGTAAAATAGGTTGCCAAATATTCTTTGGCAGCTGTTAATATACCTGGGCGGCCTGCCCAAATAAAGTCTATATGTGGGAAACTCTTTAAAGTTAGGGCAAGCTGTAGACCTATATTTTGTAAATATTACAATGTACACCTATTTTATTGTCTTCCAACTGCATGTGTCACATGACTGTTTTGGTCCAGTCATGGTCAAGTGATCATACCTGCATATTAGACTAGCTTAATTAGCCCAAAATGAATAATAATAATAATAACAATAATAATAATAATAATGCCCCCTCCCCCATTTCCCATACTGTGTAGGAATCCTGTCTATAGGCTAAAATAAGGCTATTGTAAAGTATGGCTATGTCTTTCAGTAACACCAGTAGCCGTTTTAGTAAAAAATATTTAAGATAATTTACGAATTTAATTTAAGAAACATCCTGCATTCATCATTTTAAAGTTAAAGTACAGAAATATAAGGGTGAAATTGTAGTAAAACAAATGCAAATTAAAAATATTTTATAGTACATTAGGCAGCAGAACCTCAGCGGTACCTCAGTGTTATATTATTAGATCACATTAAGTTAATTTCTCCATATTATCTTGGGTTGTTTGATATATAACAATGTATTGTTTTGTATGTAAACATCTTCATCTGAAAAGTAACTGATAACTTTAGCTGTTAAATATGTGTAGTGGAGTAGAAAGTAATTTTTTTTCTACTGAAATGTAGTGAAGTAGAAGTAGAAAATAGCATAAAATGGAAAAACTCAAGTAAAGCAGTTCAAACTTATACTTAAGTACAACACCTGAGTACATATACTTCCACCACTGAGTTTCACATTACTTACTGGTACAATTGCAATTTTTCAGTCAGACATCAGTTGCCACTCCACTTGCCATCCGCACTGCTCCAATTATAGAGCCATTTACACAGCTAGACACTGATGGTCTGCATCTGATAAGTAAACAAACGGCATGGCAGCAGCATTCGGTCAATCGTGTGCCGTTTCACAAAAACAAAAGCATATACAAAGTGTCACTGAGTGCACCCACTCACACAAAGGCATGTTGGCACAATTCCCATATTCACAGGCAAACATACTGCACACACTCACATAGACTGCTCCCCTCACTTTCGCTCCATCTCAGCTCTCAAACACACGCTCGGTTATTATTTCTCTTTGTACTGAGACTTGCAGACACCTGTTTGGGAGTGTCTGGCTGGCCGGCATCCTGTGCGTGGGTCTGTTTGTGCCTGAGGAACAGTGGGGTTTCTATTAAAGCCACCAGTGTGACTCTCACTTCCTCCTACTCTACCTCATCAGCTAAGAATTGTTATTCAGTGACTGTGTCCCACAAAAAAGGAAAATAAATGATTTTGGGACAGATCCCCTTTGGATACATAAACTTAAGTGTGATGAAACAGGAAATGGTCAACCACATCCATCTTCTGTTTTTAAGCGTCTATCTGCAGGGAGACCATAAGAAACCTGCAAGATGTAAAGAAACATTTCCTCTTTTCTTCATCATCCTGCCATACTATCTTTAACTCACACACGAGAAACCAACAGTGTGACCCAAGATGACATCATCCAGGTATTTGCTCCTCTGCATTTCAAAGGTGAATAGTTCCCATTGAGACATACACTGAGCTGGTCTGTGGAAAGCACAGTAACTGTACGGCATAATCTCATGTCTGCATGTCACACACACACACACACACACACACACACAGACACACACACACAGACACACACACAGACAAAATAGTAAACATAGTATGGCAGGTACAAATATGGCAGATAAACTTTTAGATACACAACCAAACTTGTTTGTGTGTTTAAACAGTGTACACATCTGCAAAAACATGCATAGCATGCTGTCGCACTAAGCTGCAAAAAAGAATAGCATTGATACAGTGCCACTGTCTGAGATTCTGAATGTATGAGCATGTGTGTACAGTACACACGCACACAGTCTTCTTACCTGCACTATTTGAGCCATTGAAACCTGGTTTTCTTTCCTGGTCTGAGTCCAATGCTTCTCTGACCCCGTAGATCTCAGGTTGATGAGAGAAGGTCAACCACGTACAGACGAGGCCCCCAGTCCATTGAGGTGAGAGTTTGCTCAGCTACAAGTCCATGGCGCTGCGAGGCTAGTACACGCTCACATGATTTCATCCTCATCCATTGGTCAACACTAACCAGGAGTATGTTTCAGGACTTGCCTGAAAAAAACCCAGCAAAACAAACAAAAAATGGTCATGTATCACTTTCATTCAAGCTTTATGGAGGGCTTGTATCATCACCCCTAACTGCAGAACTACTGTTTTTCCTGTGCCGACCACAACAAGAGACAGATAAACACATTTATATGCACCCCTCTCCTGAGTGGCTGAAAGTGAACACCCATGGGCTATAGTGAGACCTAATATTGTGATGAGAGAATGAGTCAGAGCCAGGAAACTGGAGAGGTGTACAGGGTTTCAACAGAAAGGACGGTTTCAACAGAAAGGACTTGATACACAGGCTGCTAACAAGCACAGTTTTCTCTTTGGATACAGGACAGCAGTTCCTACTAGTGAAAAAACATAAAAGACAAGTTAAATAAATTATATTATCAACCTATTTACATAATCTGATATCATTTATAACGATATTATAATATAATTATTATTTATTATTATTAATGACCACACGACAGAGGTCGGTGGGATTTGCTTTTGGTACAGCATAGTAGGTAAGGTCAATTCAACAGTGTCATTAACATCTGGTCAAACATAGGCAGATATCAACATACCATTAAATGTCTAATGATCATACACAATGATTAGCACAACAGACAGTATTCATGGATTGCCACAAAAAAAAAGTTACAACGCAGCATGAAACACGGCTTATATTTAAATGAAAGAAAATGAAAGAATTAAAATTCAAGTCCCTGTTTGACAGCATGGTAGGCCTAGCAGTTTGGGATATTATAGACATACTTTGTGTAAATAACTTACTACCACAGACTATAAACATCATTACATTTTGTATATAAAGCATAAAATCATCTACCTAAATGCAATTCTCATCTTTTGGTTTAACATCTGCTAGTCTTTGCTTGCCTTTGTCCCTTTCTCAACACAAATACAACCTACCATCTACTGAGATGAAGCGGAAGCCAAGCTTTCAGCAACAACCACCCAACCAGTCACACTTTACACATGATCAAACAGAGTACTGGCAACACCTGAACAGAGAAAACCACAGAGATGAGTAATCTTTTCAAAACACCATTGCAAAACAGAAAAGTGAAACCATTCTGCTCAGAAGCACAACTGGAGTTCATCCATATTTTGATATCAATCTTGAAAGCCAAAATTAAAAGAACATGAGGCCTTATTTCACTGTAGCTTGCTGAATCAATAAACTACAGTTGGCTTCAACCGGAAGCAACTTCCGATGCTTGATGTGAATTGACTTGACATTGTTCCAAACCAGGTCTGGGGGCTGTGGTAGGAATGCCTGAGGGGCCCTGCGCAGGAGAGGGCAGTATGAATGAATCACTGCAATTCACACGGACACACGAGGACACAGTCCACCCACCACCCACCACCTAGTAAAGTAGCTGACTGGAGCCTACAGTGCCAGAAGAGAAGTGCACAACAAGGAGAAACACCAAGCTATTCTTCCTCCCTGCATACGCTCCACAAATGACTCCTTTGTCTGTGAGAAAAAAAAGACTACGTATGTAAGTGTGCAACACGAGCACGCTGGACAGTAATACACACAAATCACAAACTAGCTCATAGACGTAAACTATAAACAAATACACACACACTCAACAGTCTGGCAGCTTTTAACAGGGATGTCATTTATCGACACATGCGCTACTCGTGCATTAGTGGCTCAGGATGAAACAGTAAGCTGCATCTTTTTCTATTGACAACAATTTATAACATGCTGGAGGGCGACATCACATGACCCCCAGTGGATTTTACATATTTGTTATGCAACTCTGTCAGGGGGCAGGGCAGGGAGGAGAAGGTAGTTTATGGCTACAGCCCCCACCATGGCACATAAAGACACACAAACACCACCCAGTCCCTAGAGAGTGTAAGACAGGCCAAAAATGAACTGCACAAACAGAGTCAAGCACAGAGGCCACTTAAAACACTAAAAATGTACAAAAAGAGTGGTGTTTACCATCTATTTACTAATGGTCCAGACTGATATCTCAACAACTGTTGGATGCATTGCTATAAATGTTGTACAGATGTTCATGGTATGCAGAGGATGAATCATGACATTTGTGGTTTCAAGTGAAATGTCTTGACAACTGTTACAACGATTTTTATGAATGCCGGAATAGACGTTCATGTCCCCCTCAGGATGAGTTGTAACAATCTGTTAACCTTTCATTTTGCCGTTTCACTAGGCCAAAATTAAACATTTTTATTACCAAATGCCTGAAAAACAAATGACATTCCTATTTGTGTTTAATGCTAATTAGCAAATGTTGGCATGCTAACACAAAAGATGGTGAACAAGGCAAACATTACCTGCAATCCATCAGCATGTTAGCATCGTCACTGTCAGCATGTCAGTGTCTGTCAGCAGCCACTGTGCACAACTACAGCCTCCCATTGCCTAGACTCTTGTATTCATATCGGTGCATGCATTTCCATTCTTATGTTGGCTCACTTCTAAAATGTCTGTCCTCTTTAATTACAGTATCCCCTCGTAGATAATGGACTGTTGGCATTAATTAATTATAATTTTCCTCAATAACAATTTAACGATTGTTCAATAAATGTTCAATGAATATTTGATTTAATTACACTCTTATAAAGATATTCATTTTGTTGAGGAATGGGACTAAAAAAAAGATTTTACTTAATTTTACACGTGCATATTTGTTGAAAGGTTAGCCTTTTAACTTGAAAGAAATAATGATTTGCCCTTTATCTTGATAATTATCGATATCGAATGATGAGCTCTGACAACATTTTTGGCTATATCGCCCAGCCCTAAGTCCAACTGTACGAAACTAAGGATAGTGATACCAGTTCACCACAGACAGAGCTTTCACCATTGCAGCCCCTCCCTATGGAACTCCTTACCCATACACATCTGAGATTGCAATGACATGGACTCTTTCACATCACTAATCTACTGTTCATATATTTTATATTATGCTATTTATGTTTTTAATCTGTTTTAAATGTACATAACTTCTACTTTTACTGTAAAGTGTCTTGAGTGTCTTGAAAAGTGCTATAGAAATAAAATGTATTATAATTACTACAATGTTATGCACATACATCCGCATTACTAAAACAATACTAGTACATAAAGCCCATCATCCTGTCTTCTCACTCTTTTGTCTTTTTAAATAAGCTCATAATTAACCAGGATTTGGTCAGGCTGAATAGAAAGCCTGCCGCTCCTGTCTTTTCCATTGCAGAGTCACTGCTGATTCATGCACTTCGCTGTCAACACAACAGTCTTTCATTCATGCTGCCTCCCCCAACTGATGAAGTCAATATAGCACCACTCACCAAAAAAATAGTGTTTTGAATAGCATCATCTTTAGTTTAGCAGGACCTCTTGAACACTGACAATGGTCTTTGTCTTAGGCTGTGATGCATTTTAAACTTGTCTACTGTTACAGTAAATTATTTAGAAATTTGCCAGTAGCTAAAATCTGGTAAAATACATCTATTCTTTTTGTATGAGATTAATGTTTATTGTAGATGGTCCCAAATGAGTCAAACAACTTCAAGTCTTCATATTATATAATTGTTCACATTCTGCTCACGAACCCAGTGAACAGTCGAGCTGGTCCAATCCAGCAATGGAAAACATCCTGTACGCTGACATTTCATCCCCCTGGCTGCCATTCTTAATTATTGACTTGCTTGCTTGCTCTGAGTCATCAAGTGTCTTTCCCATGCAGGAAGGTGGCGCAACTCCTGATTGTGACATCCTGTTGGGGAGTTGGCACTGCAAACATTTTTACACTATTCCTGTATTACTAACTGCTCGCTGAGCATCAAGCCAGTATTAGTTTCCTCTCAACCCATCTTACATGTCCAACCACCTGTAATCATGCTGTGTCAGAGCAGCAATAAGAAGGGTCTGGTCCCTTTCATTTTCAGAAATCAGAGAACAAAAGCCAAATCTGAGACGTTTCACACAGAACTCTAAAAATGGACTGGACAAAATATTTGGCAGCCTCAACCTAATATTTGGTAGCACACCCCTTCTGTAACCATCAATGAGTACAGGAATTTTGGACCATTCTTTGAGATTTGATGGGTTCCTTCTCCCAACAAGTTTTGAGATCTCTCCACAGGTGCTCTATGGAATTTTGATCTAGACTCATTGCTGGCCACTCTCCAGTGCTTTGTCTTAAATCATTTTTGGGTGCTTTTTGAAGTATGCTTTTGGTCATTGTCCTGCTGTAAGACCCATGACCTCTGACAGGAGACCCACCTTTCTGACACCGGGCCCTACATTGCACCCCAGAATTCTTTGGGAGTCTTCAGATATCATAATGTTATCTACACAATCAAGACATCCAGTGCTCTATTTTAGTCTCATATGTCCACAGGTCATTCTCCCAGAAGGATTTTTGCTTCGTCCAATATGTAAATGCTCCGTACTTGTATAGCACCTTTCTAGTCTTTTCGACCACTCAAAGCGCTTTTACACTACATCTGCATTCACCATTCACACACATTCATACACAGGCAGAACAGCCGCCAGGGCCCAAGGACACTTCGACATGCAGCCTGGGGGAGCCGGGATTGAACAGCCAACCTTCCGATTAACGGCCAACCCGCTCTACCTCCTGAGCCACAGCCGCCCCAATATGGCAAACTTTAATCTGGCTTTTTATGTTTCTGTGTCAGCAGCAGGCTCCTCCTGGGTCCTCCCTTTTTTATTCAGATGATGACAGATTTATTCAGAGTGCAAGCTGACACTGTTTTACCCCATTTCTGCAGATCAGTCTGAATTTATTTGGAAGTTGATCAAATATTTTTATTCACTATTTGAAGATTTTTTTGTTGCAATCTCTCATCAATTTTTCTCTTTCGTCCACGTCCAGGGAGATAAGCAACAGCGCCATGGGCTGTAAACTTCTTCACAATGTTGCGCACAGTGCACACGAAAACATGAAGATCTCTGGAGATGGAACCAAAATTTTGGTTCTCAAATCCACAGACAACTCTTTTCTCTTCTTTCTTTTGTCCATGCTCAGTGTGGTAGACACAACACAAAGGTTGAGTCAACCTGTCATCATTTTATCTGGTTGTGTGATTTCTATATTGTACATGCTCTGTATTTGTATATTGCCTTTCTAGTCTTTGCGACCACTAAAGGGCTTTTACACTACACTGCATTTACCATTCACACATATTCATACACTAAGCCTAAGTGCTCAAACAGAAACATTCATACACATTCGTACACTGGTGGAATAACCACCAGTGGTTCATTGGTGGCTATTTACCAATGAACCCCTGGGTTTATGTTCACTGAATTCGGGGTTCAGTATCTTGCCCATGGACACTTGCATGCAGTGACATGCAGCCTGGAGGATATTGAACGGCCGATCTTCTGATTAACGGGCAACCCGTTCTATCTCCTGAGCCATAGCTGCCCCCACCCTATTGCCAGCACCTGTGAATTTCTACAGGTGAGTTTAATTACAAACTAAAGGAGCATCACATGTTTGAAATGCAATTATTTCTGAAGATTTTGAAAAGTAGCCGCTCATTTTGTACGGTCCATTTTTGGAGTTCTGTGTGGAACGTCTCAGACTTTTCTCTGCTTTTTTGTGTTGTTGTTCCAATTCAAACATAAGAAATAAACAGGAGAATGCCAAAGCTTGTGTAATTGCCACAATCTTTTGGAGAGAAGTGGTGCTAATTAGCATAGTTTCAGGAGCGGACCACACATCAATCATTGCCAGCATTTCCATAAATACCCACACGTCCTGACTCCTCTTCTTCACTCTCGTATCCTGCATCCCCCTCCCACACCCATTTTTTCTGTCTTGATCTCCTGATCTCTCCTGATGACTATATATCTAATTAACTACATACAGCATTACAATGACAGAGCACAGGAGTTGTGGCTATATAGAATTCAGCTCCATTTCTACAGTTCTCGCACAAATAAATATTAACACATTACACTACAGCTAATTGTGTCATAAAAGCTGATGCTGATCAAGTTTGCTTCCTTTACAATGATTTATTTGACTCTTGTTTGTCTAATCTAATAACACCAATTGATATTTAGTCAATGTCACCATATAAAGCAGGTAGCAACATGTAGCTGCGTCTCAAATTTTGCAATTTTCTTGTTTAATTCCAGTAAAAAAAATCAGTTAAAATGTCATCGAATAGCAGAGAGAGACCAAATCTGGCAGTCTACAAAATATTTTGCTTCCCACGTAACGTCTGAAATTCGCCCTTATTGGCAAACATCTTGTTATGAAAGCTAGAAATCTCCTAGACATACTACAACAACATAAAAATATTAAGAAAGTATAAAAAGTATTTCCAAGGTTAACTGTTCTCAGCAAGGTCTAAGGGCAAATAAAAGCTTATCTGTCAGCAAAGTATGACAAAAATTTGGGGGACTTATTGCGTGTGTGTGTGTTTGTGCGTGTGTGTAATTTCGGTGAACGAAACCTTTAACATCAGACCTAATAAATCAATCAAAGATCCAATCATTTCACTGCTATACAAACTTACGGTATAGGTGTTTAAAAATGCTACAAGTCTTAGCTGGGACAGCATGTGTCTCTACTGCACCTGTAAACCTGTGTTAGCCCCCAAATGAACAATAAAATTTTACCTGTCAACCCTTTATGTAAAGCGTATAATGAGTACCAGTCTACAATCAAGGCCACTAAATCAGTCTCTAGTAAGGAGAGCATGACATCAGTAAATGTGTTTAACTTTAATCATCAGCCTCATCCACCTACTGGGTTTAGTAACTAACTAGAACTTCCTGTACTTAGATCAGAGCTGGAGTATGACTTTATTACAGCAATAGAAACAAATTAGTATAAAATCCCATAGAAAACATTTTCTCTGAAAAAAAATTGCCCTTTTCAGTATTTGAAACTATGCAGAATAATTTCAAAAGTCATTTACAGTTGGAAGTTAATGTTTTACTCAAAGATGCTTTAACAGTATAGGAAATGTGGGCTGCACGATGTAAATCCTCTGGGATAGCCCAACCAAGATTTAGTGTTTCTCAAGAATCTGCTCATGTAACCGAGCTCTAATACAGCACTATCACTGCCATGCTGTGTATTTGTGTGAGCACTCCTACTATCACCACAGATCAATGGTGTGTAATATTCAGTGGAAGCAGGTGGTTGAAAACTGGATCATATCCATCACAAACACAGAAGACATTTACATGCTACAGCATGTGAACAATGGAATTTGTTTTAACTAAATCCAAGTCTGTGAGGATTTGGGTCAATGCAGGGGCTGGAGATCATACTCTTCCCTATTAATACAAATGACAGCATGCAAGCATTATTATTAGAAACCAAGACCACAAAAACAACAAAAAAAGAGATTTCAAAAATGCTACTCTCTTTTTTTACCCATTTGGAAACTAAAGATAATTTGGGGAATCTTTACGTAAATATAAAAACACTTCAATCAAATCCAATCACGTATATGTAAAATATGTAAACAATTATGCGTTTCTACAATTGTACGAAGTGTCTTACTTACGGCAGGGTACGTTTTGTTATAACAATAAGTTATCATGTCATAACAAAATAAATATTGTTATAACAACAAAAGTTTATTATTGTAATGTTATAAGTTTGTATGTTGTAATAAAGTGAAAATATCTTGTTATAACGTGAAGAACATCTAGTTATAACAGTAAAAGTTTTGTGTTCTACGGTGGAACTGATTGTTTTTTCCTTTTTCTGGCAAGGCGGCAATACGCTTCTGTACTTACTTATTTTAGCTTGTGACTTAGTATCCTTTTGGTACATGTATGTAACATTTTCAAACAATATTGTGACTGGCCTCAAACTATTGTTGTTATTAAAGTCTGGTTTCATGTTCAGTGACTTATCCAGTAGAGTTTTATGGTAAAGTACAAATAAAAAGACAACGGAATAATAAAAGCGATTGATAAAGATTCCATTATAATTCCATTCCACAAACTGTAGTGAAACTGTCAAAGTCAATAATTATCATCACTACAATGTGTACTGACTGTTCCACGCTGAATTCAGATGCAAGTCAGAAAAGACATTATTCATATACATTAATCTCAAACATTAGAACATAAAATCATACTAATGACACAGACCCATGTGGCTTTCAGCAACGTGCACCTGATTTATCCACAGTCTCTTGTACGCAAGTGACCTGGACTTTACCCTGTCGAAAGACAGTGGGTCAGACTGATTTTACAAACACTGGCAACTACTTGGTTAAATTATACCAATAAAAAATCTGTTATGTGCAAAATTATGAGCATTACTCATAGATCTACAGATAATGACAGCTATTATGGCATGCTGGGGGTGTGTGTATGATGTGATGGGGTGTGTGTGTATTTCATGTTTTTATATCTTGGTGGGGACTTTAACCTGATAGTTTACCAACTGACGTGTACTCGTATAACGGGTAAAGATGGCTTTTTGAGGGTTAAGACTTGATTTTAGGGTTAATGTTACCATTAGGTGTAAGGTCAGGGATGGGGTAAGGGTTAAGGTTAGGCATGTAGTCGTGATGGTGAAGGTTAAAATAAGGGGCTGGGGAATGCATTATGTCAATGAGATGTCTCCACGGGGATAGAGGAACAAACATGTGTGAGGAGTTAGAGGCAGGGCACAGTTGAGTTAATTTACTGAATAGGAGGTAGACAGCTTTGTTCCAATGCCTTCAGGCCTCATATCTGACACCAGGTATGTCAGGTGTGAGGGAGCGAGCGAGAACCAGAGAGAGAGCGCACAGCAACTTTGTCTTGCTGACTTTTTTTCAACTTGCAGGCATTTTATTAATCCTGTATGGTCACATTTCTTGGATGTTGTCTTTTATATACTGCTGCTTCACACAATATAGAGAAAGAAAATTACATTTTATCATGTAGAATATACTGCACTACAGTGAGGTTAAAATTCTAAGGGTGAGGGGATGCTTGCTGATCTTATTTATCTAATTTAATTTACTGAAAACATTCCCCAGACTTAAAAACTCTGCACTAATTACAGCCATGTCTCCAGTCTTTGCATTCACATTTATTCCCTATTTGTCTTTATTTAAACTGTAATTATTATGTTGTCTCTGGTCAGGTGTGCAATATGTTTGCTATTTGTCTAAAAAAAAAAAAGTTATAGCCTGGATAGGTTTATATTCACTACTTGGAGTTCCACCTGGCATATTAATTTGTAGAGCAGGGTGCAAGTGAACATTCATTCACAGCTGACAGTTTGACCTGTCGTGGTAGGAAAAGCACAGAACTTACTGATAATATTAGATGGTTCTATTGTATTCAGGTGTCCCAGTGAACCATGGCATGAAGCAGCTATAACTGGAATTAAGCCTTTATTCATGTTATCATTTACACCTGTGCTTTTCTTAGCGTGACATGTCAAAATGCACCGTATTTTGCTCCTTTATGCCATGCAGCCTCATAAACTGGGTAAGCAACTAGCAAGAAATATTCACATCAGGCAACGGACTCCTGTTTTGCCTATGTAACTGAACGCGGTCCAACTTTACTGCTCACATTCTGCCACGAGTAGGCAGCAGGCAGGTCGTTACCAGTTAACGGTCGGCCCCATGACGCCATGCCGCTAGGAATGAAAGCAACCCCCTCCTTTCAGCTCATCTGCTCTGTAATGCTAATATTTTGATTCACACCCACATCCCAAAACGCTTCCCTCACCCAGCTCTTGATTTGTTTGAAATAAATAAATAGCCTACTCCAATTATTTTTTTGAGTAAAACATTTGAATTTGGCAGATTTGTTACAAGACTTTGTTTAAAAAGGAGAATAGGCAGGTACATTATTTTTTATTTTAGTTGAAAAATAATAACATTTTTCCACAAACAAATTTCCACAAAACATGCTGTATATACAAATCATACAAGTCAGTACAAATACTGCCAATCTCATTCTGTTATGACTCTGTGCTGGCAGACATTTTATCTGCCATAACTAGAGGGGACTTTGAAGCCAGCAAAGATGGAGGTGTTCGGTGATGAAGTAGTGAGTTGATAGACATGAACTGATACATCAATACAAGCAAAACTCCACAGGACGAGGCACAACCAGGTGTTGTGGATCTCAGTTCAGCATCCCAGGAAGTTCCTGTGGATCCTCTTCAGTCATCACTTTTAATGGTAACTTTTCTTCTTTTGGCTGCTTCAAAGACAAGCAATCATTTTATTAATTATCCAACTATTGTCTAATGCTGTGTGTATTTTAAGTCTGGATCACATGAGTAATTACTGCGTTATACAGCTCCAACCATTGGAAAGCCACACAAACCAAGCTCAATTTATCTCTGACACCAGCTTCTGCTCATGAACCTTTACTCCATCCATCTAACAGCATCACAAACATCCAAGTCAAGTCGTCTCTGCTTCCATCAAAGCAGCTGTCCAGTCAGGTAAAAATAAAATTACCTAGGGTCCTCAAGAGGGAGGCACCTGCACTAATTGTACATAGACGCTACTGCACTTTAAAATATTGTCCTTAAAGACTCATTACTGTTTTACGTATTTTGTAATTTGTACTATGTGTATTCAATGTGTAACTATATGTTGTTCTGCACATCTACACTTTCTTGGCCAGGTCGCCATAAATAAAAAAATTAAATAAAAAGAGGGGTCAAATCCACTGAGGTGACTATGAAGTGTTGCCATCTTTGGCTTGGGGTCCTCTACCTTTACATCGGAGTTGCAGCAAAGAAAAATGATCTAGAAGAATACAAATGAAAAGGCTGTAAAAATGAAAAGGCTGTAAAAAAAAATGTAACCTTCCAAACTCACTTGAATATTTGTGTAATCTCAACCAATTAGTCAATTCTATGAAACATTTAGCCAGTAATCAAAGATCAAACCCACAGCCATCTACAGCCTGGTCTTATTAAAATCTCGTTATCAGTCTAGCAAGCTGTAAATGTATGATTTGGAAAATATATCCAGAGTTACGGAAAACACCTCAGAATCTAAGAATTTGAGGGTTGTATGAAACAGTTAACAGACATGAACTAACACTAACAGTAGTGTATATCTTAATTTACAGGTAAATTCTGAAAGTCAACTATAAAAATGATGCCTTCAACATGTAACGTCTGTAATGTACATGAAAGGTCAAGCACATTAACTTACCATTTTCTGGGAGTGTCCTTTGATGAGTGCAGCTGAGACAAAGAATCCTTCAGAAAACACAGAAAATCCAAGCCAACTTGCAACTGGGACTAATGACACCTCCAGTGCAATTCCTCACCCAATAGGTTGATTTTGGTACAACCCAAAGCAAACATGAAACCTGATAGGACAGTTACATAGTTCATCAAAATGAACATACATATGTAGGACAGATTTAATAGTGTCCCAAAAATGTTCCCAAATATTTGAGGTTAATTTAGAACTTCTTAAATTACATTTTAGCAGCAACAGGACTGACTGAAGCAGCACTGTCATTTTCATTTTATATGTCTTCTCCTCTATTACTTAGTTGTTATAGAAAATAGACAGGCAGTTTTTTCCATTTGGGTTGGAGTTACAGGTGTGACTCGATTGTCTATGTCGCTCCCAGCCTTGTTATTCATGCAAGTAAATGTAAACCCATTAACAGATCATTTTAAAACAAAGAACAGAAAAAGAAAAGATGTGCAGGGTATGCCTGCAAAATTTAGAGATTTTATCTTTCAAACACCAAACACCCACATTTTTAAACTATTTAGGTGGGGTCACCAGCGCTTTTTTTTGTTGTTGAGATAATAAAGCCTGATAGAGGACCACTAAAACTCATATTGTTTGTTTCATACAGCAACTTTATCATTATATTTCAACTAAACCTTTAATTTTGTATTTTGTCTTATTTTAACCTTTTTAGTGTAAGTACAATAAATATGTAGCCTCAGGTTATACCGCGGATTTCAGTCAAAAAAAACAGAGTTTTGTAGATAATGTGCGCCAAACTTTACCCGCAGATTCACCAGTATGCGGCACGACAAACAAACTCAGTAACCGGCCCGATATTGCTTTCTTCCAGTGACATTACAACAAGTGGCTACACCACAAATTAGCATCTTCTCTACTATATTTTCATTGCAAAGCAACACTTTCGAACAGATACGATGAATAAAAGTCTAATTATGGCGTTTCCAGGGTGCGCGCATTACCTGTCAATCTCAGCTCCTGTCACTTGCTGTCACCTCCTGTTCCGCTGTGTTGTAGCACTCCGACACACCGGCTACAAGTTCCCAAGTCCTGACATCTGTATCAGGCTTTAAAGGGCCCTGGCCATGGCGTGAGTGAGACTGAAACCGAGTAAAGTTTGTACCAACCGCGCTGAATGGATCACTTGCACAAAAGCGCTGTCCGATAAACACAGCCGGGGTTTGAGTGCTGTGGCTGCTGCTGGCGTCAGTTCTTTGCTGTCTTTGTACAACACAAAGATCGTCTGTGCATTTGATGGAGGGATCACTCTAATAAGGGAAACAAACTGGCTCGTGTTTGTGCACTTGTTCCTGTTTGCAGATGTACTTGATTTACTTGCCTTGATTCCTTGGCTTTGAAAGTAACCTTTTCTATTTTTTTGTGTAAACAATGAGACATGAGTGTAATGAATAAAAATGTTCAGCAACCATCCTTGTTTTCTACACTTTTGCAAGAGTGAATGAATTACATTTCCAATTACTTATGCTTATAAGCTGTAGCCTAAGAAATGGGGAAAAAAACATGTAGCAAAAGAAAAATGATCATATATATTTTCACAATCAAGGTTTAAAATGGGTACGTTGTGCCTATTTACTCAATTATTAGCCTATACAACTACTATAGTTCAAGGTAAAACTAATGCAGCACATTCTGTTAGTGCTACACATTGTTCTTCTTGCCACACCAGAAGAAGGACCAGCGTTCAGATTTCTTTTCTGCATTTGTTGCTCTTATGTTCGTGTCCTCACTGGTGTTAGAGTGGTCAGCTGTCAACATTTACATATTTCCCATTGTTTTATTTTCATTTTATGTTTCTTGTCATTCAACCCGAGGACGGGTCGTCTCATTTCATCTGAATCTCCACCACTCTTCGTGATGGTGTTTGCTGCAGCAGGAATCAGTGGCGAAGTAAGAGCTCTTTGTTTCTCTGACATCTCTTGGAGCACATTCAGGCTGTCAGCCCACTCTTAAAGGAACATGCCACAATTTTGCAATACTACTACACTGGGTGACTAACAGCTTCTACGTACACGTTTAGTGCTTTGGATGAAATGTGTTCTGACTCCTAGTTGCTATTTTACCCACAAGCAGTACGATATTAATGGCACTCCAATTTAAGCGGAAGAACAACAAGTGATGGGATCCTGTGGTAAAAAAGGATAGGAAAAGGCTCCAATGACCACCTCCTTTTTAAATCCAGACATTCACCTTATGAATAACCAACCATAGTGAGAGATTAAAGGTTAGAGTTGGAAAACTTAAAATAGTATAAAGACGGATGGTTTACTTTGTCTCCATCATCTGGTCAAAGGCTGTCACAACAACAATATTTTTCTGCAGTGTGCTGGTCAGGTCCCCCCCCAAAAAAGGGCTCTGCACTGGTTGGACAGGACCTCTGGTCCAGACCTCTTTAGAAACAAAAATATTCTGCTTTGAAAATAATTTATGTCTGGTCTGTCCTGCAGAGTGTGAATGACACAACATCTCACTGTCTCAGGTTACCACCTGCTTCAAGACAGCCACCATCATCCCTGTACCTAAAAAGTCTGCTATGTCTAGTCTGAATGACTACTGCCCTGTGGCTCTCACCTCCATTCTGATGAAGTGCTTTGAGAAACTGGTGCTCCAGCACATAAAGAATGACATCCCAGCCAGCCTGGACTCACCCGTTTGCTTTCAGAACTAACATCCACAGAGGATGCCATCTCCACAGCCCTCCACTCAGCTCCCAGTGCCAAGTTCTTGTCAGCTTTTACAGAGGAGCAATAGAAAGCATCATGCCTGGAAACACTACATGGGATGTGCATGGCCCAGGACCAGAGGGCTCTGTAGGGGGTGATTGGTACCCATATACCAAGAATCAGTGAGGCAAGATACTGACACAGAGCCCAAAGGATATTAAAAGGACAGTACCCACCAGGCTGTTCACCCTGCTGCCTTCTGACAGAAGTTTCTGCATCACCACACTGCAGAGCAGCTTCCCCCCAAGCTATGAGACTTGTAAACTCATCCTCAGCTCTGCTCCACTGAATATGGTTATAGTTATTTCTGGATCATTGTGATTTGATTTACTGTCATTTGTCTGCTACATAGCAGAAGGGAGTCACAGTAAATTTCGCTTTACAATCTGTTGTAGTGTGACCAATAAACCTACCTTATTTTATTTCCACAGAAGAGTTCAAATAGCTACTTAATAGTATCAAGCACCAACAGTCACAACATGACTCAACAGCTGTGATGCGATTGTTTATTGAAGCAACACGTAAAGCAAGCAAACTTGTGTATTTAAAGAAAAAAAAAAATTCATTATTTTAACAATTTCTAAATCATTTATCCACGTTGTCAGAATTACGGAAACCAAAGACCAATTTTGTAGACAAATTCCTACATCTTCACAGTAAAGATGTTTAGATTTGAGCGTTAGATAACCAAAGTTAGAAATGCTACTTTGAGCACCTGCCTCATTGTAGCCTGGCAGATCAGTTTAAAAATCACTCAAACTATGAATGGTTAATAGATCATTTCAAATAGCTACAATACAATGTTGTTCTGAGCTTCAGGTGGTTTTTCATAATAAAAACTAAAGACTTTACGATTTGCTAAACTGCTGTAACATTTGAATTTTACACTGATTATAGTCCTTCATTTTTTCCACAATTCTCCATTTCCCAGTAACTTTAGTAGCACAACAGGCATTTCAAGTAACTTGATTCTAGCAGACATGGGGGGGAGAAAATGTAAAAACTAAACAAAACAAGCCAAATACACATTCTCCAAAACCTCTTTACATACTGTACTGTATGTAGAAACTGAGCTCTATAATGCAGTCATGAGGAAAAAGGCACATGGAAATCTCTTAACACAGAAAGTAGAATGTACTTTCACACTGACTGAATCATTAATAAAATGCATTTTGCAGAGTGGTGAGCTTTTCTGGAAATCCTGGACCAAACTGCTGTAACCAGTGGTCTCAAATATGTTTGTTATTCATTCTTTAAAGTAAAAGGCCTTCCATCAGTTCCATATGAAGCCCAAGGATGAAAAAAAAAAACCAACACACCACATTTTTAGCATTTGAATAAAATGAGACACTGCAAAAGACATGAAGCTTCTTCACCTTATTACAGAAATGTTTCCATAAGAGGTGATGTTAAAACCCAGCACTATTGAGATCTGTGGGCAGAAGCTGCAGACCTTAAGAGGAAGTTACAGAGGGTACATTAGCATGGAAGCATCATACAAGTGTTCTAAAGATGCAGACAACATTGGTATTGTGTAGCATTGTACTGTATATACACACACACACACACACACATTATGGGAAACACTGTTCCCGATAATAAAAACATCCACCCCTACAGTGAAATATGGAGGGCACTGCCTCCGATACGGACACACACACACAGGTAGGCAAAAACTACCTTCTTTTTGCACATTATGGAAGACACTGCTCCCGATAATGTTGTCAGGATGAGAAGTGTACATGTACAGAGGCACCAGTCTGACAGAGGTGCTCAGTAAATATTTTCTGAGGTGCGATATGTGAGCTGGCCGTGCCTGATAGACCAATCCAGTGTCAGTTTTGTAGAGCTTTGAGTTGTGCCGTTGTGTGTTCAGTACTGGCTTTCGGTCAACATGTACACTTCTTTTAGCAGATGCTGCTTTTGTCATTTCGACAGTATAACTGTCATAATTATGGAAGGCACTGCTTCCGATAATTATACATTTTTATAAAAGGCAATAAAAAAAATATTTATAGTGAACCCTGCCACTGATAAATAAATAACACAATAAATAGACATACGGTTTCTCTTGCAGTGCCACAAGGTTGGAGATATTCTCCCTTGGTTTTTGAAAGTCCTACAGAGACGTGCTCTCATGTCAGGAGGTGGACGATTCAGATAATGAACTAATTCAAATTGAAAAGTTGCGGGTAATTTGGACTATGATTAACGCAGCACAAGTGTTTAACAATACCAAGTAACGACAGTTACTTGTCCAAATCCACTTTGGTGCATGTTCTGTGCAACAGCTGTGTTATTGAAAATTAATCTCTGGTCCTTTTAGGCAACTTCTGAATCTCTGACAATGAGTTGAGTAACAGATTTCAGCACAGTGTGAAACTAAAGCTACCAACGTAAACCAGCTCAGGTTTGAACATGCGGCTCCAGCAGCAGTGGAAATACCAGCAGTTTTGATCTTGTAATCATTATGGTAAACAAATGCAGAGTTATTTGCCATTATCTCACATTGCCACTTTGTGTTTCATGAGCTGGGAAACAGCCTCTGCTGTGATTATGACCCGATACTGTGCTGAAAAGGCATCACTTTCGCTACATTCAACTCATTCATAGACCAATGCCAATTTAAGTAGTATGGTCACATAACATGGCCATTTGAAGGTAGTCGTTACTAGCACCAAAGTATTCACAATGTGACGTAGCACATGTTGAAATAATTCAAGATTTTTTCTTTTCAAAGTGGGGGGAAAAAAAAAAAAAAAAAAAAAAAAAAGTAGTGACCTAATAAACTGTTAGGCTTAAGTCATTTTTAACAATATTGTTTGGATTTAAAGAAAAAAAAAAAATCACTGAAATGTTGGAAATTATGAACAGAGGTGATGACTGATGTTGCCATCCATTTAGAAACATTTCCTCAATCCCCTTGATCTCATTTAAAAAGCTGTGCAACTGTTGGTATATGATCACAGCCTACTGGTTTTCACGCTGACAACTGTAATGATTGTAAAGAGGGCCAAACCATAAACAAGGGAGGAGGGGTGGGAGATAGTTTTTAGATTTCATTATCCAAAGCCCAGATGTCCCCTGCTAGCGAGTTGGCACAGCCCTGAATGGTCCAGGTCGCCAGGGCAAACTGGTTGTGGAACAGGTCGGTGTCTGCCTTAGGGTTGTTGGTCTTGAGGGCATCCAGGTGATCGGACAGAGCCTTGAGTGTGTGAGGTCCGGAGCCCAGCAGGATGTGGCGGAAAGGATTCTCTCTGGGAGACTCATAGGGCGACAGGAAGTTCCTTTCCACCTACACAAAGAGGAACACAGGATGGTGTATAGATGGAAATTTTCAATGCTTTCTCAAGTCACAGGATTATTGGTTTGCTTTGATGATCACGATAAAGTGATCTTTAATTACCTCCAGTCAAAAAAAAAAAAACATGACATTCACCAGTCCCCTTCTCTCCTTTAGAACTTTTGAGCGCATTGTGACAAGTTCTTTATTTCTCTGTACTATGCCAGGCACCTTTTATACATGTTCCCTTCAAACCAGTGAGAAAAGCAAGGCCAAAAATATAAATATAGTGTCTCATGGGTGGTACGCTAAACTGTTCTAACTTTGGAAAATAGTGTGATCATGTAGGACACAGATTAAGAAAATACTTTAGGGCCTTAATTAAAAAAAAAAAAAAAAAAACACACACACACACACACACACACACCCCTCCAGATATCCCCATCAATAGTGTTTTTGCACTCATCTTAAGAGATGAACCCCAAGTTGTACAGGTCTTACAGTCATGATGCGGTCATTAATGATGCGGCACATCTCGATGTCCTCCAGGTCGCTGTTCTGGATGTCTGCCGCCAGGCTGCGAGAGGCACGGCTGTAGGACCCGGAGGCCGAGATCAACCACTGCACTGTCAGGGCCTTGGGAAACAGATGGGGCTGCATCTGGAAGCAGACACAGCATCCGCCAGGGTAATTTAGTGTAAACACAACTAAATGGATGTGTCTGGCCACATTAGAGTTAATAAATCAAAGCAGGAATTAACAAAAAGTAAACTGGTTACTTTACAAAGCTAGAATTTCAATGAGAGTTTTGTAGATTTAATGTTTATCCATCTATATGGATAAAGACATGGTATTCACATACAGACTCTTGGAAGCAACAACAGCCGAATCTGTTGGGCAAAGTTCAATTCAAGTCAGCAAGAAAACACTGAACACCTACCCTCTGAACATTGTTGACTTTCGCGTTGATCTGAGCCACTTGAATGCGTATTAGCTTGTCATACTTCGCCAGGTCCATCCGCAGGAGATGATCGTGGACCAGCCGCAGAGCCATGTGACCTGCGAACCGGGTCGCCATTTCAGCCAGCTGAGGAACCTTGTTGCCCGTGACCCCGTTCAATTTCTCCTGGGTGTCAAGCTTTGTGCCGAAGTACAGGTAGTCCTGAGAGGGGAAAACCAAGATGTGATGAGAATTGGTGTTCTATACCAAACATTAACATAATGGCTATGTACAAGGTTGTCTTGGGTTACAGCTATTGGCGCAAAAAAGTGGTGTTTAACTTATAGCACAGCAGGATGGCTTACTGAATTTGCATGGGTGAATCTAAATGAGACTGAGGGAATGCCAGAAAAGGCAAGGAAAGGATAAGCTGCGTTATCCATCTTCAGAGGCTCCAACCTGGTGAAAAATAATAAAAAATAATAAGTGGAATTAGGAGATTAGGTAGTAAACATGAGTGACAACTATCCTATACATTCCAGCTGTGTATGATACTAGTGAGAAAGGCTTGGCTGTCAAGGTGATGTGTAAACACTGACTGGACCCATAGCTTGCTCAGACTTACACATTCGATTCCCAGTTCCCCTTTCCAAAGCTAGTAAAGAGGTTCATGTCCTTGTTTAGGGTCTTCACCTGTGGAGGAGAGAATTTTATATGGTTCGTTATATCTTAAAACATTCAGACAAATTGATAACATTTAACTGCCATTACTGTGGGCTTGTATTAAATGTGCTCGAGCTGTGGATTTACCTCTTTCAGAGTGCTCTCGAACAGGCTGTGCATCAAGGGACTGCCTGCTACTTTAAATCCAGTCTGACCTGGAAAAGAAGAATTAAACTCAGCCATTCTGAAAACAGTGTCATATTATAGGTATAAGGAAAGTGTTCAATATTTAATTGCCTGATTTAGAGTCAAGCAGGAAGACCTCTTGGGGCTCCCAAAATGTTTTTAACTAATGACAGTTAATACCTGTTACAGCGCCATCCAGGTTGATGTAGCAGAAAGCTTTCATGCTGAGAGAAGACAGATAACCCTGGATATACAAAAAAATTATATTAAAGTGTTCTAACACCAATGATAACTGCATTAAGCTGTCGATCAAAATAAGTGCAGTTGGGAAAACCTCATGTCCAAAATGTTTCATTTCTCACCTCCAACCACTCGGTGGCGCCAACACTCCCATATTCTCCAGCACTCCAGCTAGCAAACACAATGCTTCTCCTCGGCTTCAATCCGTCTGTCAAGGGGATAACAAATGCACATTTAGAAAAAGAACAGTGCCTGCGCTAAATACGAAATACTCAAGAATTCGACTAGCATATCCTCCGACTACTTTCTTCAGCTGTTTAATGACTTGCATCAGGTAGGATCTGATTTGTACAATTATTTCCAGACAAAATCCTGCACCATTTCATGTTAAAACATTTAGACTTACCATTCTTCACCATTTCTGAGATGGAACGTGCCAACTCAACAAGGATGCTGGTGCCAACGGTCGACGCAGCAAAGCCTGGACCCCAAGCATCCCTCTGGGCACCGATAATCACATATCGATCTAAAATAAATAAGACAATGAGAAGATGTTCACTTTTTCAGCACACCGAACTCCTGATCACAGCATGCGTCTCTTGTTAAAACATCTGAATATACCTGCATCCACAAAGCCTTTGATGACACCGAAGACGTTGTGCATCTTTTTCTCAGTAAGAACATTGTTGACCTCCACGGTAATAAGATCGCTCTCATCTCCCAGTTTGTAGCCGCCTCTCCACGATTCTGGGACACTTTGACCCCCCAGCTGTCTGTGGGATGCACACAAACAATGCTATGGAACTCACAGTGCACAAGGAATATTTAAACAAATATAAATTAAAGAGGATCGGCACTGTATTCATCATGCTTCCCTCAGCATTGTTGTTTAAGATGGTCCACAGCGTATGTGAGCCTTACCGCAGAATCTTTTCAGCCATGACTTTAGTGATGGTCTGAGCCAGGATTTGAGGCAGGCCTGAAGACTGGACAGGTGGAAACTGGGTATGGTTGAATGAGGGGAAGCCTGGGGTGTAGGGATCCCCTGAACCCAGGTGGACCTGTGAGAGAGACAGAAGGAAGGTCAGAGGGAAAGACAGGTTTTAAAGAGTTTGCTAAGCAGTTATGAGTCGACAGTCACGTTTTTAAATTTGTGTTTCAGAATAATCTTAATCCCAGTAGCCTGGAGCCTTACCCTCAAGCTTCAATTTGAAGTTGTTTAATAAAAACAACTCAGAATTTGCACAAACAAAAACAAATAAGTACTTCCTGTATAAGTACTGTACCGATGAAGTCCCCCCCCCCCCTTTGAAGAGCACCTAAATGTGAAGTGTATCTGCCTCTTACATTACAGTTGTGTTGACAGTGTTCAGAATACATGCATTGTTGCGTGTGTCAAGCAGTCTTCTTACTCCTTGCTTTTTGTTGCCACATTGTTGGGCAAACCACCACTAATGGATTAATGTGAACCACTGGCAAGAATTTGCGCCCCCCCCGCCGGCATGTTAGAGCACAAAATGAAAACACTACATATGTACATCTGTCCAGTGGGTTTCATCCTTCGACATTATGCTTCAGAACTGTCCACACTCACATGTCCAAAGAGTGCAATGTCTTTAGCAGTGTTATCATTGTCATGGTCTGGGTAGATCAGCACAGCAGAGGCATTCATTTTAGCAGCATTAGCTACCTGTAAGCAAAAAGGGGGAAATAAAGTTACTACAGTCTATTATTGTCACCAACCAGTAATCTCATTTGTACAAAAATCACGTATTGTAGAGTGATTGAGGGGACAAAAAGCTGTATCTTACTAAAAGCACCCACCTTCTCAGCAAAGCTGATCTTACCAGCTCTGACCAGCATGACCTTGCCGCTCAGGTTTATGTTCCTGTCCCGCAGCAACATGAAATCATTTTCCATCCCGTAATATGCATACAAGATGGAACCCTGGACCCCCCCCAAAATAAAAAATAAGTTACTGCATTTTACTTAATTTTAAATATTATCCATTTAATTTAGCTTGTAAATTACATTTGCAGTTCCACTGGCACTGTAGGACAGGAATCCCTCTGGACGCTCCTCCGTTCCTTTGTAAACAAATTTGTTGAAGCCAGAAGCTGGGGGGTCCTGAACCTTAATAAAGTGCTCGTCGGTCCAGGTGTTCATGCCGTACTCTTTAAACTTCTTGAGGACCTTGTTCCCCAGAACCTCGTCACCTGGAGAACCAGCCCGGTGACTTTCACTGGAAAACTCACTAGGATAGGTGGAAATAAAAAAAAAAGAAACCAGCTTTTAAAACTGCAGTACAAAGACAACATTTTCCAAGAATAGTAACTTTGTAAAGAAGCCAATACTGCCTCACAGCAGATTCTACAGCGTGTGGGCTTTTATATTTAGGCTACCTGAAAATAGGCTCAAATTTCTCTGCACTGAGTTTTTGAGCGAGGAGCTTTTTGACATCGTCCCAATCCATGAGGGGGGCGGCACCCGTTTCGTGGGGAACAGGGTCTTCAAAAGGCAGGACAGAGGCTGCACAGCTGGGAGGAGGAGTATCCTTCTTATGTTGAACCAAGTAGCCAATCAAGATCCCTGAAAGTGGCAGTGGCTTTAAATGAGGAACAACCAGGGAAAGACTGAACAATTGCACTGACAGAGACGAAGAAGGCAAACATCCAAGGACGCAATGCATCAAGTTACAGTAATATTTCAGTTTTGTCCTGGTTGACCTCTTACCAATGATAAAGATGAGGAGGGCTGAGGCTGCCATGAAGAAAAGGTTCTGGGGTGTGTGTTTAAGCTTTGGAGACACGTAGGGTTTGCTGTTGGAGTTGTGATTGAGGTGGTCTCCCACGCCATTTCCCCCGACCTCCTCATCCATGTCGGATGACAGCTTCATCTCCACCTGGCTGTTATCACCTTCCATATTCTGGGTCAAGTTGAAACGCGTGTAGGAGTGTGGCTCCCCGTTAAACTGTGAAGACAGAACAATGTGGCTATGAGGAGAAAATATGGTTTGTTATTTAGCTACGAACAAATCAGGACAGTGATATGGCCAAAAATGTTACGATAATAAATTTCATATCATTTGATAATTATCACAATAAATGTTAATTCATTGTTTCTTTAAAGTTTAAAGGATGATTTTTGCTTCCGAGTGAAAGTAGAAGAAACCAGATGGTTAATTGTGGTTCACTTAAGTCTGTGGTAGACCATTCAAAACATTTGTTGAAAAGATTCATAATTAAGCATGAGTAAAATTAAATAATTTTGCCTCTTTTCCTTCCTCAACCAAATAAATCTTAAGATTAAAGGGCCAATTCTTTCATGAATCAAATGAAAAAAAACACATTTATTGAACATCTGTTATATTGTTATTGAGGAAGATTACATCGTTTTGTTTTATTGCTCAGCACTATAACATATTTTTGAAGATCGATATTTGCAGGACATAACCTGGAATTTATGACCAGTGGGGGTTTGTACAATTATGACTTCACTTATTACAGAAGTTTATGTATAAAAAGTTCCTCCAGTGTTTCAGCAGCACTACAGTTTACCATTTTCTAATAAGTCTTACTTTAAATAAAGGGTATATAAGTTGTAGCTAATGGCTTCACTAATGTAAATGTTCTTTGTTAATGCTTAAAGTAATAACGACCAACTTTTAGGTTGTTAAGTGCTCCAGCATGAGTTTCTTTGTTCTTTTAGCTAGCACTTTAATCCATCAGGAAGACCCCTCTGATGGACCCTTCAACAACCAAAAAAAAGCCTCAGAACTTCTGGACACCCCTGCACAGAAAAGAAGCTTAACACATTGAATAGTTACAATCTAGATTAATGTTTTTGTAGTGAAGGAATCCTGCAGATCTGGTGATTTATCAGAAGACTGAAACCCAAACTCATTGTTTGCCGACAATGACATTTCAGCAGCCTGTAGCACATATTTGCATTTTTGAAGCTTAGTGAGAGAACCAAAAAGTGCTTAGTTTATTTCGTTTCACTTTTACGGTCGCCCACTCTTTCTATTTATTTTTCCCCTCGGTCAATGTTTTAAGTAGCACATTTAACTTTTCCCTTCAGTGCGTGATGCAGTGTGATCAGAAGACTTTACTCTCTGAAAATAGACAAATCAGTTTGGCTTTCGGGCCTAAGCACATGGCAGACAATCTAGAAGAATACTTCCTCATCACCTGCAAATATGATAAATACTGTACTAATATGAAATATAGAATGTCAAGGTATAGTATAACAAAATTAACTTACAGTAGTAGCTTTCTGAGAACTAAAAATGAAGGATGAACGACGACTGAAAATGAGCACAAAGCACTAGTTCTTCTATCAGGAGGATCTGCTCAGAAGGAAATGGGAAGTACTCCCTTTTCCGTTACAGACTACATGTAGACATATTTATTCAAATGAAAATAAAAATTTTGGTAATAAACTTCAACACAAATTGCTTGTGCTGGGTTAAAGGAAAATGTAAAACTAAGTTATTCACCATTGGTGGGGAACAGGACTGTGTGGTGTGCAGTGTCAGTTTTGTTGAAAACACATCAAAAAGCAATGGCTGCAAGTTCCTTTCTTGTACTCGTTTTATATTCTATACGGATGTTGCATATGAGTTTCTATTGGCACATTTGACCGCTACATTTCCTGCCTTTTAATTAGCCAACAATTTGCCAGTGCCTGGCTAGCAGTTACAAATGATTTTCCATCGCAAAATTGTGCTCTGGATTTATACAATTCTTTAATAAAAAGGCTCATAGGTTTCTAATTGCATGTTGAAAATGTTGGTAAGCCATCAAGTCTGCCATTACAAATGGTGGTAACTCATTGATAAAATAGGTTTCCAATACAAAAGTCCAATAGGGTTGCATTTGTACTTGTTACTATGATAACAGATTTGCCTAAATGCTCCGTTGTCATTTTCGAAAGTGGCGAAACAGTTAACTGGAACTACAGAGCTAAACAACTTCTCAAAAGTTGTTCTTAATGGTTTAATACTAATCTATAAAAATGTAATGAATTACAATAACTAGACGTTATAACTTAAACTCTTTATAATGTATATTATTTCAAAGTGGTACAATTTTTGTCTCTTGCAGCGATTAGAATATAATCACATCCTTCTTGATAAAGACAAACTTATAGCACTTAAACATGCAACATTAACAGCACTGAAGAGATTTACATTCCTCTGCCTAATAATCATTCAGCATGATGTTGATGAAGTGTAAAGTAATAAATATTTGTTCCCAAAACATTCAATTATGCAACAAAGACAGTTATAATAACACTCATTTCAGAAGTGGTAATGAGGGGAGGATTATTCTTTATGGCAAGGCTTGTTATTTTAAGATTATAGTTGTAATGCTAGTTACAATACTCACAATTTTGGATATCGTTGACCTTGCCTGGTCCATTTCTGCTTCACAGGATGCTTAAGAAAAAAAAAAAAAAAAAAACAAGACAAAGAAGGCGTATTAATGAAGCAATCAGGCCTCAAAATTGATTGTTCTCTCACAGTTTGAAGTGTTCAAATATAACACAAACGCCATCTATTCTAGTATGAAATGCTCATCCCTGTAGACTTAGTGGCTATAAATACACCTTTCTAAAAACTAGTAGTAGTTGTAAAACTAGTTGCTAGTCAACAAAAGGGATGTGTTTTATCTTTAAAAGATAAATTTTAGGTGTATAAACATATTTTAAGGTTTCATTTCTATACAGTGTGTATCAGTTTCATTTGTGGGAATAATGGGGTGTCCAAAGAACACATCCCACCTCTTGTCTAAACAGCCATAGAGTTTCCTTTGCTGCCAACTAGAAAGGCAGCACAGTTTCTGGGCACAAAAGACCAGTGTCTGACACTGGTTAACACAGACTCCATCCCTCTACATGAACTCCAGTGCCAGAAGAATACAATTACAGAATAACTAGCTTCCCACTAGCTCCGACTTAAAAGACCAGCCAAACAAAGCAACGTCTCAATTTAACAGGAGGAACGAGACCTGAAATGCATGTCTTCTGTAGATTTTCTCAACACTGTAACGCACTACCCGTGGAATAAGAACCATGCATGTGATCGTCCTCAGGAGAGAGGCCTGCTGCGTAAGCTGCATCATATACAAGAGGTCAAATGGGTCCTGTGTCTCAATGCATTTTTAACAAGACATATGCTTGATAATAACTTATCAGAACCATTTTGCTTTCAGAAGGCTTTTATATACACAGTTCTTAAACATATGCATATCAGAAGAATTTCTATTATAAATGGACATTAAAGTATGAGAGAAACAATGTCACAGTATAGAATTTCTGACCACTCAGTGAGTTTTCTATCGATTCACTGGTATTTGACACTTGGACACTGCATAGCCACGTCATGGCCTAATACTGCTGCTTTTGAATGCTGGCTAAGGATCGTCTTTGAGTAACAGTGTCAATTTTGTGAAGCCGATTGACTACATAGCCCAATTCATGATACTGGCCGATACTTAAGGCAATGTAATTATTAGTTACAGGTGTCAGGTTAGTAATCTCAGTAAGAAACACAGGATTTAGCTGTGGCATAGCAGTAGATGTGTATGTTGACTGTAGTGGTCAAGAAGCTTGGCTTATCACACACAGAAACACCCTCAAGTGATAAGGTTTACAACATGTAGAATAGTAACACATCTAGTGAAAATAAACAGTTTAAATGATCAAACGTGTGAGAAATGTAAACATGTTCTTACAAAAACACTGAGCTTGTCTAATTGGAAACTTGTTAAATTGATAGGCCTGCAAAAAAACCAAGCACTGCAACTTTTCCTGAAGTGCCAATGTTGTTCAATTTTCTAAAAGGGTATCCCCTTTGGCCCAATGAACAACATTGCTATACAAAAAAAAAAAAAAAAAAAAAAAAAAACAACCAGTAGAATCACATCCTTTGTCACCATAAAAGCACAATTGTGGGCAGGTTAGGGATTTTTGGTTCAAATATGGCTTGTACAAAGGGATGTTAATAGAAGCAGCATAAAAGTTACGCCATATTTCTATGACAATAGACTAGAGCCCAACAGATTTCTCATTTTGCAGATATTATCGGCCGATATAAGCCATTTGCAAATACATCTGTGTTTATAACAGCCGATATGACTAGAAAAGCAGTGTTTCCCCTAGGATGGAGTTTTAGCAGCGGAGGTGAAGCAAAATTTTTGTCTGAATATGACAAAACCCCCAACAAAATGTCTCAGCAACATTGCTCTCGTGTCCATGAGCATGCAATGCACCTTAGAATAGCTTAAAACTGCAGTGTTTTCCCAGTTTAATGTGAGCTTTAGAGAATGTTTTGGTGTTGGTCAGGGGGGTTGGGTCCTCCAAAAGGAAATTGTGTTTTCCAATGAAAAATATGTAATTTCACATCATATTGGGCCATTATTTTCACCACATCTCTGAACAAATAGTTGGAAAAGCTAGAGCAGATAACACCCAAAGATCAGTCTACAGGAGGAACTACAACCTTTAGATCTGGAGAAAGTAATTTGGTTGGTTCTGTTGCTCCACAGTGATGGCACTGCATGTTGTGGGCATCACCCCTAAGTCTTAATGGCAGGAAAACCCTGTTATAAGACCTCAGAATCATTATAGACCGTTCATGTTTTCTTTCTGTGTCTTCATTTTACAGCTTTTGACATTTATCAGTAGACATTAATATAAGAAAAAGGCAACATGAGAAACCACCTCCCTTCTGAGGTGCATTTTATTTGCACATTAGCAACTTGAGACTCTGCTATTGATTTTCGCTACCGTAGCATTTTTCAACAAGGCAGCATATATCGTCAGAACACTGGCATTCTGTCGATTTATGCTACCTATTGAGATGTGCTACTTCGTGGTTCTGCGCATGCATACGACCCACAAGCATGGTCTTTCCACAGCCATAAATCTGTGCAACCTTGCTGTTGGGAATGCTGTCGAGAAAGTGGCTGATTAGTCAATATCTGTCAGTAATATTAAAAAAAAAAAACACATTACACACATGTCATGGTATCGTGGTATGTCTTAACATAAAATGTTACGGATAATCTTTATGTAATGCGTTTCTTAATATAAAGGGGGGGCTATTGGATTTAAAAAAAAAAAAAAAAAAACCACAAAAAAACCACAAAAAAACAAATAGAGATCGGTCTTAAAAATCCCATGTCGGTTGGGCTCTACAGTACACACTGGACAACAATGTAGATGGCGGAAACATAAATGGGATTTGAAAAAGGCTGTGTAATAGTTAACAGGGCACCATTAATACCAGGTAAGAGAATTGTGCTTTGTGTGTACTTTTTGCCTTGTCTCCATCTCTTGGCTAGAGGGGGCTCTGTTCAAATGGAGCAACTTTTAAAATGTATTCTTAAATATGTACTGGGAGGGGATACCAGTGCCTGGTGCACAACAATTTGATTCACCCAAATCACTGTGAACTATGCATTCAAAGTATTTGCAAATGACTCATAGGTGAGCATATAATAGCAAGAACCTCCAACAAATGGCTTTTCCATGAAGAGTTTGCAGTATGTCACAGTTCCACCTTAAACTAACCTACAAATTGCTTAAGCCACATGTAAAGCAACTCATAACCAACCCTAATTCCAGGTCTAGTGAGCAGACAGGATGATTTGACCAAGCAAACCCTCATGGCCTCTCCTACCCTGTTTGACCTTCAGAAAAGAACAAAACTTCTCAAACAACCCTGGTCTTATCAAGTCCTTAAGGAGGAAACAGCCCTTAACAATCCACTTCTGTGTGAGAAGAACATGGGCTTGCTCAGGGCTTAAACCATTTCCACACTTACCGAACTTTGGACTGACTAAAACACTGCTTTGTTGACCGCAGGCTCAACCATACCCTTCATAGTCTAATTTTCTCACAACCTTATTTGTGCACTATCAGGTCATTGTATACTGCCTGTTTAAATGTAAACGAAACACAATCAAACAGAAGAATTTAAGCTGAAAAAAGACGCAGAGCTAGCCTGGAGTGATGCGTGTTCAGCAGAGAAAAATTCATAATGACCCCCAGAGGCCAAGCTTTACAAGCTTCACTGAAGGGGCAGATCCCAAACTCAACATTGCGTGAGGAGATCTTGTGTTGGCAGGCAGGCCTGCCCTAATCTGCAGCACCAAAGCATGGCCTTGCTAAACTCTGAGCAGCATGCTTCCAAGACAGCATAGATAAAGCCTAACCTTGTACTCCAAGTGTGTTTAAATAAAGCAAACAGGGGTGCAGACATGTTGGAACCTGGACATAACTTAGTTCAGACAACACCGACTATTCTAGGCAGTATGAAGTACAGCTAACTTTAGAGCATGGCTTTGCATCAGCCAGCCCCAGGACTCCCTTGACTTCGCTGCCCCCCCCCAAAAAAAAATTAAGCTTAACAACCCATTTTTCTTATTCACAGCCTGCTTTGCAACACAAACTTAAGACACTTCACAATAGACTTGAAAAATTGATAGACCACACTTAACCGCTTTGTAAAGCCAATTGCCCTCTAAGGTGGGCAGAGCCCCATCTATAATCTTACATACCACACATACCAGGCTTTAATACTTTAATCAGATTAGCTACCCTTTCAGATGAGAGACCTATGGGTATTAGCAATATAAGACACAAATCAAGAATGTATAGTTCACATTCAAAAGAAGACAAACGCAAAACAACTTTTAACACTACACTAGAAAGAAAGGACATAAAGCATGCGCTTTAAAGCATGCGCTTTATGTCCTTGAAGGCGTCCATTAGCCTGTAGCGGTCTCTGAACCAGGACTATCTCCATTGAATAATTCTTAGACATGTGTGCAAGAGAGATATTAGGAGCAAAAGTGAGTCACGCCCTTCTGGGAATGACACTCGCAGGCTTGGCCTTTTAGACAGTCATGCTAAATGAGGGCAGGGCAGCATGGTCCCTTAAGCTTTAACTGGAGATTATACTGGGCAGAGTTCATCTGCACATTACCAAATATAATGTGGAACAGCCTGCCACTCTCACATATCAGGGCTGCTTAATTTTTTTTAGAAAACATTGCAAAGAGCATGCAAGAGCCTGGAAATTGTTTTGAATAAAGCACAACGCAAGTTCACCCTCAAGGACTGCACAGCACTGCAGGCTGATTAAATATCACTGTCAGTGTGAGAAAGGTGAATTCCTCTCTGGTTTCCAGGGTTAAAGCTTGTTGCAAAATTAGCTTCCTCAGTGTTATTGGTAACTGAACAAATCCTGTTTTAAAAGAGTAGTAAACTATTGCTTTATAAATAGGTTACTGAAGCTGTCGCAAGAAGACTTCCGTTCTTACATTTCAACAGCACTGTTGTGTATGCAGTTTACGATCACTGGGGGGGTGGGGGGGGCAGAAAAGAAATAGCAAAATGCCCTTCTCTCGTGCAATTACAGAGTCGGTCACTCACTGAAGTAACCCAATTGAGTCCACCATTAGTGGACAGTGAAGTAATCTCTTCATTCAACATTACATAATTAATACTAGGCAGTGCAACCTTAAAAACATCAGCATAACAATGATAACTTAACCTATTTGTCCAAGCTCTCGGCTCTTAATACATCTTGTATGCGTTTGTGTATATTCAACAGAAAGACACAAAAGTGAAATTTGAGAAATCATAGGTGCATAGACAAGCCACTCATGTGTACGTAGCCTAGTTAGACATGGTAGAAATATTACAGCAGCTTGTACTTATAACTGAAAAAAATATACACAAATGATATATCCTAGGCAATACAACTACCTGCAGCTGACAAGCCAAGCCTACATTAATCACACTATAATTGTAACTATATTTAATTTGCCTGCCTTTTTAAATAAATTAATGCACAAATACTTGAAAGACTTAAACTGATTAATACAGCTGAACATATTTAAAGCCGCATGAAATTTTGTATAAAAGCATAACATTTTTTCCTAAGACTTGATTTACTGATAATTCTCTTTATTTAGGAGTTTAATTTTAAAATTTCTTCATTCACCATTACATCCCCCCCACATTAAATGAGAAATTGGTCTAGTCTACAGATCTCTGGCAACCGAACTCTTTCACAAAAAGGTCACAAGAGAAAACCAGGGCACAGAGAGATGTAAAGGTAGGAAACGAGGGAGACAAGGCATGGTGAGAATAAAAAAGGGATACACGATAAGGGGAGCAGTGGAGGAGAAGGGGTCAAGGGTGCGTAGGAGTCATTGTGCGGTGGCAAATCATGTGAGAGTCACACTGGGGAAAGCTGCAAGCTGCTCATGGGAAAATGAAGTAGAACAGTGAGGTTGGCAAATCCCATTTATTATTAGGCACACACACACACACACACACGTATTCTTAAAAACAGCAGCGCATTTGAAATAGACATGAGCGGCAAAACACAGGATGTAGTTGTACTCTGTGCAGAGGACACAATGACTTATTGTCAACTTAAAGCAGAGTTTAACTATGATGCAGGTTTTGGTGCTTTGTAACACCTTTACACAGGGGACCCACCAGGTGGCACCATGGTGTGCATGTCTCCCTGGCACATACCATAGACTGTATATAAAAAAAGGGCACACACTCAATCTTTGCGGTTGGCTTTGTGCAACATTTGAGACAGTAAACGATTACTATAATTGACTAATACTGCTACTACAGATACTACTAAAACTGAAAGCAGGTCTCTTCCCAACACTGCTTTATATAAGTTGTCACCATGTTATGTGACCTAAAATGCACTAACAGGCAATAATAAGTTACTCTTCAAGGACAAAAAAAGGAAGACAGCCAACAGTTCACCGGCTTGTCATGTTACACCGCATTAGGTACAACTCACTCATAACCAAATCTGGTTCCTAAAAAGGCATTTTGCCCATAAAATCGTCTTTTAGCTTCGCGTAACGTTAAACGCGAAAAAGCAGTATGGGTCATTTTAAAACCTTCTAGACTGGAGGTTAGAGCAATGATATTGTTGTAATTACAAGCATATCTATACAGCATTGATCAAGGTCAGTAAACAGGCTAGTGTAATGTCTACCTAATGACAGGGTTACCCCCTCAGCAGGAAGGCTTCACTTGCTGAACGTGACTACCGGCTTTCTTCATTATGGCGCCCTTGATTGTCACGTTGCCAATGTAACAACCAACATTGTGAATGTAAGATTTCCATCTGTAGTACTGGAAACCTCCACGTGTCTTAAAAAAATGACAGGTGGTGGTGTAACAGTTTCTGCTTCTGTAGGCTTTGTCGTACGTGCTAAGGACACGGCAGCATAACGTTTCATTCATACAGGTAATCTGCATTTAAAAGTTACTTTAAAAAGGATTACATATGCAATACATCTGGCCAATACACTCTCTAAAGAAAAACGAGGGCTCGTGCCCGTCCACAGAGCGTCTTTGAATGGCAGTAATCGTTATTTCAGTACATTAAGCTGTAACGCCTATCCAGCTCAGGTTGAATTATTGTGTGTGTCGCGGATAAAACTCTCACCTTCTCTCCAACACACCGCAAACTTCTTCTGTGACGGCCTTTGATGCAAAGTAACTCTCGGTGCAGCTTCCTTGCTATCTCTCGTCTTTCAACCGGTGCCCTTGGCTCAACCACGCTGTCAAGCGGTTTTATCGGCTTCATCTTCTTCTTTGTTGGAAACCAGCGATTAGGTACACTACCGCCACCTACCGGACTGGAGTGTGGCTCAAATGCTTTGCAGACTGACGTACATGAACAAACAAAACCAATTAAAAACTACAGACAAAATAAAACAACACCTATATCCTCAACATTAATTCAGTATTCTTCAGAAATTTAATGAGGTGCTTAGATATTCTCCAGTCTTTATCCCCAATGAGGTTCTCTACAGTGAACCTAAGCTTAGCTTTTCCTACAACTGCTGCTATTTTCCTCCAGCACATGTTGAATTGGCTCTAAACTGTTACATTTTGTACAGTGTCCAGTTGGGTGTTTATCTATTTCACGAAGTGAGTGGTTAAACCCTGTGTGTTCTATCCTTAGACAGGTAATGACTGTCTCTGTCTTCCGGCTCCCGCCCAACTTTCTTCCCAAACCAACATGTTTCTGTATACTGTAAAGATGTATTTCAGTTTCATTTAGTTCCCAGTATTCTTGCTATATTTTTTCTTTGGCATTTGCTCTTTAATTAATGTCTTACCTTCAGCTTTACTTAACAGGACGTGCATGTTTGATTTAAGGGCTAGTTTCCCAGAATATCAGCGTCTTCATTTCCCTCTACCTCTACATGGACAGGAACCCAAACAAAGCAGACAGTCAATCCCTTATGATACATTCTAAACAGAGAATGATGGATAATAAATACCAGAACCAGTCTGCAGGACTTAACAGATTTAATACTGGTGAGCATTGCCCAGCACTGTGATGCATTGACTACTTTGCCTTCACTATTTTCTTCTACCCACTACAATGCTATCAAAATGGTTATAAGCTCAGTATAACGACAGATGATCTGGGGTTCTCTTCTTAATGCCCATTTTGCATGCTGGCGGCTCCTGTCCCTCCAGTCTCTAGGTCTTGAGAGCCATCAGTAAACACCATGCGCTTATCAATATAGTGCTGCTCTATGTAACTTTCTTCTATCCTTCCTGAGTATGCATGCTAGGATTTCTTTTTGATTACTCACTGTATGTTCAAGTAAATAGATGGATTTACAAATAACCATATACGAATATCTGAATACGGGACTGTTGCACAATATTTTATGCTGCACAGGCCAAGGCTTTCTGCTTTAGCATTCCTCACCCATCAAAAACTGAAACAATTAGCCTACTTTTATTGTGTTCCCAACCCTCTTCTAAGATGGATTCAGCAGGGTGAGAGCTATAGTGTTCCTGAAGATCAACCTAGTATGTTAACATTATTCTTGTTCTTCTTAGTGGCTGTTCCCACATTTCCACTTACATGGCAGCAACTGGAGAGGTCTTAAATGCTCCGCTGCACGTCCTTAAAGCTTAAGGCTGTTCCGCATCTAGTTTTTTAAGATGGCATTCTGCTGCTGACATATATGCTGTCCATCCATAATATCATCTCAATAAGGCCTGATATATCTTTGACAATGATGTTGTAGTGGCCCCATATAATTTTAAGGACACTTCTTAATGTCTCCTGGAAAAACATCACTTGTGTCTTTGAAACTGACACCGCAAAACCCCAGTTTTTTTCCCACTGTTCCTCCTCCACAATTGCTGCCCATATTTTCTTCTGAATAAATTTCAAATTTCATCCTTAGGGCCCCATCATATACATATAAAGACTTCCCAATATTTCTTTCAACTTTTTCAAATTTATCATTTATCATAATGTTGAATAGCACTGGACAACATACTGCCCTATGGAGTACCATTTTCATCTTTGTAGAGTCTTGAATATTAAAGGACCACCATGGAAAAAAGCCGTCTGGCTTTACTGTGTTTTTGTCTTTTTGATTCTTGAGGTGTTTCAATCTGGTTTTAAGAAATTTTATAGCACTGAATCTGCACTTTTAAGAGTTTTTAATTATCTTTTAATCTCATCTGATTCTGGAGATTATGCGATTCTTATGCTTTTAGATCTTACAGCAGCATTTGACACAGTTGACCACAGCGTACTTATTTATTGCCTCGAGCATGGTGTGGGGATTAAGGGCACTGCCTTAGAATGGTCTAGTTCATATTTGTTAGACAGAGATTTAAGAGTCAGTTTTGGTGGCTGTATTTCACCTTCTGTGTCCCTCACATGTGGAGTTCCCCAGGGTTCGATTCTGGGGCCAATTCTTTTCTCAATCTATTTGCTTCCCCTTGGATCTATCTCAAAAAGACACAACATCAGCTTCCATTTTTACGCAGATGATTCGCAAATCTACCTGCCCATCAAAAGAAAAGATGGTAGCTCTTTAACAAGACTGGTTGATTGTTTTAATGATATTAAAGCCTGGATGGCCTTAAAGTTTTTAAAATTCAACGCGAGTAAAACTGCGGTCATGATTTTTAGACCCAGTGGCGCCTCTGATGTCTCTCAAATAGACCTGGGCACCATGGAACCTTATGTTAAGTCTGTTGTAACAAACCTAGGCATTAAAATGGATAGTGATTTTAAAATGGAGAAGCAGATCAATTCTTTTGTGAAATCAAGTTTCTTTCAACTTAGGCTTCTTACTGAGCTAAAGACCTTTTTATCCTTCACAGATTTAGAGAAGGTTATACTTGCATTTATCACAACATGCCTTGATTATTGTAATGCTTTGTATGTAGGTGTTAGCCAGGCCTCCCTCTCTCATCTACAACTGGTTCAAAATGCTGCCGCTCATCTCCTTACTGGAACTCATAAGCGAGATCACATCACCCCTTTTCTTGCCTCCCTTCACTGGCTCCCAGTTACTTTTAGGATTGATTTTAAGATTCTATTGTTTGTTTTTAAAGCCCTTCATGGCCTAGCTCCAGCCTATATCACTGATCTGTTGAAGCCGCATTGTCCTTCAAGGTCATTCAGGTCTGCGAACCAGTCTCTTCTTGTTGTCCCTAAAACACAGCTCAAGAACAGAGGGGATCGAGCTTTCTCAGTTGCAGCCCCGAGATTGTGGAATGAATTGCATTTTTATTCATTGCATTCCTTGGCTTTTAATCAGGCATGAGAGCTGTATGTTGTATTTGTTTGGTGTTGTATTTTGTCTATTTATTGTTTCATGTCAGTGTACAGCACTTGGTTGTTTTAAATGTGCTTTAGAAATAAAGTTAGATTGGATTGGATTGGATTGATGGTACTCGTAGTTGGGGCATATCTTGCTGGAGGCGCCACTTTTATATTTACAATCAACAAAGAAGTTGGTACCCTGACCTCTGTTGCCCTGCCAAATAAAAAGTCCAAAAACAAAAACACCCAGTTGCAGTTTTATCTATCAGATTGGGATTGGCTAGAGTCTGGAGGGACGAACAAACATAGTCACTTCCCTTGTCGTGCCAAATTATTGCGAGATCCTGTCACCCTACCAGTTAGTTGTGGGTGAGGGATACACATGCTTTTTGACACTCTCAGTAAGGTTTACATACCGGTGTGCATATTATTGGTGCTTTTTTTCTTACCACATATATTTACACTAATTGTACTGAAGGAGTAGGCCATTGTAAGGTACTTGAACATTTGAAAAACAGTAAAACTTTAATTAAAATTATACTGTTCTATACCATAAAGTTGCAACAATGTCACTGTGGACACTAGTGGAAAGTATTTAGCCAATGTATATTTTCTCAAGTACATAAGTACAATTACAATTTTGAGGGTTAGGGTCACTTGACACAAACTGGTCACTTAAAAATCCAACCATACTTAAACCAATAGAATCTATTTTTTTTAAAGTTATAAAACTCTAGAAGACCATTTTCTTTTCATCACTGCCACAACCTTTCAGACACAAAACCTCCTAAGTTTTGAAATTTTTAGTTTAAATATGTCTGCTTTATATAAAAGATGGACTTGCTCCACCCCCATTAAATAAATACATTAAACTGAAATCAACCAGTAGTGGCGTAACTGTGAGCATGGCCTCTACCAAAGGAGGCTTGTAGATGCACTACATTTGGACAAACTGTATTGTTTATTGGTACTGGGCAATGCTGTCATCAATGGTAATGAGTAAAGATTACCACCATAATCCCCTTCCCACTACTTCGCCACCCCTAGTTGGACTTGCCACCAGGAAGACTGATCAGCAACATTGCTCAAAAAGTTGCCCTATGTATCAACAGCTTAAGGGAATGTCCTAAACGATGTCACAAGACACATCAAGTGATCACTAATTGAATCTGTTACATTGTGGGTGTGTGTGTGTGTGTGTGTGTGTGTGTGTGTGTGTGTGTGTGTGTATGTACAGAGACATTTTAAGAGGATAGTTACTTATAATTGTCTGGCTTTCAAGTACACTGACCCTCCTTGATTCTGCACTCAAAGTGAAGCACCTTGTAAGATCATACAGCTGGAGTCTCATCCTGTTGTTGTGTTCCCACACTAGATGCAGCACTTGAATTACACTAATTTGCATAGAATAGCATATCTTATTAACTTGCACTTTATATATATATATATTTATATGTGATTTTTTTGTGTTGCATTGTGGGTATTGTATTATTCATTCTATTTTTTGTTGTACTTTTCTTATATAGACCTTTAATGTAATGACTTATGTAACCTGCCTGGTATTACAAATGAAAATGAGCTTTTTGGCTAAATCTGGAATATTTACACTAAAATGCCATTAATGTACTCTGTCCTTTTTAAATAAATTAAAAAATAGATGAATATTATAGCCATACCAACAGAGATAAGTTGATTAAGTCATAAAGTAAAAATAATGAGACAAACAATAGACAAGACAAACAAAGACAATGTTTTTTTAGGTCCTGTAAAAAATGTTATAATCAGACCAGTATTTCAGTTTGGGAAGAAGCCTATGGTTCATCTTAGTAACAGATTAACTTGAATGACCCCCAGTGTGTCACAGACAAATCGGCGACTTCCATCTGCTGCTCACCTTGAAATGAGAACAAACATAACACCAGTGTGCCCAGGACTTTTTTACTTTTCTGACCTCGCAGTCCACAAAATAGTGTTTTATTTATGCTGCAGCTGTGAAAATATCAGCTCTGGGAAAGAAAAGGAAGTGCAAGCCTATTTAGTTTGGTCATCAGTGTGCTGACTAAGTCAGACGCACAGATCTTTTTCCATTTAAGTTGTCTGGGACCATTTTGGCTCCTTTTTCTAATATCCAGAAGAGCAGCATTGTACAATTAAAGCTTAAAGCGCAGCCCTCTGTTCCTGAAGACAACACTGGGGAATCATTTAGTGCAAAGACAGAGGTAGTTTGCTTTAAATTGAGAAAATATTGATAATTTGGTTTGGTTATCACCCAATGTTATGTTCATACAGACATGGTTGACAAATCAACAGCCCTGTGATTGGGCCTTTGTGGTGGGCAGGAGCAAAGCAGTCGCCAGTGGTGGTAAATTATTAGTAAATCTTTGTAAACAAGTGGTTCTTTAAATTTTTGATAGCTGGTTTTGCAATCCCATTTATTTACCATGTCTTTTAATTATTGATTATTGAACTACAACAGCGTTAGTAAGGTTGTTACTGTCTCTATAATTGCTCTTTTGGGTATCTTCAGTAATTACATGTTTATGCCAGGTGCCAGGCTGCTAACTTATATTTTGTGCAAACCAGTCATTGGGTGGTCTGAGTTCAGGTTTTAATCATTTTCCCACTGAAAACATTTCCCAGATTTAAGGTGACTGTCTGGCATTGCTTTGAAATTGGAAACTAAGAAGTGAAAGAAGATGTGATGTGACTTAGAAGACCTATGTTTTCTAAGTAGCTAACCAACAACCCCCTCAAAGTCCAGTGTTTTTTAGAACCAAAGATTACCTTCATAAAGCTACTGTATATCTCCATCCATCCATTGTCAACCATTTATCCTGCGTACAGGGTCGCGGGTACTGTATATCTCCTGCTAAACAAAACAGTGGACATGTTGGGAATGTATTTCTGTCCTCTCTTACAAAGAACTGCCTCACAGTCAAGGATTTAGGAGTTCTGAAAGTTCAACAGCATTTTTGTGTGTGTGTGTGTGTGTGTGTGTTTGTTTTAAAGCAAGCCGTTGTTGTAGTTCCATGCAGTCGCAGGCCAAGAATGGAAAGTTACCATAGAGTCCTACAGCAGATTTAATTATGTCTTTTGTTGAGTGTAATTATTACTTGACACTCTGATGGGGTCAGGGTGGTGTCAAGCAACAGCTAATAATGCCTTGGCCTTGTTGTTTGGTTGAACTCTTAACTCTCCAGATATGCTAGAGGTGAACAGCACAGCAAGCGAACAGATTTCCATGGCACTGTAACAATACACCTTGCGAAAACAGTGGAGGAAATGTTTTCTCAGAAAAAGGTGGAGGTAGGTCTGGAAATTTCACTGGAAATGTCTGGATTGTTTTTAAATGTACTGAGAAACACACATGCAGACTCATGAGGCTGCAAGACCAAACCACTGTGCTGAAATGATTAACAAACACTTCATGCAACACTTTAGTTCCCCCTTTTCCCCTCCAAAGCAGAAGCACATGAAATGTATGTTTTCTAAATGTTAACAGTTAATTGATTCTGTTGTGCGACAAAGAGATGTCCAGTAAGAGATTATGCAGTGTTGACTTTGTCCTAAAAATCTTTAGTATCTGCAAATAAACTTTATTTCAGAATAGACAGAATATGGCTGTGTCAACAAAAATGTTACAGGGTGTGGTGTGTGGACAGAGAGGACCCAAATGCTGCACTCAGAGGGAAGGAGGTTTATTGAGGGACGTACAGGCACGGGGAACCAAGGAGACAGGGGGCCAGGGAGCCGGGAAACACAGGGGCCGAGGAAGCGAGGAGAGGTGGGGGGGGAACAGGGAGGACGCCGTGAGGGAAGTCCGGAGAGGAGTGGGCCAGTGGACGAGCCCAGCCGAACGGAGGACGAGGGTGAGTGTACCTGGGAGGGAAACAGACAGAGAGGCAAGGTTAGGGAAGACAAAGACAAGGCACAGGGTAAGTGTGAAAAAACAAGAAACATGGAAGCTTGACCACGGAAGTGGCACCAGGTATGGAGCAGCGACGATCAAGCAAGGACGGCGTGGAGAACCGGGGTTGAAATACAGGCTGGGATGAGGTTGATTACTGGCAGGTGTGGCAGGCTGACGAGGTGGATGATGGGTTGCAGGTGCAGGTAGTTGGCTGGGCTCAGGAGCAGAGGGAGAGAGAGCACACGGGGGAGAAAACACAGAGAGGCGGGCAGAGAACCGGAAACCAAGGGAAAAAGCAGAAAAACTGATAAAAAGTAGAAAAATCCAGGACACTCACCGTCAGCCGGGCTGCCACCACAACACAAAAATATAACATTACTGGCATCAAATAAGTAGCATGGCAAAACAGTTGTATTGGCCTGCACTATACAGGTCTAAAAAGGTGTAATAAAGTGTATATTTAAATCTGGATTGATGTGAAATTTGCTACAGATATTTAAGGTACCAGGGGAAAGATTGTAATGACCTTGGTCATCTACTGACTTTCCATCTAGCGCTGCCAGCAGGTCAAACCATTCACTTATTCAGTGAAATAGCTTGACATCTTCCTCATGGATTTGGACAAACATTTGCATGGACATCCATGGTTCCAGATGATGTAGGCTAATAAATCTTATGATAATCCAATTAGTGCCACTATGAGGCTGACATTTTTAGTGAACTGTCTTTACTTCAAGGTCTCTGGGGGATACATTCAAATGACTTGGATGATCCCGGTACTTTTTATCTAGCTCCATCATCAGGTCATATTTTCATTGTGTCCAGGTATATGCTTTAAGAAATAAAAATACCTGCTAATTAAATGACACTTCCATCAGCCTCATCTGTATGTTGTATCAAGTGCTAATTAGCAAATGCATGCATGTTTATAGGCTAAACCAGTGGTTCTCAAACTCTATCTCTCAACATTACGCCCCCCCCCCCCCCCCCCCCCTCCCCAGGTTAGAAAAATAGCATTGCTTGGATCAGATCACTTTTCATGCAACTTTAGGTCCGCTCAACATCTAGTAGAAGTGGCTATAAGCTACTGTTGCTAATAAAACCCACTCAAATCTCAGAGAAACCTTTAGCTTCTTGGAGGAGCTCAAGGCTGCATGAGAAAGAAATGTCTTCCGTTTCCCATAATGCTGCTAAATCCCATCAAAAAAACTGTTTCGTGTTCTCTTCAAAAACAAGTACCACTCAGATGTGTTTGTTTTCAAGGTAAAGTCAATTATGAGATCAGGCTATCCTTTCTTTGAGAAAAGCAGATGAGGCTGATCTCACAGCAACCACAGCTGGACTAATAATCTTTTGTGGATAGGATCTGACAAAACAAGCCTGTTAATGATACCTTATGCTGTATACATATTCACTTACAGTATCTTGTCATTTACATGAATCGCAAAAGCCAGGTGAAAGAGATTTGTTTTTATTCTTTGTTTTCCTCCAGTGAAGGTTTCATGTTTTCTCATTTTGCTTTCGAATAGCCAGGTGCTCAGTTATTCTGAAACGGCAGGTAATTTCCATTTACTGTTTTTATGGCAGAGGAAGTGTAAATTGATCCAACCACTGAACACCTGCAGTTCGAGTTATGCAAAATCACAATACAGAGGGGAAGAAGTTAGTGAAAATCAGTTTTGTTCTCTTCTCTGTTTCTCCCTTATGTTGTTTCAAGCATGAATCAAACTTAGGTTTTCACGCTTGAAGCTTAGGACTTCGTTGTGACGTTCATCTGATAAATGCTGAAGCAGAGCAAAATTAAAGTTCACCCATCTGGTTTATGGTTAGTTTGGAATATGGAGTCAGATTTGGGGTTTGGCCTTGTGAGGTATTTTTGCTACAGGAAACCATGGTTTTGCAGCTGCTGACACAGACAGTCCTTCACAACCTCAACACACCTGCGAGGGGAAAGTATAACAAAATAAATCAAGAGTTCTTCTGAAACCCATGAAAAGGCTGCTGTTTATTTATAACTACATGTGCACAGACAAAACCAGCTCTGGCCAGCATGTTCAGTGTACACAGCCAAAACATTTTTTTTTTTTACTTAATTTGAATCAGGTTAGGTTGAATATTTAGGCAGACACATGCAAGTATTGAAGAGAGCTTTGTTCACACAAAGTCACATATAATCATACAACTTTTAGTTATATTAGGTTGAAAGTGAATGATCAATTACAGTGTCATTTCAAAATGATTGTGACTTCAGTGCACAGAATCTGGAGGCCTGATCAAGCCCACCAAACAGCTCCTGTATGATTTACAGGACCAAGTCTCATGCACTCTCTTTAGCATGAACACACGCACACTCTCTCTCTCATCGATCCCGCCTTTTTCACTTGAATATTATCTGTTGTCACCTGCTGCCTGCCTAACATTAACGAATCACTTTCCCAGAAGAGATATCCTTATCACAGCCCCGCCCATGAGCTCTGCAGGGAGAAGACCACTGATGTGAACACAGCCTTCAGCAGCAACCGCTGTACACTTGTTAGAGACAATGTGAAGACATGTCTAGTAAAAATAGATACGGAAGTAGTAACTGCTTAAAATATGCCAACATCACTGATTAAGAGCACACAATCTCTCACATCTCCCAGTATGTTTATTTCCCTCTCAGCATGTAGGCCTACAGAGCAAGTTTAATAGACTATGAGGAAGTAAGGTTAAAAAAAAGAGGGATGTACACACATCATGTATGTCCTTTAGGATCCCTCATTAGTTTGAGTTTTCTGGGGTTAGGGTTGATTTTGAGTTTTATTATTGTTATTGTTGTCATTTAGTTGTTTTGAGTTGCTGAAATGTATTCTTTCCTCATATATATATATTTTTTAAATAATGGATGTAAACTTTGAAATGATTTTGGGTATAACAAAGTGCATGTGTAAATAGTAATTTGGAAAGTGGATGGATTATTTATAATCATTTGATTTATAGACACAGGGAGGATTACATTTTTTTTAGTCCTACTTCTTTCTGATATGTAAACAAATTGTGTTTAAAAAGATCCATGGCAGTTATTATTAATTTATTTATTATCTTGTTGTTTAATCATTTTGATTTGTTTCAATTACTGTTTCTTGTCAGATGTCTCTGTTTTACACATATTCGAAATAAACACTTAAATAAAATAAAAACTTCAATTCACAGCTGTCCTAAACCTTTGTGTAATGTGCTCAAACGTTGAAGGAAAAAGACGCCATCATTGACGCTGTGAAGAGACTACTATGCATGATGCAACTCTGATCCTGGATGAGGGCAGCAGGGGGTCCCAGGAAGGGTTGAACATCTTCTTTGGTGTGCTGCAGACAAATGATATGCTATCTGTCTAATAACAGGGGCCACGCTTATGCACACAGGGCTCGGCTCCATCACATGCTGACATCTTCAGCTACGTAATGTCCCACGTTGGTTTGCTTCAGAGGCGAACAGTCCACCTTTAGATATTTGTGCCTTTTGTGCTCAGCATGAATCATTTAGCCTCTGGTGGCATGTATGCCTGCACTTACATGGGTCAGATCATGTTAGAGCCCTTCCATGATCTCCACCTTCCACCAATGATGATTCTGTTTCATGCGAACAAGATATTTTTTTTCCAGATTAAAGTTCTCTTTCCATGCTATCTTGTACTTTACATGAATTCAAATAAAGCTGAAATATGCAACTGTCAGACATTTTAAAGCTGAGTTATGTATTTGCAGCTATGAGTAGGACAACAGTGACCACGTGTGGTTGGTATCAAGAACACCACCAAGAGTGAGGTAAAAATAAAAATATTTAATGGACTAACATGTTGGCCTCACAGACTTTTAGCAAAAGGTTTATTAACATCAGAATACATAACACATCACTTACACATACATTCATTCATGCACGGCAGCATACACACAACAACATTCCTTACCCAGCATCCACATACACACATAAACACGCAACAAGTCAGAAATTATTTCTTTTAGTGGCTGGGTCGGAAGGGGAATGGCATCCCCGTCATGAAAGGCTGAGCAGGGTACTGAGGGTGAGATGAGGGATGGGTGGCAAGTGGTGTGTGTGGGGTGTGTGCTGGATGCACAGGGTGTGTGGGTAGTGCCGGGTGAGAGGTGATGGGGGAGTGAGCCGTGTGCGGGCTGAAGGCCAGTGGAGGGGTGTGGATGTTGTTGTAGTACATCACAGGGCCTGACAACACCAACTGGAGCAAACTAGAGACACAAATGCACAAAGACGCAAGGACACGAAGAGGAGAGAAAAGAGAAGAAATGTTGACACGGAACCAGAAAAAGAGTCATATTTATAAGATGATTATTTTAACACTATTTTTAAGAAATCTTCCAATGATGAAATATGACTGGAAAATGGTCTTTCATTCAACTGAAAGTCACAAAATGCAAAACGATGCATGTGCATTTTGAAATGTTACTTTCATATTGTTCATGTCTTGTCTGTCACTCTGTCGCCGTTTATTGTTTCCACTGGGTACCAAACACCCTGCCACACAAACGATTTAAAAGTGGCAGGGGCATCTCCTAGACTAATTTCAACCTCATACTCATGCTGATATCATGATACTGCTTTTCACCTCGACAAGAAACATTGTCACGTTTCAATATCACAAGATCTCGTCCCACCCCTGATATTTCATTATCTGCTAAGGTCTGTGTGTAGCACCCTTGTGTCATATAATGATATACAAACAACCCTGATACCTTGATGAAACACACAGTTTTAGCTGAAACCAAGTAACTGTGGAAATCGTTCACATGGTCAATGTGCAATGGACAGTTAATGGTTCTTACTTGTTGTGCGGGAGGCGGGAACAAATGGCTCTCAGGTCCTCTGTAGAGACAAGACAGCATGAAATAAGCACTCAAACAGACAAACTATATTACAAGTGACCAAACCCATTTATCAGTTACTTATATAGTCATCTTACCTCTCGAGCAGAGCAGAGCGCCATTGGCCATAGCCACCTGCAGGGCTTGTGCCAGCCGGTCCAGGGCCAGCTGGGACAGTGCGTGTGTGTCGGCGGATGATGTGTGTGCGTGTTTGTCTGCCTGGTCCAACAGCCTGGAGAGGTCTGAGGTCAGTGTGGCCAGGGACTCCATCTGAAGCAGCGCCAGGCGACCGAAAAGCCCCTTCTCATTTAGTATGTTCGGCAAAAGCATGAAGACCTAAATGCGGCAGGAGATGGACGGCGGCACGAGAAAATGGCTCAATTATATTCCCTGTGTATGTTGGAGGTGTTTTATATGCTGTAAGCAAATGTATCTAAACATACCACACACCTGTAGGACGCTAAGATGAAGGGCGGAGAAAAGAGGCCCCACCTCTGGCTCACTCTCAGTGGTGCCGTTGGTTAACGCCAGCTTCTTGTCTATCCTGTAGGCCAGCGGCGCTTTGACACACCAGCGCACCAACCCCCCTAATGGTGTGACATCTAGTGAGCTGATTGGCTGGTTGCCAGAAAGGGGCGTGTTTAGGAAGGTGATCAGGACTAGACGAGGATCATCTTGGATCCACGACACTATCATCTGGAGGAGTTCTAAAGGAGGGGTGAGCTCCTCTAAAAACACACACACACAAGGACATTGTTAAAACGGTTGCAAAATATTACAAAAAAATATTCCAGGGTATTTTCAGCCATTTAAAAAGGAGATAGGCAGACATAACGCATTCCTTCTGCACAAATTCAGTTTTTAACAGAGGTCAAATCCATCATGGAGGTCCCAGTTTTTAGATGTTTCTGTACTTTTTGTATTGTCCCAACAAAGTACCTGAGGTGAGGTCATACAGGGTGGTGACAGCAGTGATGAACTGGCAACAGAAGCGTGGGCTGGCGCTGTGGATGTTCTGCAGGGTGGGCACCGAGCCTGGCACCATACTACAGTAGTCGTCTACCAGCACCTGAGCCAAGCGCACGCAGTACACACGGTGGCTTCTCTGCAGGACACAAACACAAACAGACGCATATATGCACAGAACATCAATGATACAGAAACACACCAAGGAGTCTCACACTCTAAAAGTCTAAAAGATCTAAAAGTCCAACCGAATGGACTTGATGCACATTTAATTATGAAAGTATGTTTCTGTCCTTACATGTAACCAGGTAGCAGCACACTCCAAGATAGGAACCCTGCCCACAGCGATTGCCATTGAGACCAGTTTGCCTAACAGTGCCATGCGACTTTCGTCTGCCTGATTGCCCTGCAGACTAAAGAGGGCAGAGAACATAAGCTGGCGGACAGTGTCACGGCTCTGTTCCTGGAAACAGCTGCACATGATCTCCAACAGCTGGAGCTCCTGGAGAGCACTCATCCGCTGAAAGAAAAACACAGACAATTTATTGGCTGTCCACATTTGTTGTGTTTATATACTGTATATTGGCGCACAAGCATTTCAGGGCCATGCCATACCCTGGCTGGAATGTTTCTGTCCTTGGGTGCATGCAGAATGAACTCCTCCACCAGCTCCAGGGTTTTAGAGTCGACCTGAGGAGGCTGCCTCCCTGACTGCACCAGGTTACAGATGTAGATGTCCAGGTGATACAGCAGCTCCTTGGCTGCACTCAGCACATCGCGAGGCAGCAACGACTGACGAATGTCACCCATCACCACCTTATGAAAAATTGGACAAACTTTAAATCGGCATTACAAGTGGCATGTTAAATAGCAGTGTCAAGATAGAATAGGTCATTGAACTGTTGTAGTTAACGAGTTAACTGTGATTTTCAACATTCAATGTACGAAACATGGTCATGATCTTGTAGACTATTTTTTTTTTGTCAGAGATGTGTCTGATTTACCTCAGAGAAAGTTTTCTTTAACATTAGCTAAGTCAGTTTAGCCTAACTGAACAATGCACTGATCCACCGCTGATGCTTATTTGTCCATACACGAAAGAAGAATAACGAAACAAATAGTAATTAGAAATTATAAAGACAAGTGTAACGGTACATTTCTAAATAACGTTATCGGTGTTGAAAACTGTAGGTACACAGCTGTAACTCCACACTTCTCACAGTAAACCTGTCTCCTCCATCCTGCTGCAGCTAGCAAGGTTAGCTGAAAATACTCTTTTCTATTCCGCAACAAATCTCACGTTCGTTAGTTATCACGTGAGCCACATGTTCAAGAAAACAATGCATGTTCATTTCAGCCCTTACCTCTGCAAAAGAGCTCTAAATATACTCAATAAGTCGTCCGATGGTGAGATGAGACCAGAGAATGCTCACAAAACACACGAAACGACGACGGAACCACTTCCTATTGCTACGGAAGCCTACGTGGGAAAAATGACTGCCATTGCGTTTTCAGCGGATCAGTGCATGTGCTATTTGTAAATGTAAATAAAGACTGTAACTCATTATCTTAGCCATAAAGTAGGCTATGTATGCACGCGGCAAATTGAAATCCAAAAACGGGGTGACTCTAAATTACTGAAAGTAATTTTACAAAACAAAGACCGCAAGTTTTTATTTTTATATTAGGCCTGTACATTTCCGTTAGAGATTTTTACAAGTTAACTTATTTAATAGGCTAGCTCACAAAGCCTAACGTTTTCAAAATTAAAGCATAGTCTAGCTTTTTTTAATTACATAATTTATTTCAGTACAATTACATGAAAGAACAAATATTGTTTGTTTTATCTGTTCATATGATTGAATGGCCTTATAGACGTATTCCATTCCAGACGTATGTTTTTACATTGTAATTTAGCCTATTTTACCAACATGTCAAAATTAAGATTTTTTTTTACGTCACACATAATTAGTCTACTTGATAAGAAAATCTATAATATCTTTTCTGATTTATAGGCCTATGTATAGGCCTATAATTGTATATGTATATGTTGTATATTGCAGTTATTGATATTTTTAACTGCTTTTTAGTAGACTTTTTTCTCAAAAAACTGGCAGTAGGCTATACTGTTGTGTTGTAACCCTGCGTTACCCTGTCCATTTTGTATCATGTCACAAAAGTTTAAAAGTAATTTTGTAGACCTGATTTCGTGTGAAGTATATCTCATACGATAGTTATTTTTTTGAGAATTTGTAGACATGTTTTCAATGAGTTCAACTATATGCAAACATCTATAGTAAAGTTGTTGTTTTTCTTTCTGTGCAAAAACTAGGCTATACACAATATTGAAAATCTTTGTAATTTGAAAATCACTGTAATCCCTTTTAATCTACACGGGGGCGCGCCCGCCAGACACCGGACCGGTTGATGGGGGGGGGGCAGTGGTGCACTCTCGGCGGCGCGCTCCCTGCACTTCGATCTTGCACTTTACCGTCCCGTCGAGTGATCCCAAGCAGCCCGCAAGATGACCATCAACACCCTGGCTAAAGGAGGATGGCACCGGGAGCAAATGGCCTGTTTTCGAAAGGTAAGACTGTGTGATTCTGTCTTCTGTGTTTGTTTTCATGATTTGAAACATTGAACTGTAGATATAACCCATGCGTGAATCGAAAACATTCAATAGCCTATGAAGGAGTGCAAGAATGAAAACAAGCTATGAAAGAGTGGAACATTTAATATTGGCATTGTTATTCTGAATTTATTTCTGACTTATACAGTTTAGTGTGTTTTGACTGTTTTCCTGTAGCCTAATAGTGTGTATCTGCATGCTCGTGTGTGTGTGTGTGTGTATGTGTGTGTGTTCTCCTGACAGATGGAGAGAGTGATTGTGGCCATGCAGGACCCTGACATGGGCATGAAGATGAGAAACCAGAGGCTCCTTATTACTGTCATTCCACACGCCATGACAGGTGTGTGTATGTGTGTGTTTGTGTGTGTATATATGTTTCCATTTATGTCAGTTTGCATTAGCATCTGTGTGTGGACCTGCACACTGCAGCTTGTGTTTTTCCCAGTGGTTATGCATAATGCAGTAGTGAATTTTGGAGAATTCTGTGCAGAGTAGAAGGAGGAATTTTATCCTTTTTTCTTGTCTCCTTTCTTACTGTCTCTCTCTTTTTCTTCAGGCCGTGATATAATAGACTGGTTGACCCAGAAATACAATATCTGCGAGGAGGGTAAGAGACTAATTCATACATTTTTTGTGTGTTATAGAAAGTATTTGCTGTAATTCTCAGTTTCAGTATGACTTGCTTGTTGTGTGTCGTTGCCAGGATATGGTGTTTTCTCTCAAGCTGACGAGGTAGTGATGTGTGTGTGAGTGTGTGCCTATTGTTGGGGTTGCTATTTCCAGTAAACAGGAATAGGGCGAGCCTCAGAGGATCCAAGTTTGATTAACTCACCTGATGATCTGGGTTTGATTAGCATCCCTGTGGAGATTTTCACCTCAGGAGACTTTACCCTACCTGAACTAAATTAGATGTTGGAAAAAAAAAAGTAGTCCTCTGGTCCCTCTTGCCCCAGAGCAGACTAAAGGAGGTAGGAGAAGGAGTCAGCCAACAAGGGAGAAAGAGAGATAGAGAGAGTGGTAAAAGCTGATTAAAATGCAGCGCACAGCTTTTTTTGGTAGCTGTCAGTCATAAAAGTAGGGCTCTTTAACAAATGAGGAGAGACTGAAGATTGATGATGCATTTCATCACTGGAACAAAGCCTTGATTCGAGATTGCTGACAGGGTGCAAAAAAAGCACGACAAATTAGGTCCTCAGCATTTTATACTAACTTCATTCCTTGTGGCCATTTTCTGCATTCAGTTTGTTCAATCTAAGTGCTTCATCCCTAATGAAATCAACAACTCATTCAGGTGCCATCAAACATGATACAGTTTAAATAATAAATAATAAACCTGGATAATATGTTAATTATTTTCTAACTTAGTATAGTTTGTCCTATGAATATGCATCCAAAACATTCACGGTATCATTCAGGGTGTCCAAGCTCGAAAAAACAAAAGCCGGCTTGACAATCATCTACACAAACTGTGAAACAGTCCAGTTATTAGTTTCTTCTCTGGCGTTTAACAGAAGCACTGCACGTTGGAGGCATGCTGGTGAGATACGGCTACATTTACCCTCTCAAGGAGCCGAGATCTCTTGTGTTACGGCCTGATGAGTCGCCCTACCGCTTCCAGGTAAGTCGATCATTCCCCATGTAGTACATTCATTCTGCCTGCGTGTAAAAAAATCACCACCCACATACCAGTTTAAATGCTTCACCACCTTTTTACTGAGCTGTCGCCTTCTCTCTGTCACTGTGTAGCTCCCTTTCTTCCTCTCACTCCATTAGCCGACTTCCTAATCCCCCATCAATCTGCCTCTCTCTGCCGCCACGTTTTCACCACCCGCTTCACTATCAATCTCTATCAGAAATGTCTCAAAAAAATGTCTCTTGTGTTTCTCAGACTCCGTACTTCTGGACTAGTACCCGGTGGCCTGCCTCAGAGCTAGACTATGGTAATGCCAAAAACAAACTGAAGAAGGGATCTCAATAGGGTGACGAGAAATGACATGCGTTGTCAGCGCAAGTAAAAGCCCTTTACATATTGAGGGGAAGCAACCATTTTCCACCCATCATCATTCTATAAAATGTGACAAACTACCAATAATTTTACGCATGAAAGCTTTCATTTCAAATATGACCTCATACAAGAGTCCTACATGTATAGGAGTTTTGGGCAGAACGATGTAGATCAGGGCATAAATCTCTTAACCTCCATTTAAATTTATTTCTTAACTGTTTTTGTTTTCCTTTTTATCAGCAATCTATTTGGCTAAAAAGAACATAAGAAAACAAGGAGAACTGATGGAATATGAAAAGGTGAGGAAAGTGTGTGTCTACGTGTGGAAGTAAGAGAGAGAATGTGTGCGCGTGTCATGAATTATGCAGTAGTGTGTCTGGGGTTTATGTCATTATTCATTTTATAAATTCTAGTCCTCATTTCTCTCTCAGTTTCTTTCTTTTCTTATTCATCCCTTGTCCCTTCTCCTCTTCCTTTTTTAGGAGAGGTACAGTCTGTTGCACAAGAGGATCAACCACACCTGGGACTTTGTGGTGATGCAAGCCAGAGAGCAACTCAGGTACACTCAGACATGCACACCCACGTGCACACCCACACCCACACTGACACTAACTTACAGTGTGATTTATGATTAGAGCATCCAAACAGAGGCGGAAGGCTGACCGCATTGTTCTAGAGTGTCAGGAGCAGGCTTACTGGCTCATCAACAGACCCCCGGTATGTTCACTATTATTATACTCTACTGAGTTGGGACTATGTACTATACTACACTACACTACACTTCACCATACTTCACAACACTATACTACACTACACTTCACAACACTATACTACACTACACTTCACTATACTTCAAAACACTATACTACACTACACTTCACAACACTATACTACACTACACTTCACTATACTTCAAAACACTATACTACACTCTACTTTACTAAACTTTACTACACTATAGGCTACTTATACTACACTTTACTATACTACACTACACTACACTATACTTTACCGTACTATACTATGCTATACTACACTACATTACACTATACTGCGCTACACTGAACTAGACTACACTATACTTTACCGTACTATACTACACTACACTACACTATACTTTATTAAACTATACTACACTACACTTTACTATAATAAACTATACAATACTATACTACACTACACTATAATATGCTATCCTATCCTACACTATAATATGCTATACTATCCTACACTATAATATGCTAAACTGTTCTACACTATGGTGTTCTCTAATGTGTTGCTGAATACTGTGAATACTATACTATACTATACTATGCTATACTGTAATGCTCTACACTCTACTGTACTATACTTTTCTACATTATACAATACTATACTACACTATTCTATTCTGTATTATACTATACTATACTTTACTATACTCCATGCTACAGTATTTTTAAAAAGTCAGAGGTCCCACTAATGTCATCCTCTGCCACCTACATAAAATATTCAACCCATCTGGTAAAAGCCTCAGCTGACAACAAGGGAAATACAGAGAGAGAGAGAGAGAGAGAGATGTTGGTGTTAACACCAACCTATTTGATTCTTAGAAGGAGACAGAGAGATGGATCAGAAGGGAAGAAAAAAGTGGGGTGGAGAAAGGGAAGGAGGAAAGGCATGATGGGAAGTGTAGAGGTACTGTGGGAGAGAGGAGAGGGTAAAGCAGAGGACAATGGTTTGGAGGAGGAACTCCATCTCGTCTTGCCCTTATGAATTAGGGAGGAGGGCATGGAGAAAAAGAAAGACGAAGCTGAGAATAAAAGTCAGAGCTAGTGGAGTGGAAAGCTCAAGGAAGGATAAGTGCTCCCTCACACGCATAGTTTTATCAGAGACACGCACACACACACACACACACACACACACACACACACACACACATACACTCAAACACATGCTCTGTGACAAACACACTTAGTTATTAGTGTGTGTATGTGTGTATTTTTTCAGCCTGGGGCCCATAATGTGTTGGACATGGGTCTAGAGAGACCAAATAACTTCAGCTTACCAGTTACACTGGTCAGTGACATCATCCCATGTCTTTACTTCCTGTTTTACTGTTTATTCCCTGAAAAATCGAATGCAATAACACATCCACTATCTATTTCATTTCTCCTTGTTTTATTGCTTTTCCTCTTTCTTGCTGCTGGGATTGTTTCAAAGTAAGTGTCCAAGTGATACTATGGACAGTATTAGAGGACAGTACAGTATAGAGGTTACAAATTTGAGGCCATGACATGACATGGTAGCCGTCTCCATTGTGCCACATGGAACTGATGGCTGATTAGAACAAGTTCTAATTTGTGGCAGTCCAGAAACATATCCATCTGTGGTGATAATCAAATAGTATGTTTTGACCAGTATATAATATAGTATGCATTGCTCATTTGTCAGGTTATATCCTGTTTTAATATTCAAAGCCATTGTTTGGATGACCACATACAGTAAAGACACAGAGCTGCCTTTTTAATGTATAATGCTGTCATTTTGTGACCTAAAGTGATGAAACTGTGTTTCTCTTAACAGAAATAGAATAGTGACTACTACAAAAGAGAGGTAAACGTCATGCATAATATAACTACCCTCACTTTAAGTACATTGAGTGTATGTTATAGCCCTCCCTGTGTGTGTTTTCATTTAGACGTGTGATTTCTGCCTTTGTTTAGATTGAAACCTGTAAAAGGGCCCTTGGAAGAAACCGTGTGAAGTCATCCATCTGCCTAGAAGGGTATGTGTCAGTTTGGTGAACGCACATATACAGACACAAACACAGGCACATGTACACATACACACACAGAGTAATGGACTTGATGCTGCCTCAACTCTACGTCTGAGACTCTACATCTCTAGCACATAAGGCTTAGGGCTTCCACTATAAGAGCCACTAATGGATGCTTCCTGAGGCAAGTTGGAATTAGTGGCCATTAACTCTTATGATCTGCAGCACTAATGCAATAATACCGTGTGTATATTTTTTGTGTGTGTATGTGTGTGTGTGTGTGTATGCGTGTGCATGCAACTGCATTTGTGTGCGGATGCGCAGCTTTGTGAAATACAGCGAGCAGTACCTGAACCATGATCCCATTATGCAAGGCTGCCTTCCCAGTAACCCCTGGATCTCTGATGACACCGCGCACTGGACAATGAATACAGAATTGTGAGATAATACATACAGATACACACACAATCACAAGTCCAAACTACGGTGCACAATAAGTGCCCACACAGTCAAATATGCATACAGTTTGGTTGGTTTCAGCTTTTGTAGCATCTATTAAAATGTCAAGTAATCACAGTAGTTTGTTATATTCGTACGCCTTTGTGCTTGGCTGTGTTTGTGTTGTTGGTGTGTCGTTGTGAACAGGGTGCCCACACCGACACGTCTTCGGGTGGAACGTTGGAGCTTCAGCTTCATGGAGCTTCTTAATGACAGCATGGGGAGGCGGGAGTTCATGACCTACCTGGAAAAAGAGTTTAGTGGTAATGAGGAGTGAAATGTTGGATCCTACTAAAAATACAATGTGCTCATCCTGAATCCTGATGGTTATCTGGAGAATTATTCATATGCAGAAGCTTATTACAATAATAAAGAGAAAAAAATTATTTAAAAAATAAATGTAATTGTTACTCATATTAACCTTAAATTGATTCTTACTCTTGTTAGCGTTTAGAATTTTCTTCCCTTATGACATTTTCCAATCCCAGTGGTGAGAGATGGAAGGAGTAGATAAGGAAAAACATAGGTATAAGGACGGAAAGAGATTTGTTCATCCATGCAGACGTATGAAATTGCCAGGGGCCAAGGTTTTCCGCAGAGGCCAGCCATCACTTTTTCCTCGCGTTGTTTTCTTCACTTCCATGCATACCCTCATGCCTCATTGTCTGTCTCTTTGCTAGCGGAGAACCTGTGTTTCTGGCAGGCCTGTGAGGATGTTAGACATGGAGAGAGTTCTAGGATCATAGAGAAAGTGGAAGAGATCTACAAGTAAGTTTACAAGCACACAAACAGAAATACAAACTTATATGTCATCAGATGACAGCTACTCTTTTGTGTGTGACTCAGAAATTTCCTGGCTCCTGGAGCTGCCCGTTGGGTCAACATCGACAGTAAGACGATGGATAAAACTCTAGAGGGGATCAGACACCCGCATCGTTTTGTCATGGACGACGCACAAATGCACATCTACTTTCTCATGAAGAAGGTCTGACATCTGACCTGTTGTAGTTTTATACTTGAAACTTTACCCTTTGGATATAGATTCTGAAAGATAGGACACTTGTCTTGGCTTGTCTTAAAGAAACACACCAATGGTTTAGCATGTTTTATCCTGTTTGCCACAAATCAATTATACTTTACATTACGGTTAATCATTTCCCAAACCATGAAAGATTGAATGCACTTCTACTCTTCTAGGCATCCAATGGTTATTTCCATAGAATATGAAAATCCTTTAACAGAACTTTTGATAATTACTTGAAATGAATTGTATAATCATTTGCAGGCACTATCAAGTGGTTGATTAAAGGTATTTACATTACCATGCATTCTTGATGTTCAATGTGATAAGAAGTAGTCTGCTAAATGATTTTCACATTATTGGCTACCTGATAGAGTTGGGGAAAACGCATACATAACAAAAAAAGATCTGAAACAGTTTAGCCTGCATTCAAAAATGGTCAGGCAAAATGTAAACCAAATGTAGTTAAGGAGCTAAGTCCTGCAAACACACTGGGATGGTCTTTCCAGTTTTAATGTTGTAGCAGTCACTGTAGAACTCACAAGTAAGTAAAACCTTATTTGCATAGCACATGTCATTCAGGGGAGATACAGTGCGCTCACAATATGCTCATAAATATACTGTATATTAATAAAATGGTATTACTGGAAGCCAAAGCAGACAGGTGTGATGTGATCACTTTTGTTCTTTCTTGTTAGAACTATGGCTGTAGCATTTGTTTTTTGAGTCTTTTTCGGCATTTAGGAACACATCACAATAGTCCAACTAATAAGAGATGAATGCATGTCTGCATCAGCCTGAGAAGAGAAGCCTCGTATTTTAAGATAATACAAAAGTGTTTTTGGTGTTGTTGGTGATGTGGCTATGGAAAGAAAGACTTAAGGAAAACGAACCCAATGACTGGTATGATACTCAGAGCTGGGTTTTAGATCCAATGTCTTTGTTGAGCTGCAGGATGTTGCAGGATATCTAATTGTTTATGATTAATTCACCCTGTGATTTACCAAGGTTTAGATCTCCAGGGGACAAGGACAGGTATAACTGTGTGTCATCAGCACAATTATGATAACTTGCATTGTGTTTCCAGATTTTGATGCAAAGAGCAAACATGTACAAACTTAACTGCAGTGGATCCAGTATTGACCCCTGAGGGATGCCACATATGATGTCATCTTTCCTAGACAAAATGTCATCCATTCAGAAACCAAGAACTTTTGTTTAGTCAAAACACACATTTTCTGTAAAGTTGCTAGGTAGATTTGGAATTGCCTTTTTTTAATATATAAACTAAAAGCCGACGCATCAACTGTTGAGGTCAGCTGTTATTAGAACTTAGGTGGTAATCTTGTGTGATGCCATTGTATTTGTGTGTGTGTGTGTGTGCTTGTTTGTGCGTATAGGACTCTTATCCAAGATATCTTAAGTCTGACCTATACAAGAACCTGCTGGCCAAAGCTGTGGTCCCCCAGGAGACAAAGAAAAGGTAACATTTCACATTAATTAGCACTCTTACTTTCCTTTTACTTAATACTTAATACTAATTACTAATAAAGTAATTCTCTAATATTACATTTCACCTTTCTTTCTCTCCTTTCACTCAGCGTGTTCCCCTTCATGAGACGCCAGCGTCACTCTAGCCCATCCCCCGCTCAGACTGTCACCCAGGCGGCGGAGGAAGACGGGCAGGCTAAGGGGGCCGGGCAAGCAGGTACTAACTCTGCAGCTGGTTCCAATGTCTGATGCTGGGCACAAAAAAGGTGTCAGACTCAATCACATCAGTCTCCATTGTCTCCGTTGGGCAACATAGCAAAATCCCAAGGAGTCCTCCTCCACCTTTTCTTTCAAGTCAAACTGTGTGAAAGCCAGAGCTTTTCTTTCACCGCTGCAACATTATCAGAGCTAGGATTTCCACATTAGAAATTCTTCTCAGAGCACAGTTGTTAATGCATACCTCATCAGCATCACATCTTATACCTAGCGCACAAGCTGTGAACAGCAGAGAAAAGAGAATTTAGAGCTACTGTTACAGCCTTTACTGCATAGTCATCCTACATCTACATCCCATCTCAGTCCAAAAACTCTGTTGTTCTTGATATTGACTCCTAATACCAAGTCTTCCTTTGTCCAACAATAGTTTTTATATAGAATCTACTCTGTCTCTCAAGCAGGTTTGGGATATTTATAGAGCAATAGAGATGTGAAATATGTATGTAGTCAAAAATTTGCCTCAGCATGTCTGTGATTATCGTACAGTTTGCTTGTTTTGTTCATTCCATGCCGAAGCTTCACATTGTGATGGCTGTCGCTGTTAATTTTGCTCGAGCATGTTTTCATCCCAATAAAATGTCACTACATTACGGCATCCAGTGTTGTATTGTGTTCTCAGCTCTGCATGCCGTGGTAAACTGTGAGTGTGTGTGGGACCTGTGATCAGGCTGTTATTTTTAAACCGACTTCCTCTTGTCCTCTCTCAACTATTTCAAGCACAAAGCCTTTATGTAGTTTGTTTTAGCATTTATTAATCTCCAGATGTGAAGGCGCATGAACACAGGAACTACTATATAATTTAGGCAATCACCAGATCAAATACAGATGTAGACACTGAAATATTTGTCATCACAGAAAGTTGTAATATTGAATTATAGAATGTCAGTAACTCAGCCCATGTTACACCTACTTGTAGAAGCTTAAAAACCAGCCGCTATTTGAAGAAAACATTGGCTCAGATCCGTTTCTTACAGTACCATCTGTCTGTATGTTGTTCACTTTCTCTACTGCTACTGTGTTGGAACGTACAAACTTCTTTTTACATGTTTCTTTTCCATCTAATAACCTTTCAGGTTTTATTTCTCCCTCTTCTTCCCTCCATTAACCCCGTGGGAGCTGCAGTTTCTTCTACGGGACTGGCTCCCTCTACTGGCTGTGTGTGTTCATCACCAGTACAGTGTTCATGCTCAATGTAAATTAGTGGTTCCCAATCTCACGGTGGTACAGTGGTTAGCCTCACAGCAAGAAGGTTGTGGGTTCAAACCCCGGTTGCCCCGGACTTTCTGTGTGGCGTTTGCATGTTCTCCCTGTGCGTGGGTTCTCTCCGGGTGCTCCGGCTTCCTCCCACCGTCCAAAGACATGCGGACTAGGTTGATTGGTTACCCTAAATTGTCCTTAGGTGTGAGCGTGAGTGGCTGTCTAGGTGTGGCCCTGCAATGGACTGGCGACCTGTCCAGGGTGTACCCCGCCTTTCGCCCGATGCCAGCTGGGATTGGCTTCAGCCCCCCCGCAACCCTGTACACAGGATAAGCGGTAGACGATGGATGGTTCCCAATCTTATCGGCTTGTGACCACTGAAAATGACCAAATGTCTACCCCTCATTACAGTTTAAGGTTTAAGTGTGAACATGAGTTGCAAGCAGTGTAACTAGAGTGTATTTTTTTCTTCTCAGACCATTTTATTTAAGGGAGATGGCTGAAGGTAGCCAGTATTTCAAAAGAGAGAATATTTAAAAGAAAAAGAAATAATTTGGTGGACAAGAAATCTTTTTTTTAACCCCCTATTTATCATCTATACAGGCCGTATGATAACATATCACCACTACTACTAAGCCAGGTTCCATTTAAGGTGCACAATTAAAAGTTTTTAAATTAGATTTTAGTACACACTTATATGCAGACAGTAGTGCAAATATGTCTTTGCTGCTCTCAGAAAAACAATGAGCAGTTAGGCTTCATGTTGTGATCTGTAGCACTGATCTGTGTCAGCTTTGCAGGACCTGAGAGCCCATCCCATTTACTAATGGAGGTAAGCTATATGTAGGCACACTACACTGACACACGCGCACAGTGAAATGTGTATTTCAATATGCCAAAGAAGCACTTTCTAGATTTCTGAGGATTATAATAATCCGCTTCCCTCCATTCCCCATCCTCTCTTCATGTGCGAGTGTGTGTGAGTGCCTGAGGAAAATAAAACTGTATGAGACTATCCACATAAAAAGCAATAAGCAAAAACATTCCTGAAACTCTTTATACCACAGATTTATTTTTGGTAGGCAAATCCTGTTTGGATTTTTAACAGACTGAACAGCAGCCATTCAGTAATGGAAGTAAAATGTTTAGTTTTACATGGAACATTACATGCAGTGTGAGCTAAAGTATGTTGTAGTGGAAGAACGCCCTTTCATACTCCTAGTTAAAAGTGAAAACAAAACAAAGTGATTCACACTCTCACACACAAGCAAAAAAACAATTTCAACAATGAAAGGAAGACTGCAATTTCAACCTGTGCAATGCGACAATCATCACAGAATGGGACACTTAAGACAGGTGACGCACTTTAGTACGGAAAGTGTTTCAGTGGTGCAAAAGACAAAACACACACTCATGCGGTACACTCATTCACAGAAACATACAGGCAAGAGGCGGCACTGGACACAGTAATCTCAATATACATTCATAAAGAGCCCATTCACACACATTTGGGCTATATACACATTAAAAACAGATTCCACTATGTAATCATAAAAGTGCAGTGGAATAAATGCCAGTAAAAAGTAAGGACTGGTAAGGATTTAGTGAAGATAAACAGAGGAGATGAGAAGAAAAGAAAAGACAGAGTCATTCACTTTCACTACATTCTGTACATGAGCCTAACATCCTGCTATATAGTATTTAGTATTGTATTTAAAAATGTGGATTTATTTATTTATTTTTAAATGGAATAAGGTGGCACCCTGTATCCCAAAACTACGCTGTCATCTGTCTACATTTCACATGCTCACTTGTCTAAAAGCCCATGAATTACAGCTTAACTTGACATCATGGGAAGGCATGATACATGTGGTAAGCAGAAAAAGTAATTTAATGGTTTTAAATAATTTCTAGTTGAAGCTTTTAACTACTTTTAATTCTGCAATGATTCATTCTTAAGTCAAAAAGCTGATTTCATCAGATGATGAAGGCCATGTTATATGGTTGAAAGATTTTTTAAAAAAAGCTAGAAAGTGGACCTTGAGTTCTGAAATGGATTTAAAAATAAATATTTGCCCAGGCCAGTGGGATAAATGAAAATAGAGGATGATACAAGAATGATGATTTTTTACATCAACTATAAATATAGTATAATTTATCAGCAGACTCCAAGATAGGCTGAATATAAAGATTAAAGAGTTTCACAAAGTGCTAATACTTTTAAATATTTCAAACATGAATTTCCTAGCCTAGTAGAACAAGTACATACACAAATATGTACAAACTCCTGGTCCTGAGGTCCAAAGTCAGGTGGTGTGCTAGCTGAAGGCTTTGATGCTCACCCATAAGCTGGTGCAAATGACCTTGGAGGTTTCAGCAGGTTGGATTTGGGTTAAACGGAGTGTTTGTGTGTTTCAGGATGTCTGTAAGCAAATATTTTTATTTATGACTTTCAGAGATATTTTTATTTCAATAAAAAACAAACAAAAAAACCCAGTTTCAAACCATGTAAATGTGAACATGGAACTGGTAGACTTATGAGAATATCGGTCTAGATTTGATTTTAAAAGGCTCTATTCAAGATATTAACAAACTTTGAGTTTGAGTATGAACAAACATATTGTAAGATTTTGTCAACATGAGCAGACACACGTGCTTGAGTGCTGAGATACAATCAATGCGTAGTCACTTTGTCACTTCCTTACAGCATCACTTGTCCTACTATGTGACAGTGTAGAGTTCATCCTTGCTGCTCTGACAGAGCGTGTATCCACAAACCCGGGGTCTCCAGCTCCAGCTCCAGCCCCTGCTCCAGCCCAACGCCTCCCTGTCCTTCTCCTTCGGCGGCAGCAGGAAGACAACGCAGCTGGCCACCAGGATGTGCCACAGCGAGTGTGTGTAGTAGTAGTTGTCCTCTGTCTCGGCAAAAATGTACAAACATACCCCGATCAGAGCACAGACCGCCCCGGGTATCAGGTAGAGGACCCATCGTTTCCAAGACGGCGGGTAACAGTGTCGTCGCCGCACCCCTCGGTACACCTGTAAACAAAAGAGATGTGCATTGAGCAACAGCAGATTCCCATCAGATAGTGTTTTAGATACTTCCTGTAGTATGATGGTGTATATCTTACCCAGGAAATGACCATGAACAGAATGGCACAGAGGATGGGGCCCAGCATGTTCCACAGACCTTTGCGGTCCAGCTGCACTGACATGGCTATCAGCAGAGCCCCAAGCATAAACAGAGCCTGCACACACAAAGCATTAAGAAAAAGACAATAATAAACACATTTTAGCACAAACTGTCCTCTATAAATTGTGATAATAGTATTGCAGATAAAATAAATAAAATAGGCGCGAGTCATTGTCTTCTTACATATTTGAATGTGTCTTTGATTCGAGCCATGCACAGGATGGTGACCCAGATGGAACAGACTGACCCCAGGAAGTCACAGTATTGTAGCGCATCGTAGTCCATTATGCACATTACGGCTACACCTGGCTGGTCACACGCATGGTAGAACTAGAATATGAAAAAAGAAAAAAAAGAAACCATAGTTACATATAAAATGTTTTGTATGTAGTGTCCTGAAATAGATGAAGTGAGACAGTAAACTGCATCCATCTTTCAAAAACATAAATCGATAGGCACATTATTGTTTAGTAGTACTTTTAGTTTATTATTATTAGCTGATGCATGGCTGAAGGATGTACATGGCTGCAGTCTTGATTTTTCCATCCCTATACCATACCAATATTCTATTGTGTTACATAGAATTAGGTCATAAACTTAATTGTAAAAAGGTACATTCTGTGATAAAACTGTGGCTGGCAGTCTTCACAGTCTTGTGATGATGGTCAGTTTGTCTTGAGGTCGCCTGGAATTGTACTAGAAGAGATGCTCGCTTTGATTTATTGAAACTTCATACTGCAACCCAAAAGAATATGAGCAATAAAAACTGCAATAAGTATTTCCACATGTATGAAACAGTGTATGTGTGTTTCTACCGTGGAGAAGAACATTGTGAAGAGGTAGACGGAGGCCTCAGTGATGTAGCTGTGTTTGACGGCCACCACGATGGCAGGCAGGAAGAACAGGTTACTGAGCGTGAGCAGCAGAGTCGCCGTCAACTGGTGACTGTACGACTGAGCTGTGGAACCATCAGTGCAGCCCCAACCGCTCCAGCCTGCATACACACACAGAGGCAAAAAGCCTAATTATTTAATTTATACATCAAAAAAAGAAAAAAAAAGTTACAGTGATGTATTTAAAAAGGTAGATTGCAGTGAGGTGACTGGGCTACAGGGAACATTGATGCTAAATGTTGAGTTTAGTGAAGATAGATAGATACATAGGTGTGTGTGTGTGTGTGTGTGTGTGTCATACCAGCCTTGCAGACACAGGCAGCGTAAAGGTAGCTGTAGGATCTCAAAAGTCTACATTCACCATATGTCCCACAGTCCTCTACACAGGCAGTGATGAACACCTCTGGGACCACAGACACCACTGACATATTACCACAGTCAGAGCTGCAAGAAACACACACACTTAAAAACTGGAACTCAGTGGCTCAACCTTCTGAGACCTCTACGTGTGGACTGCAAATGGGCATTTCCCTGTTATTCAGTAAGTCGTTCAACAGCCACATTCATACGCACAAAAAAATATGGATTTGTGCTGTAAGTATAGATTTCAAAATAAGAACAAATGTATAAAAAACTGTAGTGTTACATAAAACATTTTATATAGTGTGTGTGTCTAATGTCACACTGTAAAAAAGTATTCATGTATAAGTAGATTTAACAGTTACAATACATTTGTGTATGTGCAAAAAAAATTTTTTTTCCCCCTTTCCCCACCCCCCCGATGAACAAGTATACAGAGGCATTGCATCCTCAATGTGCAGACTGTTTAAGTGTGTGTGTGAATTTCAAAAACATCTATTGCCTGTTGAGAGTATGGTCATAAACATGTAATATGCATGTGAGTGTGTTACCTGTTGCATGTGAGCTGCAGGGTGAGGTACCATGTTGTTGCCTGAGGGAAAGGCAGCCTGACGACAGCTTTAGGAACACTGGCATTTACACGAACACCAAATCCTCCAAACAAGCCTGCAGATAAACACACACACACGAGAATTGTCTCCAAATTTTATTCTCATAATGCAAAGTCAAGCTTCCTGCTTAATTATGTGTTGCTAGGAATTGGTTTTAGCACACACTACTCCAAAATAACACCTATTTCCTCATCGCTGCTTAGAATATCCTTATGACTATTTCCAAGTCATAATGAAGTTGGAACCTATCCCATCACAGTCATTCCATTTGTAGTAAAAACCTAACCTTTCCAGTTTAATCAGCTGATTTCCTGATTAGTTAACCTACAGCAGTTATCTGTTCTACCTGTGTGACAGGGTTGAGAGTTGTTGAGTTTGAAGACTGGAGCCCAGGGAGAGAGACAGGCCACCACACTGCTGCTGTTCCCCAGGGTTACATTAGTCTACACACACACACACACACACACACACGTTGAAAAAACCATGAAAGCTTAACTCTGAATCAAATCGCACATGTATGTGTAGTAATTCTGTAGTACTCACAGTGTTGAGTGTGAGCTCTAGGTTGAGTGTACCACCAGTGGCTTGTATTTGCAGGGGGTAGGTGAGCAGTGTGGGGTGTGTATCCGTAACGCTGACGTTGGGTCCGTTGGCAGGAGTGAATCTGAGCGACAGAACATCCACCTCGTCGTAGAGCACAGGGATGCTCCACACACACGCCGACGCTGATAGCGGAGTTAACAGTGATGCTGATTCGTCGCTTAACGCGACCTCGTCTGTAACCACAGAGTTGTTTCCTGCTGATGTTAAGTTGCTATAGCTGCTGTTGCCACGGAGCCTGTTGATGTCATCATCTGCTTTAAGGCCTACACTCTTTGGTTTACATATCACTGAGGCAGACACACAAATACAGAATAGAGAAAATACACACAGGTAGTGGATTAGAACAGAGATATAATGTGTTAAACGTATGTTTAAGGATGTGGCCACGTGTTTGTGTTCACCTGTGTAGTTTGAGACGATACTAAAGGTCACAGTGCGGTTGTCTTGGCTGCTCTCCACGACAACTCGTAACCAGGTAGCCCAAGGAGGGTTAGAAAGAGCTGCAGAGCAGCCAATCCCTGAGCAGTTCACCGTTACCGGGCCATGCTGCAGAGAGGCGGAGCCAAGCCTGAGAACCAGTGAACAGTTTCCATTGTCTTCTCCCTCCCCTGACGAACAGTCAGCCACAGAGACAAAGAGAGAAGAGGCAAACTCTGGAACATACAATCTAAGACAGACACAAATACATTAACTGTACTGACATAGACTCATAGGAAAAATATAAAACAGAACGGGACCACAGGAAATGCATACAATTGTAGACACAGGCACTTCTTACTTAAGGCGTGCAGGTCTGTCAGGTGCTGCAGTCTGTTGGAGGAATGCACCCTGCTGTAAAATGGGCGTGTCCACTGCTCTCCTGATTGATAGCTGAGGCTGGAAGAAGTAGGAGCAGGACGGAAAGCCCTAACAGATAAACACAAAAAAATATATATTAGACAGACACACACAGTTTTACAGAGGACTGACACACAAATAAGAGAAGTCAATAGTAAGATCAACAGTCAAACCATGGGGGACTATTCTACACAAAAAATGTCAAATACCGGTAAAGAGATAATTGTGAACAGAAATGTTCTTTCAAGGCCAGCCCTTGGTAAATAAGAGTGCCCCTTCTATCAAGAACAATACTGTAATATGAACAGGGACCAAGAAAAAAACAAAGCAGAAGAATGTGGTTTGGCTACTTAACGTAACAAACAAAGCATCTACCTCCTGCTCCGGTGGAACAGGTTAAGTAACAGGGAAAATTAAAAAGTAGAGCAGCTGGAGGACTCATCAATGCAAAACAACATTCTTATTCAGACAAATATGACAGACACAAACATCAAAAGTTAAAATAAGTTTTGACATATTCAGGCCAAAAAAATTGTGTCAAATCTTCTTTCAAAATGGTCATTATGAAAACTAAGCTGACCCAACTAACCAACATCCTATTCAACATCGTAGTACCGTTTACCACCAGTGTAGGCGGTTAGAGTTTGTCAACCCTGAGTTTGCTTGATAACTCCCCGAGTTAAATCTGAGTAGGTTCGGTAGTATAGGCCACAGGACACAACAACAAGCATGCACTGTGTACAGCGCTATACAAACCTTCTGCTCTATGCGCCCGTCATCTTCAGGCAAGTGGGCAGCGACGTACCAATCACCTGGAGCAGGATTAGAGATGTTAATTGTTGTAGAGCTGTGTGACGTCACTGGTAGGATCAGAGACAGACAGGGGCTCCATAGTGTTGCATTAGGGAACACTGATCCTATTGGGTTAATAACTGGAGGGGCACCCCATTGAATATGGCTACAAAAGAGAGAGAGAGAGAGAAATTTTAAATAAATAGCAGTGAAAACAAGTAGCTGTTTTCATGATGCAGGACTTAGTGTAGCTTACATGCTGACGTTGTGTTGTCCACAGTGGAAGGTGTGGCCCTTGGTGACAGAGAACAGCCAGCGAGCGATGGCAGTCTCCTCTGGTATATGAAACCTTTGCAGCCTCACATTTCCATACCAACCATACTTTGACAACTTCTGGGCTGGTTTGGACGAGAGCTCTGATACAAACGTCACTTGTCCATCTGTAGGGCACAAGACTTCATTGTATGAAAATGCACAGTATAGTAGACACAGGTTGCAGAAAAGAAAAAGACCCATGTCAATAGATTATGCATCCAGGGTTAACCTGGAAGTAAACAAGTTTAAATTACACGCCATATGATTATTGTGTCTGTGTCTCTAGATGTTAATGTAGAAATCGTTCAGATTTTTCCTTTACTTTTTAAAATGTAATTTCCATATTGTATTTTTGAGAGGTGATAAAAGTGAAGGAGAAAATGAAGGAAAAAAGGGGAAGCAGTTTCGCCACATTATACTAGATGTCTGTGAAGGTTCTCCGGCATCCAGGTCATAGTTATCCAAGGACTTGTTTGATGGTACCTTGATTTTAACCTTCCTTGGACACATTATGCTAGAACTGCAACATTACAATGGAACAATTAAAAACTAATAAATACATCCAAATAACACCTGATGCAACTACATACAGTGCAACTAACAAAGTTAGACTCTGTAAGAGGGAACAGTGGAGAAGATAATGTGCCTACCTGGTAGTGGAGAACCAGGTTCAATTCCCACAGTGACACATCCACCAATCTGTCCCTGAGCAAGACACTTGAGCCCTAGTTGCTCCAGAGGCATGCATCCTCTGACATACACTTACTGGCCACTTTATTTAGGTACACCGCGCTAGTACCAGGTTGGACCCCTTTTGCCTTCAGAAATGTCTTAATTCTTTGTGCCATATTTTCAACAAGGTGTTGGAAGTCTCAGAGACTTTGGTCCATACTGACATGATAGCATCACGCGGTTGCTGCAGATTTTCTCGGCTGCACATCCATCATGCAAATCTCCCGTTCGACCACATCCCAAAGGTGCTCTACTGAACTGAAATCTGGAGACTGTGGAGGCCGTTGAAGTACAGTGAACATCTCGTACCAGTCTATCTATTCTCCTCGGACATCAACAAGGCATTTTTGTCCACACAACTGGACTCACTGGATATTTTCTCTTTTTCGGACCATTCTCAGTAAACTCTAGAGATGGTTTTGCATGAAAATCCCAGACGATCAGCAGTTTCTGAAATACTCAGACCAGCCTGTCTGGCACCAACGATCACGTTCAGTCTCTTAAATCCCCTTTCTTCCCCATTTTGATGCTCGGTTTGAACTTCAGCAAGTTGTCTTAACGTCCACATGCCTAAATGCATCGAGTTGCTACCATGTGATTGGCTGATTAACTATATGTTTTAACAAGCAATTGGACATGTGTACCTAATAAAGTGGCCGGGTGAGTGTATATAGCAGTTGTAAGTCGATTTGGATATAAGCGCCAGCTAAATGAGTAAATGTAATGTAGAACATCAGAGAAATGCTGTCAAACTAATTTAGGGCTGAAAGCTAAACTTTGTTAAACGGCATGTAACGTTACAAACAGCCCCTTGAAGTTAAGTTAAATAATAAATTAGCAGCATGATTGAATGAGATAAGGTATACGGTAATGATACATGTTGTACCTCTTTAACAACGTGCATGTGAGCATAAGCAACTTTATGTTTTTTACTGGACGCACTCTGGCATTTAGGTAAAGTTGGTGAACGAGCAAGTCGAGAGAGTTAGCAAACATGCTAACACTAGTTTCCTCCGCTGAGAACACTTACCGTCTCCCAATGTGCAACCCGTCAGGGCGATGAAAAGGAGAACACGCAGAAAACAAAATGTCATGTTTTCTTTACGAGTGTCTGAATCATTACATCGTCATTAATCCGCCTGTAATGTCACACAAACCTAATCTATGCGGGTAAACCATCCCACCTGCACACTTCCTGATTTCCATGGTTCAATACACGACAACGTCACAGAAGTGTTGCCTTTGCTGTCTGTCGGAAAGATGAACATCATACACATGAACGACTTGTTAGTAACGAATTGGCATTTCTTCAAATCATAGCATAGAATATCATTCATGTGACATTAACAACAACTTTTTGTTGAGTTCAGTTATGTTCAGTTCACCTATTATTATCCCAAGTGGGAAACTGGACTAAAACATACATTTTGACAAGGATCAAAATAAACACCACAAATACACAAAAGATGCACACATAGAAATAAAATAAAGCCAAACACAATATACAAATATGAATTAGGTAGAATATATTCTTTGCCTTATTGTTATTGTTATTTTCGTGCTCTCTATGTGTTTTATCATGTACTACTTTAGGATTTGTTTCAATATAAAGTGCATTATTAAAATTTATATATATTAGTCCATGAACAACAGCACATGTGTTAATTACAATGTTAACACTTAAAAGTACAAGCTTGAGAAATAAATCAGCACATTCACTTCTCTGCTGTTTGGGTTGAGAGACAAGAAAGACCTCCAATAAATAGGCAACTTTTTGTCTGGTTTATTACCAACAGATGCATCAGACTCATTCCGCAACAATTTAAGCGGAGCAATGGCATCATCTTTAAAATCCTCACAGGTTTATTGTTGCGTTTTATCCACAATTATGAAAAAACTCAAAGAGACTGGACAATGAATGAGAAATAAGCACAAAAATTACTACTATTCTTGTCTCATAAATAAGATAAGACATTGACATCAGACTTAGTTAAAACCTGAAGTTGATGATCAACAATATCTAAAATTCAAGTCCCCGGTGTGAAAAAAACTAATTAGAGAATGACACAACACCTTGAAAAAAAGCTCCTTCATGTTTGTGATTTTTTTTTTTTTTTACTAAAAGTGTTTTAAGTCTAATGAAAAAAGCAAACATCCTTCCCAAAAACACAGACAGAGTGAGTAGTGACACAGAGGCTGTGACACAATCATTCTCAAGCATCATTCATCATTCATTCATCAGTGTCAAAGTGCATTTTAAACCCCTGGCTTACTGGCAGTTAACTGTTGGGAAAAGTAGCTTCAAATCAAAGATCATACATTTAAATTGTGCTTGTAGAAGATCATAAAAATGTCACATCATCCTGTGACTCCACCCAGCACCACTGAGCATCATAACCCAGCAAACTCGTCTCTCTATTGGGCTCCCTCTCTTCCTCTTCCATTGTATTGTTCTGAGAGGCTCGGAAACTCTCCTGAGTTTTGTGCTCTGTCTCTATCTCCCCTGACTGTTTATTGAGGGGAAAACTACCAGTATCCACTTCTCTTCTTGTTCTGTTTGATCTGAGCAGAGCTCTTCTGATGGTGGCAGCACCAGCTTTGATGTCTTGTAATGGAGCTGCATTCATTTTTTGTGGTTGTAACTTTGGTGTTTTGGTACTTGCCAAACCGTTGGCAGGACTAGATGATGCCTGACCATGACTGCCATGTGTGGAACAACCAACCTCAAACTTGGAGGTGGAAGGGTTAGGAGGTCTTGCTTCAGAAGGTCTGGGGCTCAGCATCTCACCATGGTGAGTGTGTGGTGGGTGATCTTCTGAATCCTCACTAGTGGTTTCAGTCAAATCCTGAGTTGGACTCAGGCTTCCTCTGTGGGAGCAACAGCAGAAATATTGACTCACATATGAATTCCTCAGCGGTAAAACTGAAAATGCTTCTAGATCTACATTGAGCATGATTCAGCTGTTAAAAGTGTCTCAGGGTTTTTGCTTTAATCTGCATCCCTGGTTAACACACACAGAGCACTAGTGAAGTAAATGTACTAATACTATTTGGGAAACATTTTTGTGTGTTGAATGAAAACAGCTACACTCCAAGGAAAGAAGTGGCAAAACATTTGCTTTGATTTGCAAAGATGTTTGGAAATTCTCAGGTCAAGAGTTTTTACCTGACTGCTGATCTGATCCTATTCTATTTTTCACATCCTGAAAATTCAAGTCATGTACTCCTTGAAAAACACTAAATTATGTCAATTATGTGAGATAAAGCTGTTTCAGTTAAGTTGAAAATAAATGTTATGTTTACGGTTCTTTTATCTGAACATATATTGTCGTATTGCATACTTTCTGCAATGCAAGTGTCCCTGGTGTTAATGAAGACTCAACTCTACTAAACCAATATTTTGGCTAAGGTCATGGAAAGATTTGATTGTGTTATTACTTTGTTAAATGCATTTTTTTATACATATAATGTGATATTAGTTTGTATGAAAATACATGCACATTTCATTGAGAACAGATTCCTGTGCACCTGCCCAACTAAACTCTGTTCTGTACCTGCAGGGGGACATTGAGGGCCCATGCTCCTCCACAGTCACCAGGCTGCTCAGGCTGCCTGTCAAGCTGCTGCCACGGCTGGCTAAGGCACCCTGCTCCTCCATCAGCCAACGCATGGCCTCTATACCCTCGTGCACGGCCACCAGCTGTCGCAGAATCCTCACATCTGCAGAACGCAGCCACCTCTGCATGAATAGTGGAGTGTCAGGCTAAGCGTGATACAGGTGTAAATAAGGGAAGGTACACAAACACACACACACACACACACACACACACACACACACACACACACACACACACTAGTGAGCCCCGCCCCCATTTACATAAAGCAGAAGAAAATAGCAATAAAACACAAAGAACTGAAGAGGCAGAGAATGTGTCAAACGAATGGAGGTGTATGAGAGAGAAGCCAGGTGAGGGGTGTGGTGGAAAGATGGGTGACAGTGTCTGTCATTAGGCATTAAAATGAGCAGGTGAAGTGGCTCAGAGTGACATTTTTAAAGTCCAGAGAAAAACATGTCATCAGACCAAGAGAGCAGAGCAGTGATCGCTTAAAACAAGTTGTGCAAGTTGTGGAACTCCTCAAATATGAAAAGATGGACAGACAAGCAGGCGCACACACACACACACACACACACACACACACACACAGTGTCAAGACAGAAGGGAACTGTTTTGTCCATTTAGAGACATGCATAGGCACACAGTATTCATTGCTGAGAAAATAGGGATCTTTACCATCTCTTGTTTTAAGTTGCTAATTTTGTCAGAAAAGCTTTCGCTGGAGGCAGAGCCGCGGTCTCCCCTGTCGACCGCATCAGACCTCCAACCATCTTCACAGTCTGCAGCATCCCTCATCCAAATCAGAAGACTTTCCGGAGTTTTCCTGCCAACCTTATTTTCCAGTTCTTTCAGATCTGGGAAGGAATCGTTGAGGATTTCCTCTGCCATACCACCGCGCAGTAATCACACAGCTCCCAAGTAATCCGATCGGTGGCTTTGGATGAGCCAAGTACGCAAAGTCACTTCGGCTTTCCAACTTCCACTGTGAGAAGTTAGACAACACAGATACTACTCTCCTACGCTTGTCGATCAACAACAAAGTCCACGCGTTATATTCCTGAACGCTCCACAATAAACCATGATCACGGCTGACAAACCCGCCACAGAAGCGCAGAACAAGCCATGAAAACGCTGGAAGTGTGAACGCGCAAATCACCTGCCCTGCTGACAGAGGTGCTGCTTGTATGTAGCCCAGAACATGATGCTGGAAAGTGGAAATACTCTTTGTGTAGTCCTTAAACAAACAATAGTGGGAGCTTCATACCAGCGGTCACATGAAGAGGCTTCAGTAACACCTGTGCGAGCAACTGGTGACAGCGCAGAACAAGTTGACTTTGATTAGAGTCAACTTAAAACATTGTTTTCCTGCTCTTACAAATAAAAACCTTGACCACATGAAAAACAAATAGGACTTTATTAGTTAGCCACTAATATGAAATCTTTATTAGATAAATAGTCCATAGCCAACTTATATTAGACTTATATTTTATCATGTAGGCTAACCTTTTAAATGTATTAATCAGAATGTAACCTAAGTAAACAATAGCCACATAAATGAAATAGGCCAAGGGGTATGTGCCTAATTTACAGGTAGCTTAATGTCTAGGCCTAAATCTCTCCCTGATGAGGCATTGACGCCTATTTAGTCAAATAGCCTACAGCCTAATGTTATATTATTATCATCATTATTAAAATTGCTATCATTATAAGTACTATTATTCATATTCTGTCTGCACCACTACCACTTTTACTGTTTTTGTATTTCTGTGTGGCTATTGTGTTGGCTGCTTCTCCCCTGCTTGTGGTGGACATAAAGCTACTTTACCTTTTGTAAAAATGACACGCCCTCTGTACACAGTTAGCCCCCAAATATGCTGTTTGCAATTGCACTAACCCAATTTTGACGCAAAAATTATTACATTTATAAAATTAGCATTCATGCGACATTACTAAAAGTATTTTAAATGACGTGTATTTGACCAGGGCTGGTTAAAAACATACACTGTGTGAAATTAGATATTGTAAGGCTTACATAATAATTTATAGATCTAAATTAAGTATGTGCTTAGACATTGCACCACATTTGTCCAAATTTCTCATTCATTTACAATTCATTTTTATGTTTGTTTGTTCACTCACTTGGTTGGATGTTTGGGTGTTTTCATGGTGATGTAGCCTACTGAATGAAATGTAGTTAAGATTTGTTTTAAAATGTATAAAAGCTGATAGTACTTAATCAAATTAGTTTAGTTCCTGACAAAAGAAAAGTGATATTTACTGGCTATATTTTGGATTTAGCCTACAGTAGGTGTAGGTGCAAGTCAGGTGTAGCCTATGGTATATTCATTGTACAAAATATTAATATGTAAATTAATTGTAATGCCATGTACAAATGTGTTTTCAAACATTTTGTCTCATAAAAATATGTTTTATTTTGCAGCGTGGAAGTGCTTCAATTTTTCCAAAAAGACTCTATAGAAGAAACAGGTCTGTATAGTTGCACAACATACTTTTAGACACAGCGACGGGCCATACAAGCATAGAGGAAGCATCTGCCACCCACTCAAATAGATGATTTATTTTTATTCATCTGTCATCTTGCCCCACTTTAATGTCTTTCAAAAGCAGGGCAACAGTTATGGGAGCTTTCTCATGATTGAGGTTAAGGCCAGTATAACTAGGGATTAAGAGTCTTGCTCAGGGACACATTTGTAGAGGGGTCATAGTGGGAAATTGAACCATCCATTGTGCCATCACCAGCCCCCTATTAATGGCATAGTTTAAGGAGCATGTGATGCACACTGATGAAGCAGCAGCTTGAGAAAAGGTAAAGTGACTTACAGAATGCAAGACTGCAAATAAGTTTATGATGCTTCAACAGCTTTCAGAAAATGTTATTTTTATGTGAAAAATCAGACAGAGGGAGGCAACTGTGTCTCTGGGAGAACACATTCAGAAGGGTTTTACCACTGGCCGCTGTTAGAGGGAGACAAACACTGCAGCATTCAACACAGATGTATGATGATCAGTACAAGCTGTTAACTGCCAAGTAGCTCTGACTGAGAACCAGTAAGCTCCAACATTCCCAACTTTTTATAGAGCACTTAATTAACAATGGATATGCAATTGGGCCTGGGAGATTGGCTGTAGGTTAAAAGATCTGGGTGGAAAACTACTGTTGGTATGGTCAGAAAAACACCAAACGTCTTTATTTCAAGTTTGTATTATTATATTTATATTTACATGCAGAATATTACAACGTGACAGCAGTACGAGCACCACAACCAACACCCATATGCTACATGAAAAATCAACAACACGCAACAACAAAAAAGTACAAATGGACACACAAGTGGGTAGAATCACGTTTTAAAGAACGAATCATGATCTCATATGTGTGATTTAAAAGATGAAATTTTACTAGCATATAGCCTTACCTCCCTCAGTGGGTTGCTCCACAATTTAGAGGCTCATAAAGTTCAGTCACCTTGAATCTTAAATCTCAACAGTGCAACAGAATCCCCTGGTTGACTTACTGGAGCTGCTCTGTGGCTGCCAATAAAAGTAGTTTGTGAGCAGTTCCCAGGTGAAGAGTGATTGAATACGAGCTAGCATTGTTTGATATACATATGTGCTTAAATATGCAATATCATATTAGTTAGTATTAGAAAATTTTAGTTACTGCTATGGATTGTTGCCCACATGCAAATTGCATCTCTGAACAAAATGAAAGTTGGGAAGAGAGTAGCTGTAATTTACTTTTTAACACATAACATGAATGTGCCAGCAACATACCAGACCTTTAGAGGAGTAATTAAAACATAATGTTCGACAAAGCAATCTGCCCACATTTAATTTGATTGTATCACAAAATCACTTTGCCCATTGGTCACTTTTACTGTGCACTTTAAGTACTTTGCACATGTGTTGCCTTTAACAATGTGTAACACTTTTTTCACACAAAAATGTAAGGGGTCCAATATGAGCCCAAATTGAAACAAGTGAAGAGGAGTCACTTAAAACATATAGCTTTAAACAATTTTGATAAAGAGCTTGACCACATTTGTAAAGCATCACTCCAGCATGATTAATAATAAATATCCCCAGTTTGTCATGTTTTGAACTCCCAGTCAGCTAGAAGCTGAAACAGTTTATAAAAGCAGAAATATATATCATCTGCTAAAACTGGAACACCCAAGATGAGAAACAAAGCCAAGTACTGTTGGAGAGATTAAATACGTTACATAAGATAATAATAAATGTTCGTATACATAAATAGAGCTGAACCAGTTAGTCACTGTATTGTTACAGCTGCCAATAATGTTCATGATTTAAAAGCTTTAGATTCCCTGTACTTCTAATAGACACAATAAGAGATATTAATATTATCTCCACATTAGTGGTCTGTTGCAGGACACAGCATGTAAGTCTTTGTGAGAGAGGGGACATCTGCTCAGCCTGCCACGCTCTCTGGCTTTTGGTCATAACATATCTCTTCTTTTGATGCAATCTGGTAATTGATGTGCTTTGGAGAATCAGCTAACTAGATTCAAATAGCGTGTTTCCTGTGAAAAGGCCTGTAGATGGCAGCAGACATCCAACTTCACTAAGCTTTCAGGTGTTGGATGACATTCTTGGAGGTTTAACAATTGAGCCCCATTTTTGCACCTTGGGGAACACATTCATTAGGTATGTTTTCTTAAGAGTGCAGATCAAGTTTCACAGATGAGGCTGTCAAACCCACAGCAACCCTGAAAACCGAGCCTAAGTCAACACTCTGAGGTCATCTCATCTACTTAGGAATCATAAAGAATATGTTTTCTGTAATTTTATAGGAGAGTCTCAGCCACTAATTGTCCAGATTTCTTGACAAATGTACCCTCCTGCTGCGAACACGTTCCATGATTTCACCAGAGAGAAGCGTAATACTGAAAGCAAATTTGTCATACTTGAGACAACATTCTTTTAATTTCTTGGAGTGAAAAAGTGAGTGGGAAGTTGGAATGACAAGTGAATACAAAATCAGGTTACTGCAACCCCAAAGGGGGGCTATAAAATAATACCCACGTATAAGCAAGTGTTCTCAGGGCAAGTCAGACTGACCCAGAGGTCAGCATTACATGAGGTAGTGGGTGATCATAAAAAAGTTACACATAGCAAGAATTATGTTTTTTTACGAGTCAGCGCCCCTGACTTCCAGTTTTGGGGAAATCATAAACTTATACAAACATTAAAAAATGGTCAAAATGTGGATGTCATTGAAAGGCCAGCATTATGAGCAGATAAGATTTTACAGCATCTGTCAGTGTGATTTACTATGAATCATTAAGAGTATGCGGGATTTATTAGGGGAGTTGCCCTAAGGTTCTTGCCAAACCACCTGAAACGTGAAAAGCTGAGAAATGAACACGGAACCACATTCACTGACTGAATTGATCTTGAAGTCTGTTACACATGGAGAACATGTTAATGGGAAAAGAGGAGCAGATATAACCCACAAGTGTGGTGAGTGTGTGTGTGAGTCGAGTATCAGGAAACAGCATAATAACTGAAGCCACTGGACCAGGAAATCCTCCAGGTTCACATGGTCTGTGGAAGGCCCAAACAAAGCCATTCAGGGAGGCTGGGGAACCCTTGACCTTTACAGCACAATTAGGTCAGAAAACACTCAATGGTTTTGTTCAGATTTCCCAAGAAAAATATGCTATCAAATCAAGAAATCTTCACATGTAAAATGTACAGCGCACAAGAAATTTTATGATGTTAAAGGAAAGGTTTGACATTTTGGGACATACATTTATTCACTTTCTTGCCAAGAGCTAGATTTGAAGATTTATACCGCTATCATGTCTGTATTGTAAATATGAAATAAAAATATGGTTATCACCAGCTGACAGCTAACGTAGCTTAGGGCAGAAAGACGGGAAACGGGGAAGCAGCTAGCCTGGCTCCATCCAGCGGTTACAAACTGCATCTGCCAGCACCGTTCAGACTCACAATTTTCCACACTTGTGGACAATATGGTTGTATTCTTCTATTCTAATTAACACGTTGTTTCTTTTTTGTTTAATCTGTACAAAAACCGAGGTGTAAAATGTCAAATCACTGTTTTACAGGGAGGTTGGACAACCTCTTGGTCTGGACCAGTTGTCAGGCAACCATGCAAAAGAGACTCCAGGGAGTTTCCAGTCCATATAGTCCAACACATATTTGCTCATTTTTCTTTTTTATACTTCATCTTTGTATTGATTAAAAAAGTAAGATACAACAAGTTATTTAGCTAGCTTCAGAGACCAGTTTTGTTCCCTTTGTGGTGAGCCAGGCCAGCTGTTTCCAGTCTTTATGCTAAGCTAAGTTAGCCGCCTGCTGGCGGTAGCTTCATATTTATTGTACAGCTCACACAGTCTTATTGCTCTTCTCATCTAAATCTTTGCAAAAAAGCGTGTATATAAAGTGTGTTTTCTTTGACAATCTAACTGAAATATTTAAAAAAGGCTCTAAATTAAAAGAGAAACAGTTAGTTAATAACCCCCGCTGCTTATGAATTTTTAGTTAGGTGATCATGCTGCGCTGTGCATCTGTTTCCATTTAGGAACCTACGGAGGGATTAAATGAGTATGGAGAAGTAATGATTCTCATATGTATGGAGAGGCCCATTTACATCCTGTAATTGTGTTGTGTTTATTCAAACCATAGCATAAAGTACATATCCTGGAGCTGAGAAGACATATAAATACAGTATTTACAGTGCATGAGAGGCATACCGAGACGTCCATGAATATCTACTGAAAAGCTTGCATATTTGAAATGGCCTACATCAACTTCCAATGTGCAATGTCAAATTAGGGCACAACATTGACAGAGATTCACATTGTGTGAATGCACAGTCAGGCTTTTGCACATACAGATAGCCCATGCTGTCTGACTGCAGGGTCATCAATAGATTCTGGCTGCATCAATCTTTGTTGTTTTAACAGATGGCAGCGGCACCGAAGAGCTTGTGCCGTGCCTGATTGAATGCTTGATAGGAGAGCCCAGAGGAGCCTGTGTCAGAGGCCACAGGGGCTAGTAGATTCTAAGCACATTAACATTCCTGAATAAATAACCCCAGGGAATGTTATTGTGGAGACATTAAACAGGATTTTCCTCACAGAGCCCAGGAGAACGGCCAGGCATCACTCCGGCGTCTCCATCGCCCGGGGTCAGGAGGAGCTGAAGAACCCTCTGCCAAAAAGAAGAGCTTTTTAAACCCCTTATGTCTTATTCATCCTTCGAAAAAAAAGCTCTAAAACAGTCTCTAAAATTGCAGCAAATTGCACCACATGAGAGAATTTGGGGGATTCAGGTTTATCCTTCCTGGTACTGCCTCATTTATCAAAAGTGTACAAACTAACACATCTGACCAAACCCCATGTTTTGGTTTTATTTTCAATCTTTTGAAATAAGTGGCATAATGCTGTCTATTTGGGATCTTTCTTAAAGCTGCTATATTCACTGCACTATGAGTTTCACATTGTTTTCCACGCAACATGTGTTTGTAATAATGGACACTGAGAAGGACCAGTGGGGGTGAAGGGGTTAAGTATAGCAAGGGACTTCTAAAAAGCACCTGATGTAAGCTTTGCTAAACGATGGTATTTCCCACAGTTCTCTCTGTACTAAATATAATACTATCTTGTGCTTGATTGAATTCTTTAAATATCAAGTGTTTTTAGGCAATTTTGTTACTCACATTCATTGCTCTGTTTATATTGTGACATTTTGGATATGTCACTGACTGCACCATCAGACCTCTTCACTCTTTCATGGCATATTACACATGCTGGAAACTCTATAAATGTGTACATTGTTACATTGTGCTAAAATGAGTCCTCAGTTTGCATTGTTGCCCCTTAGGTTCAAAATGTATGGAAACTGTTTCGTAGGCACAGTTTAATACATTTTATAGTACAATATACATTCAGTTTATTAGTTTCACCATGCTAAAACTAATGTAGTCTAATGCATAAGCCCTGCCATAAATCCTACCTTAACAACAAAGACTGCTGTGCTTCTGCTCCTTAACAACCTGAAACAGGGACATGCAGATTTCATTATTACTCATTTACAAATTCTACATATTTATTTATAATAACATATATATATGTATTCTACATTCACCCATCTGTGCTCTTTCTATTTTATTAAATTAAATGTTTTTCATCTGTTTTTAAAAAGTATAATAGATTCTGAGCTTTCCCATAATGTCTTCCAAATCGTAGTCCCTACACATTTAAAAGATTTGGATCCAAATGTACCATGTCTTTCAATTTCACCATGTTTCACAATGCCTTGAATTATACCTTTGCTGGTCTGTAGCTGTAAATAGTCTGGCCTGGCCATTTAGGCATTTATAAGCAGTCAGAACCAATTATAAAATATTGATTAATATCTAAATCAATATTGGTACCACATGGAGAGCATCTGAGTCTTTCAATCAATGCTGCATCTCATTTTAAGAATGATTATATGTCACTTCTCCATCTTAAAACAAAAACCCTGCATTAATTGATTTTTTGGGCCACTTGGGGATAGCATAACAAGCTTCTAACACAATAGTGAAGTTGTAATGGCAGAGCAGTTTTTCGTAATGGTGAACGTGTTAGCAAACATCCTATAGATACAGGAGTCGTGTTTGTTGTGACCATCTGATATTAGTCCAAGTTCCTTTTGCTCTCCACCAAATTCAGAGGGAAATATCTGTCTCTAAAGCAGCTGAGCAGGTAGCGTGCAGTCAGTTTTTAAAGCTTTTTACAATGAAAACAGAGGTTTGCTGCAGCTAAAAGACTGACTGATGAGAGCAGCAAGTCTCTACCAAAACAATTTTGCTGGATGTAAAACCAAAATAATTAGCTGAAAGATGCAAAATGTTCCATAAAAAATTAGTTGTGTATCAAAACCAAGTGCTTAATTTGCCCTCAAAGACATTTAACTTGTTTAGTGTCATTGTCCTGCGGAACAACAATAATACTACATGACCAAGCAGTTGCACTGTACTATAATTCAGCAGTCTTATGTAGACTTATGTTGGATTTCAAATTCTGCTCTCTAATCACCATTAAAATGCCTGTCAAACAATGATCCAAATGGAATGCTACACAATGAACCCCCCTTGTATTTTAATAGCTCCACTTTTTCTCAGAAAAGCTGTTATTGCCAAATCCTTGTCGATCTCTCCCCCTCACTTTCTGTGCATGTTGTGGTGTTAGAGATGCCGAGGAGGAGACAGAAACCACGGACAGGATTCCTCTGGATCAACCTGTAGCTCTGTTATAGAGCAGCTTGGAGTTAACGAGATAGGAGCAGAGTGCTCCCTTTTCCTCCCACGGTGAATCATACATTCCTAATATTGGAGGTCAGCATTAAGGGTAGACTATAGCTCTAGAGACATTGATGATTGTGTGAAATATAGCTGTACTTGTTGGGTGATTTTTCTCTTTAGGACATTCTGCAAATGATCTTTCTCCAGAGACTTGTATTCATTGCCGGAAAGGTCACAACTGAGTGCCCGCTGAGTGACATGAAAAAGACAGTGAACACGGTCAAAAGCCTCTGGCCAGGTTCCAGAGGAAAAACAGGTTTCAGTGAGAATGAGTGTGGTAGCTGAGATTGAAAGAATCATACAGGGAAAGTTATCCCTGTCTTCCTCTATGCTCATTTCCCCCTCCTTTTTCCATTTTCTGTCCTGTTTCATGCTTACCCCCTCTGCAGTTTCTCTGGTTACTGGCTGAAAACACAAGGCCCTTTAGAGGGGTTCTGGGATTTTGTTCACCATTACGAAATCCATGCATGCAATGCATCTGAAACATTTACATTTCATTGACACATGAAATCTCTGTAATCTCTCCATTAGCTTATAATTTGAAGGAAGCCACAATGGTTTGGCTGTATGCTGATATGTTACCTCAGTTGTGATAACAACCAGCAACCTCATCCGCCCAACCTCCATCCACCTCCTCATTGCGGATACTAAACAACATGTGGCATAATAAGATAAAGAGTCTCACTGATGAGATGTTGCTGTGCTGTCAGCAAATGGCTGCTGGTGCCAGGTGAACATATGGAGAGCATCAGAGCATGCTGCTCTCAATGTTGATGAAGTCAATGTTTGTGTTCTGTCAGCAGTATATTCTTCTTGGCCCCTTTCCCTTGGGGCTCCTTCAAACACATATGGAGGTAATTTGTTTGAATTCTTCAGCAGAGAAAGAAATAAGAGGGGGAAAATTACCTTGGGATTTTGTGGGTTGGAAATCAGTTTGAGAGGTTGGGACCAGGGTGGAGGTATGTCTTTTGGGGTACATGGAAGAGGGGTTTCTGTGACAAATGACATTTGAAGAACTTCAAGTAACATGCAAGAATGTGTTTAGAGATTTTATGGAAGTTGCTACGTGACTGTGGAATCAACAATACAAAAGGTCTGTAGCCTCTGTAGTAGAGCTTTCGGTGTTCATAACCCCGCTCAGTAATTGTTGGATAAAACCAATAACACATTGTCACTTTTTCTATTTGTACAGTCTTGCTGTTAGGGGAGCTAACACTGTAAAGTTTGACCCCGGGATGTCACTGGAATAAAGGTTAGTTGTGGAATTACCACATTCACAAGGGATCTTCTCAGTGAGTGTCATTGTGTTAAGCAAATGTCATGACAATAAGCCCTTTGTGTTATGTAACAGTATCTTGTGAAAAAGAGGAAATTGCCCTCTAGACAAGATGTACTCACAGCCAATATTCTTTCTGGATACCTTGTCATGAAACAAAAATGGTTAGTTGTTAGGTAAATTTTCAAGTGGTTAGGAATGATGAGGGAGCTAATGATTCAATGCCACAACGAAAACGGTTGGAATCCCGATGGAATCCCGGTTGTAAAATTCCGTAACAGGGATCTTCCTCGTGAAATCAGCAAACTCAACAATGTAATGGATATCTGGATATCGGAAATATTTCCTAACAGTAACGTTAGCGGAAAGCTTTTGGAGTGTCAAAAATATAAAGTCAATAACATTTTCTTTGAAAATCCAGCTAATAGTTTTTCAGGATACCATCCATCCATCCATCGTCAACTGCTTAGCCTGCGGGGGGTGGGGGGTGTGGAGCCAATCCCAGCTGACATTGGGCGCAAGGCAGGGTACACCCTGGACAGGTCGCCAGTCCATCGCAGTTTTTCAGGATACCTTGTCTTGAAATATAGTCAATCAAGGGTAAATGACCGAACCATGACCTGATGGTGGCATCAGACAAAAGGTCAGAGAAGTCATTAAGAATGATGCTTTGAGGACCACAAATAACCAGAGCAAATTTCATGGCAGTAATTGCTTCCCAAAACATGTTGTTAAGATATTTTGCTTTGGGGTACAAAGTATTTGTTACTTACCAAAAGACTGACCGACATCATTATCCTGAGGCCCCATTGCCAGCAATAAAATACACTATAAAGAAAAAATGTTTTTGATTGTTCTGCATCCATGGTGTCACTTCCAACACTTCAGGGGACGTTGATGGGGATGTTGAGCTGGAAAACCTCCAGGATAGGGTTAAACTGTCAACAAAATGTTATGATCCCTCTGTGTACATTAGACTGTTTCTGGCTCCCGGTCAGTGTAGCCCTGTCTCCATATCAGCTGTAAGGAAGGTTGTGATGGCAGAGATTTGGTCTCCCCCTTGATGTTTACATTCTCCAGACACAGGGGAGGATGAAGACAGAAAGAGGGAAAGAGGGAAACACAGAGAAAGAATTACTTACAGCTGCAGCACTACAACCCAAAGTACTCTAAGACTGAGTGCTTCTGGGCACGTACACAACATATTATGGCTAAAATTACGGCTTAGATTGTGTGTGGATGAGTGAGGGGCAGATATAGAAGACTTACATAACATGTTCAAGGCCTGCTATCTTCGCCTCACTTTTGTTTCAGTCCACTCAAACAGAACATTTACAAGCAACAAATGTTCTCGTAAAGAGAGGGATTAAACATGTGGTGCATTTCTGTGTATATGTAAGTGTTTCAGGCTGATAACGACAGTCCTGGAAACTGATTGTGTGCCATGAGCCAAGTAAAGAAAAACTCTCAGAAAGTCCGAGAGCTTGGCACTGCTAAAAAGCCGGGGTCTCCTGGGGAGCCAGCCATCATCGTGGTGTTCTGTGAATAAGAAAAACATGCCCAGTGGAGCTGTAATGAGGTCACTTATCAGCCAGGGCATTTGGAGGGTGTGCCTAGCTTCCTCTCAGCATCCCTCCATCTGTCAGGGAGAGGACAAATGACCTCAGCAACTACTGCCAATAATGTCATGTGGCGTCAGACTATGACAGGCTTCAAGTTCACTGCAGGAGAGACAGGCCAAACTTTCTGAAGTACAGCCTTTCTAGAATAATGAACCAGGTCAGATTTCTTCTTTTGCTTCTAACGCCTCATAACTTGAGTGAGCATTTAACAAAAACTACAAATTGATTATGGCTGTATTTTCCTCAATAGCTTGACCAAACCACCCCTGGGACAGCCAAAAACAGCTCTCACATTGAAAAAGACAACTCAAAGATGCTCTATAGTGTCAGTACAGTGTTTGTGTGATGAGAAATTACACCAGTTTAGTCATTCAAGGGAAACAGATGTGACTGACAACAATTTTAGTGGGAAAGAGGGTGGTCGTTTACAGTCATTGTGTGTGTGTGTGTGTGTGTGTGTGTGTGTGTGTGTGTGTGTGTATGTGTAGGAGGTAAACAGTTTCTTCAGAGCAACCACAACAGGGCTACTAAGTTCATGAGAAGAATCTGTAAATCACACAGGGTAATTACTTCACAAATAATAGGGGTTAAACTGCGGTGGGAAAACACAACAGCTTTTTCTCTAAACCACATGAAAAGGATTCCATTATTAGAATGTTAAGCGGTAACGTTGATCAAGAAAGCCTCTTTGAATCCCAACAAGAAAAATGGGTCCAGCTGAAAATGTGAAAAAAACAAAGGACAGTGCCATTTGTTGAACTTTTGAATACTAAAAATATACCAGCATGCAGTCTCTATCGCTTTCAATTACAAGTGAAGATATCTTTGAGAAAATCTTGCACCACTGATGGTTTAATGGAGTGGGTTAGGCTTGGTTCCCACACATAAACATTATGTCAAGGTTTTGGCATTGGATGTGGGCATTTGTTAAACAGAGAGAGCAACACTGATGGAATTAAAGGCACTGCCATGTTTGGTAGCAGAGGAGACTTGACACCTTATTTGATCACTTCGATCAAACGTGCACCATATTTGGTTTAGATAGAGGAAGACACAGAGAGAGATGGAAATTATGTACTCAGAGGATGTTAACAACAAAACGCGAGGGTAAGAAATCTAATAGCTACCAAAAGGAATACACCCTGGGTGTAGTCTTGTACACAATTAAGACACTGGAAAGTTATTTAGTCGTAGTCATAACACATGGAAACTGCTACACAACAGTTTGTCATTCCAAGGATGGTCATAACAAGAGAAATAGGCTAGCAACTACGTAAAGTGTGGCTTTAAGCTAAATGTTAACATCAGGATGCTAAAATGCTTACTATGACAGTAATAACAGGTAGATGTTTAACATGTTCTGCATGTTCGCCATCTAAGTTTAGTGTGTTTGTGTGTTAACATTAGCACTGAACAAGTACAACTGAGTATTAAACAAGTACTAAATGAAATGTTGAGGTGATGGCGCTACATAGATATATTAGGGGATCATCTTATTACAAAGTATCTTTAGGGGGACATGTCTATGTAATTTCATGGCAGTCCATCCAGTAGTTGTCAAGATATTTCACTCATATCATTAGTGTATAGCCAATAGGCCATTAATATGTTTACAAAAATCTGTGCCAACTCATGTAGTAAATTTTGAAAATGCATGGATATCTCTACCAAATTTTCTGAAATCCATTCGGCAGTTTTGGAGAAATCACGATATATGATATGATATAAAATCATGATATAATGCACTTACAGTGAGGAAAATAAGTATTTGAACACCCTGCTATTTTGCTAATTCTCCCACTTAGAAATCATGGAGGGGTCTGAAATTGTCATCGTAGGTGCATGTCCACTGTGAGAGACATAATCTAAAATAAAAAAATCCAGAAATCACAATGTATGATTTTTTAACTATTTATATGTATGATACAGCAGCAAATAAGTAAGAAGTGGGAGAACTTGCAAAATAGCAGGGTGTGCAAATACTTATTTTCCTCACTATATAATGTTCTATAAGGAAAAAGTCAGTCAGTCAGTCATCTTCTGAGGACCATGAATAAATTTTATGACTAAAGTGGATGACCAACATTGCCTAGAGAGACATGCTGATAGTGTGTCTACAAAAAACTAAACACTACCACAGAGCACACACTCTGTAGGGTGTAGTCTTGTGCCCAATTAAGGCACTGGAAACAGTTATTTAGTAGTAGTCATAACACAAGACAGCTGTTACACAATAGAATCACCCCTGGTGTGGTCATAAAAACTAACACATTTAGCAGTTTATTAAACTAATCAACTCTAATCTCCACCCGGGCGATGTGCCTGATCCATAGTAAAATCAATCAGCTTAGGATACCATGTGAACACACTGGCCTAAAACCCAACTAATGATATGCTGGCACATACAGTAAATATGAGTTAAATGGTACAACCTGTACACGGTCAGTGTATATATGGTTTATTTAGGTTTTGTGTGGAAACAAAGCTGTCCATAAGGATAATACAAGACACTAAACCCAAATTTTATTGCTTCTAAGCATTCTCATATGTAAATGTACTCTGCCACTTTGGCATACTTTCTGTGTGGAGTCTATATTATTCTAGAGAGCCATTGGGGAGAGGGGTTAAAGCCTGGAATGCACACTATTTCCCCACAGGAAGCTGAGCATGGAAGTCTACCATTGCCCCACGCCCAGATCTCTCCATCTCACGCACAGTTGGTCGACTACTGAATTATAGTATAAGTCAGAGATTCTAAGTCATGTATGACACAGAGTAAAAAACATCACAGTACACTGCATTTGATCTTTTGTGTTTTAGTAAAGACATTTTATTTTTGATATGTCTTAAAAGGTTCATTGTACAAAATTTCACATGACATTACAAAAATATTGAAAGGCATATTTTTTTTAATAAAAATGTACTGAAGCTGTCTGCCTTGAGAGCTTTGTTTTTCCATTAAACTTAATATTCACAAGTTGTCAACTTTACTGGATGACATCTGCCAAGCTTTGCCTCTTTAAAGCAGCATGTTTTACGTTTACACAGGTCTCGACACAAAGTCATAGTGGGCGTTTCTTCAAAAGAAATACTGTGTATAAACACATGAAACAGTATTGTACAATGTATGGTAGCATGCAGAATTTCCTGATGCTGTAAATAGAAGATTTTCAAGACATGTATGAAGAAAAAACTAGTATCCATATAAGCGTCAGATCAAAGCTTGTCTCAGTATCTTAAAGTTGAGTTAGGATGATAATTTCAGTCAGTGGTTTTTTCTTTGCTAAAAAGTTAATTACATTAATGTCATGCAAACATATTATCATCATTATAACTTTAAATTGTACACCAATGTAATGATTTTCATCTATGATAATGCAATTGTATACCAGTGTAATGATTTTGTCTATTAGTTAAATGCAGAGCTTCATTGGAAGCCCTAGTCTATTACTTTCCAAGACTTTAAGAGATATTAAGCGCTTAAAATGTGACAATGAATTGTTTACTTTTTTACTAAATTATGCTTTGGTACTGAAAAGTAACCACTGCTCTAGGAAGATCTGGTCTTTAATTTGAGTATACATGCATGTACAGATACTTTTTTCCACAGTGTTCCCGTCTCAAGTGTCTGTTGGAGCAGGTACCTGTTCTCTGGCTGAAGAGGCACACTTGTAGGCTATAAACACTAAAATATATAGACATGACATTAAAACACACTGACATGCTCACAGAAAGGCCTCACCCAAACACACACACACCCAAACACACCCAAACACACACACACACACGCACGGGACACACACTCTGACCTAAAACTTGTGAGCACCTGTCTGGTACATTTCATTAAATGGCTCAATGAGGGCTCGTCCTACCCAGCAGAAAGAGGCCCACATCTAACACATTCGCTCTCACTGTACTTTCCACCTACTCTAAATTATGTGCACCTTCTATGTAACACTACATTATGGACATAACACAAGCTTACAAAGTCTTACAAAGCTTTCCAAAAGCTTAACTTCAGGTCATTCAAGTGGTGACAAACAGTACTGAGTTTAGCTAAAATATTACTATAAAATCACACATACAATGCTTATGTTCGTAATAAAACCAAACAACATCCTTTATGAAATCCAGGAATTAGTTTTTTTGTCATGTTTCGTTTGTATTAGTCACATAGTGAATGAGTGGCAGGAATATTAGTATAGCTCCCATGCTGAATGCAGCTGAGGGGAGAAAGGCACACACAGCTTTGTGTATAGCTGCCAATTCTCAAGTTTTGTTTTATTTCAGACTTTTGTCCATGGAAAGGCCTTGACAGAGGAGAATCTCCAATAATCTTCATAACATAAACAAACATATGCCCAGTCCTCTCTCTTTTCCACATTAAAATGTCTAGTGAGAATGAGGGAAAAAGATGAACATTTCCGTTGAGAAAGCAAAACTTGCTTGATTGTTTTCCGTGGCCTCTTCTCATCCTCTGAGATGTTCCATATATGTTCCATATTTGTCTGCATTATCCAGATTTTTGAAGTTTATTTCATCCAGTATTGACCAGTGGCTGTAGCAGTGATTTAAATGGCACAGGTCAGGGTTATATAAAGTCAGTTGGCAGTCTTTTCTATGCCATGATGAGATGGTTGCTTCGCTCTCTGATGTCTGCTGGAGGAACGAGATCTTTCTTCACTGGGGTTGGCAACAGGGTAGAACGTCTACCTTTGGGCTTAAACAAATCAGACACAAAGAATACCTGTGGAGGGAATAGAAAAAACCTTAATCACTGCAAAATGGCACATTTGAAATTTGTCTTGGACAGTTCCTCTTCCTTCACAGATCCAGTATGGAGTCACTCAGTGTTCTATATTAGGTCCCCTTCTGTTTCCCATTTACATGCACCTTATTTGCAATTAAATTTGTAAATGCAGTCTCTCCTTCCATTGTAATGTACAGCCATGTTGTGTGTACCTATTGACCTGAGATAATGTTTTTTTTTTTACTTTCTCAACTGAGCAATTAATGTTTCTATCCTGTTTAACAAACTAAGAAGTACTGTATATGCACACATTATTACATTATCATTGTCAGACACAGAGCTTCAGGTGTATGCACACTCCTGTACAGGACAGACTGACCTATACGACCCAATTTTACAGACTCTAGTTTGATGTTAAAACTAGATGCACGGCCCTGCTGAACTGATGAATTACAACATACTTAACTGTCTCTTTTTACTTTTTACTACTCAACGGACAGTGCTTTATGTGCTGCTTTGTTCTTTTTTGTGTTGGTGAAGAACTTTGTACATTAAGTTATAATCGTGTTTTTTGTTTTTTTAACTGGGAAGTTAGAAATAACATCATGAAAATAATGTTTAGACAAGGCCACACAGATTGTTAATGATTTCTGTCGAATCTAATACAGAACTTTATAAAAATACAACATAATAGAAACACTCACTATGCAGTATGCCACCAAGGCTCCCTGCACAAAACCCGCCAGGACATCAGTGGGGTGGTGCTTGTGATCAGAGACACGGGACATGCCGGTATAGAAAGACATCATGATGAGGGTGAACTGGGTCAGAGGGCGCAGCAGGCGAGCTCCGTGCCAAGTGAAACGAGACTGCAGATAAAACTGTAAAAGAGACAGAATTGTGAGTTGATATAGAGAGACACTTGTTGTTTTTAATCTGGTGAAGAATGTGTGTGTGAGTGTGTGTGTGTGTATGTATGTTAAAAACAATTCAATAACTCACCACCAGGTAAAGCATAGTGTACATAGAGAATGATGCATGCCCAGAGAAGAAAGATTTCCTGAGAAGAATGAAGGGCAATCAGCAATGTACCACAGCTTACAATGTAAAAGCTATCACTAGTCAACATGAGTACAAATACATTGTGTAAAAAAAAAAAAAAAAAACTCAAATAGTGTGTTGCACTTTTTTTTTAATTTTTTTTTTTACCTGGCCTCCTGAACTTTGCTCTCTGGCCCCTGACAGTGGTAGTCAGTGATGTAGCCCAGGGAGCAGTTGATAGTGGAGAAGTCTGGTTTGCACACATCGAGGAAGTGAGGGCGCATGCGGCCCACTGACACTTTGGCAATGTCGGTGAAGGACTGGCTGATGGCACAGCCGAAGACGAACACGCCCACCTGCTTGTAGAGAGCAGAAATGTAGGGGTTCCCTACAAAAGACTTGGACCCCTCGTTCAGAAAGTAGATCCTGTAGCTCTCCCCGATGATGATCTGAGGGGACAGAAGAGACGGTAACATCAGTGAATATCGTGGTTTTGACATAGTCCCAGTGCCCACCCTAATTCCTAAGCACTTAATTTACATCTCCTGAGCGCTCAGTGAAAATGTGTGAGTGCAGGAGAGACAATGTATTTTATGAGGAATTGGACAGCACTTTGAAATTGTGTTACTTGGATAGAGGAGTTTGTTTGGCCAGTAAAGTGTACTGCTCATATTACCAATGTAATTTAATGTACAACTGTTTGTTGCTCATCATCTGAAAATATTTGACGCCATAGAATGTTGCTCTTGTAACGTCTTTTTTCATTATCTCATCAAGCTCTTGTGGACATTAAAGTATGTGATTTATTGAGGGTGGACATTTGGAACCGGGCTCTGGAGTGGTCAGACTGGAGAATTTAAGTTATGTATCTGACCAAAATAACTTTTCTAAAGGAGGAAGATGTTATTATGACAGCTAAAAAAGAATCCAGTGATTTCTTGTGAAGTGGTTTACAAAGGGCTACTTTATAGTTGAATGTGTTTACCTGTGGCATTCTACTTCTGAGAGGAAACAGTGGGGCGATGTGGGAGGCAACTCAAACTGCCCGCCATGTATAGTTTTTTCAAAGTGTGTAAATAAACCACTGTCTCAAACAGACGATTGACGTGTAAGGGGAGGTGGATCGCCATAACTCACAACAGCTGTTCAAACTGCAAAAATGCCACCCCAACCCCCTTTATCCCCTGTTGTTTTCAAGGAGCTCACAAATGAAAATGTGAAAGAGGAGTCAGAACGAGAGTTAAGGAGAAGTTCCAGGGATAAAGTGGAGGGATGGAACGCAGAGTGACAGGAAGGCAGGATGGAAAGCAAAAAGAGTATGAATAAAGAAAGGAAATTCATGATCAAGTAGAGTGCAAACAAGGAGAGGAGCTGAAAAGGGGAAGAAAGAGGAAGGTGAGAGGAGAAGAGAGTAGGAGGGAGAGTAGGGAGGTGGCGGGGGAGGCGCCGCTGGTTCTAATCAGCAGAAACGCTGAGCTAGGCGACGTGTCTGATTTTGGTGGCCAGACTCCACCAGGCGCACGTCGGGGGCACGTTTGTTTTTCACCGCTCCGGCTGTCTCTCTGAAACGGCTCCGATTTCACAAGGGATGTCTGGCTGTTTTCATGTTAGTATCTCGGTTTCATCAGACATTCTTTTGAAGGGCGCAGAAATAAGCTTCATTCTGGGAAACACTCTGTGCAGAGGGATAGCCTTTAAGGAGATTTAACAAGCTGATAGAGAGCGTTGTTTCCACCATCCAGGCCTTTGGAGCCAGCTCGATAAAGCCCAGCTGCTTTCATGGGAAAGAGGAGAGGGCGAAAACACATGGAAAACACATCTGGTTCCCCTTGTGTGAAATACTTAATTATGTGAATGAATAAATGAATTGGCATTGTAGGATATGTAGCTGTAATAATGTAACCTCAAGAGATAATCATGGGGGCAAGACGCTGATTTGTGGCTTATGTCAAATGTCTTGTATTTTTCCAAAATGACACAATGGTATTTTCCTTTCTTCACAAAAACATCTGCATAAATTATAAAAGATGTGGCATATTGTGTTTCTCAGATTTATTCAGTGGGAAATCAAGCACTAAATTACCTAATGATGGTGTTTTCTGGTTGAGAACACACAAAGGCTGGCCAGAACGCTCTAGGGGGATGAACTGTAAAGTCACGTTTTGCTAGGGGGAAAATTAGGTATCTGGCAAAGTATTCTTGTTTAGGGCCTTCACCACAATTCCACCCCACCAATTACAGTATTTAACCGAACAACCATTGCGTCAACCATAATTACACAAAGCCAGAACTCCTTCTCACCATGAAAACCCCCGTGGCTCCAAGCCCGTATAGTAATCAGCTCTCCAGGAGCTGGGCACTACGGCTGGCCATGCCATGAGGCAAGGCAGCTTCCCACTGCGGGTCTGCCAGGTGACAATTGCACATGCTATGGCAGTGCTTAGTCACACCATAGAGCAACTAGAAAGGTTCAAGTCTGCCTGCTACTGTTTTTGGTAGCCCATTGCTAACATATTACCTGTTCCTTGGCATTTTCAATGTGTTAGCTAAAGTTGAGACATTGCTAGGTGCTGTTAGGTGTCTAGCACACGGTTGCAAAATTCTGTGCAGTAGCTGGTTGGTTGCTTATTGTGTTACAAGTGTTTTCCTATGCGGTAGCTAGTTGGTTGCTAAGTTGCTGTTAGGATTTTAGCAGTGGTTCCCAGTGTATTTACAGGTGGTTACTACTCGGTTGCTTTTGTGTGTTTTTTAGAGCATTAGTAGGTTGTTGCTAATTGGTTGGTAAGTTGTTACAGTCCAATGAGAAATTTATTTACGATTTAGATTAAGTCAAAGCAAATCTTAAATGGTCACTTTTGTTGTTTCCTCACTTAATCACCCCTAATTAAAATAATTTTGAAAATAGCGCTAGACCCCACCACAGATTTAAAAATTGGCCCATTTGTGATGGGCCAATTTTTGTGAAACAATGACATGTAGGGAATAACTTGTGTGTGGATATGGGTGGGTTTGTTTAAGGGTGTCAGGGTGTAGGGTTGGGTTACATGTTGCTACACTAATTTAGTAGAAATGCAAATGACCAGTACACAACCATGTCAAAACAAAGTCAGAAAAATCGCTTTGGGTCGCAGTTATGTGCGTTAAGTCTAACTGAAATGCTAGCCATTACTAGTTGGTAAGTTGGAAAAATGGAAGCATGTCTTAAACCGTAGCAGAAAGACATCCAAAGCAGACAGAGTGCTTCTGTGCCTCTGCGCAGTGGCACATGGAGAGATTTTGGGATGACAGTTTAGTGTGCAGATTTTGGCTTCATCCCCAGTGTTTTCTCCCAGGAGAATGCAACAAACTACTCAACACTTTATTTGCTCAAGTGCCTTTATCAACTGAGTCATCTTAAGCCCCCAAAGGAAAAGCCTTGAACAAATGCTGTTGACTGTTTTTTATCTAGAACGTGAATCTGAAGCCAATCAGGGGGACTGATAGCAAAGGTATGGAGAGGTGCTGTTTCAGTAATCTGTAGGATCTCAATTTACAACCACAATGAATCAACGGTCACATAGAGCCCTCTAATTGAGTGTGTATTTCCCTGAACATAGGTGCAGCAGGAATGTGTGTGGTTTGGTTGGAGAAAAACATGAACATGTATAAAATCATTACCACATTATTATATTCTTGAAAATGTTATTGTTACCATAAACTAATTAGAACCCCTACTGGGCTTTTTGAGAATTATTACAATGCGTTAAGGATGAGAAATGATGTGATCAACGGTATCAGTGAGTTCTGCTAGTAATGGTGAAGGCTGCTGAAACATAAAGAGTGATGATGACATTAGTGATCAGAGTGAGGTGACTTACAGAGAGGATGGTGATAAGAATACCAGCAGCGCTAAGTACACCGTCGCTAATGGTGTCTCCATTTTTGGCCGGGTACTTGATGGACTCATCATCGCAGTAAAACCCTCTATGGTAAGGCTGAACAGCGCTGGTCTCAATGACCAAGAAAGGCAGGCCAGCTAGTGTGAAGAAGCAGTGTGCGGCACAGAGAGTAAGAAGGGGGGTGGGGATGTGTGAGGGAGAGATAGAGAAAGAGAGAGATGGAGGTGCAGAGTTAATAATACGCAAATTACAGAGGTCGCAGGTACAAGCTAGAGGCAACGAGGGAACATCTGGGACCAGCTCCATCCATTCTGAGGCATTATCTGTGACTAATCAAGAAATAATGACTCCAGTGTTGTTAAATATTCAGTATCAGTGGGGCCTTTTGAGCAGACCTTTGGGTGTATTACAGGACGATACCTGTTTGCTTTTTTGGGGTTTTAGCCTGTTAACTATTAATCATGTACACTTTACTTTAAGGATGGCCATTTCTCATTTGTATTTAGACTGATCTCTAAATCTCCAGGCTGCCATTTCCATTAAATTCACTATTGAATGACAATGAAGTGGCAGACATTTGGAAGTAAAAGGAACCTAAAATAAACACTTAGCCAGCTTACAATTTTAGTTTACAACCGGCTTTATTGTCTTGTGGCAATAATCAACTTATAAATGGCAAATAGCAAAAAACAGTCTTAATATTACCTGTTTTCATAAATAAAAGTGAGAAACAATCCAAAAAACCCAATGGTTTTTAAATGGAAGTGATATAAACAAAAAAAGCAAGTAAATCCTCTATTTACTTGTAAGTATTTTCTTTCCTCCCGAAAAATAAATACAATTCTGTTTAGACAAAACAAGTAATTTAAATAAATTAACTGTGGCTTTGGAAAATTGTAATGGGCATTTTGCACTATTTTCTGACATTTTATAGCATAAATGATTATTCAATTATTCCAGAAAGGTAATCGGCAGCTGCATCTAAGAGTGAACCTTCAAGCTCAGCAAATCCTTGGTATTTTTAGTTATTAAATTACTTAAACAGTTAGTACATTTTCTAGGGAATAAATGGAAAGCAATGGCTTCCTAGGCTCCAGGGGTAGGAAATCAGTCTGAAAGCTTATGGTAACGTACAGTAACTTTGGAAAATGGCTGGCAGTACTATACATGATTTACAGCTAATGAGGTACAACATGCGAAACCACTGAGTGTGAGTCAGAGCCTGTTGAACCAATCATGTTTTTTAAGGTGTCACAAGCCAACCATTGGATGGATAGAGTGTCCCAAAATATGTTCTCAAGTTCTCTTGCAGTACCACAGCAGGACTTACTGAGACCACGGGCACAGTGAAGCCCACAGCTGTGAGGATGGTGGTGGACACTGTGCTGCCCTTATAGGGCAGCCTGATGCTGTTGTCATTGCAGAAGAATCCTCTCTGGTAAGGCGGGAAGGGAGATTTGTGCAAAAACACGGCAACAAGCAACACTGTATGGTTGGACACACACGAGCAGAGGTCAGACAGCTCTTTAAACCAAAACAGTGGACAGCTGCATCAATGAACATAATCAACAGGAAGACAAACAGAAAAGCACACAGAGGCACAGACAGACAGACATCTCAGTCACACAAACAGGTTAAAACCTCCATGCAGACATGTGTTCAAGTTATATTCTATTTTCAAATCTGACACTGATGCTGCAATGAGAAAATGACCAACAAATGCCAAAATCAAAGCTACGTCATTGTTTTAAATTTAAGTGAAGCTTTTACGCTTAGAATAACATTAACTGAACTCAAGCAGACTGTTGGCGCTAAAAGGGTTGGATGTGTCCTGTTCTGGAAAGTCCATGCTGCGAACTGACAAGAGAAAAACCCCACAAGCACTTTAGTCTTTCTTCCTTTTCTGTCGGGGCTTTCAAGTGCACTTAAAAAGGCCCACGTTAAGATGCCTTGGGGGGTGTCTGATCAATTTAGTGTCTTTCACCATGTAAAGTGGCAAAAAGATCTTATTTATCTCCCGACAACAAACATAGAGTGGGTGTTGTCAAAATGGAAGCTAAAAAGGACAGCTTATTTCCCCCATTTATCAAAGGCTTCATTGAAGGACTTTGAAATTTGAGTGTGGACGTGGTACCCAGGAGAGGCCTCAAATCTTTGACAGAATTTGGAAAACACACTTTCAAATCACTTCAAAGCAGCATTTAACTGACGATGGAGCTTTCAAGTCACACTCTGAATAATTCTGCAATCTGCCGATACAAAAGAAAGCAAACATCAGCGCTCTCTTTCTCACATCCTATGTCTCGCGGTCTCAAAAGCTCAAAAGCACCGGGGCGTAGAGGTCAGTGCTGAGAGCGGCTGAAGGTGGAATGGTTGTGGTTGGGGGGCATGATTTCTCAAACCAAATGTCAACACACGCTTCAGTTGCTGAGCCCCTCAACCCCTTACATCCACACACACAGCTGATGTTTGGCCTTTGAAGGTCCAGCTGGGTTGAGCTCACATTACAGACAGAGCTCTGCTGTCTGATGGGAACTCCAGAAGACCTACTTTCAGCAGGATTCACATTATTAACTGTCTCGTTTCATTCTCGCTCTCCAAACAAATACCTAGATGGAGCTACAGTCTGCTCCAAATCAAGTCTGGTGGTGAGAGAAAAAGCAAGGTGCTACCTCTTAAGAGTTTGTAACATTAAATATAGTAAAAATATACAGTACTTGTGTGCTAAATCCTAATCGTCTAGTCCCTTCAGTTTGCTTGGCCTAGCCATGAGCAGAACCACACAGGGACTTTGGCTGCCCAGACAACAAAAAAAAAAAGAAAAGCATAAGCTGCTGAAAGTGCTGGATGTGAAAAACATTAAGCTCAGAGTCCTGACCCCTGCAAATGCCTCAAAACACATTCACAGACCTGATACAAACCACAAGGCCAGAGGCAGAGGGCAGAGATTGATAGACAGAGAGGTGGCAAATGGATTTATGAAATAAAGTGTCCACAGGTTTTAAGGGACCTGCACGGGTCAAGTGCTTCAAATAGGTGACTGGAAAGAACACAACCCCAACGAGACTTAGTCAGGTCCTGTTTTCCAGACATTAAGCGAGGGTTTTCTTATCCGTTCAGTCCTCCGACCCCTTCCATCCGTCTAAACAGTGCAGTATGAGTACTGAGTTCAGCATTTTAGGATTTTCCCCTCCTACTCTTCCTCCTTTCCCGCCTGTCACAGCCGGGGAAGAGGAGGGGGAGGGTGTCCTTGTCCTGCCAACAACAACACCAGTCAGCAGGCGTGGGTATGTCTTTTGCATTAGCTTAAAACTGACCCAAAGACAACAGAAACAAACAAAACCGAATTGGAGCTGGAGGGAGAAGTTCCTCGTGTCAACGTCAGGGTCCTTCTGTTTGTCTTTGCCCTAAAGCAGTATGCTTAACAATCACCTGGGGTGACTGAAAAGACACTGTAAATGACGAATGATGATGACTTTTTCTGCACATAACTGTGCGCCGACTCACAACAAAATATGGGAGAAAACCTATTATTAAGACTACACTAGTTAGAATTTCCTACACTCGCCCGTTTGCCTTTCCCCCAGTTCAGCACTGGCAGCTCCATGTCACTGCAGTTTGTGGAAACTAGAATCAATTCAGCGTGAGGGTTACACATTAAGTCCCCACCATATTTTGGAGGCATTTGCCAAAAACACCAAGTGTGACTATTAAAATAAACAGACGCACATTTTCCACTTGAAGGGATCGCTCGCTGTCTGGCGTAGAAATGTATACATGTCTGAGGCAGTGGTGGTGTATACACAGATGCAGTTGTTTTTACTTGCAGCAGCCCCCACACGACCTGCACCCTGTCGATCTGCCTGGCCTGCTACAAAACATAGTTTATAGTTTCATGGTGGAAGGGAAAGCGTGTCTACCTGCTTGGGTTAAATAAGAGCACATTTGCATGGAATTGCTTGTGGCTACAACTGCTGCTTGTCACCTGTTCTTTGCTCTATTTATTATTCACATTTCTTACATTTCTTAATTACACAGAAGGCAGTTTACATATTGTTCCTCCTCCCTCCTATTGCCCGCACACACGCACGCACGCACGCACAGCAATGCTGACAATACATTAGCACTAACACATACATATTGTATATACAAACATAAATCATACAATGTCACATTTCAAGTACATGCTTGTAGCATGTACACACCTTAATTGCAAAAATACTCATCATTCAGTATCACCTGGGGAACGTCTTCACACTGTACATGCACAGTAGGAAAGATTAATTTAGGGTTAACTCAATTCAAGCATTTGAAACAGCTGATATCATTTTGCCTGGGATGGACTGGCGACCTGTCCAGGGTGTACCCTGCCTTTCGCCCGATGTCAGCTTGGATAGGCTCCAGCCCCCTGAGATCCTGTACGCAGGATAAGCGGTTGACGATGGATGGATATCATTTTGTAGGCTACCTCTATCTTTTGATATCCAAACATGCTATAAAATGTATCACATAACTCTTACTTTGTTTTTCTTTTGGTATTTGATTAGTTGTAAAGTGGGACAAATTAAAATGTCTGTACAGTTTGAACATTCCTTAAAACGAAACTTTACTAATATCCCAGTGCAACTTTGTACTTGCTTCACTATTTTTTTCCAGGACTTCCAACTAAAGCAGACCCTTCAACCTTAATTTACCACTTCAACTCTTTCAGTGCTTGACGTTCAACTGAATCTTCAACTCTTTTAAAGTACTTTCACTTCAATTACTATTTCAACAATATTCAGTACTAAACGCAACCTCAAACTTCTTTCAGCACCTCCATTTTAACTTTTATTAACAAACATTTAAATTAAATGGTCAGTTCACCCAAACAAATATTTGGGTGAACTGACCATTTAACTCCAACTGTCCACACTGTTTACCTGGCTGCTTAACCATGCTTTACCTAGCGCTGAACCAGGGCAAAAAACACACAAACATTCTAAGATGATTAATTGGAAAACATGAAAGCCACCTGCTACAGCTTAATCTAAACTGAAACTGATCACCTCACCAGGGCTTCAAGCAGAAAAATAAATAAATAAATAAAAAAAATAAAACAATCAGCTTTCCTCAGTATTATTTGTCAGCATTCAATTACAAACGCCACTGAATTACTACTCTAGAGTAGTAACTAATGTTATCTTTACTGGCACATCCCTGGATGCAGTTCTACTAGAACTAAAAATGCAAGAATGGAGGAGAGGTGATTACCATTACCAGCTCGACATTTCCTCCTTGTGGTTGCTCTCTTTACACCGCATCTTTAGCCAGGAAAACACTGCTGGTTTTGCTTACATGCTTCCCTGTGGGAAGTTCCATACAAATCATGGGGATTTACCTATGGGATTTACCCTCCATAGAGACAAAAACTACACCAAAGCTAAATATAGCTGGTCAGAAATAGACTGTTTATACTGTAGATCTTTCAAGGAATTGTTAACAATAGCGGGTGCTTTTCCCTTGCAGTTGCACCAATGTTATTATATATTTGAACACTGCTTTGCTATTTGCAATCACACCAATGTTCCACAGAACAAACCATTGGAAACATGTCAGAGAAAAAAATAAAATAGTGAGGAAACTGGTCAATCAAATCAAAGGTTTAAGTCCCAAGGATGGGAAAACATTTTGTGTGACTTTCGGCTTCAAATTTCAGTGCAAACCCTCCAATTACAACCTTAACTCAGTGTCTGCAGCTGTTGAACATGCACACTCAGGTCTGACCTTTTCACCACTTCCCTTAATTACGCCACACACACACACACACACACACACACAAATATATTATGCCAGATGTTGAGATCAAGGGAATTCCTGCTGGTCTGGAATGTGAGCCATTCTGGAAAATATAATGAGGAATCAAAGCAAGCAGAGGTACAGTACAGGTGAGGGTGGAGACCAAAGATATATAATCCCTCCTGGAGCAATTTATTAGTTTCCACTTTGCCAGCAGTATTTTTCTTTGGAAAAGGAAAACAGACTTCCACTAGCTAAGCTAATTTTTGGAAAATATGTAGCTTAATAGAGCTCTTACAGCTGAATGTGTAGGCTACAGTTGCTAATGGGGCATTAGCAAATGTAGACTACACTTGTTGCTTTGGTAGCACAGCTTTTCCAGCTGGTGTAGCTAAAACATTTCAAACAGTTTTTCAGTATCTTAACATCAATCGTGTCAATAAAGGTTAATTAATTTAACTGACATTAAGCTTGTTTATGAGGACAGTATTATTATTTATTATAACCTTTATTTAACCAGGAAAGGTCTAATTGAGATTTAAAATAAAATCTCTTTTACAAGAGCAACCTGGCCAAAGACATGCAGCAGTACAATTAACAGGTTTACAGACATAAAAAACATATACCAGTTTACAATTAAAATAAATAATAACTTATAGGATCTTAAAATATCAAAAACAGTCATCAATACAAGTCATAATCAGGAATCAACAACTGCTACAGCCAGGTGTGACTGCCTCCAAGTCAATTAGCAGTAAAAACTATAAACGCGATATGTGATTGATTAAACATGACTTCAATCATATAATAAAGTAAAATATCAACATATGAAAGGAAACAGCTTCATCCTATAGCAGATTAAGACATTATGAGGGTCAAAAAGTTAACTTAATCTTGAAAACGTCTTTAAAAGTAAAAGTCCTATTGGTTACAATAGTAACAGTAAGCTTTAAAAAGGCATAAATTCACTGCCGACAACCAAAAGTAGTAATGTCATTCGGTGATTAACATGCAGTGAGACTCTCACCTAAGAACAAGCAGAAGAGATCCACCCCGACCAGTAACTTTCTCCTGCTGTGGTCTTTGCAGTTATTGTTGTTCAGTGAACTCCCGCCGTTCCTCGTCTCGGCTGCCATAGTTTTCTCATATATCAAACAGCGTTGCATTTAAAACTTATTAAGTGGTTCGAATTTAATAAAGTTTTTAAATCGTGTTACTAGCTGTAGCAGTGCTGCGTTTACTGTATTAAATACTATCTATCTAAGTGGCTCGCGAAACTGCTTGAATCCCAGGGGAGGACTAGTCATAAGTCTGTAATGTTAGTCTGCAACTGAAAAAATAAAATACATTCAATGGAACCACCAGTCCCTGTCTCTCTTACAATCGCAGCACGCTTTCTTCTGACATCCTTTAACTCCTTTTCCTTGGGATATAGTGAAAGTCCTGCGACAGCCTTCCAAGAAAGCCACTCCTCCAGCCCCTCCCCTTTCAATTAATGCCAACTGCTTCTCTCTCTCTCTCACACACACACAGTGCTGGGGGGGATGTTCAAACACTGCAGTAAGGGTGTTTCACAAAGCAAAGTCAGCCAGATAACAATGAAAAGGATCCTGATATGTGAGAACAAGTGGAACATTTATGCAGTAGGAGATCCGTTTTCCACAAGAAGCAGTTTCTCTCTTTACAGAAGTAATTAAAAAAAAAAAAAAAAATGCATTTTAGAGTGTACAACATTGACAACCCTGAAGTGTAAACAAATTTCAAATAACTAAAGACCAACTTGACACAGTGAGCGTGAAATTCTGACAACAGTTATTCTCAGAAGTGGATTACTATAAGTCTGCAGGAGCTACACAGTAAATATTATGATTGTTGCAGCAGTCTGTTTCAAACAGAGCATGCATACAATGTCATAAAAACATAAGAGCATAAATCAATGACAAATATTTATTAGTTGTAACAGAAACGAAAGAAATTCCCAATGCAGAGAACACATTCACAAACCAATCCTTAAATGTAAGCTACTATAAGTGAACAGTTGGCTCCATTATGTCACTGATTTTGGATAAAATGCAATGATTCAATTTGTGCTCCATTAACAGTTACAGTAACATCAGAGAATGAACAACAAAAAAAAAGGATGTGTGTGTGTAAATGTGTAAATGCACCAGTATGCACAACAAACTAAACACAAAGGTCACATCAGCAGCTACTTGTGGTTTCTTTTCTCCACTGTAGACATCAAAACACATTAATACATGACAAACTGGTTTTGATGGCAGATATTCTTCATGGTATTAAATCCCAACAGGTGTACTGTACAGTTTTAGTTTTTCATGCCGTCGTTTCCTGGTTCACCGGATGTGGTAATCAGAAGGTGTCGGCATATAGTGGCGGGGGAGGAAGGAGTTCCAGCTCTGTAAAGTCAACCTCCTGTTCACTGTCATGCAAAACACAGAGACATTACAGTTCATGAGGAGAAAGCCAAACAACCTGAAGTACTTATTTGGTAAAATCTACTCAGATCAACAGAGCAGAGCTTCACTTGCTGATTAGCGGGAACCATCAACACTTACGGATATGGAGGCTCCTCAACAGCACACAAGAAGTCTGGATCAAGACAAGCAGATACAAAAGGTCACATTAACTTTGAACTGTCTCTGCATGACCCTCCCTGTCCATGTCCCCAGGTTACAGGAATCAGATAAGTGTACCCCACAAGTTATTTTCCATTGCAGGCAAGACACCAACAAGTGTTGCATCCTTAAAGACATTTATAAGTACCGTTCTCTTAGCTTCACCATTATCAGTGAGAGTGACATAAGTGGTGACAACAGTGGAGTCATGGAAAAACTTAAACACTGTAAACTTACTTGGTGGCTCAGCACTTTGCATAGGACAGAATGGATAAAATGGAGAAAGGTTTTTTTTCTTTTTGAGCCGTTGATGACAGATTGAATATAACAACATCAGTGGACTTAAAAAGATAACTTTCAAGAAAGTAGTGGTTTAGGTAAGGGTATGACAGTACTGTACTTTGTAGGGGTTGTTCCTCCACTATCAGGGATGTCTCCAAATTCATCTTTGCGGTGTTTAAAAAAGATGGCTAGTTTCTGCAGGGCCTCATGTCTGGTCCTAAAGGTTTTAAGACAAGAAACTCTTGCTTTACTACTGTAACTATTAATTTTCATACTTATCAATGGCCTACAGGGAGCACCTATACAATACATTATAATCCAATACAGTAACCTTGAAATAAACACTAGCTTTATTAAGCTAGTGATGATCAGTGTTTGTGTTGTGCTGAAGCCCTTCATATGTCTTATGGAAGACAAAAGCCAATGGTGATGATAACACAGGGTAAGTGTAATAGAAGTCCAATGAATTCCCAGGCCAGATACGATTCAGTGTTAGGACAACATCATGCTACATGTAAAATGTTCATGTTTTTGTATTAATTTGAAATACCAGAATAACTTTAAATACTTATTAACCACAATTTGGGAACATTATACACATTGACCGACCTCTCTTACTCTTGTTTCAAGAGTCCACACAGTGACCCGGTGAATCGAACCCACTATATTTCAATCATATCTGCTTTCAATCATATCTGCTTGTCATCACTAAATATTACTGCTCCTCTAAAGGTTAGAGCCTACGTCTAAAGCTAGTAAGCAACCCTGGATAAATGACATGATCAAGTCTCCAAGTCCATTACCTCAGTCTGAAGGATTTATTAAGTAACTACAATAACTTGGTTAAGGATGCGAAAACACACTATTTTTCTGAACTCATTACTACACAAACACAATCCCAGGTTTCTGTTTAAGACTATGGATCAGCTGGTAAACCCAACCCCTCCTTGTGCCTCAGCTGGAAGTAATGATGACTGAATTGTTTTTATCTTATTTTACCAATAAGGTGGTGTCAATCAGAGCCTCCATTACCCCCGCGGCCTCTTACTCAGAGGTTCCTCACCAGCAACAAGAGAGTTTTAATCAGTTTTATCCCATTGACTTGTCTGAGCTTTTAAAAACAGTATCACAAATGAGAGTGTCCTCCAGCCCACTTGATGTAATACCTACAAAGTTTTTACTGAAAGTAATGGATTCTGTTGGCCCCATTTGATCTCCGTTTTCAACAGCTCCCTATCTACTGGTTGTGTCCCTGATTATTTTAAAACGGCTTGCGTGAACCCACTTTTAAAGAAACCTGGTTTAGATCCCTCCCTCCCACATAATTTTAGACCAATTTCAAAACTGCCTTTTATTGCAAAGATTCTAGAAAGAATTGTGTCCAAACAGCTGCTCACTGTACTGGAAAATAACAAATTATTTGAAAAGTTTCAGTCTGGTTTCAGGAAGTACCACAGCACTGAGTCACCAATGACCTTTTAATGTCTGTTGATGAAGGCATGTGCTCAGTCCTTGTACTCCTGGACCTTAGCGCTGCTTTTGACACCATTGATCACAACATCATGTTAGACAGACTGAAGCACTGGGTGGGGATCTCTGGTACTGCCCTAGATGGTTTTCATCCTACCTGTCAAATAGGAAGTTTTGCGTGTCTGTAAACAACTATGTCTCTTCGTTCTGTCCAGTTAAATATGGTGTGCCTCAGGGGTCGGTCTTAGGACCCATTTTGTTTTCCTTGTATCTGCTTCCCCTTGGCCATATTATCCATAAACATGGCATTTCTTTTCATATTTATGCTGATGACACACAAATATACTTGCCCGTCAGATCCACAGACCCTGGAATGCTGAGTTCACTTAACAACTGCCTTTGTGAAGTTAAAAAAATGGATGTCAAATAATTTCCTCCAGCTGAACTCAGACAAAACAGAAATCCTGGTCATCGGGTCCCAGCAGATGGCAAATCAAATACTGCCATCTGCTGGTTCCCTAGTAAATCACATTAAGCCTGTGGCAAAGAACCTTGGTGTTTGGTTTGATAGTAATTTAAATTTCGAGCAGCACACCACAAAGCTTGTTCAATCATGTTTTTATCAACTTAGAAATATAGCAAAAATTCGATCCATGTTAACTTTTAAGGACACCAAGACCATTTTACACGCCTTCATCTTATCACGCCTGGATTATTGCAACAGCCTTTTCACCTGTTTAACCCAAAAATCTATTGATCGACTCCAGACTGTCCAGAACTCAGCTGCCAGGCTTTTAACCAGAACAAAGAAATATGACCACATCACCCCTATTTAGCTTCATTACACTGGCTCCCAGTATGTTTTAGAATTCTATTCATCACTTTTAAAGCTCTTCATGGCCTCTCGCCTCTGACCTTTTAGTCCCATACACACCAGCACGTACCTTGAGATCCTCGGGCAGAGGTCTGCTGTCTGTTCCAGAGTCTCGACTGAAAACTAAAGGGGACAGAGCGTTTGCTGTCAGGGGCCCGAGGCTCTGGAACAGCCTGCCCGAGGAAATCAGGTCGGCTGAGTCAGTGAACTCTTAAGTCCCTTCTTAAAACATACTTTTATAGGAGAGCCTTTCCCGATGTTATTGACTTTATTTTATCCCTTTTATTTTATTGTATTTTACTAATTTTATATTTATCTTAAACGTGTATTTTAGTCTTTTCAATGTTTTCATGCTTTTATATTATTGTCTCTTGGGTATTATTGTCTTTACACTTGTTAAAGCACTTTGTAACTTGTTTTTGAAAGGTGCTCTACAAATAAAGATTATTATTATTATTATTAGCTCAACATTTCACTTGATGTTGAAAAGATACTGGTATTTAAAAAAGAACTGTACTGACAGGAAAGAGGCAGGAGGACAAACAGCAAAACCAGCAGGGGCAGTGATGGCGGGGGGCATAAGGCCACTGTGGCTACAGGGCCCAAATATTTTGAGGGGCAAAAGGCCAAACTGAGGGGGTTCAGCAGTCATGGCTGCCATGGCCTCTGCGGAATTCCTGCCCTGATGGTACTACTTGCAAAACATATCTAATCTTGGAGGCTTTAAGGGGCCAAATTTCTTACCAGCATCACACGACAAGGGTAAAACCGCCTTTACCGCTTAAGTGTACTGTCCAAATGCAGGCACGGTTGCAACAAGGTGGCGTATTATTTTAACAAAATATCATATCCCACACAATTATTTCAAACATACAATGTTGAATGGACAAGAAGAACCCTCTCCAATAATTTTGAGCTGCTTTTATTGCAATTGGATGGGTTAGGGCTCTGATTAGGCTATTTGACATTTATATCTGGTAACATTGGCTTAGAAGCATCTCATTTCCAGCTTTAAACTAACCTTTTGGTTCTTTGGCATAGAGATGAAACAATTAGTAAATCAATTTGATGAAGCTATTTTGCTAATAAAAGTTGCTGTTGCAGTTACCAGTTGCTGCTTTTTGTTATACTAAACTGATAATCTTCGGGATTCAGACTGCTAGATGGACTAAAGCTATTTGAATACCTCAGAAATAATTGTTATTGGTCTCTACTATAATCATAGACCAATGTTTGTTTTGCTCTCCACATTATGTTTCTCAATTCCAATGTTAAATATTTACTTACTCATAAAGAAATATATAGGTATGCACATACAGTACATCATCCATGTTGACCATCATAAAAAGTGGTAGATGTAGAAAGATTTATATATACACATGGGTAAGCAAAGAATTGTGCCAGGGTATCTGCTTTGACACCTGCGTGTGTTTGAGACTTACTGTGTGTGTAGATCCTCCATGTTGGCATCGCTCAGAGTGTGCTGGGCGCTGACATGGCCACATGCTGTCAAAGCAAATACATTAAGGGCAGAGATGGGTGGGTAGGTGAGAGGGTGAGTTAGAGGATGGAGGAAATGGCATGGTAAAAAGTGCACATCAGAGGCATGTTACAGTCAGACATGTGTCAAGGCATAACACTACAGGTAGAGGTTGAATTTCCCTTCAAAGGCATGAAGGGGGAAAACATCTTCTGTTCCCATGTTTTCACTTCAAAAAAAAGGACTGGATGTATAATGTACTCACACATCTCAGGCATTGAGGCAGTCTGCTGGGGAAAGCTACTATACAGAATGAAGAGAAAGAAAAATAATAATATACTCTGCGCTACAAATATTCAATCATATCTTTCAGAGGGAATGACTTAAATCTTCTCTTATGTGGTTAATGGTTTCTGTCATTCTTCCTAAGAATGAACATTGATTTCAAAGCAACTTTAAGCCACAGTAAAGTAGTCTGGCTTACTGGCTTTCATTGGAGAATGAGAGTGTCTCATCTTCACATGCCCACTCCTCACTGTCATCTGTGACTGTGGAAAAACAAATGAGTTTGGTGACACAGTGTGCATGCTGATAGATGTTTGGCAGGGTAGAAACCCAAACCCTCTTCCTACATGGCATTCCCACACAATCATAAAATAACACATGGCTGTCAAGCTGAAGACTGGTTGAACTAGTTAAGTTGGGCTGGTTGCCAACCTCTGTGCAACTGCTCTCTGTCAGTCAACAAGTCCATACAATATATCAGCCAGTTAACTTTGTAAGTTCTGCCTTTATTGGGCTGCAGTGCTTTTCGAGATGAAGTAGCCAATGCAAAGTATGGGTGAGAGGTGACAGTCAACCAGTCCAACAATAGTAAGCTAACCATAGAGCTTAATGTCTTTGGGCAGAGGACACTGACACTTACAACTGCTTGTTAGTACAGGGTGGTTAGAGGATCTGTAAAACAAAAAGAGTTGTGAATCAGTGCTGGTTACAAATTGTTTTTAAATTGAGAAACTAAACATTTTATCGGTGAGCTACACAGTACCTGCTCCCAATGCTTATGGTATCTTCCTCTAGGTTGCCTCCTCGTCCAGCTGCCTGGGCCTTCTTGCCAAGCTCCAGCATCTCCTTGATATTTAGTTCCACATTCATCACTGAAATATAACCGTCTGCAATACGGGGGATAGAGCAGTTACTGAAAACACAGAAATTAATCACACTGTGGTGTAAATGTACAAATGAGCCTGCTTGTAGTGAGAAATTCAGTTGAAGTCAACTCATGCTCAGGTTCTTTTAAAGGTTGACCGTATTTTTCAACCTGGCATGTTTTTTTGTGTCTGTTACGAATTGGGTCAATATTGTATAAAAGTTGGTCCGGTATTGAGCGAGAGCGCTGCAGCAGGAAAACAGGTCAGCAAAGTAATCCCTGCGGGCAATTTCGCCACATCAAAGTACACCCACTAACAGTATGGAAAGGATCCCTACAGAGATATACCTCTTTTTTTAAATGAGTAAGATTGCTTTTGTCTAACCTGAAACGGTCGCTATATCGTTCTTGTCAAAGCCACCAGACTCCCTTGACAAAAATAGTAATTTTACCTCTCTGGTCTGCCGCTGCCTCAATCGGTTAGTTGTGTTATTATGCGACTGGTGTTTGTAACCCTAAAGCTGCTTGCACACTGCTCAGACTGCGCCCAACTAACACCAACATTCTAAAGTTGGCAGTAGTTGGTTTCAGTCTACACTGACCAGACAGAAACTGACCAGACAGTTTTCTTATTTAAGTCAAAAGGTCGAGGTTGCAATCACTTTTTGGCAAGTGGAAAACTAGGCTACTTGTTACTTGTTGTAGCCTACTGGTTGTGGCCCTTTAAAAGTATTTCAACAGGTTAAAAAGGACTGAGAGAGCTACAATTAGCCACAACTCATAATGCTCATAAATGAAATCAATTCATTGAGAACCTTTCAGTCAGCAAGTGCAAAACTGCATTGGCCATTTATTGCAATTGGTCATAAGGACTGATTAAGCTATTTTCAGTCTTTTTGGCAAGTGCAATTCTACAAACTACATATTTCAACTGGTAAACAGATGGATTGGTTGGCACAGAGCAAGCTGAATTAAAGTCATAAGGACAATGGTGGGAGCGACACTTCCTTTATTTTATTTATAGCCTATCCCAGCCATGAATCACGTTAAACTGTTTTCCAAATTTAAACAATCACTGAATGTGATTGTGCACGAAGTGGAGGGGCTGTTCACAGACAGGTCCGTTGTCAATGAGAGAGACAGAGGAGCGAGGACTGGATACCTTGCTAATTATGCGCGCTGACGTTCCGCATGCGAGTATAGGCTTAGTAGTCAAGGGAACACTCTCAGAATGTTGCGGTTTGTTGGAAAACGGCACACATTGGTCCGACTTTCTACGACTGACCGGACATGTCAAACTCTAAAGACTCCATCAAACTGACACCAACAAACCCAGACTGATGGCGCACACTGATCCAACAGTCGGTACTGGTTGGAGTCGGTCTGCGTTTGTCGGGGCAGTGTGCAAGCACCTTCACACTGCAGCGCGCTCGCTCAATACTGGATCAATTTCGAAAAATGTCCCAATTAATCACACAAACACATGCAAAATTAAGATCCAGGTTGAAAAATTTTACCCTTTAAGTCTAGGTCAAATCTTGTGACACAACACACAATGCAGTGCGTTATCTAAAGGGTTAATCCTGATTGTACTGAAAGGTTCAACTACTTGTGGGCTCATATTGACATAAAATACACAAATATATGTCTAAACTCACACTTGTTGTTGGTGTTCCGGGCCAACCATTTGCCTTTGGGGCAGTTGGTGGTGCGAATGATGCTGACTGTGTCCCCGCTCTTCACAGGCAAGTCATTCTTGCGAACCTTACTAGCCACCATCACCTTGGCATGGTACATGGGCTCCTCTTCGCCCGTCACCTAGAGAGTCAAATATCAGCAATGAGTGCAGTCATGCATAATGCCAAGCTTAGTTAGTAAATTTATATACATTTACAACTTTGAACCACTTCCCACTCACCATCATTGTGATGCCATTATATTTATTGAAATGTAGGATGTGTTAGTTGGCAATTTTCAAAGTCAAGCTGGACAAAAACCAAACATTATAGACAACAGCTGACAGAGTAAAGAAATTTATCAACCTCTAAGTAAGTTGATTGCAAAACTTACTTTAAACTTCTTTTTTCATTTCATTTTCCTTCTTATCCCTTTCTTTTTGCTCCTTTTTCTCCTTCTCCAGTCGCTGCTTCTCCCTCTTCTTCTGTTCTTTATGGTCTACAGTGTTTGGGCTTTGGCATTCCTTACTGAAAACAAAATCAGGCAATAGCTTACAGCAGATAAAGATTACATGTAACACCTGAAATATAAAATGGAACCACATGCTAGTAAAAATTAACAAAAAGATATTTCAAAGTATAAACAAAGGAGAAATGGATATGATCTACTTTACAACATCATTTGTTTTTAACCAAAACACTGAGAGAGGAGAGACATATATAACAAACCTGTGGACATGATTATGGGCTGGATGAGCATGTTCTCCTGATATGCTGCCCCTGCAGGTAGAGAAAAAGCAATGGCTGCCTTCCATCTAGCCAAAAAAAAACAATGTCAATGATAAAACATAGGACCTGTATTGTTTGAAATAAAATTACATACCAAGGATTCCGTGGCCATATGTTAAGACACACCTCCTCCTTCTTGAAATAAACACAGATGATTATTTACTACAGATGAATTTTTAAAACAGAGTGATGCACACTTTTTCTTGACTGCACCGTGTGTCACTGGTAACAAACTTAACCGTTTTATTCTTACGTAATCACTAAGAAGATTATATATTCAATTAGATTAAAAAAAATGTTACCATAGGGTGCTTGTCAGCATATGGATCTGTAAAAAATGGTTAACAAGGATGTTAAGACACTGTAACACCTGTAAAAGATTACTTACATTGAGAAGAAACATTCTGAAATGTGTTAAGTAAACATTCTTACTCTTCAGACCACTTTTTCGTTTACGTGAGATCTGGCCCAAGATTAATTTGTTGATGTTCTCAACGTCTTCGTACACATTATCACACCCTTCATTATAGCTGTCCTGTTGACATATACTAGAGGGGACAAAAACAACAAAAGATTCTGTCATAAGACATTGAAAAGTGAATAATATTGATCATTAGTGTGACTGCAGGTATTACAAAGTCACCTTGGATGTGGTTGAATACCATCATTTAATGCGTGGTTACTGTTGTCCGTTTCCTCTGCAGCAGAGCAAGTCTCAGCAGCTCCTGGATCAGTCTCATCAGCTTGAGAGCTAGAAAGGGGATCTATGATCCTCTCATCACTCTGAGACCACTGCTCTGGTACAGCAGGCTCTGGGAACTCTGAAAGGTTTATTAGTTCAGGGAAGCTGGCTGGACCAAGGGGTATTATGTTTTGACTGCCAAGGTTTAGATCTTGGACGTCAATGGTCATGAGGGGCTCTACAGGATCACACACTGACAAGTCAGGTTGCAGAACCTCAAAATCAGTGACCCTGAAGTCATCTGCTACAGGAAAGGCAGTGCTGACTAAGTGTAAGGCCTCCAGTTCAAGTGCACCAATGTCAACAGCTTCACCCGCTGCTGTTTCCATATCTGAATTCTCAAAGTCTGGAAACTCCGGAGCTTCTAGTACAGATGATGGGTGCTCAGACTCTGACTCTGCACTTGGTGCTTGGCTGAGACCTGGTGATACCTCTATAATAACAAACCAAAATCAGCAGTTATGATGACTTGGACCATACCACAAATAAGTATAATGTAAACTGCAGTATGGAAAATACACAAGTCACTGATGCTCAAGTTAAACACAACATGTTAATCTTCAGTCTGTAGATATACATAAAAAGGGATAAAAAGTCAAATGCAGCGTGAAAAACAAAAGGAAAGTTGACTTACTGTTAACTGCGGGTAGGTGGTAACAGGTGAGATCTACTAATGGAGGTCTGAGGGGCTTTGGTGGCAATTGTCCCAGTGTCCTCATGTCAGGTAGAGGCTTCTTTGGAGGAGCAGAGGTTCGATGAAGTTCACCATTGTTGACAGAGGGAAGCTGAGCTTTATCCCTTCCAAGCTGCTTATTCAGCGCTGACTCTAGCCATTGGGAAATATAATGCAAATGATTTAGAAATCTTACCTGGATAATCAGCTTAAGAAGATAGGGTGTCTGAGGGGATAAATTTATATCACTGAATAATACTTACTGTGTGCAGAGTTGTTGGCTTTGAAGAAAGGCCGGGCCGAAATACAAGCCAGGTGTGGAAAAGACAATGGTGGGGGTATGGGTAGCTCATGCTTGACACTTTCAATGTTCTTTGGTGGCGATGGGTACGCCTTGTCTTTTGATACATAGTCAGCTAAACATAAGCTCTTAGGTTTGATCAACATCTGCCTGCGTGAAAATGTCTTCTTGGCCCTCTCCAAGGTGCTAACTATTTTGTTGTCGGAGTCGAAACTTCTCTCTGCAGAGGGAGAGTTAATTGGGATATCTGGGCTGGAGAGGTAGAACTCAACACTTGATTGGTCACTAGGGAGCGAAACCCAATCTTCTGTGGTTTGTTTTTCCACAGATGGCAACTCACAAGGTGCACTGGAAGGTCTGGTGGTCAAATCAGCGTATGTAGGCTCCTCTCCGTTTTCTGCACTGACTTTTGATGCTTTGGCTGACTTGAAAGGAAGCAACAAACCTTTCTTCTTGATTTTAGAAAGTGGCGGGACTTCTTTCCCTTGCTCTGATTCCAGTTTGTGCTCCTTTTTTATTGGCTGTTTTGTCTTTTGCTCTTTTGCAGGCAGGACAGGAAGCACCAGAGGCATGTGTTGTTCTTCGTAGGGCTGCCTTGTTGTGCTGTCTCTGTTAGCGAGCTGGGATGAGGGGGAGGTCTGCTGAGGATGTGGTGGAAAGGAAATTGGTCGCTTGCCTCCAGATGTCCGCAGTCCATCTCTGAAGATGAGCCGGGGACACACTGGTGCCTTGTTTTCTACAGCAGTATTAACACCGCTAACCACGGATATGCAGTGACCTCCAGGAGGAGGAAGTCGCTTAGGTTTCTCTGCAACAGCTGGTCGACTAGTTTTGGATTGAGCCAGGAGGGCGTCTTCCTGAAACTTGGCCCTCAGAGCTTTGAAGTTGATCAGTCCCTCCTGAGAAAAAAAAACAAAACAATTACAAATCACATCACTGATCATTAAATTAATAGAAATGTATATTACTTTTACAGACAATTTACTTAAAATGGTTCATGTAGGGAGCCAAAACCCAATGCTGACAACACAGTTTAGCCAGCGGCTATGCTGATACAGCTCCCCACCAATTTCTCCTCCTGCTCAACCTGCTGCTGCTCTCGGGGAGCCGCTCTTAACTGCCGACTGTCTCTGGGCAGGCACTGTTGCTGGCTTTTTGTTTTACAAAGCAACTGCGAGAAAATTACAGACACAACCAGGGCTACACATAATACTTTATGCATGATTCAAACTGTTAACTAGTCCTTCAGAATTAACACTTCCCATCACTCAACACTCGGATTTTCCAAGTTACTGTATTCTGTCCATAGGAAAGCCGCTGTTGAGGCATTCGTTATGCGGAAGTGGGCATGTTTTCATCTAAAGTAAGCTGGAAAAACAACAGATGCAGTGCAGAAGTAACAAAAACTGCTTGCTATAAATGATAAATTCAGTTCAGTATTGTATTGGGTATTGTTGAGTATATCAAAAGGAATAGACAATATATCACTATTTCTCAATTCACATACATGCCATCACTTCCACTTTTCACATTTATTTTTTGTTACCCCAACCCTTGAGGCTACTTTACTTAAATAATAAATGTTTTGTTTTGTGAATGATGATTGTCAGACTGGCAAAATTGTGAAACATAGCTGTGTTCATCATATCAGGACAGCCTGAATCAAATCTGCTTTAAATTAATCAAATCACTTGATAATTTATCACTCCATTTTTATTTTTTGCTACTCCAACCCTTGAGGCCACTTTCTTTAAATAATTATGTTTTAAATCATCAAATCCGCTTTAAATTATTTAAAATCACTTGATAATTATCACTCATTTTTTCAATTCACATGCATCGCCCTTTTAAAGGTTTGGGGTTATCAAGAGTAGCGGACAGTGTTTCTCAGAAAAGATGGTACCGCAGATTTTTACGCACTTCATTTCTCAATGCTGTGAATACGACAAAATAAGTTTCATTTGCAGCCATCGTTTTGAGATGGAGGCTGATATCTCAGAGATAGATACCTGAAAACCTGGGCAAATAAACCCGTAACGTTAACGTTACATCTAACTTACATGGCTAGAACCCACTAGAAGTGAATGAGTGAAATGTTTTGTAATTTGGGTGAACCAACCCTTTAATATACAATAGTATTTAGAACTGTGATAAGCTAGTAAAACAAACTGTATTAAAAAACACTGTATTAAATATTGGACAACTTAACAGCTAGCACCGGGCATGGAAGAAAGGCTAACGTTACCTAAAAGTAGCTCTAACGCTGCTCAAGCTGAAGTTACTCAGAAAAAAAACAAATTTGTAAAGTTAATGTTACCTCTTCCATGGTTGCTCGTTTTTCACATCATTGTTCAGGTTTGTACATTTGGAAAGCGGTCTAAGCAGAAATGAAGCGGACGCTGTCGACTGCATTAACACATTTAGCGAGAACAATCCAGCAGACTATTTACCCTAAAACAAACAATTTGAAAACGCCGACGTGAGACGCACCTGCGTGCTGCGCGTGACCTGATAACGTGCACGTTCATGCTGTGTGTGTGATTGACAAATCAGAAGCGTCTGAAGCTGTTTTATCCAGTTATGGTCTGAAGCCACTTTGCATGTGGATAGGTAATGATATAACAACAAACAACAACAACAACGCTACTACTAATAATTATATATTATATATAATTATAATTAAATTGGATCATCTCACTGCAGATATTGTAAGAAGGAAAATGTTTGTGTTCCAGTTTGAGGTTTTGAAGTACTTGTACTGCTGCTACAGTGAGAGTGTTAGTGTATATTGGGACAACATGTTTTGGCTGGATTGGAGCGTTTGTGGGGGTGAAGATGGGAATGAGGCATAGGCTATAGATCATTAAAATAACCTTTCCCAACTGTTGTAAGAGGATGTGTTTACTCTTGATCAATCATTCACTGTGGTTGGTCAATGCTGCAGTGGTAGAAGTCACAACACAGCTGTTTTGTGATGTGGCATATTAATCTTAAGGACTAGCTACTCATTTTCAGCATGGGGATATTTATTAATCTACTCCTGACTTTATGCACACTGCATCTGTTTACCAGTTTTAGCTCAACTGTGAATGCATCCAGGAGGCCATGGACAACTGCTGATAACAGGTGTAGTACATTTTACATTTACTTGATAACATCTTGATCGCTGGATTTAACGTATACCATGCTCCATGGGTGTTAGAAGAAGATCTGAGACGATAAAGGGTGTTTTTTGGGGGGGCAGTGGGGCAGGGATAAGGAGGACGAGAGCTGTAAACAGGCCAATTCCCATCAACTGTAAGCTGGGGGCCTGGTCACCTTGGACTCCTTGTAACTCCTGCACAGACAAAAAGGTAATGGTGTTCTTCTCAATAAATTGCATGAATCATTAATTTAAAGTAATTTAAAGCGGTTGAATGACAATTGTGATTACAGCTTTTATTGTGGGAGGCTTATGCAATACCTGCCCATAGGAAAACTAGAACTCTCTTCAAAAACACTGGAGTTGAAACTGGTTTCTGTCAGGTAGCTCAGATCAATACATTATGGATGAGCTGATCCATAGGTCCAAAGGGAACAAAAATCAGTACTCCAATAAGGTCAATAAAAGTGGGCCTTGGTTTTACTATGTTCCTGAGATTTAATCTCCAAAATACACAACTCATTTATGATCTTTGGAACCACCTAGACACTACATATCGCACATTACATAGCTGCTTAAATGGAATGCAGAAATAAACATTTATTGAATTTGAACTGAATTCTATGAGCATCATTTAATGGAATATACATGGCCTATTTCTGCCTGCTTCTTCGTGTTTCTGTATCAATCTATATCTTAACGATGGTATAGGGGAATTGACTTAATGAGTGATTGAAAGTGCTAACTCATTTTTAACTCTGTCTTTAGTTCCGTTTCCGATATTTAGAGAAGCCCTCACAGTTTGGTGGCACAGAGTGTATTGAGACACTGTGGGAGAGGCTGGCATGTCCCACAGTAACCACACAGTGTCTGGTGCCAGATTACTGTGGAGAGAGCTTCACCTGCAAAGAAACTGGCAAGTCCCACCAGCAACCACTCAGACGGCACAATTTCTTTAAGTCAAAGGTGTTTTGTCTGTTCGTGTGTGCACAATACATGTAGATCTGTGTGAGTGAAACTGTCTCTCCAGGGCGCTGCATCAGCCAGTCCCTTCGCTGTAATGGAGAGCCAGACTGTGAGGATTCTTCTGATGAAGACGGCTGTGACAACTTCAACAGGAGAGACGACAAGTGTTCCACCCTCATGCCAATCCCTGGTGCTGAACGTGGCACTCAGGGGTAAATACTGGTGTATAATTTGCTTTACATAGTTTATATCACATTATCACATGTGTTTTCAATAAGCACATACATCATCAACACATCAAAATTGCTAAAACAATTGCTAAAACATTGCTTACATGTATATACACGCATCTGCTTTTACTTATGAATAATGTGAATTATTCTAATTTACCTAGATACAATGTCTTGACTGGAGACTTTGTGGATCACATAATTGACCCGAGGTACTTTGGAGGAAAGTGTGAATATGTCTACAATGGTGAATGGAGGAAATTCATCTATGACTCATTCTGTGAGAACCTGCACTACAATGACGACGAGAAGAACTACAGGAAACCTTACAACTACCATACCTACCGTTTTTTGGTATTACAATGTTGTGAATTATTTCTTTGTGTAACTTAATAAATGGGATGTTTGAGCTAAGACATTTTGATATAAGGTTCAACCTGTTACAGGCTCAAGCTACATCAGAGGGCTCTCAGGAATACTATGAAGATATGCTGAGCCTGCTGAAAGCAAGGAAAAGTATGAGTTCTTCCAATGTTGGTTTCACAGTTGGGATCTATTATGTGGAAGCGGGACTGAGTACAAGTGTGGAATCTGAGTTTCTCCGGAACATAACGCAGTATAAAAGTCAGGTATGATCCACTGAACCACAGCTCAACATTGTTTCACAAAGACATACATACCTTTACTACCACGGACGTAAAGTGATGTTTATTAGGATGTTATGACTGTTTGATCCAGATAAAAGCAGCTGTATGCTAGATGTAGATTATAGCTAGGACAGCTTGCCTGCGCTCAGGTGTTATGCCTAGTTTTGCCTGCCCGAGAATTGCATGCACCTCCAAATGCTGCTTTTAAACGCTAGAATATTCTTTGTGGGGTCCATCAATGGTGTTAAATTATTCGAAGTATATATTTTATGAACGAGTCTTTAATATTTCAATACACTTAGGCCTAGTAGAAGTACCATTCCTTGACATTAATTAAATATATGTAGTGATAACACCATTTGATCCATGAGCACAGCAAAGTGTCTGAAAAGGACCTAAAGAGGTGGATGCATAATTTGGCATGCGAGTATAGGCTTAGTTGTCAAGGGAACACTCTCAGAATGTTGCGGTTTGTTGGAAAATGGCGCACACTGGTCCGACTTTCTACGACTAGACCCGACCCGACTGGACGTGTCAAACTCTAAAGACTCCATACAACTGACACCGACTGACAAGCAGGCTGTAACTTAATACTTAACTGTTAAATATGATAGTGGTATTGTAAGCAATACTTGCCCTAAATTTATCTCTAAAACACTAAAAAGCATTGAGTGCCTGTGGTCAAAAGAACATTATTTGGGGTATTAATAAGTTACAATTTTATAAAACATTTTTCTTCATCATCATAGCTATTTCTTCTTCTTGCCTTTTTTCCCACAGGACCTAGGGTTTGTTAGGCTTTGGTCCAAAGTACAAACAGCCCACTTCAAAATGAGAAGCAATAAGTTGATGCTTCATGAAGATTTCTACGTTTCACTCATGGAGCTCCCCGAGCAGTATGACTTTGGGATGTACTCCCGCTTCTTCAACACGTTTGGCACCCACTATGTCACAGAGGGAACTATGGGAGGAACGCTTGAATATGTTGTGGTTGTCAACAAAACATCTATGGCAGAATCAAGTACTGTGGTCTTTCCAGTTTGTTAATCAATATCATCTAATAGCATATGGAAGGTAAAGTAACCTTTAACAATTTAATCCTCCTCATACACAGACCTTGAGGGTGAACAAGCTGGTAGATGCCTTGGTGCCTCTATTGGTTTGAGCTTTCCCATCAACAGCTATGGAACAGCAGAATTCAAAGTGGGTGGGAAAACATGCAATAAAAAAGGAAGGTTTGAACAAGGTGAGGCATTAAAATCCTACCGGTAGCTAACCCTACTTGAGGTCCTCTACCAAATTAGTTAAAATTTGAATTGATTAGCTTTGTTTGTAAATGTCTAATTTGTTCTAACAAATGATATGAAGCATTGCTGTACTAATCTGTTGTTAGAGCTTGCATTATATATGTGATTTTCTTTTAAATCCTTTTGAAATGTAGTCAAGGACTCTAGTTCAGCTGTGATTGAGGACATCGTTACTCTAGTGAAGGGGGGAATCACAGACAGCAGCAGTGGCCTGTTGGCTATAAGGAGCCCAGACACATACAGGAAATGGGGAGCCACTCTCAAATACAACCCAACACTCATTGAATATGAGGTAACTTTCTGTAAGAAACATTTTCAATGATTTGACATAACATGCTCATTAACAGAAGAAAAACACAACAAGTTCATCAATTTATGACCCCACTACTTTTGTGCCTTTGCTGGTGTAGTCATCTGCTTTTCATTAAGTTTCCTCTTTCTCGTCTCTCTGGCCTTCCTCCCCTATGACCCAGACAATGCCAGTTTATGAGCTAGTGCGCCTCAGCACAGCAGCTGACCATGTAGGTGCCAGACTGGCCAACTTGCAGAGGGGCTGGGAAGAGTATCTGCAGCAGTTCGACTCATGTCGCTGCGCCGCCTGCAGACACAACGGGATCCCTGTCCTCATGGGTACCTCCTGTAAATGCATCTGTGAGTCAGGTTACCAGGGAGAGGCCTGTGAAGAGACTCTCAGAAGAGGTGAGGCTGTTGTCATGAGTAAAAGCAATGGAGTTCAACACATCCACTTTGTTGCTGAGAGTTAGATGAGACGATGCCACTGTCATACCTGTCTTAAATAAGAAGCTGGAGACAGGAGACAGTTAGCTTAGCTTAGCTTAGTGTAAATACTCAAAGAAGGAGGAAAGAGCTGGCCTGGCTCCGTCCAAAGTTAAAAAAAACTGCCTATCAGCTCCTTTAAAGCTTACTAATGTTGCCAGGGGTCTAATGCATACAGACCTTGTTTTGTGAACAGGTAAAGCTGTCAGCTTAATGTAGTGGAGTAAAATATTTCCTTCTAAAATGCCATGGAGTAAAACTAGAGGCTCACAAAATGTATGTGGTCAGGTAGTACCTCATAATTATACTTTAGTGAAAGTACTTTCTGTCTTACTTTTGTCTCACCTCTGACAGGAAGTTGTTTATTTGGTAATTATCCTTTTGTAAAATTCCTCATGCATGTGCAGTAGTGTTTTCTTGTAGGCCTACAGATCGATAGGGTCTATTCTCCATTTGCTGACACACGGATAAGCCGCCTAATTTACTCAGAGGATGCGATGGAGTAATGACAGTGTGCAGACATATCCTGTTTCCAAATCTACATCCTTTTGTTAAAATCTGCTTAAACCCCCTTTAATTTTACTCAACAGATACCAAGACAGATGGGTCATGGTCATGCTGGGGCGCCTGGTCATCCTGTGCATCAGGGAGGAAGACTCGGACAAGAACCTGTGATAATCCTGCACCTGACAGGGGCGGAGCAGCCTGCCTGGGCTCCTCCTCTCAGACTGAACACTGTTAGAGTGACATTTTCCTCAAACTCAGATGCTCTTAAGTGGTAATTCAGAATCATCTAGTGTTTGTTTTTTTTATTAATAAAAACTGCTAATTTAAAATCCTTATGTCATTATCTGAGATTTCAAATTTAATTTAATTTCTTTCCAAAATAATTTAAATTTAAGGTAGACCTTACTATGTATCTGTTAATGTTTTCCTGTCTGGACTTTTTTGAAGCACAGTTAAACAGTTTTAAATATATGGGACATTTCTCTAAATTGCCTCCAATGTGAAGGTTAAAATTGGGTAGCAGAATCTGAATCCACATCAGTGCAGACATACATCTTGAAATGACAGACATAATGTGATATTCTAAATAAAATAATCATTGACGATATCCCATTTCCAAGTCTGTTTTTATTCAAATATTTAAAAACCTCGATTTTCAATGACCTTTTTAGAAATCTTAAAGTCAAGGTTTACAATCAGGGCTGTTGAGCAGATTTTAAAAGCATTCAGTAGACTCTTGCTGCAGTCCTCTGCATGCCAAGCCTTCATTGCTGGGCGCTGGGTTGTTACACTGTCGACTCCTTGTCATCGTTCTTCCGCTGCAGGATGACCATGCACCCCAGCAGCTCCAGCTGCCGTCAATGGCTATATCTGTCAGAAGGAGCCATATCATATCTCATTGAGTCAATATCTCAGCAGGTAGCAAAGTAGAGTGAAGAAAGAAAAATAAGGCTTTGTCGTATGCAGTGTTTTGTATTTTGGATCTTGAATGCTAACCTTTTCGCCTCTGAGTGATTTCACAGCCCCGTCCAGTATAGCCAACAGGACACACACAGTCACACCTGGTGCCTTTTGAGGGAAATGGAGATAATTCTTTCACTATCTTAATTTTCCCCAGGATCGTTACCATCACTGTAATCATCAACTTTCTGCAGTATTTTTTTGTGTTTGGGAACAAAAAGTCCAAAAATGAGTTTAGAGACAGTTCTATTGGTGTTACTTGCTATCTAAATGTCACTAAAACTGAACATTAACCTATTTTTCAAATTTCCAACTATATATTTTTAGTCTGTGACTCCACAATAGTAGCTTTGCATGATACACAGTTTTATTTTATTTTGACCCTTTATGCAGTTTGTTCTGTCTTTAACAAGCGGCCCTATTAGCTTAGCTTTCTCTGTTCGGACTGGGAGATCCAGCAACAGGGGAGGTTTGGAGGTTTCAGGCCCAGGCAATGAGCTCCTAGTCCAGGCAGAGTCAGCTAGCTAATGGGACCTCTAGCTGCATGCCTAACTAAACTAATTAGCTAACATCATCTACCTTTAGCAGTAGTAGCAGTAGTCCATCAAGAAACTAACAAATTTTCCTTTACAAACGAAAACGCATTTTCTACAAGTCATAGGCCTACTGAACAACCTAAAAAACTTAAAGTGTAGTCCTGAGCAGAGCAGTCTTGCATAGCCAGACCTATGTCCACTTTGTTTTAGCGCTGTGCCACTGCTGATCATGTGACATTGTAACAATTTATTTAAGCCTACATATGACAGAAATGAAGAGAAAGCATAATCACCTTGAAGCTATGGCACAAACTATGAGTGAAATCAAAACATATCTTAGGAAAGAAGATCAGAATAATGCAGTATTTCAGTTTTCAGTCAATAATGACAATGGAACCATAAAATAAACACCAAACAATAATGTCCTCTGAGGTACCTCTTAAAACAGCCACTCCGTTGTTGTGGCAGGGGGCACAACGACATGGACTAGCCTCTGCCAGGTACTCTGACAGGGCTCTCTTCAGGTTTCTTTTCAGGGTGGCATCCTGGGAGAAGTCTCTGGAAGTCACCAGCTCATACAGTGGTCGTGTCTAATGACACACAAATGTCATTATTAAACCAGGATATTTTTGCTTTTCATATTTAATTCTTTAGGTTTTTTTTTTAGACAGAGCCAACTGGATAGCCCCACAAATGCTGAAATGTGACCGTGTTGCAGCAAGGCAGCCTATGTGTATGTGGTGCAGCTGCTATTTGGCACGTTTTGCTGTTTGTTCTCTAACTTGCTATTGATCAGCCTAGCTGTACTTTGCCTTTCTGTAATAGTGCCAATCTATGTACCACCAATGCCCAGCTCTTTTTTAAATGTTTCTGCATCAATTACTCACATCAAATTCATTGTAGACAGTTTTATTATAGATGCAATTTGAGATGGTGAATAAACAAAGGAACATTTGAAGAGGTGATATTTGTGTTAATGTCACAAGAGATTGCGGGAGGAAAAGATAAAGAGAGTATACTACACTATACAAGTTACAAGACTATAGCAGTCATGTAACATGAACAAAAACAGATATAGACAATGTAAGTGAAAAAAAGGAATCAATACATAATTTAGTGAAAAAAACTCACTGTTGTGCGAATGAAGTCAGGATTGGCACGCACACTGTTGCCCCACAGCCCCATCAGCTGCGGGGTGGGAAGCTTTTTAGACACTAAAGCAGTGATAGATTCACTGCTCCCACCCTTTACAACAGCAACAAAGTCCTCCACCATGCTGCCATGCACTGTGTCCTCTGGAGAGAGACACAATGACTTTGAGTTTTAGTATCAGATCATGAGATGGAAGAAGGGACATATTCGGGAGGGCATTTGATAAAAGATGGACCCTCACCTCCAATTTCATTCAGCAGGCCATCACAGGATCCACCCTGAATCCCCGCTGACACATAAACACCATAGATGTTGGCCCCAACCTTAAGACCTGACTGCGTACAATGCTTGTAGTCTTCCAAAGAATAATCTAGAACAACAAAACTAAGGTGGTGGTTACTGTATTTCAAAATTATTTTACCGTTCACAGAATTGGGCCATGAGGGTTTCAGTGCAATGGTTTATTAGTTTACCACAGGTGCATTCTTACAACATGTACTAAATAAACCAACCTTGACTTACTATGACTCCAGTTTGGGAGCCACTAATATCTATTACCTGACTTCTCAAGCTTCTCCTTGTTCAGGATAATGGTGTGCTCATAGTCTCCTCCCAGTGCAGCCTCTGTGATGTAGTGGGTGCCGTAGTCTCTGTAGATCTGTCTGTATTCCCCATAAACATAGGACTGTGGCAAGGAGCGCAGGCGCTGCAGGAACTCTGGGTGAAGCATCAGATCATCTGACTTCAACATGTACTGGGCCAACTCCAGTTCTGCTTTGGCCCTCACAAAACTGTTAGTCTGAGGGGAGAATCAGCGGGAGGCAGGTGATGGATACTGCACTGCTTTCAGGTTTAAACTGGAGTGGGAATTTGCAGATATTTTAAATGACTTGTGGGTTTGTATGAATTGTAAATCCATAGTTTGGTTTGGTTTGTTATGTTTTTGAGAAATCAGTAAGAGAAAAGTGTCAGGAGACACAACGACATCTCACCTTGCCAGAAGCACGGCGGATCTTCTGAACTGATTTGGTGAATTTTTCATCATTGAAGTTGAAGCCAAATTCAACTATGCCTGGAATGGCAAAGCCAAAGGAAACCGTAGTTTTGGTCATGCGCTCCTTCACGGTGTGGTCCATGTAGTCAGAATATGATTCAAAAGACTGCAGGGTGAAATCATACGAGCCTTTTGTCTGTAGATACATGGGAAGCAAAATTTCCTTTTTAGTGTTTTATAAGCAGGACCATATTATTAAACAATACATTTACTCTAAATTATGTTAGAACATGGACACATAAAATAATGAGATGGATGGAGAAGAAATAAGATAATAAAGGGTGACATTAGAAAGTAATGCTGAATAAACTTTAATCTCGTATGTCAACTGCAACTCAATACTCATTATACAATAGTGTGATTGCCAGTCGGTTCCACCTGTAGAGTGTACTGTTGCAAGTTGTAAGGCTTCCTGAATCTGACATCTTGGATGTAGTGTGGTAAGCAGCCGCCAGCGTAATATCTGTTATCAAGCACCACTCCCTCCAGGTTACTGTTCAAGATGTTGATTCTGAAAGATGAGTAACAGCAACAGCATTAACAGTGAGCAGATTGATTTGAGAAGAGCAACACGTTTACGTACCAAAGTCCTCCAAAATATCTGACTCTGCAGTCTAATGGGAATGTAACTCACCCTTTGGCGAGGTTTTCGATTCCCCAGTACTCTTCCACCTCCTGCCTGCAGGGCTTGGAAACCTTCTTACACCCGACTTCATCCGACATGTCCCCACAATCATCCTCCCCACTACACTGCAGAGTTCTTGGAATACAGCGACCTGAAGTTGAGGAGCGATGTGGATGGCATTTAGTAATGGTTCATTTCCAAAATAAAATGATTAGTTTGACATTTTCGAAATATGCTGATTTGTTTTCTTGCTTAAAGTTATATAAGACAAATAAATGTTACGTCTGTCCCTCTAAATATGAAGCTACAGCAAGCTAATTGGCTGCTGGTTGCAGCTTCATGTTAAGTGTTCTGGCATGAGAGTGGTATCGATCTTTTCATGTAACTCTGCAACATAATAAGCTAATAAGTGTATTTCCCAACATGTCAAACTATTCCTTTACGAACAAAGCTCTTGCAAAATGCAAAGTAGTCTGCAATCTCCTGACTGGAATGAAGAGATGACTCACTCACATCAAACACAGACTAATAATGTTCTTCTTCTTGTGACTTGAATTTTAAACATCCTAACACTCAGTGTTACCGCTGTGAGGTTGTATAACACAAGACTTTATAATGCCAGCTCCAGAACGGAGAGTAGTGTATATGGATGGATGGGTGTACCTGTTTGGGTACAGAAAAATCCCTCACACAAAGGAACATTGTCACAGGTGTAGCGGTCTGGAACGTTACAGGCCTCCTCCTCCCTGCCATGAAAATTGCACGGCTGTCCTCCAAACTGAGACGGCTGGTCCAGCTTAGCAAAGCGATACTGGATGGTTGAGGGAGACAAACACATAAATGGTCAGAGAAACACAGAGGAAGGCTCGCCTCAGAAACTGCCATCGGGGAACTATAACAGCCATAATCCCATTAGAGGGCTGTTTTCACTTTGTCATGTCAAGGTTATTAATCCCCCTCCTTGTAAAGTGAATGAGATAGAGTACTGAAGTACATCAGCTGAGATGCTTGCCAGTAGTGGAATACTACCTCACAGAAAAACAGCCAACAAGGGTAAAATATGTAATGCAGAATTTTAATTATCTCTCAGTCCAAGCACTATAGGAATGGTTTATTAATCTACATCTAATTTCATTTATGAGACCTGCTGCATTACACTTTGTTAGATAAGTTTGTCTGGCCAGAAGTTCAGTGGGATATTAGCTATATGCAGTCCATGAAACCAGTTGTTTTTCTTCTTCTTTTGTACATTTTATTCATATTGCTTTATTATTAAGTTAGAGTTAACAATTTTCAGTTAAAAGTTTGAAATTCTGGGAAATAAATGTATTTATTTACTACTGTAAATAAATGCGTTTACAGCTGGCTAACTTAGCTTAGCACAAAGGCTGAAAACAAGGGGACACAACTAGTGTGGCTCAGGTCCACAGGTAATTCATCTACCACAAACTGTTTCTTTGTCGGACTAATTTCTCGACAAGAAGTAGTATGGCACATAACCCCCATAAAACAGACAGATATGTCACTGTTTTTATATAGATGAAACAAAAACAGTGGCTAATCAGATTCTGTTACCTAAATTTAACCTTCACATTGGAGGCTAGCTGTTTCACAGTTTCCTGTGTTTGTGCTAAGCTAAATTAAATGGCTGCTGCTGGCTGTATTCATATTTCCATACAGAAATGAGAGTGGTAGGGTTGGAAGGGTTTTGTAAAAGAAACTCTTCACTTAAATGCCTATAATGTATTTTTCCTGCTGAGGAAGTTGGTTGAGGAGCACAAGTAGAAAATCAGATGATATCGTTAGCATGTGTTCAATGGGGAAGTTTGATGTGGCAGGATAGTGTCCGGGCTGATTCAGAGGGTTTTCCACATCATGGGGGAAACAATGAAACAATATTTTCTAAAGAATGAAGCACAGCATTAGTTCAGGCAGAGCACTAAAGTTGCACATGTATTAGCTGTTTGGCATGAACTGTTTCAGTCATGCTTCAGGCTATCAGATGACTTGCAACATCCAGTCATATTCATACAGGTATACAGCATGATTATTATAATTCAACACTTGTCATTATTACTCAGTTGATATGCTCATGCCACAGCACTCAAACCTCCTCCTTATGTGATATTTTTTGTTATGTTTGTTTGTTAGTTTTGGGTTATGTTTGAGTTGTATTTTTTCCCTATGTGTTTCTGGTTTTTGCCATTGTTTCATGTGTCTTTTTATTTGCCTCTGTTTCTCTAGTTCCTTGTCCCTGGTTATTTATGTCTTGTCTCTTAGTCTTAGGTCTAAGTCCTGCATTTCAGTTCCTTGCCTCAGTTCTTAGTTCTGTGGTTTAGTTCATGTTGGTGTTATACCTGGTCTGTGTATTTCTGTTTCATTATTTGATCTTGTCTTGTTTACACAACAATTTTTAGATTTAATGTTCATTTATGTTGGCCCTGCGATGGACTGGCGACCTGTCCAGGGCGTATCCCGCCTTTTGCCCGATGTAAGCTGGGAGTGGCTCAAGCCCCCCCGCGAACCTGTACGCACGATAAGCGGTTGATGATGGATGGATGGTTCATTTATGTGTTAAGGGGGTGGAGCTAAAGCTTTTCTGCCATACTTAACTGTATCTTAATTTGCTGTAACTGGCCAGTTCCTTGTCATAAGAGTGTAAACTTCATGCAAAACATCAACATCAACTATGGGTGATTTTATTCCATTTTAATATTATCAGGGAAACACTGTGGTGTCCTGATGGGCCAACAAACGCATTTCATGTATTGTGGCTGCAACCCCCCAGGCCCACTATCACCTGTCTGATATCATCATACTTACTCTTTTTTTCTGACAGGTGTCACAGCGTGACCACGCGCTCCACTCTGATAAAACACAGTCCACTGGATGAACTACCACCTCGTTGCCCGCTGACCGAGCTTCACGAACACTAGGCTCGTCATTGCTCACTGTTGTGACAGCAACTTTGCTGTGACATGTACATGAAAATCAAATTAACATTAACAGACATTTCCGCCACTTTGGAAGAAAGGAAGTATTAACAGAACACCTGAGAGATCTCAATTAGAAAAAATAAAGTGAATGTTTAAAGTGAAATTACTTTTAATATCACATTGGAAACATTTTGTGTATTAGGTGGCATGTCATCAATTACATTAACCTCAATGGGAATTTAACAAAAAATATAGACATTCTATTATTTATTACTAAGAGACAAATAAAACACCTACCTTAGCAGTACCTGGCTCAAAATAACATGCAGTAGACAGCACTGCAAACTGAGTGCACTCATCCTTATCACAACAGAAAGCATGGTTGTGTATTATGAGTGACTGTGAAGGAGTAGAGGACACTGCTCAGTTCTCTATGTAAACACACACTGATCAATAGTGGCCTGGATATGAACTCACTGCTGCCATTAGACTCAGAGGTGGAGCTGAATACACAATGCTGCAGGACTCACAGCCACAAAACTAGGTGTTGTGGTGTTAGGTCTCATGTCAGTGTGTATTTAACACAGGTTGATGCAGACCTCAGGTTTATAATGAAGTTGTTTAGGATCTGCAGCCAAGTTAAATAGCCAACCAGGAGGTCTGCATGTCTCTTCAGTTATCATAAACTTTGATCTGTAGTAATATGATAAATCTGAAATGGACAGAAAACATAGTTTAGATAACATATGCCAGTGATGGAAAATGAAGGCTTTGTAATGAAGTATGCTCCTGTGACAGACTTCTGTGGTCAAATGATTTGAGTCATGTTTGTGTACATATGACCTTTGAACTTTGCTTACCTTCACTCATTTTGGATTTTACAGAATTACGCAATCCCATGACCCAGCTTTAGTTTACTTATGCAGTGGAAAGCAAGATAACACAATTACTAATGCTAAATTATGTCTAATGACTGTTACTAAAACTGCTACTAATGATATTACTAATAATGCAACTTTAACAAACACTATGTTAAGATTTGTCCTTGTAGAATAAACATATGAGAAGCTTATGAAATACAAAGTAATACAAAAGATTAAACCAGTGGATTTTGAAAATTTTGGCTTGTGAAACCTTACAAACTTTACGAGTTATTTGTACTTCCTCAAAGAGTGATTTCCCCTCTTAACTTCTCAGATTGTCTCATCAAAATAAAAACTGTTTGATGCTAAAAGAGGTAAAATTTTCCAATATTTCACAACAAAAGCAAAAAAGTCATCTCTTTATCTTATATTGTGACCCTTTGAAGGTGGGCCAACCCCTAGGTTGGAAACTACTGAACCTATTTGAAGAAAAAGTAGTTAAATCTGTCTCTACTTTGCCCAGCTACATGATGCTTATACACTGACACTGAAGGTATCAGTGTTCAAAATCTAATATCGTGATACATAGTTACAGTATATAGGCTATTAATTACAGGGGCATTTTTCTGTATGATGGGTACGTTGACTTTTGGCTTGAACACCTCTGTACTTTCACTAAAGTACAGTTTTGTTCTTTTCAGTTCTTTTTATGATGAAATAAAAAATTCAGCACAAAAAAGGATTATACTAATGTATCACAAACAGTCACATGACAATGACTGCCTGCATGGAAGAGAAGTATTTGTGTGAAGAGAGGATCCTCTGTCAGTGTTCTTCACAGTAGGTCATTAGAGATAGGGTTAAAAAAAAGAAAAGAAAACCAAGCGGATAAGTGGGAATCACATGATATTTTATTTGTGACTGAACAGTGGAATGGGTACAGTGTATGGGGAAGTCATAGACGTACAAAAGTCCTTTTTTTCTCTTTTTCATGACAATTCTTAACTCCATAAATAAAATTTACAAAATATGTTGGACTATTTGTCATTTTTCTTACACAAGCAGGGGTACAGTTACTGTTTGTTATTGTAAGTCTAGCAGTTAATAGTGATATCTCTATTGATCATATTATATAACGTTGCCTTTCTTTTGACCATTTTGATTCGGTGGAGCAGACCTACAATATGCCCAAGTGCTTTGTTACAACAATGACCTGTTTACTGTATACAAATGATCTGACAAGAAGAACAGTGACTGGACAACAAAAATAAACCTGATAAGGCATAGAAATGCACTCTACTGTCTCTGAGCTTGTGGTTATTAAGCCATGTCACATCAGTATGGGTTTATTCTGCTAATTTATTCAAGAAACCAAACAGAGATATGATTCTAAGAGGCAAGTTGTAAACAATGCGACCTCAGCTTGAAATGTAGAATATCTAAAAAAAAAGAGATGCAGGAAAACCTGCCTCCTATTTACTAAAAAAAGTCAAGTTCAAGTTCAAAATGAGTGAGACAGGTGACAGCAGGCTTTATTTTGAATGACCATGTAACACAGATTCACAGTTCATATCTCACCAACTGAACAGAAAAAAAAATGCATTTTCCGAAATGAGAAATAAATGGCAGCAAAAGTGAAACAAACATCCAGACGTCAAAAATGGAAGTGCTGGTAGGGCATTGCTTGAGAGAAACACAGGTAGTTGGCATCCAAGAGGCAGAGAGCTATCTTATGGCACAGAGGCTCAGGTATAGGGGACTGGGGAGATTCTTATTTACAAAATAGATGTTTGGCAAATTCTGATTTCGACATTGATGCCTTAAAGTCATTTCAATACCTCTAATGACTCAGTGTCATCAGCTGAGAATTTACAGCTTATAAAATAAGAAAACCAAATTATAGTTTTTGATTTGTTTCTTATCTAGAAGGAAGCTGCAGAGAGTCAGCTGAATCCACATTAAGTCTGTTCATGCAAATGGACGAATCGGTAGAGCAACACTATGAGAACATTTGGCAAATCCATCTGCTGTGCACAGTCATTGCTGGTGGCAGCTGACAAACTGCAAGTCAACCACATACAGTAGGACGCTGCTCCTCATGAAATGTTCCAAAAAAATTTGCATCATCCGTGTCACCATGGCCATTTAACGTATCCTCACAGGTATAAACTCATTAATCCATTACAGGAGGGTGCAATCACTTCCTGTTGAAGGTTTCGGTCAAAGGTCACTTCCTGGTTAAAAGGTTATTTGATTGGACGATAAAGCCAAAGTCTGGGTGTCATGCTGAGGAGTACAGAACAGTATGTGGCCTCTGGAGGAAAGCAGAGCCTAGCATAGCCAGCTTATTACAGAACTGCCAAAATATCCTTCAAAGGTTGAAAAAACAGAACAAGTCTGTGTAATCCAGCTGTGAGAGATGCTGCTGTTCACAGTCCTTCATCTCTCTCTCTTTCTCATGAGCTTCTGTCGTGGCCTTGAGAGCTTCCATCCCCTACAAGACAAACAGAAACATGTCACATGATCAACATATTGTGAACTTATATTTGTCCAATTACAACTTTAACCACCAGGTGGCAACATTGTGCCTTCCTAATCTTTTGTTTGGGTGACGCAGAGAGGCATAATGACAGAAACACTAAACTAAACCAAGACTCTTTTCCAATTGGCAGCAAACCACTCATCTGCAGGGAAAAAAGGAGACAAATGAAAATATAAAGCTAATAAAGAAACACAGAGCTGGGTTATGAAAAAAGAGCAGCAGGATGTGTTGATGAAAAGAGCAGGGGAGAAAATCCATGACAATGTGAAGGTTGTTGATAGTTAACACAGGCAAATAAGAGAGGAGGGAACCATCCAATACCCACTCAGTGTCTGTTGTTCTCTAGCTGTCTTCCTGTGGACAAATCTGATCCTGCTGAGGATCAGGAGATCCACTGAGCACCGGAGAGATTGACCTTGCAACAACAGAGCCCTGAGAGAGAGAATGAAAGCTGTAAAATCTGTGTTTTGCAGGGGACATGCTTTGGCAAAATCAACTATTCTTCACCATTCTGGCAAAATCCTTTTCTTCCATATTTCCCAGAAAAACACAAGCTGAACATGTAGGAAAATGACTAGAATTACCATGAAACATAATGCTGCCTTATTATACATGATCTAATCAAGACACTTCAATCATTTTTGGCCTTTCATGTTTAATTGACTTGACATTTTTCTGGAAAAAAAAGGGTAAAATCAATCCCATTTGCTCATATTAATCACATGACATTTTACTCTGCGTGCATGCAATGTACTTGAGAACAGATCATAGATATGACAATAATAGATTATAGCGTCATGCCAGTCAGTTTTTAAATCAAATCCATGAATCTTATTGACTAGGATGCTGGGATGTGATCCAGGGGGATGGTGCTCACCGATTGTTCCTCCTTGGCGTTGCTGGAGCCCATCGGGTCTACAGGGGACTGATCTGTAGGGGGGTCACTGGCCTGGGAAGGAGGGCAGTCTGAAGATGAGCTCTGCTGAGGGGCTGGAGTGGATGCTGTGAAGAGAGGAAATAAGGAACTTTCAGTAACTGTCTACTGGCTTGTACCAGTCTTCCGTTTCTATTTCGTCCAGGGTTGGCGTTAATCGTACCACTCTGGACTATAGCAATGCATTATAGTAAATATGCACATAGTTCGCAGAGCTATCTACTGCATGTCAAAGGATTGTGCAGTGTTTACTGTTTAACGCTAATCTGCTCTGTTAATATCTTTAGTATCCTCATGTTAGTAGATTCAGATCTAGACCATAACCTTTACTGCATGTGATCACCTCGACTTTCTTTTCTATTATACCTGACACTGTGTATTCTGTATACCATCAAATAATGCATAACTTTCTAAACAAACACACCTTAGTCTGACACCAGAGTTAAAAAGAAGTCAGCAGGCTGCAGGGCCTTTTCCTATCGTGCCCCCTTCCTCTGGAATGACCTCTGTGCTGATATCAGTCTGACTGTGAGGCCTTTAAATCCAGGCCAAAAACTCATCTTTTCTCCTTAACTTTCAGTTAGTTGCCTATACTTTGATAACTCGTATCTGTTACCATTATCCTTCCAGTGTGTCCGTCAGTGAATCTATTAAGCTTAATACTTATAGTCCATGTTTGTCCTGCTGACAAGAATACTGTAAACTTTCTGAAAACCACTGCATCTTTCCAACCCTTTCTTTGTTTCTTCTATTGCATATCTGTCTGTACTGGGAGAGGGATCCCTCCTCTGTTGCTTTTCCTGAGGTTTCTTCCAGTTTTTCTGGCATTCTGGGAAAATGTCCCCCTAGTTTGAGAACCCCTGGTTTACAGTGTTAGCTGATGGGAATGTCAGTGGCTTTGCAGGTATTTGGTCACAAACCAAAGTTTTGGAAAAATGTAAATCACCACAGTTATTGCAATTCCTCCCTAGGGGCACATTAATGTCTGTACTATATTTCATAGAAATAGTTCTGTAGAAATTTCACTCAAAACCACAAAGATGCACCTCATCGTGGCGCTAGAGGGAAAGTCAGGTGATCACCAAAGTCTTTAGGATACATCATCTTGGAACCATGAAATTCATGTACTTGTCTGCACTGATGTGCCAGTTCACCAAGTAGATGTTAAGGTATCTCAATGGATAAGTAAAAACTTTGACCAGAATATCGGTACAACATTTCATGGCAGTGGATCTAATTGATGTTAAAGATAGTCCAGTCTGGACGAAAGTGGTCGATTGACCAACAGGACGACATTACCATTCATAGAGCAAGGCAGCTACAAAAGCTAATAAAAATAGTTCACCAGAGATTTGCACATTCTTCAAGTAAGGTGGTACAGAGGATGATTTTGTAATTGCAATTCTGTAGAAGGACAAAAATTAACACTTACGAGATTCAGTAGACGGTGACGTGGATGTACCTGGGCTCAAGGTCATCCTAGAGAGATCAAGGTCACTACAGCTCCCTTCCTCTTCCTGGGTCACAGAAGCTGAAGGTGGCAGCAGCTGACTGCAGGCCAGTGTGTCCGGTACACTCATGAGGCCTGGGGTCCCACACCTGCTCACTGCTGCTGACGCGACACCAAACCCAGCACCTGCTGCTCCGGCTCCTGATGTAGAGGGGCCTTCGCCTGCATCTGAGTCCACGCCTTCCTTCCCCAGGCTCAGCTGTCTCTGAAACAGGGCGGGGTCGGCCGTGTGCTGGGGGCTGGTGATGGCAGAGGAGGGGGCTGAGAGGTCGCAGGCTTGGGGGCACATGGTGGTAATGGGTACCAGGCCTTGGAGCATGGCAGCTGGTATGGCGTGCCCCCCCACGCCCACAGTCTGGGCTGGCATATAGGCCGCCATGGCCGCCCACTGCTGCTGAGTGGCAGGGAAAATGTTGGCCTGGCTCCAGATGACCGGCTGACCACCGGGGAGGACCTGAGCCACCTGGAGGGGCCCCTGCACGGGGAAGGCCAGAGTCTGAGCCTGGGCAGGAAACGGCTGCTGCGCCCACTGAGCCGCCTGCACTGGACCCATGGTCATATAACCTGGAGTAGAAACAAGAGAAGGAGGCAGAAGGAAATAATTAAAGGATATTTAGACAGGAAAAGGAAGGCGAGATTATCATTATTATGAGCACAGAATATATTTTGTCTCCTGTGAGTTCAATGCATCGATTTTCAATATTGCAGCATGTTCCTCTATTAATATCTTAGCTAACAATGACAGCTATACAAGGCAGAAATTAATATCAAAAATGTGTGTTTAAGGACAGCATTCTAAAGCTTTTACAGTTTTATGCTCAACATAAACCACAGACTGTTTTATACAGCACTCTGAGATGTGTGCTGAATAATTTTGCCATTAGCTACAAGGATCATACTGTACACTTTACATTCCAGCAAAGTTTTTACATAGATTTTGTGTCTTCCATACAACAACAGGCTTGATTTCACTCCCAAACTTACTTCAGAAGGTACTGTATGCACATCTCAAAGATTTATTAAGTACAATTATGAAGTTTCAAAATTATCTCTCCAGGTAAACTCAACATTGGAGAAGGTCCATATATGGAATCCCAGGCTGAACCCATTAATTACACCAGTGGTTCTCAAACCGGGGGGCGGGCCCCCCCTGGGGGGCATTAACAAAAAAAGCGTTCTGATTCAACCTTTTGGTGTGACGGATAAAGTTTGAGAATCACTGAATTGACATGTACACAGCTAATTATTTATGATATTTATAACACAACACTCAATGTACGGGGTGTAAAACATGCTTAACTTCCTGAAAGAAATCTCCTCTGAAAATTGCTTTCCATATAGCTTTCTTGATACAACCAAACTGGCACAGGTGTGCTTGAGATCAGTAATAATGACAGTGGACTCTTTTGGACATTTATATTTTTGTCCAATTTACAGTTGCATGGTAATGCATTTGCATGCAAGGACTATCGTGAAAGTGCTTCCCTGTTGGTGTGTTCCAGGACAACATCTGATATTTGAGAGTCAGCTGCCAAAAAGCATTTACTTCCTAAGCTGTGTTATCATGGACAGGCACATTGTGAAAAGGATGATGTGAATTGAGTTGTTTCTTCCATTAAAAATATTGCTCTTCAGTAGGCTGCTGTCTTTAAACAGTGTTACAACAATGTTGCGTTATTGAATGTTCTTGGAAAACTTGAATCTCAGTGGAAAAATGCCAGTATGGTCCTTCAAGAAACATCACATCTCTGTGGGTTAAGCTCGATGTGTGGTCCTTAAATCCACATCCTGCCACGTCTTGACAAGGCTTTTCACAAACCACTCATCAAAGAAAGACATCCCCACCAGCACTTTTTCTCTTTTATGTTTTGTATTGTGGAAAATATTCAGCACTTTAGTCTGGGTAGCTACCTGATGGCACGGAGGTGGGGCTGAAGGGGGCATACATCTCAGCAGGAGTGTGTTGCTGCTGGCGGCTGCTCCTGCTAGGGTCCAGTGTGTTGGCAGGTGATGGGGGCATCTGGGAGGCAAAGCACACACACACACACACACACACACACCCACACGTCACCACTTTCAAAGTCACTTAAAAGTCACTGCGCTGCACATTTATCTTTAATCTGCAGTAATGTCGAACATTCAGGCATTTCAGAATGTTCTGCCTGTTCTAATAAAATTACCTTACATTACAGATCTAATATGATATGTAATTACTAAATGCAGTTCTATAAACTTGTATCAATCAACAAAGTTAATCAGGGTTTGGTTTTGTGTGGTAGTACTCACCGAGGGAGGAGTGGACATATCGCCAAAAAGATCAAAGTGGTTGATATTCTGAGTCGAGTCAAGGGATGAGGGAGAGAGGAAGAGAGAGAGAGACAGAGCGAGTCCGGTGATACATCATGACAATGAGATTTGCACAGTCATGAAACCTGAGTTCATCTCCAGATAGGGTATGGTGGTAGCATGGGTGGGTAGGTGTGTGGTGTGACATCTATTCACATAGGCAGTTTGTGCTGTAGATGGCAAGAAACAACTATCCCCTCGTTTCATTATCAGAAAATTGATCTAAAATGAATCTTTCATGGCTCGCTATAATTGAGTGGGTAAAAAGGCTATTCAGTCCCATAAAACAGACTCTGATTAGATATTCTTATGTCTGCCAATCAAGAAGGGCCCCCGTGAGAGCCTGGGCCGCTTTGTCATGCTGATTCTACTCCGCGAGCACACACATACGCAGAGTAGTGTGTTTATTTCATTGAATGAATGAAGGAAGAAGCTCCTGGAACCACCCAGCCGAGACAATGAGGCCACCTCACCCTATAGGCAGACGTGACCCTTGCTCTAGTCCCCTCTGTTCTCCACTCGCAGTACTTGACGGAGAGGGGACGCGGCTATGGAAGAGACTATGGAATGGCTAAGTTGCATGAAATGTCTCTGGGGCCATGCACAAGCAGACAATGAATCACTGGAAAAGCACAAAAACGCACAGAACACACAGGATTTGCATGCTAGAAATAAACAGATACAAACATAATATATTGCAACAAAAGAAAGAAAAGGGAGGAATCACAGCAATCAGTGTTGCTGCTAAGAGGGTGTTTACGTCCTCCTTGAATAAGCTGGGACACAGCGGATCGCACAGTTTGCGCGGCACATTGAGACCACTGAGGTGCACAGAATTTGGAAAAAAGGTAAACATTGTGCACAGAGGTCTCTCCCTGCAGGCACTGACACACATCAGGGGAGCTCGAGGCTCTCAAAAAGCTCCAACTGAATGAACAGACAAGCAGTAACACTTAGAGATATGGAAAGCGTTGCTACTTATACTGGCATGGGCTGTTTGGGTGAGATAGCGAGGGGGACCGGGACAGTTTATCTGTTTGATATGCTGAGCAACAAGCACCACACTAACAGCGAAGAGTAAGAGGGGCACTTTGCTAGGGCTGTTTTCAAAAGTTGTGTGGAAAATCTCTCTGGGTGAATGTTTGGACGAAATAGGCTTGAATGAATGTTTTTTACAAGCGATTTGAGAGATGTAGTAGTGTGGTCACTGCATGGTGGTGAAGAACTACCAGGATGAGATGAAATATATTTTCAGTTTGATGAAAGGGGGAAATCAAAAATGCTTTTTGTGCTGTTTTCTGATCAAATAAATTTTCTAAAGAAAAATAGGCTGCTATTCATTAAGATTTTATGAGTGTTCTGTGGCCTTGATTGTATGTAGCCGTGACTACACTGCATGCAGCTCAACCCAACACCTACAAACCTCTCGTCCTCATCCTCTGAGGAAGACAAAACAGCCGCCCCTTTTTTCATCCAGTCAGTCCACTGTACCGGTCAGGTGAGACTAGCTAACAGACTCCAAACTTGAATTGGTATCAACCATCTGGTCCCGACATGCCTTAGATTCTGCACAGGATTGCATTTTGGATATGAAGCCTGCCTCTCTAATGTCCTGTGAAATTGCTGACATGTCGGACTTTGGTTGACCAATCGATTAGTCTTATGTCTTCATGCAGGCTAGGCAAAACCAATGTAGCTTTGTTTCGTCATCATCACAGAAAGCGGATGCAGACATAGAGAGCGGTCTGGCGCGCCCTTGGCTTGGGAAATGCATTTTAGAGCCTATAGGCTGTAATACATAACTAAAACTATTAAATACAGTGGAGCATAATATTACAAATGGACACTGTCAAAGGGGGCTTAAGGCACTTCCTTCAAGAGGATCTTAAAGAGAGGTTTGCAAGTAGAAGAGTAAAGAAACAAATAATAAAAAATAAAAACACCTACAGTCATGAAATGGCGTTTTGGGACATCATAGATCCCTTCCTTCTGCTGACTGGTTGGGACCTGCATTGGATTGGAGGTCGATTCAAATGTAAGTAACAGAGCAACACTTTTTTATTTTTAGGCTGGATTATAAAAAAAACAGGAGCTTACAATAATTGAAACATGTCTCTTGAAAAAGATAAAGCTTACTACATCAATCTCGATTTAGTCCATATTCTTTAGATGTAATTTTTTTTTTTTTTAGAGCAGTGGGATTATGTTAATTCTACAGCTGTTTTGTTGAATCAATTCTATTTAAATCATTATTGATTGCAAACAATGCCTGAAGATATTGCGTGCTGGTTCTGTGAATATTAAGGAAACCTATTGTTATTCTGCAACAGTATGGTCTCAACTGGTTCATCCGACAATATGAACATGCCTCAGCTCTGGCCTTCTTTGTATACTTCCCTCACATTTATTCGAACTATATGTTACTCTTAACCTTGCTGCCTTTCACTTCTATCACTCCCTCGACTGGTTAACTTTCCATTTCGTTTTCCCTTAGTCTATTGATCTTGTTTCATTCTGAGATCAAATGGCATGGCAAGTGATTAATCTCTCTCTACATCTTTCATCTTCAGAGGAACGCAAGATACAGAGAGGCAAAAAGAGGAGGAGGAGGAGGGGAGAGAAAGGGAGGGAGGGGGGTAGGATTAAACCATATGACAGGTCCATGGAGTCCTAGCAGGTTCTTAAATGGTCTAAAGCCAAAAGGTCAAAGTGTTGGATTTATAAAAGGAGCCTGGTATACAGGCTTTGGGTAAACTAGCCAGACTAAACAACTGACCTTGACACTTCTGCAGCTGATCATTTTAAACATAAAACTGCTGCCTTTTTATTTTCATCATATAGCGTTACAATGCAGAAGAGTTTCATGATATGCTTTTTTTCAGCAATAGCCATTAAATATATTTACATTCTTTAATTACCTCTCTATATAGTAGTTATCATTGGTAGTGGCGGAGTATGCCATTTCCATGCTGGATTCAAATAGCCTTCACAAGCACAAGGGAGCAACAGGACACGATGCACGCATGTAATCCAGTGTAATTTGAACTCATTGATTAAAGGCTCGCTGTTTAGTGTTTGCTGTTTAGTGTTTGCTCTCTTTACACAGTATCAGCGGTGTATTACTGTAAAACGTCCATTAATAGCCGAGTCCCAATTTGACGCCTACCCTGTTTACTGGCCTGGTGTGGGAACACATTTTGACAAATAAACGCAGGTCTCCATTAAATGCCTGGTCTGGTTTTTATATAAGTTGTTTCTTAAACCCTGCGGGGTTGCCCGCTTTAGCTGCTTAGATTGTTAATACAAATATTAGTGCTTAAACGTAAGATCAATATGTCAGTATGGTAATGCTACACATCGTTAGATCGGTTAGATTCTCAACAATTCAGTCATTCAGTTCATTTAAACAACAAGTCCAAAAGTCTAATTCTTATAGATTTACCGGTGTAACCGGCATGGTAGGAGAAAGGTGCTGACTCCCTGATACCTTTAAAGCGCTCCATAAGTCCGAATGTGTCCGTTCCTTGATTATTTATATTCCTTTAGTCTGTAAGGCTTTACCGATCAAAAGAATCAAAACAGCTTTTCATAAAAATTAATCCAAGTTGTGAATACTGGCATGTGAAATCCATTGCTCTCTGTCTGCTAACTTCTGCGACACTTCTTTCATCCTGCACCCTGTTGTTGTTTTCGTTATGTTGCTGCCAACAAAATAAAAGCGCATAAGTCGTCTGTCGGTAGATCAAATTAATGACTATTTGTATGTGTATTTAATATTATTTAAGTAATATTCTGTTTGAAAAAAATAAACTGTTTCATAGTAGCCTATTTCAGTTTTGTTTGAGAGGAATTAAAGGCCTGTCCCATATGGACGCCTGTCCCAAATATAGGCAGGGTTAATTAAGTCATTTTAAAAAGCCCGGGCTATTAATCCAAGTTTTACGGTAAATTACTACTAATGCCAACTGTTATTGCCTCACCTGAAAAGCGTTCATCTGGTGAAACACTTGGTGGCTTTTATTGTAAAGAGGCCACGGGAAATGCAATGTGTTTGTCACTGAGGTTAATGCTGACTGTGATTGTTCATTAAAAATGTGGAACAGCCAGAGTGAGCTGTTAGATGAAGAGTTTCCGGTGACAGGCTGCACACCTCCAACTCCTCAGCAAGGTAACCAACTTAACAGAGTCCTGCTGCTGTGTGGACAACTACTTGCGGTTGCACTTATTGACTGACTTCTTTATTGAAACAATGTGAGTTTGTCTGGTTGCACTGTAAATAGATGCACCAGTTGCTCTGTTGTATGTCTGACAAAGTAGCTTCTCAAGTGTTTTCTATGGGTTTTGCCAAACCACTAAACACTTAAACCACTTAAATTTTACAGATTATAACTTTAGCATGAAATCTAAATCTTTTTATTGGGTTTCACAGCTTCATTTGGTTCTTTCCTGATTGCCACATTAAAACAGAAACCTTAGCTTGATCTACTTCTGAATCCCCAGAAAATCCTTTCCCCCCCAAAAATCTGCTTGGTAACTCTTTTAAGAAAGGTGCTACAAAGGCATGTTGTTAATACTGTTACTATTATAATCTATCACAGAGTATGAAGAGGGAGAAAAAAGGGGGCAGTGCTTGTCTTTGTACCTGATAAACGCTCTCCTCTGACTGGGGGCCACGGAGGGGTTCGTGTCCAGCCTCAAACACTATGTACTATAGAACAGAAGTAGTGGGCAAGACGTAGAGGTGCAGAGAATAATGAGATGGGAAGACAGAGAGAAAGGTTGGCATATAAAATAGAGAGATACAACAAGGAAGTGAGACATGACAAGAATAAATGAAAGCACAGGGGCGCGAGGATGGCGTCGAGTGGGGAGTGAAATGAGATCAAGAATATTAAGGGTGTAAAAAAAAATGGGGCATGGGAAAGAGGAATGGGGGAGGTGAAGAGAGAAAGAAAAAAGTGTGAGGTGGGAAGAGGAAAGAGCACAAGTACAATAGGTCAGGCAGTAGTTCAAGGCAATGTGGAGGTCTTAGCTAGAGGTCTCTCTTCTACATCAGCAATGTGATGCTCCACCTCTTTGAAAGAAAACAGACCCGGAGGTCAGAGTATTTGCTTGAGATCCATGAGTGAAGTCTCAAAAGTCCTCAAATTGGTCAGCATCTCCTCTTAAGGTTGACGTTAATAAATGCCTTTGTGGATCTCAAATCAATCTCAAAGTAGTAGTTTGACATTTTGGCAAATATTTATCAACTTTTTTGCTGAGAGTAAGACGAGAAGATCAATACCTTTCTCATATCTGTATGGTAAATATATAGCTGGAGCCAGCAGCCGGTTATCTTAGCTTACGATTAAGACTGGAAATAGGGGAAAACAGCTCGCCTGGCTCTGTCTAATTACAACAACATTCGTCTACCACCTCGGCCATGTTAATTTTGGCCAAAAAAACTATGACAGAAACATTGGCAGCCTATTCTCCACCACAAAAAGAAGACAAAACTCAATAAAAAGTAAACATTACAAAGGAGAACCATGACAAATGTTTCTTCAGCGAAAAAAAGACTAAATTATGACAACAAATGAACTAATTAGTTTCAAAGTCCACTGCAAAGTTTTGCTCAACAACCTGAATTCATCTGCAGACTCACACACCTTGTAGCCTTGCTTCTCATAAGTAAAATAGTATTGCCCGAAAATATCTCTTGTTCAGAAGTTGAGCTGTTTGACCTGTTGCACTGCCCTTAATAAGAAACATAATACATTTAGTTATCCTGTGTCTCTATCGGTAATGTTATCTGATGTTACCAGCTCTTGGAAGAAACAGATGGATGGATTAACTTCTACAATCCACTGAGGATTACAGATAATAAACAGTACTTTAATGAACAACTGAATGAATCGGCTTCTGATCAGCTGTTCTTCTGTCGAGAACACAGGTACAGTAGCTGCAGTAATGCTAAATCTAGGCGAGCAGAACAACTGTGAGTGAGCCGTTCTGTTCAAACAGCCAGAATTTGGAAATGAAAACTGGATTTACTGAGAGTCCATCTGCATAGCAGACTCACCTGGACACCATGTGTGTGTTTGTGTGCAAACTGCGACAGCTGCAGCCTCAAAAACAAAAATGAGACGAAAACTAGACTAAAATATATTTTGTTTTTGTTGACTAAAATAAGACAAAAAATAACATACTTTTGCCAAAACTAACACAGCAGCTCAGATTAAATAAACTAAATATAACATATTAGTATTAGTGAGCTTTACAGGTGCTGGTGGATTATTTTACCTTTGGAAAGAACCAAGCTAGCTGTTCCCCCCTGTTTCCAGTCTTTATGGTAAGCTACGCTAACTGGCTACTGGCTCCATCTACATATTTATTGCACAAACATGAGAGTGGTATTGATCTTCTCAGCAAGAAAGCAGATAAAGGTAATTTCCAAAATGTCAAAGTACTCCTTTAAGATTCGGGCCACAATCTGGAGTTTTGTCAACCAACATCAACATAATCGAAAGCTGAAAATGGAATGATTTTATGCAAAACACACTTCAAGAGCAAAGAACAGAGGTGATCTGGGAGGTGGTTTGACGTACCACTGAACATAGCATTCAGAGTAAGAGTTAGTGTTGTCTGTATTCAGTGTGAGCAAACACAGTGAAACAAAGTCATGTTCAGCCAAATAAATGCACAGGGCAAAAAGGGGTGGGGGGTGGGGGTGGGGGTAACAATCAGTCAGTGGGGCATGTCTTTGGAAGAAATCAGAACATTGACACAGATCAACTTAAAAAATATGGTTTTACAACATTGCACTGGCAAATGGGAGTTGAATGGTTGAACAAAACTGTCCACTAGGATGGTCTACTGTGTATTACTGGAATGGCGGAATATCATGAATCATTAATTCAAGCAGATAAGCGACTGGAGGAGATATTTAAATTAAGGATTAAATGTTTTTTATTCCAAGCTTTAAGACTGAAAAAAGCACCAGTGAAGCTAGAAAAGCATCAAAATCAGCAGTATTTGGTTCCTGCTCTGTGTGCCTACAGACCTACCTGGTAAACTGGATCGTCCACTTCGTCCTCCAGGATGGTCTGTACAGTGGTGGGACAGAAGGCAGATGACACATTTTGTTTTTCAGCAGTGAGACAGTGCAGCCAAATTTAGCATCTCATTAGAAAATAAATGGAGGAAGGACAGAAAACAACTTAGTCTGTCATTTCCTGCAAGCAAGCATAATTACAGGCTGACAGTGTGTTGGGTTTTAATGAAACAGTGATTTCGTATATCACAGATACACCAAAACGTACATTTCCTGTCACACAAACCTGACTTCAGAAAAAAAACCTGTTGCATTTCCATTAAATGTAGATATTCAACATAGAAATCAATGATGCAAACAAACACAGTCTGCAATGTACTTCAGAGGAAGCTTAAAAGTCTTAAGATTTCTGTTGTGTGAATTAATTTTTTTCTGAGTTATAATGTGTGATCGCGCCTCCGAATGGAAAATGAAACTGATGAAAAAAGCAGAAATGTTCTCTGACTGTCCTACCTGGTAGACTGCCTGCTCACACTGTTTGTCCTTCTGGGCCTTCTTCTCAATCTCCTCCCGCTGTTTAATATCGTAAATAAGCGTGAAGAGGTCGCGCAGGTCAATGATGAGAGGCTCCGCCTGGATGTGAGAAGCGGTGAGAGAAGGAAGAGGAAGAAGAGGTTGTGGAAATTTAAGAAATGGAATCAAGGAGAGGGAAATAGGGAAGGGAAGGGAATGGACAAAGAAAAAAAAGAGATTCAGAGAAAGAAGGGGAGGAGTATAGCAATCCAGGTCAGTGAAGAGCAGTGGAAGATGAACATGTGTAGGCAAGGCCAAGATGTGGAAGAAGTAAAGCAGTGCAGGAAAACTAAAAATATCTTAAAATCTTCAGGAATGACATTTATAAAAAATTTAATGAACATATTAATGTTGTGAGGAGGGACCTTTTTGCATTTTATGTATTTCTTTCTGGTATTTTTTATTTTATTTATGTATTTATTAATATTTTCACATTTCATTTTAGTCAACCAACTCATGCAGAATGCATTATATGAATGTAGGATGTGTGGATGCCATCTGACTGGTCACTCCCTGCGAGGTAACACAAATCCCAGCACAGCAGAGAGTGATGATAATAATATACGCTCAATCAAAAATTCAAACAAAAAATTAAGGTCAGTATCTGCTTATTTACTTTACTGACCTGAAAGTAATGTAGTACAAAACAGCGTTAGAACAGTAGCTGAGTGCTAACATTGGCATTGGCTTGCTTCATAGGTTAGAACAGCTATGGTGGCTTTACACATCACAGCACATTCTCATTCCATACTAGTTAAACCATTGTTTGTGTCTTCCACAATTCTCCCCCGGAGCTCCTGAGCTGTAGATGAAGATTTGTGATTGAACAAAAGAGTGCACATTTGTTGACTTCACACTTGAGGCTTAGGGTTCAGTCTAACCTGATAAAATGAGGACTTGACTCCCCGTAGACTTGAAATTTTAATCAAAATATGTGTCTGCCAGGAATGCGTTATAAAGCCACAGAGCTTGAATATGTAATTGGTAGGCCTATTGGTAGGCATTGCATGCACTTGGTCTCAGCAAAGTAAAAACACATTACTTTAACACAGCTTTAAAGGGAAAATGTTAAAATATTATGCCATTTTAATGGACATCCTTTAGAAATGTAAAAATACCTTAGTTCAATTCAAATATTTTGTCTAGTCGTGTGACTTGGTTTGGAACTTCTATAAAATACTTGAGACTTGAGTTGGACTGAACAGCTAGCCGAGTAGAAAAGCACTTACCGACTGTGCGGTCTTGATGGCCACAAACCTGTGGTGGCCCTCCTTCCCACAGACATAGCCAAAGGCCCTATGGTCCCTGGTGTCCTTGGCGATGTAGCTAATCTCGTGGACTGAGTGGTGATGCAGGAGCACCTACGTACATGGCAGGGATGTTACGTGTTACAGGAAAGACAATGTTAAATTTGGGTAATCACACCATCTTCTGTACGTAAAAAACATATCATGTTTCATTTGAAAGTATGCCTTTTTAAAACACTGTTTCACAAGTATAAGTACTATACACTGTGTTGGCAGGAAAAGTAGGTCAAACCTACATTAAACATCTTTGCATATTGTTGAGCCAAACGCAACCAACCAACACAGAGTGAGCCTAAAAGTCTCTGACAGCAGAAGGAGAGATTCAGGGCGGTTCTCTATTTACCAGTACTACTATAGATACTATAGTTACTATGGGACTTGGAATCTAGTAGCTTGATGTTTGTTTTGTGCTATTGCTTGGGAAGCAGACATCTCAGCTTTGATATCAGCAGGATTTGAGACGCTGTGAATTTGGTGATTAAGAAACACCAAATTCAGGAGACAATTCCACTTTCAAAATCTACTGTGTGATGTTTTCACAACATTTCTGCCTAATGGGCAGCTCTGAAACACTCAAAATATCAACACACACCCATACATACACTGTACACACTGAGAGTAATTCAGCTGTCACTCAGGCACACCCACCTGCCGCTCCACTATTAGCGGAGATAAGCTCAGGCACTGGGGAGGAGATTTCATTGGAATATTAGCTGATGTACAGTGGGGAGCGACGCTAGTAGCGCCTCAGATTAATGTAAAATACAAAACTAATATGACTAGTCTACTCGATTCAGCAGAGAATCATGTCAGCTTTACATAAAGTATTTCCATCTAACACAGCTTGCGCTGGAGTGATCCCCATTTCCACCACAATAATTCAAGAGGGATATTAAATGTAGAGTGTTATTTACTGGTAGTAATCAGTAAATAAAATGAAGAGCATTAGGGGGCATGATTTCCAAAACAACAAATGAGCTTGTCAGAAGCTGGTGAGCTGGTTGGTAGTGGCAGAAGGCTTAATATTCTTTTTCATTACAGGCCACTGACGCGCCACTATCACCACCAGTCATATTAAAAAGAGATATTATAAAAGATGGGTGTTTTTTGGGGAAATAGACGGTTGGTGGTGGGGTGGGGGTCGGCAGCCACGGGACAAACGCTGTTGCATAATTATCAGTTTAGCGCTAACGACAGCTGAGGTGGAGCCGTGGTGTAATTAGCATTAGCGGCAATGATCATTAAGGGGTGGAACTGAGTGCTAATTATCGGTTAGCACTGATGAGCAGAGTGGGCCTATCTAGCCAACACTACGCCGCAGGACGGGGGAGAGCTGAGCCTCTCGATCATCCTGTAATGGAACAGCAGGCCTCTGAGTCCGCCAGGGGATGAAAGCCAGGATGGAGGCGGAAGCAGCCCGTCTCATAACATCACCATAACATTGCTCACTGCGCTATCATTAGCAAGCAGACAAGGCCTGAGTGATCTTCAGTGGGTCCTGCAGCATATCACTAATCTTATTAGGGTATGTGTTAAACCAGTTTATCCAGGGTCAAATTTCAAAAGCAAGATTGTAATTTAATGCTGTCAAGTTAAATTTTGTTTAGCTAAAGGGCAAACTGTCCTGAGAAAGGCATATTATTGCTTATATTTCGTGATATTTGGAGAAGAATTGCAAATCTAGTGTTGAAAATGACACATTTTATTTCAGCACAACCTTGTGAATCATCTTCCTTCTGTGCAGGTATTACAGTTTTACTAATATGTCAACCGTGCCAGCCAGGCTTACAAGATGGCAACCCTGGCAGCCGCTGTGAACTGAACCGTGCGAGCGTCTGCCCTCTGGATGTCCTATACTGTAGGTTCACAGTGCAGCAGCTGGCAGAGGCCTCCCAGTGCATCTCTGCCATAGGCCCACTCGCTGACATGCTACTCACCCCCGATCTTTCGCAGTAAATCTTGATCCCGCCGAAAGAGATCGTCAAGAAGACCCTTTGCTTGTGCTCCCCTTTGGAACGTGCCGAAGAAGCCATTCCCTGAAGGAGATGAATGGAAACGAAATGAGGAGATGAAAGGATATGAGCTCAGCATGAAAGACGGTGAGGCTTCTTCTTTTCTGACTCAGGTGAGTGTGACAGTAAGAGATGGAGGGATAGATTGGGAGGGGGTTAGATTGGAAGGTAGGGTGACAAGAGTTACATAAGGTGTGATAGGACAGAATGTTCTTTCATGTGCCTTTTCTTGAAGCTTCACTCTCAGAGGAATTCACACGTCGCCTTGTGCAGCAAGTCTTATTATTGCAGCCTGTTTTTCCCAAGCACCTTTTTTCTCTCCCTTTTCTTAAAGTAGGTCTACTGCACTTCAATGTGTTATACACAAGTGCTAGCTAACAACAATAAGGTGAGATCTGCTGACAGAATGAATCGCGCTGCTGACCGACCAGCTTGCTCCGACTACTTCACATAGTGCTGACTGAACAACCAATCCAGCCTTTGAAGTAATTGTTTCCCATGGATCTCAACAGCTCCCTTTTTCTCATATTCTCATCTCTAATAAAGAAAACAATTAACATTTCCACCGTGTTCCATTTGATGCGACCTGTGTGCTTGACATGTCTTTCATAGAACAAAGCCTGCAAGAGAAGAGAAGAGAGAAGAAGGGAAAAGAGAAAAGGAGAAAGGACGAGAAGAAAAACCTGCCTGCTGTGCTGAATACGTCTGACAAAATTGCAGGCCCAGTAATGCTGATGAGTGGTCCACCTCTTCTGTACATCAGCTATCTTCCGCCTCACATTTTTTCTTTAAAAGCTTAGCTAATATTTAAAACCCAAACCAGGGGTTTCTATATCACCAACAAGCTCTGCCTCTGCAGGGAGATGTAAATGTTCATTACATCCATAAATGTATATTCACATGAGAAAAGGATGGGCTGAAGAGATACAGTGAGTATAATGAGGGTACAGAGAGCAGGATAAAGAGAAGAACAAGCAACAGGGATAAGGAAGAGAAGAAGTAAGTGAGAAAGGCGGGCTGGTGGAACAGCCAACGGATGTTGTCAATCAGCCATCGGCTTCTCCATTTGGTGGATTAGTCCTCAAGGTAGCGAGAGGCAGCTCAATAGAGACCCCGTCCCCTCCTCTATCCCCTGTCCAGATAATAGCAGGTCTGTATTGACTAGTCTATTGACTGTAACTGGCTGGTGACTACTGGATTCATATGGAGGGCCCTGCTGAAATGTCAGATCGAGGCAGGGAAAAAGTTGTTTTATTGTACATATCACTTGGAATGGATATGGGTGATGAGAGGCTTTGCCTTCTGGCTATACTGCTTTTCTTGTGGGGCTTCCCACACATTTAAGCTCCAGCAAAGTCTGTGAGAAGATACTTAAAAAGCCATGCATATACGTCCTCTTTTCGAGAAGGATTTATCCCGTAGCAACCTACTGCAAAGCTTGCTTTTTTCCCCAACATAGAGAGTGATTTTTCCTGCCTTTTTCTTTGGAACAAGTAAACACAGCTGACATTTAAGAGGATACAGAATAAACTCTTGAGAAGCGGAAGCATGCTATTTCAGAGTATTATGTAATTTATATTAATGATTGGCCATTAGCTAAATCCAAGCAGCATTGTTCAGCATGTTCAGCATTTCTCACATGTTGAAGCGGTGTGCATGGGGCTCCGTGAATAGTAATACACGGCATTGTGGTTGATGGTTTAAGATATGTTTAAGTTTTTCCCTCTTATGTGTAAGGAATTGCTTAATTTGCTTAATAGTTGCCTAACTCAGCGTTACTTTCAAGGTCTGGCGCATGTCAAACTACATTATTTTGTAGGCTTACAAGTTATGTTAAAAAAATGCGTGGTTCATGGCTAGCACATCCGCTGTTTAGTATTTACCCACGGATCCAGGATGCTAAAACATCAGCGTAGGCTAATGATAGTGCCTCTGTCCTGCTCTATTGGGTTAACCCTCCATTAACCTCAGTCAGAAAGTAAGAACAATCAAGCATATATCTTGCATGTCTAAGTATATAAGCTAAGCAGCAAATCAAGGTTATCTTACATTTTCCCTATCGTATTTATAATATAAGGAGCAACTAGTTTTACGTTGCTGTTAGTCATCATTTCAGCAGTAAAAATTGATGGCTGTAGCTAGAAATGAGAAATACGGAAGCCCTAAGCAGCCATCCACTGAAATATTTATTTTACTCCATTTTCCCGTGATCTCATGATCTCGAGATAATGACTAATGTTGTTTTCCCATGATAACGGGATAATTTTCTTGTGATCTCGAGACAACAAACCATAGCTGAATACAGGGGTCGGCCAGTATGTTTCTTTAGGATAATTTCAGAGTACTTTACAGTGTGACTGGTTAGCTCAGTTGGTAGAGCACAGGACTTGTAATCCAATGGGTTTCTGCACGTTTCACCTAGTCTAATTTAAGACTTTTAAAGACCTTTTTGAATGAAATTTAAGACCTATATCACGACATCAAAAAAAGAAACATACAACTGAAAATGCAGTCACAAAATTACTTGCAGAGTAAATAAATGTATTCAAATTAGGGTTGAGTAATGTCTACAAAAATGGCATTGGACAATGTCAACAATGAAACACCAGGATGGACGATGACATTGATAGGCTACGTAATTAACAACCCGGCATGCGGTGCACCTGCTGCCATGAAAAAAGGATCACGGTTGGAAATATCCAGAAATATCCAGTGTCTTTTCGGTGACTTTATAAAACATAACCTGCTGCTGATGGAAAAACTCAGGGGAGCAGTCAGGGAGACAGAGAGGGGCGGGGAAAGCCAGAGTGTTTGCAGTGAGAGACCAGAGGTAAAGGTTTGTGTGTGAGTGAGTGCAGGCAGAAGTCAAGGCAGGTGCAAAGCAGGTACATTTACAAATAATTATAGAAATGATGTCCATGAGGATTAAAACAGGCTTTCACAGGGCGGTATAATGTAAAAAATTAAGATGGTAACATTAAGATGAAACATTAAGATGGTATTTTTGTGTTGGAGTTTTGGTGGTCATCCCCCAAGAAAAGTTTTATGCTTTCCAATAAAGAAATCTGCAACTCCACATAATTTTGGAACCTTGTTATTACCACATCAGGGAATAATAAGTAGGAAAATCAAGAGCAGATTTTGAATAAACTACACCCAAAAGCTAAACTTGCTAAATCAGTCTACTGGGTTTGAATAATAACCATTAGATCTGGGAAAATTCATGTAATTAGTTTTGATTCTCTCCACAGTGATTTTACATTCATGGCGCAGCACCAAGCTGTTTGGAGCCTCACCACCTTAATAGCAGGAAAACATTGTTAATATGACCTCAGAATACAGATAGGACTGCTCATGTTTGTCTTTTGTGTCTTAATTTACTGCTTTATACATTTGTAGAAATTAACATAAAAATAGGCAACATGAGAACCACCTCCCTTCTGTATAATTACAAGCATTACATTTGTACATCAAAATCCAAAAGAATAGTTTCCTCATTAGCTTAAAAGGACTAGTTTGCATCCCTAATTTGCTTTAACGTTACTAACCTCAGCTATTCTGTGGTCACCACTCTCCTTTCTTTTTAATTTGTGAAATTTTAGTAGCTGCGCTCATTCATTAAGTAGCGAAAGTAGGCTTCAAATAAGTTGGTAGCGACTGGTTTTAACCAAGCGGGAAGCTTCCAGTCTACAATATAAAGCGAATGCAGAAGTCCCTGAAACCTACATTCTATTCCATTCTAAATCCGGCATTTCCATTAGAAATAATGGGAAAATGACCCTACTTCTCAGCTGAATAATTACCCCAGTAAACACTTTCCTGATGAGCTTATAGTCTCAGTTGCTAGTTTCAAGTCTTCTTCAATACAAAATGATGTTCATTTAATAAATTATGGTCCCATTTATTTTAAAATAGACCAAAAAGCAGAGTATGTTTCATTATCTATGATTGACAAGTCGTTACCATAGCGACCTGTCAATCGGGCTAGAGCCGACTTGTACCCTCGGCACTGTGTAAATTTAACCAGCGCCGTTGAAAAGGCTTATTAGGAGTTGGCTGTTCACTTTCTCTGGTGAGTACATTTAGTTTTAAGACTGTTGTCCGCTAGACAAAGTTATCAGCCCTGTTAAAATGACAGTTAACGTTGCACCTAGCTAAGCAAGCTAGCTAGCTCTGCACACGGCCGTATCGTCACTTCCGGGCACTTCCTGGTTGCAAAAACTTGACATGGCGGGGCCCTATCGGCCAAACTCGAGGCTTCAAAACGCCAGTCCACAGACCAACGGGTGATGTCACGATGACTATGTCCATTTCTTATATACAGTCTATGGTTTTAACCAAGCCCTAAGCTCTGTTTCTGTCAAGAGTCGCTAAGGTTGCACTTTCGCACAGCTGAAGAATAAATCCGTTTTAGTTCTGTGGTACAATCCGAAAGAGACTCGCGACAATAACATGACAGCTGCATGTTGGTCTTTGTAGTTGTAATACAGCGACTAGCGAACACCACGGGAGGAAAAAACATTCTAAAGCGCTGTGGGAGCATTTCAATGAGTATACGTTAAATGGATTTCCCTGAATGAGAAGCACAGGAATTTCCTCTGCCTGGGAATGATGGGGTAATAAAAAGTCCATCGGTTGATGGATGTGGACAAATCACCCGTCTCTTCATAAGAACTTTGTTGAAGAGGATTATGAAAAAGTTAAAAAAGGTTGGTCTTCCGGGAGGATCTAACCCACAGCTCCTAGTGTATGAGTCCTGTGTTCTACCATCTGAGCTAACCAGTGACACTGATGCTCAAAGTGAAATTACCATTAAACCTCTGTGTTGAACTACTGTTTTGTTATCTCGAGATCATGAGAAAATCATCCCGTTATCATGGGAAAACAGAGTAAAAAAAGTTTGAATGGATGGCCTGCTTTTGACGGCCTCTGTCTCATTTCAAGGAGCCATTGTTTTGAAAATTACTCAGACTTTCAAGTAGTAAAACTACGACTGTAACCATTGTAAACTGCACATGTGCGAGAACGGAAAGTTTGACAGGCGTAGCAACAGTAAGTGGAGCTTGGGGAACAGAGAATTTACAGTACATTTTAGTACACATACTTCAAAATAAGTTCAAGAAAGCTCAAGCCTTTCATCCACAATCACTAGTATTCAGACATTTTTACGACTTTCTCACTTACCGCAGGGCTGAATATGACCTAATTTACTTGTAAAGAACACTGGCTAAAATATTATCTGGGTCACATTATCACAGTTTGCATATGTGCTACAAGTATAACATCATGGACTTTGTTGGAAAAATAGAAGGCTGTGACTGACATGAGAAGACATACAAGAGGCAGACAAACTGGGGGAAAGAGACAAATTCCTACTTAAGTCACATTCTGCTTTAAGGTTCTCAGAATAGGAAGCCAGTTTACCTCCAAGGTCAAAAAAACTGTTGTAATAAATGCATAAAGCTTTGCACAATGCCAAAAAATACAGCAGCCTATTAGAAGGAAAATAAAGTACAAATTGCAACCATTTTGCAAAAGATATAAAACCAAACTTATAGTAGCTTTATCTACATGACAGAGAGCTGCGGAATAATACAGTTGGACTTTTATTTGTTCCGTCTGGTCAGTTCTTTACAGAGTTCCAGTGAGTCATACACAGGACAAGACAGCTCCCATGAGTCATTCAACAGACAATACAGGCATGCCAGAGCATGCCTTTTCCAAATCTGACTGAGATGAGCAAAGAGGCTCAATGATGTCCCCACAGACACACACAGACACACAGACACACAGACACACACACACAGACACACACACACACACACACACACACACAAGTCTGCACCTTCAGCTTCATCATGGAGTCCTGGCACAGTTTGTCCCCACGTGCCGCTGTCACATCATCAATCCCAATCAGCTTGGCCTTGTAGCGCACGCCATCTCCACGGAAACGCTTAATAAGCCCCGCCTCAGTGCGGTCCTGACCTGCAGCGGGAGAGAAAGAGAAAAAAAGGAATAGGACAAGAAATAAGGAGGAGAAAATGAATGCGAGTGATCACAGGAAACAAGGATATGAGCTCAACTGAGTCCTACCACTTCGGCATCATGTCCTACTTGAGGTATAGAGGCGTCTGTGTGTGTGTGTGTGTGTGTGTGTGTGTGTGTGAATGTGTAGGTGTGTGTGAGTGAGATAGCTGCTTCCGTATAAATATTTATGGAATAGGAAATGCAGAATGAAATAGCAAATTAGCAACAGTGAGCAAAGATTGAAAGAAAATTTTACTTGAAATTGAAAAGGAGGCTGTATAAAGCTAGTGGACTAAATGAGAAAACAACTAGAACATTGAGTACCCTTTACCATCACCTATTATTGCACACAGAAAGCTTGGGTGGACGGTTATGGGGTGGCTGAGTGGGGGTTGTTACCCCTACGCCTCACCCACGCTCACAGTTCCCATGGGTGCTATTGGTGGTGACAAACCAGGCTTGGGTCGCTGCTATTGAGGGGAATCATCTCGGTCCAGCGCTCACCCACAATCCACCAGGCCCTCCCTGGGTGATGGATGTTGGGTAGTGGGATGGTTTGAGACAGGGGCATTTGCAAATGTGTGTTTGAATGGCCTCGGGCTTTATAATGTCATCCCCTCCCTTCTTCTTCCCATCCCTGTTGCTGATTATTCTGTCTGTCAATCTCTGCAGTTGTCCTGACACCACCTTGACACCAACACCTTTCTCATTTAGTCTCTGCGCTGTCTGCCATCGTACTGTTTTGATTATGATGGCGCGAGCCTCGAGCAATGTATAAACCATCCCCTTATAACCTGTGCGGGGTTTGTCAGGCGCAAAACACTGACTCCCAACACATTTACACGAAGAGATAGCAGGATTTCAAAATCAAGGTCACTGGCACCTTTGAGAATTTAACAGTTTCCAGGCTCCTTGCTCACTCAATTCTAGGTCACCGTACATCAGTTAACGACACATTTCAGTAGCTGGCTAAGCCATGTGCGAGAAGAGGACAAGATTTAAAAACCCTAACAAAGAATGTCAGGCTGCACTTAAAGACCATATTACACCAAAATTACAGAATTCCACCAAGAAACACACAGTATTGCCATCCATTCTACATCTACTCTAACAAAAATGGAATTTCGTCTTCTATCCCAGCAATGTTCAAGGAAAAATCCAAAAGACAAATTTGAAATTTAGCCTAAAAAAAAAAAGCAAATGAAATGGCTTGAGGAAACAGAGAAAAAAATTCTCTTAGTTCAAATGCAAGCACTTGTCTTGGCCATGCACACCCTCTCACTAATTCATGAGGGCACAATTCTCTAAAGGGGGAGGGGAGGGCTTGACGATGCTAAAGTCATTAAAGTCTCTATGCAAGTGAATGTCAAATCTGGGTCTAATTCAGACATGTTCCTTTGCCAGAGGATAATGAGTCTTATATACAGCAGTACAGTACCTCTGAACATTAACCAGACACAGCCTGGCATGCACACAGCAGCCATGTAGAGAACTGACATTCCAACTTTGATGGCAAATTCACTAAAAAAGACTGTAGACATTACTATCTATGTGCAGTTGGTTAAACCCTGCAGTACAGATGCAAGAGAGGGTGGACTCCTACAATAATTATTGCTGTACCTGATTAAAACCATGCCTCATATGGTGAATGTAGTCTATTCATACAGTATTATGTATTCCATCCTGATTTTACTGACTCATACACTCTGTAATGTAATGTAAAATGCATGCTGCTCCAGTTGCATTTTAACACGATCAGCCCAATTCAGTGCAGCTTTCTCAGATGAGCTTTAACCAGATGTTCTGTGCCGTTTGTTTCTTTATATACAGCATGCCGTTTTCCCTAATAACACTTCAGGAGAGATTTAGAGGTTTATGCACACATCCTCAAAAAAAGTAGGCCTTGCATACCGAATGAGAGTCTTGACACAGTGGCATAACTCGTACGCTACGTGCTCTGGGTTCAGATCAAGACTAGCGAGTGCGCTGTATTTGAAAACTAAAGAGCTGCGGGGCATGCTGTTTCATGTTGTTACACACTGTAAGAAAGGAAAAGAGAGCTGGAGAAGGTGTGTGACACATATTCCTCTGGCTTTCTGGATTTACAATTACCCAAGGTTGAATGGTCCTCACAATATTTCTGGCCCACAATCCTGATGCTCATAATGTGTCTGACAGAGGGCTGCCTAAAGCATTGTCTACTGCTAGTCTGCATCTAAGTGTATCCTACACATGGGAAAACATGCCAGCCATTTGGGAGTCCTGGTGGTCTGAAACGCATGCATCCTGGGTTAGAATACAGCCTGGGACCTTTGTCACATCTCTTTCTCCCTAATATTTCCTGTTGCCCTCATTTACTAACAATCTAATGCACAAATCATTAAAAATGGAGATGAGATTTAACAGCCACCTGACACAAAGGCCCTGCACCAGAACCATGTAGAGAACAATTACTGTTAGCCCGGCTCCATACTGTTTCAGGGCTACTCTCTGATCACAGAGTTGCATCCTCCTCCTTGCCACACTAGAATGGGGACAGTGAAGGGACAGATGGCAACAGATGGAGAGTCAGAAGTGTGCCTCCAGATATAAGGACTTGGCAACAAGAAACTTTTTGTTGGGGATCCGGGCATCGAGGCAGCTTAACCTTTGAACCTTTCTGAGTGTGTATCTGTGTCTGCCTGTCTCTTCCTGTCAACGTTCCTCTCAGCTAGGAAACCAAACTCACCGTTCCATTGAACTATAATGAGAGTATATGGCAATGCCGGCTGAGTCATGCGTGCACCCCCATGCAATGGACAATGTTAACCATTATTTTGTGCGTCTATGCACAGGACATTTGAAGGGAGAACACTAGGTACGTCCCGTCAGCGCAGAGGGCTGATGACTTTATCCAGCAGCAAAGTGAATGGAAGTCTGAGAAAGGCAAATCTGTCCTCGCCACCTGCCTCCCCCATGTGCACAAAATAACTTTTATAAGCCTCATCAAACACACAGATACATTTACAAACATCAGCATGCGTTCCCTCGTCCAACCTACACCGATGTCAAAATTCCTCTACCTGATCTTTGGCATTAAACTCAAATTCAAGGTTTTGGTTTAATGACTGAATTAATGAGGGGTATTGTGCACATCATCAATGCAGCGGGTGGACCATTGAATCACTGCAGAGTTACATGCAAGTATTGACGTGTGCTGGGTGGTGATGGGCGAGATCATTTGTTAGGTAGGGGCTCCACAGTGTGATGAACAGTTGGATAAGTGCACCAGCAAATGATTTGGTCAAATGTGGGAAATACTGTTTGAATAGGGTGAAATGGTTAATATTTGAACTGCCTCTTACAATATTTTCAATGTCATACATTCAGTATGAGAGGTGACTGGTGATTTAATCTGCTGTTTGCCTCTCTGCCTCTTTCTATGTCTGTTTCCTGCATCTCCGTCCTGCTCCCCCCCTCTCTCAATGTCTCTCTGTCCTCCATTCCTAGTCTCTCTTTTTGAAATGATTATTTTTTTTGTGCACAGATTACAGTGGGAGAGCAACAGTTGCTATGGAGATCGAGTAAAGTCACGCATGTAAAGCAATTCTGTTGATGGATAGAGGGGAGCTTTTGCTTTACCATGGCAGTCAGAGTTTGCTACAAGGTTTGATTTTTCTAGTTTTTTCATTAACAAATCCCATAAAATGGGACCAAATCTAACAATTCATTTATTCTGCTAAAAGTCTGTGCAGCCATCAAACCCCAGATTTGGGCAATGACAATGATTGAGTAACATATTACAATAATGTGATTATATTTTCCAGTACCAGGGGATTCAAGTTTAAAATGTAATAATAACATAGCAGTTACTTATCCCAGTAATACTTTGTTACTTTGACAGTTTATGGGAAGGGAGCTTGGCTCAGGGGCTGGAGGTGCGAGGAGGTGTCTTTACTGTGAATACCAGGCGATGCGAGCTAAGCTAGCTGTTGATGGTTAACAATTACTTGAAAGATGTAATGTTAGGTTTGTCGTTTCTTTAATGACAAAGTGTCATTTTCTATTTCTACACACGTTAAATACTTTTTTTGTGTGTGTGTGTCTTTGGGGGGGGGGGGTTACTTATTTGTTTCCTTGGCTAGTGTTAAGTGAAAAAACTGCCTTAAATTTGTGCGTTAACAATATAAAGCTAAAGCCTGGAAGCGGTTAGCTTAGTTTAGCATAAAGACTGTAAGCAGGGGGAAGGCTAGCTAGCCTGGTCTTGTTGAAACAGCACCACCAAAGTTAACATATTAACTCTTACACAAATGAACCTTGGGAGTACACGCTGGAAATATTTCTTGGCCAGGCCAGAGATTTCATGGAGTCTCAAGTGACTTCAGTCGACACCACTCCACTTTTCAAATGACTTGCCCAACACTGTTAAACGCTGTTATTGGCATTTTTTAAAGGCAATCCCACCTACGGCATCCTTTTGCTGAAAATATTGCTCTATTTACTCCCTTCTGTTTTAGAAAAGGATTCAGCCCTTTAAAAATGTAAACTTTATATTTGTGACCCTTTTTAAAATGATTTACATCTTGATGAACAGTAAGATGGGAAGTCAGAATGTATTAAATTTTCAGATTCATTATTTCATTTAGGGGTTGTAGAATAGATTTACATGGTTTCATTTCCAAAAAAACAGCTACCGAGGGAAGCATTTCACTTGTACTTGATCATTGTTGGGAGTTGCACATGCGCAGCACCTAGTTAAGGACTACAGAGTAGGGCGGGTCCTGTCAAACCAGTAACTACAGTTTTGGGTTCAGCTACATGTTCCCGAACCAGCTTCACAACCTAAACTGGAGCAAGAGTTTCAGAGTGGTAACTTATTTATTTATAACTAACGTATCGTTCATACTGTGCACTCTACATCACAATAACAACTTTATGTTCATTGACTGCCTGGATCTAAAGTTAGGTAGGGAGGGCGGGGGTGAGGGGAGGCAGCGGGCGGACATCTTGTCATTGTGTGTGCTGGAACTCAGTGTATTTCTCCACCATTGTTTTTGAGGGTGTGCCACACTAGCCGCTAGATGAGCATTATGATTGGAATGGGTTATGGAAATAAAGGCTGGACCACAATCAAGCTGTTTTCAGGCAGTTCAGGAGCAGTGTTTTACTTCCATACATGTTACATTCATTGGGGTGGACTTTGGGCTTTTCCACTCTGCAAACCTGTTACATGCAAAAAACATTTATGAAACAATAATGGAAAGGGAAAACACCAAAAACCTCTTAAAATCTGGTTCTTAAAACCTTTTTAATAAACAGTTTTGCGCATGGCTAGTTTTGGGGATTGTTGACAAGATAAAAAATATAAAAACAAAAGCAACCTTATCCTTTAAATTACACCAATATCTTCCACCACTATGAATATAAACAGTGCTTTGTCTAAATTCATCTCATCAACCTGATCCTCAGGGGAGTCCTTCACCTGGCCTCAGTCTGCTCACAACCACCAATAGCTGTGCTGCCTGACAGTGTGCATGCATTTATGTTGCCCCATTTCCATTTATATGGATCTAAATAACATCTTTGCTTATTGTGATAATGGCCCCTGCAGCACATGTGATTAACATGGTAAAGTCAGGGGCTGATAGCCATCTGATAGTCCCATCCAATGAGCCGCATGGCCATGTGTGTAATAGCCCCCTCATTCTGCTCTCCCCTCTCCACTTAACTCAAATCAATGGGCCCTCCTCCAGCCTGGCCATTTATCTGAGCAAGCCGACAGGGCCAGTGAAACAGCCACAGAGGAACTGGCCCCGCGGCCTCGTTACAGCCAGCCCGCAGAAGCCAGATTTACTGGACTAGCTGGAGTGGCTTTATTCATGGATGGAGCAATGAGGGAAAAAAGGATGAAGAGAGGGAGGGCAAATGAGAAAGCGTCCTCTTCTTGCTCACTTCCTTCTCCCTCACTGTGAATCTCAATCTTTCTACCTCTCTATCCCCTCTTCTTTCGTCCTCTCAGCCAATTCAATCCCATTTCAATCTCCCAGTGAACGTTCGGAGAATGCCTCGTCCTATTACATCACTTATGCTGTTCATCAAAGCGACAGGGTGTGAATTACCCTGTCCATGACACCTAAATCATGGCTCTACCAAACCCTGGGGCTACATGAAATAGCTGTTACTGCATCGGGATATCTGGGATGAGACAGGGAGCCTCTCAGCGGGCTTGACTGAGTAAAGCTTCTCTCCATGTACTCCAGCGTTATTTAGCTCCATCCAAACATGAGTTAAGGTTATGTTCACTGCATGCCAAACATGAGAAAGCTGCCAGATTCCCATTTTGTCCTGACAAACCATTTTTTTTTTTTTTTTTTACATGTTTCTGGTCGCCTTTTGAGTAGTTTTCCCTCAACATCATTTTCAGGTTTTCACCCCAATCCACAAAATTAGACACTTTATGAGCCCCAAAAAAATGTAAATGCATCTACATTACAGAATTGTTGTACTAATGCATTAATGTAGCAGAGATGGGATAGTTTGGTAAGTAAAATCTCATGTACCTTTGATCCTCCTGGACTCCCTTCGCTGGCTGGTTTTGACACCCGGCTGGAGCTCGGCCTCCGCTGACATCCTCCACTGCTGAGTCCCTTGTCCTGCTCACAGCAGATCCACCATGGGTTAGCAGCACACTAGCTAATCCTCCCAACTCCCAGTGTCCAATTCTCCCCACTCCAGTCTCTCTTACAGTCGCTCTTTGGTGGAGAAAATCTCATTCAAATCCATGATGAGATGTCTGCTACTCCTCAATAAATGAAGATCCAGCATTGATAATTATGCTCCGTCACTGGTGGCCCATGGTGTTTGAGTTTTGCTAAACAATACATGAAAAGATGATTGAATTATGAGCTGGGCGATCCTCTTGAGCACAGCTTCAGATCAGATTTGACATCTTCCAGAGTGTACCTGAGTTCTCTCTGTGAAGGTCAAGTATCACATGGTCCACTGTTGCTCTTTTCTGAGGGTCCACCTATTACACGGGAGTAAGTCCCCCCAGGGGAGACCGCAACACTGATTGAATCAAATATTGTTTTTCAGAGTAGGTCAGGAGTGGATATTATTCTTTGGTAGAACCCTTCAGATGCAGTCCGACAGCCCATCACAGTCACTTGCTCCGAGCACTACAAGGGGAGAAGACAGGGATGACAGTTAATAGTAAGCTGGAGGTAGTTAAAAATTAAAATGACAAACACATGCCCCTTGATCACTCATTACAGCATTAATTTAACATACAAAATGGCAGGCACCAATTTAACAAATCAACAAAGATGTTATTTTCTCTTCTGGATCATCAATCCTTAATGAGAGTGCAGCAAATGCGTGCTGTTTAGTACCCACCCTTGAAGGAGACCTGTGGTGAAATATTTGACGCTCTTGTTTTATGTACTTCTTATGAGTAAATATAGAACATTAAAGCATGACCGGTGCTTCTGTGCATGCAAAGCAAATTTTCAGAAGATGGACTGTAAATGCTTCCAGCTCAGGCCAACAGCATGAGAGGAGGGGAAGTAGCAGAGAGCGATGAATGACAGGCTGTTTCAAAGCAAACTGTGGTGGAAATCCTGGCACAGCCGTCTAAAAACTGGAACCCCCCACATTGTGTTTTAATGCCCTTGAATCATCCACTGCTAACATGGGGGCCGTGCCAAGCTGGCACCGAGGCTGGCACCGCTTGTGTTGGCATGGTGATGGGCCATTGTTAGAGAAAGGCCTTCAGCCTACCCTGGCCTGAAAAAGAGATGCAGCACATCGAACACCGGGCACACATTATCCTGTTTGACATTAAGTGACATTGTGAGTGTGTGTGGTGAGAGTGTGAGCATGATGAGTGTCATTTTAAATGTATTTGAAGTCATTTTATTTTGATTCTTTTTTCAACAACAACAACAATTTTCCTCTCCCTTGATCTGTTTCTGTTGTAAGAATTAAAGACACGGCTTGTAAAAGGGTCGCCCAGATTACCTACTTTTTTTTGGACCTCTTTTTTGTTTTGCCCAGGTTAAGACAATATGCTCTCTTAAGGTGTGGTCAGTCTGAACTTCATTTTCCATTAAACGAATTTAACCACTACAGTTTTTTGTACTTACTGTCTTTTCCCTCATACACTGTGACTGATCTCAGAACTCACCAGAAACTAGAGTTCTTTCTCCTAATTTCTTCTAGTTTCTTCCCATTAAGTGGCATCATTAATCCTCAGCATAAGCGCAATTTCTTTTAACAGTGTTAAATTTAAATACACCCCCTGTCCACCCAATAACATAACAGAGGTAAATGAAATGTAATTTGTCCTGTCCATATAATTTAAACATGACATTTTCATTTTAAAACTGGAAATGTAGCCTATCAAACATTGGCCCTAACAAAGCTGTTCACAGTGAGGATTGTGGATTATCGAGAATAACTGGGACACTGTCTCTGAATACAGATCTCAGAGGTCTCAGAGTGGGATGTCACAAAACCTGGGAACAGAAAACTGAAACTATCTGCATGGTTAGTAGCCCCATTTGTGACCTCCCCGCTAAATGTGTATGTGGTTCGGGAGGAGAAAAATCAAAATGATGCTATTGTACCATTAATCCACAAGCGGGCTGTGTCTAAGGTATTTTTGTGATCCCACAGGTGTCTACTGTCTGTCCAGAATGATAAAATGTTTCCCCAGAGCTAAATCAACATTTAAATACAATATTTTCACATACTATTCTTGTCACCGCATAAATTCGGAGTAATGTACGGAGTGCTGGTGTCTCAAATAGGGCTAGATGGCCCTAAAGGCAAGTGAGAAAATATGTTTTGTTATTTGGGTTCAGAAAACCTTCCAGGGGGAATTTTTTTCAGCGTACAGATGCATAGCTTTGTGTATGAATGTATGTATAAAACAAATTGATCTGTGAAATTGTCTCTCAGCAGCTGTATCTGCCTCCTTCTCCTCCTGCAGACAAGTCCTTCACCCCTTCCTATTTTTCCAAAATGAAATGTGATGTTAAGATACACTTCATTTCCTTGAACAACAGGTGACTGCGGTTGCCTCATCACCACCCATTCTTCTTGTGCATGGCTGTCTAGACCATGTGTCACCCCTCAAGTGTGCTTATGAGGCAGATAATGTCACACAGGTCCAGGCAAAGGGACAATCTCTCCATAAGTGCATCTCAGAAAGGAGCCTTAAGAGTGTGGGCGATGGAAGAGGTATTTTCCATGTCACAAAGAACCTTATCAGAATGTAATTTTCATTACCACCGAGGGAGATATGCCTTATTGTATTAAACGGAAGAGCGATTTAATGTGATGTACGCTGCTTGTCAAAACCAATGCTATCTAGGTCACCCAGACTCCTCAATCTGCTCTGTGTTTTAACAGCTCCCAGTGTCTCTTATGATTTGGGTCAGAGTTAACGAGCATCACTCGTTTCTCCAGCTACTCTCAACTGTAGGGATGTCAAAAGCCCTTGACAAAAGCCACCCTTTATTTATTAATTTGTTCATTTTAGTACTACCTCTCTCAAATGCAAAGGGAAACTTCCTTGAGGGAAGTCAATTTCATTTCTGCTTGCATTTCTTTATTTCCTCCCACCGCCGTCTTTGTCTCTGTCTGCTTGTTTTTCACAAATCATCTCCTGAGATGTTTGTTTCCTGCTTGCGTCAGAATTTTTACCTTGTAACTGGATTATTGAACAAAAACAGACATGCTTTGAGAAAACCTTATGTACGGCAACTCTCTCTTCCTTAACATTGAGCACATCAATGATGCAAGCCATTGATTTTCCAGTACAGGAGTTTGAGTGTATACCTTCACAAGGTACACTAGACTCTCTGGGCAACATGAAGGTACATAAATCTTGTCATACAGCTTCAGTGTACTGGGATCAGATGTGATCTGAATCTTTTTCATGAAGAGAACCCCATCTTTGTTGTTATAATCATATTGTCAGAGATGCCTATGCCTTTAATGAGATGAAGTACAGGTCAATGAAAACACTCCACCAGTCACACTGTAAATTGGCTTCATGATCAAAAATAAGATGTAGAGTGTTGTTGCTGCTTTCAATAATTATGTAATTAATCCAATCCAATAATCCAATACAATGATGTATGATGTGACATGATGAATGAATGCATGAATCTTTTTGCAAAAATTTAAAAACCATAATTTATATGTTTGATTATGTTTCGGAGAGACAAAGAGTTATAATTTTGAATAATTATACCAAGTTCTATCTTCCTAGTCACCTCTATGAATGAAAATGATTCATTAAGTATGATTAGATTTTATAGTCATGTTTACCGTCTCAGAAATATAATGGGCAATCATTGAACACGTGTTTAAATCAGATCATTCTTGAGATTTTTTTTAAGCCTCAGCATTCCAGTAAGTAACATTTCCTCCTGAGACTGGTGTTTAATAGACTGCACAATCAACCTCATATTGTGAGACAAGCCTCTGTGCATCCTGGCACAGATGAGTAACAAAGGTTGAACAGCCATCTATCACTAGATATGGCCAATTACGCCTCCATTCACTGTGGTCCCGATGGAAGGCGCAGTCTGTGTTTTCCAGCTTGCATGTGACTGTTGAGGAGTGGGGAGGCCCCGTCCCCGGACCATATCTGTCTCGTCCTGGCCAAGGCTGGCATGGCCCGGGGCTGGTGGAACGTTTGTTCGACAGACCGGCTCTGGCACCTTGCGCTGGTCATCTTTGTTACAAAATGCCCCTTAGCTTATGGAGTGGGACACGACTGTCACAACCTGGCTGAGCAAAGCTCCTCTGAATATTCCTGCTGTGTTACCTTGTGTCACCTACGGCAACTACTGCTATATTCTCTCCATACCTAAAGCATTTAATTTATACTGTTGTGAAATGTTAAAATTTTCTATGGCTGGACATTTTATTCTATTTACATCAGCTCTTATTGCAGCCACACAATCAACAATGCCGTCTCATGTGGCCTTACAAGAGGCTGATAGCCCTTGAATTTAAGATAAGGAAAATTTGCTTTTGTTGGACTAATTGGATTCCTACCTAGTGAGTGGTTGACTGGCGTATGTCTTTGGAGGTAATGCTGCAATCTATTAACACATTCACCTATATACACACAGTCATCACAAGCTGCAAGACAGTGGAGACAGAAAAATGCAAGCGTCTACCATTCAAGCAGCTCTGTGAGGCTGTACTAATGTGAGCAAGCTGACAATGCTAGCATACTGATGGTAAGAAGGTATAATGCTTACCATGTTCACCATCTTAGTTTCGAGTGTTAGCATGAAAGCATTTTCAATTTAGCACTAAACCCAAAGTACACCCCTGATGGCTTGATAGTTTTGCAAGATTAGACATAAACTTTTCACTGCTGATGGCGCTAGATGAACACTTAAAGTATCCACAAAATGGAAAGCACAGTGTGTCCTGTAAAAACACAAAGCTAGGGAGGTAGTTTTTTATTTTTTATTTATTGGTGTTTACATGCGTTACCCCCTGCAGATGTTTTATGGTCGAGTTGTCTTTTTTAAGAAATTTTGAGGGCTTTTTGCCTTTATTTGTGACAGGACAGTTAAGAGACAGGAAATGTGGGGGAGAGAGAAAGGGGATGACATGCAGCAAAGGGCCACAGGTCAGAGCTGAACCCGGGCCGTTACAGTAAGAACTCAGGTCTTTGTACACGTGTTGCCTGCTCAAGCAGTGAGCTAACTGGTGCCCCTTTTTCACAGTTTTTAGTTACACCATCACTAAGGCTCTTTTCTGATTTGTTTCAATCTAAAATTGGTACATGTCATTTACTCATTTAACATCATTAACTAACCTGTGGTGGCGTGTTTGCCAGTTTACCATTTTCATCCTCTCTGGTGATGGCCTGAAGCCACAGACCTCTTCTTTTAGTGTCCTTTGCTCTTTAGGGAAGTAAACAAAATGGTAAAGCGTTTTATTTTGTTTTGTTTGTTGTGCAAAATGCTATACAGTGCTTGTTTTCACCCAAAAGGGGTGTGGTTGTCCTGACAACAGGAAAGTGACGTATGCCTGCTGTCATCTATGCAGCTATAGTGGGCCTAACCTAGCTGACTGGGTCATCAAACTGACCTCTTGGAGACTGTGCTCGGTCCCTGCCAGCATTACCCACTGGGTCCCACCTGCCCCAGGGCTGGATATCAATCCGGTAAGCTAAAGGCTAACTGTTACTTTAAAAGTATCTGTCCATCAGGAAACAGCAGCCAGCAGAGCTGCCGGAGGACATCGGAGGGAAACCAGAAAATATTTTCTCCATAAAATATGATCTGGTTTCACCCAAAATAGTGAATAATGTTGTGTTTGTGTACAGTAGTCATTGGAGGCCCACCCTCCGGAAACACTCTAGAGGAAACGGAACAAGGTTTGAGGTGGCAAACACCCGAAGACACACCGATGTACCTTGCAGTTAGCTATCTTGCAAATCTTAGCTCTGTCAGGCTAGAAACGACAATCTGTGATGAAATTGAATAAATTACCAAGCCTTCTTTTAGCTAGCATAAATATAAATAACCTTTACATAAAATGGATGCAGAAGAAATGGGGACAACTACTCTGTATTAACATTGCACTACAAACACAAGCATTCCTTTTGATTCCAGCAAGGATTTATCTGAGGCAAAAATGAAATACTGTTGCCAAAGAAGAGAAGAAACTCTCCTTTCTTCTGCTTCTCTCCTCCTCCTCTGCCTTCCTGGCCTTCCAGGGGGAACTGATAGCCTCTGAGCTCAGGCTGTTCAGCCACGGCCCATTAGTTCACCTCATTCTGACAAGATGGAGGGCCTCTGACGATGGAACAGTCAAGTGTGCAAGCGGGGAGGAGGGGGAAAAAATACATACAAAAATTCTGTTTAGGCATGAAGCGTTCTCATTTACTTTTGAAGGAAAGAGAGGCCTCATTGCGCTAGGTTCAGCGGCTACAGCTGGTAAACTAAATAAGTGTTGCCGTGCAGATTTATGTCAGTAAAGGCCTTGGAGCTGTGCACTCAGTTAGGCGTGGCTCCAGCATTGCCGGGCACAGCTACGCAGAGGGCATTGAGGAGCTGCCCTCTGATGTACTTCTGCATTATATTTTTTTACCGGCTCAGCTGCAGGATAACTGGGCCCAATTTAGATGGAAGAAAAGCAAGGAGAGAGAGTGTGTGTGTGTGTGTGTGTGTGTGTGTGTGTGTGTGTGTGTGTGTGTATGTGTGTGTGTTTGTGTTATGGGGGGCCTCTTTAAGTCTGAGACATGACATAAATGAACAAATACACTTGCGCTCGCACAGCAGAGGTCTCAAGATACAAATATTAATGGGGTTTATTTTGAAAGTTTGCATTTCTTAAGCTGCTTCTGTCTGTATAACAGACATATTCAGGCTAATAAAGTGTCACTAGTTCCCTATGGTGACAGTAAACAATAGCATGAAAACAAGATAGGCTACATTTCCTATTTTATTCATCTAATTCCACTCGCTGCATACAGAGAATCTGGAAATGTAGCCGGCATGAGTCTCTTGGACCCCTCTCAGATCAGTTAATTGGTGGATCTGGCTCCCAAAAACACCTCCTCTGATGTTACTCTGTGGCTTCCCTGAGGTGTCTTTAATTCACTGTTGATTTGGATTGTTGTTGTGCTGTGTCTCAGCGTCTGAACAGTGTGTTAAAACAGGCTATTCACCACGTTTGGTGGGAGAGAGAACTGGGCAAGCTCCAGACGGCCTGGACAAACACCATGTTACCTCGCAGCCAATCTTTTCTCATTCTGTCTCTTTCCTCTCTTTTTGATTTGCTCTGTATTTATCATTTTTTATCTCTACAGCCTTTTACTCTTTCAATTCCATCTTTCCCCCCTTTTCCCCCTCTCCCTTCCACTCCAGTTCTCCTCTGTCCTCTTTTTCTTTGTCTCCCTCTCTTCCAACATAAAGCCTATTTGTGAAAAGAAAAAAGAGATTGAAGCATGTTATTTTGCTGCCACCCCCACCCCTGCCTTCTTTTGTAAGTTACAAAAGAATTGTGGATACCTTGGTTTGGTCATTATTTCATGCAGAGAGTAATTAATGAGACAATTAGGGATTTTTTCTCCCTCTGTGTTCTCTTTGAACTAAATAAATAGCCAAAAGGTGTCCTCTTTAATTGCACATGGGTCATGGATATAATTAAGATACACATGCAGACTCTTTGTGAAACTCGACTGTGAATAACTGTTTCACAGTTTGTAGTTCTGACTGTATTTCTGTCTTAAAAAACACAAATTTGATTCAGCAGCATTGTGGACAGGTAATATGTCGATCAAACACAAGATCCAGTGTAGCTGAAATAAAAGTTGCCATGTTCTAAAAACATTACCTGCTCTCTGTGAGACAGCATTAATGAAGCTGAGGGGAAGCACAGAACAGCCATTTCAAAACAGGAACCTTTTTATTTTTCTACTTGCTGTCGCACTGATGTTGTCATGATGTTGACACACCCTGCAAACAATGTCGGATTGAGAGCTGCCGCCAGTGCCGGTTCATTTTGTCATTGAAAGTGGTTATGACTGTTTACTTAGTGGCTATTTGTTCAAAAATAAAGTGGCTGGCATATTTGGGAAATGTAAATTCAGGAGGTTGAGAACGCAATATTGAGATAATGTCATTGTTTAAGTTTATATGGCTAACTTGTTAGCAAACAGTTTGTTTTACACATCCAGCGGTTACGGACCAACTTTACCTTTCATTTGAAGACATGTTTCTGGACAATCATACAGACAATTAGCTTAAACTCACTGTAAAGCTCCATAAAGCCAACGACCCTTTAACATTGTCATGTGGTACATAATTATTATGAAAATATTGATTATAGCTGCTTTTAGTTTCTTTATGAATACTCAAATTGTACCAATTCAACATACTATTTTATGATATTATGGGGGAGGATGTATCATTTTTCATGCCAATAAAGCTGCTTTAATAAAGCTTGCCCCGTTTCAGAATGAAGCATAAGATTCAACGTCCCACCCAAATTTTTTTCATAAGGGCCAACAAAAGGCCAAATTTGTTTGTGAATAATTCTTTGGTTATTTATTTCTCAAGGTGGCACACAATTCAGATGTTACAAATCCCTCTTCACATCAAAACTTTACACTTGGTTTGGGTTTCCTTTCAGATCTGCTGTGTCTGGCAGAAATACGCCTGAGAGAAAATATAAGAGTGACTGACATTATACACAAAGGAAAGTTTGCATGTGTAACACTTTTTCCTGTGATAATGCAGATGGGTTATTTAGTTTGCTTTCATAACTCTACTAGTTTCTTGCAGGCATCTGTAGGAGCTTTTCAAACAACAGAATACTTTTATCAGATAAATTACACTACAATTCTGGGTAACATCTCAATAAGTGGAATTTTGTGATGTTTTTGCAGCTGTACTGTAGATATCGTCATTTCCACAAAATACCTTTTATTGTAGCCCAACTTCTCCCACTGCAAAGTAACAGGTATCTCGTAAAACTGTACTTTAAAAGAAGCTTACACAACCCACACACACTCTCTCTCACACACTGTCTATTCCCCTGACTACTATACAGTATGTGTGGGTGTAATTAGTGAATCTCCCACCACACCTCAACGTCTCTCATTAATCTCTCATGAGTGATTAGACTGCTGCGACGTATGGAACCACGGGAGGTGTGAAACTGGGTGTGAAACTGTTGTCGTCTCATATGTTATCGCACTCTGGAGACTGGGAGGATTTAACCACGCCAGGCACAGCCCATTGGCAGCTAATCATGCCACTAATGATAAGTGAAATATTCAACTGCCTCTCATTACAGTGGCATCGCAAGGTCAAGATCTCACACAGACCGCAAACGCACACAAGCAGTGCCACTGTTGTCTCTCTGAGGAGCTCCTTCGTCAGTTGCTCATGTTGTTTTGTATAAACCCAAAGCAGAGGTCAGATACAAGCCTGAGTGAAGCCTTCTGAATATGACACTTGATGGCTGATTAGAGTAAAACATCAGGGTAGCCTCCCACTGTGATGCTGTGATGAGAAGTGATCTAAAGGGTCTCGTCAGAAGACGTCACGCTGGCCGCTGTTGCTGTGCCAGATGCCTGTCGCTCACTGCAACTTAACATCAAAAATGTAGAATCAGTTCCCTGCAGGCACAACTATAAGAGAGATCTCCGTTTAATTAAAAAGGGTACAAAGTTCCACATTAGAACAACTGCAATTACTCAGCCTGGGCAGACATTTAGGAAAATCAAATGCCACCAGCCAGTAAGAGTGAAACATTCATTCATGTCTGATTCTATAGGTGAATTAAACACAGCCTTGACCCTTTTTTCGACATTAATAAATGAAAGATAATACTGATGCATTAACAAACCAAATCCAGAAATTTATGGTTTCATCCAGGGTCAACTCCCTTTAGAGTTGGCTATGACTCAGGCTGGATTACCAATCAGTCAAAGTGAGCAACTGCAGCGTGGACCCAGACCTTTTGGGTACCAGAAACATCCAGGTTCACTGTGTGGCAATATACAGTACACTGACATAATGACGCTAATCAACATTATTTTTCGATGCTATTTATGTTTTCCTACTTATTACCGGAGTAGAAACTGAAAGAGGAATTAAATAATCAAAGGTAACAGCCTTTTGTGCTTCATCTGCCTTGTTTTTCATGTTGGCCCCATGTTACACCAATAACACCAACAGACAACCTACTGGCTTAATCTACTTCGTTATACACACAGTTGTTAGTTTATTTGGTACACAAAGCTAAAACGATACAGTTTACAAAAGTCCTGCAATAAATTAAGGTTATAATGTTCAGTTCTTTTTAAACATTTGAATTGTATTTCATTACTCTGACAGCGGTTTATTTTATATATTTAAGAGGACAGTAAACACCAAACAAACTACAGCGTCCAAAACAACCATAAAGTTAAATCGACACCTGTTTTAAACACTTGCATTAAAGAGATGCTTGGGTTGTGTGCGAGTGAATACACTTTTGCTGTCATTTAATGTTTGATTGCTCAAAACTGTAAATGATCTAAACAAGGGGAATGCACTGTGCTCAATAAAAAAAAAACATGAGATAAGGGAAATGAAATCGCATGAGAATTGAGTTTGATAGCTCCTCTAGGCTGAACTAAACATCTCAATTACCTCCAGGGGGTTGAAAAAGCACTGCAGTAAGGAGATGTGGCAGATACAATATTTAAATTGGAAGAAAAACCCTGCTAAGCTTATATTTGATTACATATTTTATAGAACACAAACACAAATGTACACACAAATGCATCTCAGTATAGAACCTGCTGCTGCCAGCCCGCCACACTATTATAATCATCAGCCACATATGGAGCTGCTGTCCTGCCCGTGGGGAATAGTGTTGTAGAATGGGCCGACGGGATGAAACCGGAGGACCCCACTACTCAGAGGTGATGAATGCTCTGTTACTCATGGAGCCTCCTGTAGTGCATCTGTGAGAGCAGATGAATGGGGAGGAGAGGCTGTTAAATTGGGTCACACGAACATAGCGTTTCTGGGTAATGCGGTGAAAACGCTGGAGGAGTGCAGTTGGGTGGCTGCACGTGCCTACAACTGGGGCAGAGCTGCTCCAACTTGACTCCATTTTCTTTTCTCCTCTCGTGCTCCTGGCATTACTGAAAAGTTTTTTTTTTCTTTTAATTCACAAAAACATACTTTGCTTTTCCCATTTCCTAAGGCCACTGACTCAAAACAATTCACATAACATTAAAATGTGCCCAATAAAAACCAACCCTTTTTTTGTTGACAGTTTACTTTATATAAAAATCTCTTTCTTTTGGCCTTCTGTTAGACAGTTTGATGTCTTTGAAAACTCATCCTGTACTTAGTGGCAGATAGATACATTTATCCAATCAAATGGGATTTGGGATGAGCAGCTAAGCAATCCCATTATTTTCTCTAAAAGTGCACTTGACTTGTTAGCTTGTGGGCCTTAGTAGCTAATGAGGTTGCGGTTTCATGATCTAACAATGCAGGTGAGGGAGGTGCAGATGGAGGCCAACAGTCCTCTCTAGCTCTGTAGAAATCCATATCCTCCAGACGAGGGATTTTCAAAGTCTGAGACTGTAGGCCTCCCCTCAGACAAAGCTTGGGAAACAGCGCCCCCCCACCACATCTTTAGTTTACTTGGTAAGTTTCGCTCAATTCCTGGATGCCTATGGGATCATGATTATATTATCTTATCCCATAGACACCCAACATTTGAGCCAAAATAGCCTAATATTGCTATTTGACATAACTTCTGACTACACCAAATAGTTTTGAAAAATGTCCTAAGGCATTTATTAGTTTCTGACTCTGATGGGGGGAAACGGTGCCCCAATACTACTGTGTCTCTGAACTCTCACACATATTGGCTATTCTATATGATCTCCTTTTGATAACTAATGCAATAAGTAATGTTGTTTCACTTCCATTCACTGAGCCTCCCCTGAAACTGTTTGGAGCCCCCCTGGGGAGGCCTGCCTCACACAAACCCCCTGCTCTAGACTCATGATGTCAAAGCCCTGGCCACTTTTTAGCAATACGATCAAACACCTGAATGATTTGAATAAATCCCTCTTAAAATTATATCCCACCCATTTCATTAAAAAAATTGCATTATGGAAGCTGAAACTGCTGTTTCTTACTTTAAATGTGCATAACCTTTAGAAAATTTAACATCAGTGTAACAAATAGCCCAGTGGCAGCTTGGATACCAAATTAGTAGTATTGACATTTAATATCAGTCATTGATACATATCACACGCCAGCTTACATGCATAGACAGCATGTGCATGTGCCTTGTCACATCATATCACATCACATATCTGGAGCTTGGTGTGTTCATTGGCCTTGCTCTCCTTAAGGCGACTCTCTGCTCCAATTTAATTTCATTAATTTCGGGTTTGTGGAACAGTCTGATTGGGTGGTGGGGGCACGGAGCATGGGGTGAGGGGGTCCTTTACCTTGGCACAGATAAGAAGACAAACTAGATTTGAGGGTGGATAGATCTTGTCGGCAGCACACGCTGCCTCTTGGCAAGCGAGGCAAAGTCGATATTGAGCGGGGCCTTTCTTAGCTCCTAAGATTTACAGTATCTGGAGCTCCACAGCCTCATACTTCAGTAGATGGATGAGTATTTCATACGGAGCCAACTGGCGCAACATGAGTTGAGCTGAAGGTCATTGTGACTCATTTCCAGCTCAGAACCTGGGTGGTTGGAGACAGAGACGCTAAATCTCTACTGCTGACTTGTTTTAATAGTACAAAGAAGACAGCCCTTGAAAAGGAACAGACTGTAGCCCAGTGCTGGTACTGTATAGCACTAGTGCAACACACATATACAGACTGTACAGTGCCAAAGACAGTTGATAGTACAGTAGTAAAGAGTGGGTACAGATTGCCGTAGAACCTCGAGACATATGGCAGGGCGCCCCATGCCTCCCAGCTAATTGAGTCCTAATGAATCACTGGTTTGGCATGCTACATGTCCCTTGTGATGGCTGGTGTCGTTGATGCATTGAAGATGCCCAGTCCTCTGGACGTGAAGCGGGCAGTGATGGCTGCTCTGGGTGAACATGGAAGGCAGACTGACACTGCTGGCTTCACACTGAACACTTCACTCACTCACCAGATGTTACAGGCCAAGGCATAAGGATTACTAGCCCCCCCCCCCCCGCTCTACACAATGGAAATAATTGTGTGACGGGCCAGCAATTCACTGCCCCATTTGATTCCAGTAACACTGTCAACACTATAGTGTTGAGGTCACCACCTCATTGTCAACTCAACAGGGTCAGTGCAATAACTGTGAGAAAACACTTGAAGTCAATGGTGCTTGACTGCTGTTTTTGCAGAATGTACCCATATATCTATAACTGACAAAATTACATGTAAATTGATGGAAACATTAGATAAGCCTTGACTGCCACTGGCACATTTACTGACCTAACTGTTTTACTCTTCAGATAACTTACCTCTTTGTTTTGTTTCTCATTTCAGCATGTAATTCAATAACAACAATGAAGTGCACTTTGATACTTTTGTAAACAGAATGGTCCCATTTTGCAAAAGGATATTGGAAATATTAATGAATTCATATTTAACAGGATATGAATGGATATAGAATTGTGATGTATAGCCTGGTCTTCTGTTCTGTGGAGGCTGAATTCAGTGGGCCTATTTCCAATTTCATTACTGGAACATGTCCAGCCCAAACATATTGGAAAGGAAATGTTCATTTAAATATTTTCCATTTTCAGGTTTTATACAACAACTTGTTGATGTCAGCGAGAGACTGGGTAATAAGAAAGAATTGTTACCATTATTCAGCCTGGCATCACCAAATGGTGTATGAATAACACGACAAAGTCACGTAGTGTATTATTGCGTTTTTGCTTTTCACGTGTCATTTCACAAGATTTACTCTGTACTGACGATTGTGCAGAGACGGCGTGTCATTTTAAGTGCAAATGTCATAGAGAAAACATTGTCATAAAGAAAGTCTGTGTAGGGAGGTGGTTGGAGTGCGTGGATGGGTCAAAGAAACATACAGTAGGACTTTCTCCCAGGACGTTCGTGTTCGTGTCCCGTGTGAAACCAAGTCAACGATGACATATTTTAACTTATGTACATAAGTTATTTGAACCCAAATCACAATCTAATCGTAGACCTAACCAAGTATTTTTGGTGCCTAAACATAAACAAACATGTTACAATGACAACAAAAGTCACCTATGATGACGAAGGTCACCATCCAAAGGTCACATGATTTCATCACTTCCTGCGGGTCCAAAACTCATGAAATGCACCATCTTTAACCCTGTTAAGTTTCCTATTTCCCAAAATGTCTAATTAATTCCTTTAAACTATAGCTATTACAGCTTACAGCTTGTAGTTTGAGTCTTTGCTTCTGACTGATTTAGTTGCCACAACCCTCCCATTGCACTCTCAACTTCAGATGCACCTGTCATGTTGATTACGCTCAATGGAGCATGTGCTCCATTCAGCATCCAATGCACCACTATCTGAGAAATCTTTTCAACTGAGGCAACCGAGATCACCTCTGACCTGCTGCTGCCAGGGGCAACATCCTCATTAATGAAAAACTAGATGTGATAAGGCCACCAGCAAAACGAGAACTCAGACACAATCTTGCAAGCTCATTAAAACCACGTTTATGAAAGATTCAGGCCACTCCAGCAATTGCGCGTCTAACGCTGAAACGCTACTTTAATGTCAGTGTAACCCCTGTTCATTAGATGCATTATCTCAGAGCACTTGGGAAATCTTAAGGGGGTTCAAGTTGAGGTAATGCCACCGCAACATGAAGAGAAACGACAAATGTGATAATACACCAGGCTTTCAACAAGACAAAAGGCAAGAGTCAATACTACAGCAAATGGGTGAGACGACCCCAAGGATTTCAGAAGGAGTGCCAAACAACAACCAGCAGAAATGTTGTCCCCACATTGTTGTAATTGTGCTGAGATAACATGAAAAAGAAACAGCCAAACCACTTTCACCATTTTACAATAATTGCAAAAGGGGAAAAGGCATTATGGTCTTTATCGGATAAGATATAGCTCACACATCCACTAGCAGGAGCTAAATTAAGTATCTTGATTCCAGTGGGAGACCCAACAAAGAAGCCCCTACTGGAGAAGTTAATGCTCTCTTGTGTTTTGTTCAGCACCATCTTAAGCCCCACAACTCACACTGGGCTGCAAACAACTGTCTTGGGATGACAACTGGAAATTGTACTGTATGTATGTGTGTGCATGTGTCCTACAATTGAGCCAGTGAGTGCAGCTTAGGATCTATTGCAGAACATCCTCTGTAAGGAGATTACTACAGGCAGTTTGGCCGATTGGCAGAAGTCACCAATGAACTTTGTTACTAACGTCAAAACAATGACCTTTACTTATATCCCGCCAAGCCGCAACATAAACATGGCCTGTGAGCCAATGTGATGTAGGTGAGCCACATTATTTCACCAGCAGCTCGTTTTATAGCTGCTAGCTGTTTTGATAACGCCTTTCTACAGCCATTTTCTATCTAGGCCTGCTCTTACATTAGCACTCAAGCAGAAACCACATGGCTTCATGATAGACATATGGTCCAGTACTGAACTGTGTATTTGAACTAGTCTTGTTGGCTTATATTCAGCTTCACCCAAGGGGTGTGTGTGTGTGGGGGGGTTAAATAGTGGACAACACTGGTCATGTAGCCCCTCATGAAGATTACTTAAGAAATGTTTCAATGTTAGTCTTAGAACAAAGCATTGAGCAAAGCACAACTCTTATTTTTCGCTTTTTTTAAGAAACCAAGACTCATATCAGATAACGTGACCTATTAATATTAATATTTTTACAGTGCTGTTTGGCTCCTTATAGATTAATAGAGTCACTATTGTTGCACATAAGACCAAAAGGAGAGTATACAAAGATGTAAAGATGCATCCAAGTGTATGAGAAGCATTGGCCCACATCTCTCATCGGGAAAATCCAAATGTGGGTGCAACTGTACGCCCTGACGCAGCCCCCCCCCCCCCCCAGATGTGTCCACAATTAACCTGATTGTTTTCATCCCCACAGTGACCCTTGAACGTGAATGAAGACCAGAGGACTCACTCTTCTAAAGGCCTCTGCACTGGTTTGAGGCAGACTTTGACTCCGCGTTGCCGATCAGACCGGCGCTGCTGCGCTGCGCGCTCCCATCCAACATCCATCCACAGGTACTCTTCCCCTCATACATACAGCCTGCTGAGTATTTTAAAACCGTTTCAGAACAGAAATCAATACATTTGTCAACATATGCGCCATCATTTACTCAGCATCCGAGCGGGTTAACCCGCAGTGGCTTGAAGATGACTTACTGCTGTTGCAGCAGGACATCTTTTCATTTGAATATTTGGGGAGGGAGGGGGTTCAGACGTGGTTGAAAAAGCTGTTAGCTTTTCCTGATACTTGTATCTTTAGAGGGCATCTTATAAAGCAACAACCTATTTGCGTAAATCATGTATCGAAATCATTTCAACAGGAAATGTCCTTTTCTAATTTGTGCGCAATTCGATATGGGACAGCAGGGTATTTGACAGGAGACCGGCGTTTGCGCTTTAAAGGACTCCACATTCAAATCCACCAAGCACCATCGATGATCTGACTCACGAGATCATTGATGATCTTATTTGTTTCGTTTAAACGTATATGTGGCTGTTTCTCAGTCATCCATAGCTGTTCCGCAACCCATTTTCATTCAGCGGACAACGCATCCTATCCATAAATCTTGACATGTCGCTGAGCTGCCTTGCATCCTTAAACAGCTCTACAGTCTCTCAGTTTTAAAGACTCCCGTTAATAGAGAAACTCAGAACGGAGCTGCCACTCACCTTTTCTCAGTGGATGCTTCTCTGGAGTGTCCCATTTATGCGTTTTAATCCACATCTGTGTCCCCTTCATTTGAGCGCTCTATTTTCCCCCCATTGAGAGGGAGAGAGAAAGAGAGAGAGAGAGCGTGTTTAAGAAAATCCATTTGTTAATTCCATTTGCCGGACACACAAGGTGAAATCACATTGCCTTGCTCTTTACATGTTCAAAATTCTTCCACAATTCTAAGATCCAGAAAAGCTATATTTTCTTTTCCCCCCTTCTCTCTTGTTCTGAAGTTGCCTGGTTACCCCTGTTTCTCATTCAAGGAGGCTGAAGGCTGCATACAGCGGCCAATCATAGCAGCAGCCGGAGAGATTAACTATTTCTTGGCTCCACTATTCTAGACTCAGGCGAAAATGAGGAGAGTGGGCGGGGAAACTGGGCCCCCGGTGACAGAAAAAAAATTAAAATGCATAGAGAATAATGTAGAGAGAGGGGATCCGTTAGAGGGAGAATGTGTGGATAGGGGGAAGGGTGGGGGCGGGGGGATTAAACATTTTCGAAAAATAAAGGATTGAGGAGAGGAGGAGGGACCAGTTGCCACTTCTCACAACAACAAAGATGTAAGTGAATGATATTCCAGCCTTGCAGGATGTTATGCAAACTGTAGTGGAGCAGTCTCCCATCCATTTCTCCTCCTTCAGTGGACAATCGGTCTTTAAGGAGCAGAGATCCCTCTCATTTCTGAAATCCCCAAAAAGCAATCCATCAGGGTAATTGATCGGCCCCCTTTAACCAGCCATCCATCAAGCCGAAGCTCCCCCCTCCTTCTTCCACTTCCCTCACCCTGTCCCACTCCAGTCGCCTCATCATAGGCTGTATTGATTTCAATTTCCCCCTCCAACCGGGGTGAAAGGTGTAGGGGAGCGAGCCAACTTCAATCACTAATACACGGCACGTGGGGGCATAATGACCCCCCACCTTCATGCTCTGCTACTGAGGGGGCTGATACATCCAGGTCAGGCCCCCTCACAGATACACACCTACTGTATGACTGTCTTGACCTTTGTGAATGGCTGCAACCTACACATGCGTGGCTTCAGACTGGCCCCCACAGGGAGCCATGCAGAAGTGCTGGTGCATTATGGGTGAGCAGTTGGGGTTCCTGACAGCGCAACAACAAGCTTCTTCTTCTCTGTCTAGGACATTCCAGCAGATAAAAGTCGGCATGAAAAATTTTTTGTTACATCTCAAATGTCAACATTCTTGTTTTTGTAAAGCTTTTTTTACGTTCCACATTACAAAAAGATGTCAGTCAGTTCTGATTCATGCTTTGGTGAAAAAAAGAGTTCACACACTATAAAAAAAAAGTTTTTCCTTTCAATTTTTTGTTGATGTGTTGCAACCACGGAGTGTGATTGATGTATGGCTGGCTTCACTCCATCCCACAGATTACAAAACAACAGTGTTGGGGTCCTCCCTCCCCCCACTGCCGGACGAGAGCTGTGTGTATATGCGGGTGTACAGTGGTGTGTGTAACACACTGGCAGAAGTACACACACTCGCACATACACTTAGCGGTTGATTGACATGTAGCTTTTGGCTTGAGCACAGCTTAATCCCGTTGCTTTCACAGATGGACTCAGTCTTTCTCTTTTTGTCTGATGTCACCAGCAGTGGCAGTGGCATGTTATACATTTACACACACACTCACACACACACTGTACAGCACCATGTACTTTTGTTTACTGGGGAGGGAGGCTGCTGTGTGGGTTCTAATCCCCTCTGTAACCCGCCCTCCCTTTAGCGGCCACCCCTGCTTGTGCGCACACACACACACGCGCAAATGCACACAGGCATCTAGTCTTTAGTCATTAAAAAACAAAGGAGGTCAGTATCAGGCAGCTGGTTCCTGTGAAGCGAGAGTTAATCCTCATTTTCAAGGCCCACAGACAAAAAGAAGCCTCACAGATGAAATGTTTCATGAGTTACACATGAACACATCGCTCTTGTGCCACCTTGTTCATTCATCCATCTACCTTCACAACAACAGAGAGAGTGTGTTGTTGTTGTTGTTGTTGTTGTTGTTGTCCCTCAGCTCTTCCTAGGTTGCTGCGGTGCGTTATTAGCATGAATCAAGAGGGGAAAGATTAGACTTTTCTCCCCCTCCCTAATCGTATTCCACTTCTGCAAAGGCTTTGATTTCCATGTAGATGGAGCTGTGCTGATAACGGCGGGGAACTGCCCCGGAGAAATGAGGCAGAGCGATAAGATAAGGCAAGCAGATCCCCATCCAGACAAAAAAGACAAAGAAGAGAGTCATCACCCCACATGGCGGTTAATCTCCATTTATACCAAAGATTACCACAGTCAAAATTCTCATCGCCGCACCCCGGGAAATGATTAGTCACCTCCCAGAGGGGAGGAGGTTAACTGATGGCCTCCACTGCACCATGCAGTAAAACCTGATCAATAACTAGTTCCTGGTTACAATGATAGAGTAGCTTTGGGATCGCGACACAACACTACTGGAAGGGCAGAAAATATGCTTGTTGGAAACACACAAGAAGCTGATTGCTACGTTGTTTCCTGGGCTAGTGGCTTGCTAAAGACTTGACCACTGATGAGGCCATTCAGTTGTATTCTTGAAACAAGAAAACTGTCACAGACTGAATGTGTTATCGGGGAGAGCGGGCAGTTTTGTCAGTATTGTGCTCACCCTCCTCTGAGTTCTATGCTAATGGACTGTTTTAATCAAGTCTAATCGTATTGTTGTAGCAGTGTGTGAGTGATTAGCATTCAGAGAGGGGCGGCGGGGAGAAGCCTGACATCGATGAATGACATGTGACCCTTGACCCTGACTACTCCGGCTGCTGAAAAGTTCCTCTCCCTTTATCAGTCTCACCCCAGGCCTCTTCATTTCCTGTAGCATGGCTAATCATAATGTACTCAGACACCAGTGGGTCAGGAGGCCTCAGGGGACCAAGTGTGGAGCATCTGTGGTAAAGAAAAAAAAAAACCTTTTTTTTGAGGGTCATAGAAGTTGTGGCTTGAAGAAGTTGTTCAAGCTAACCATCATGTGTCATGTCATGTGTAGATCACTCACACACATGTGCCATGCTAACATTTAGCATAGATTCTTTGGAGTGATGACAATAATAGGTGAGAAATTTGTAGCAGCATGCTAAACAGTGCACAATATTCCTAAAACTATTTTAAAGCTGCACTAATCAATTTTTTTAATTAACAGTGTGTCAAATGTTTTATGACAACCCATAGAAACCATAGAAAATTATCATCTCACTTTAGTTAGTCTAAGTCTAGCCATTCTAGCATCTTTCAGCTCATTGTTTTTTGGTTTTCTGTTTCGGTTAATTCTCCACGCTCTCATCAACCTCATTTCTAGACGCGAAAGGCAGCTGTTTTTGGCGGGGAAAAAGCTCCGGTTATTCTAGCTGATGAACATAGTGGAGCATTTAGCAGCTAACAAGTCATTTCCCTCTGCAGTTGGTGCAGAACAACTAAGAGGTAATAGGAGACTTTCTTCAAGTGGTCACCTATATGGCTCGAAATAAATACTCATGTTGCCTCGCGTCTGCTGGAAGTATAAAAGGGCAGCTGTTTGGTAACAAGTTCACCATTCCACCTTTTTATGTCAATGTTGATTGTGTTTATAGCTTGTTTCACTGCTCCCGAGTGGCCAAAAAAGCAATTAAGCTACTTTCTGCCTTAAAGGATGTATTGTTAGCCCCTTCTTTTTCCCCACTCAGTTGTCATTTGGTCAGAAATCTACCTTGAAACAGCAGACATGAAGTGAGTGTAAACAGGTGAAGTTGAATTTCAAAACATCAGCGGCAAACTGAGAAGGAAATGTGAGGATTTAATCAAACATTTAAACAACATCTGATCACATTTTATGCAGTGTTACTCTCAGCATAAATGAACCATTCATATAAAACTTTATATAAAATGAAAATTTTTCATCTCCTCTCCCTAACAGGTTAAAATGATCCAAAGTGCAGCATCAAAGCACTCAGTCTAAGCACAGCATGAAGCATACACATGGCTGAAGCTCAGGCTTGTGATGGTTTATTAGCTGCTGATATTAAATCACAAGAACAGGAAATAAAGCAGATGGACAATGACAGGTGCCAGTTTTCATTTTGGGAGGAAAAACGCAATGGATTTATACCCATCTGCTGAACTTGCATTCTTAATTAAAAGCGCTAATGACCACAATGTGGTTACATTGCATCTGTACACTATGCGGATACAGGATAGTGTACAGATAGAATCTTCTTCCAGTTATTTGGGCTTTTCAACATCTTGATTTTTGTCTGTTGTAGAATTTTGGTCTAAATAGGCCATTTGCATCTTTTTTGCTCCTGCATTCATGCCACATTCTTATTTTTTGGTGACATTATTTGAGCAGACACTCACGTTTCCAAACATTTATTGGATTGTTTGTCCTATGGTAATGTGCTATAGACATTTTAGATTTCATATGTTAACATTTTATTACAATTTATTATGCACATTTTTCTGAAAAAATGTCATCCAAAGAGGTTTTATTACTTATCTGAAAAACTGAAAACAGGTTGGTCTCCCATCTCTGTGTGATGTAAGTCTGAATACCACACATGTGAAGAAGTGAATACAGTGTGGTGGCACTGTCTTTGCCCAATCAGCAACTCTGAGCACACAGCAGCTTCTTCAGGGTGCCATGGGAACACACGACACTTTGGTCATGTCCGGTTTGTCAAAGAGGCCCTTTATATTAGCGAGTACACTGGTTATTCAGAAATCCCAAAACACGCACACACACACACACACACACACACACACACACACACCAACCGCTCTCTTTCCACCCACACATCATTGTGATCAAATTGTCACAGGGGCCCGATGACAAAGACAGTGTGACAGTATGTGATTTATTGTGTCAGAAAAGAAAGTAAAAGAGGGTAATTGAGGGGTAAGTGGAGGAAACAAAGTTTGCCGGTGTCAGCGTAACTTTGTCTGCCATCACAGGACTATGATGAATTTATTCATGGGTGGGTGACGCTGCCAAAGTCAAGGACAAACACTATATAATTACACCACAAATTTAGGATGTGATTAATTCCAAATTCCAGCTATTTAATTAAAATATGCAAATAGACAGCCATCGTCGCAACATGTGACACGCTCACCAGAGTAACAAAGTTTGATGGGAGTTCAGTCACTTCCTAACATTAGCTGCCTAAAAAAGAGCCACGGACCGCACACACACACACAAACATGCAGACACTCACACTCACACACTACATCTGTCTCCATTGCACATTTGCGCCATTGCGCATCACTGATTTACTGAGCACATTTGAGTCTAACAGTGGTGACTCAAGCAAGCTGACTCCTTCAAAGCAAAAGAAGAGTTGGAGAGCCATTACAGATATAATTGGATTTTATTTCAACCATGTGAGTGGAAAAAAGACTTGTCACCACCCTGGAGAAAATGGAGCCAAAATACAATCATTGTATTTACTGCACTGCATAGAGGGGGTATATATTTGTGTATATGTATAGATGTGTGTTTTACCATTCATGTGAGTGTGTTTTTCAGCATGTTGTGTGGTTGTGTGTTCATCTCAACACATAAAATCTCAAAGACACATACACAAGTGTCAAATGAATATAGAGAAAAAGAGAGAAATGGGTTTCCCATATGCTCTTTAAAGCGACGCATCAGAGAAGGACAAACTGAAGACAGTAAATGCAGGACAGGAGGGAACCACAGCTTCCACCATGCCGCTCCACTTTCTGAAAAAGGCCCCACAAATTGTAAGTCATGTCTGTCACTGCTGCACAGCAAAAATGTCCATCTTGGAAAGACCTTCCGTCTATGGAGCCCCCAAACTGACAAAAAAAAACAACATACATTAGACAGACAGACATGCACTTAAAGCTGAAGATAATGTTATGTCAATGTCAATGTCAATTTTATTTCTATAGCAAATTTAAAAACAACAACAGTTGACCAAAGTGCTGAACAGGGTCGATGTCAAATACATAAATAAAGTACAAAAATTACTACAGCCAAAGTGAATCACAGGGAAACAAAACAACAACACTTTTAAACATCAAAAACCAGGTTAACGAAGGTTAAAAGCTACTGGTGCGTCTTAAGCAGTGATTTAAATTTGTAGGGTCAGTGCAGCTTTAGAATGCATGGGGAGGCTGTTCCATAGGAAGCATGGTATCTGTGAACTCTAGGTTACAACTAACATATATAGCACAAGCTCGCCAGCTAAAATTCTTTATGTACTGTTAGAACAGTGTATGCTGCATTCATGTAATATCAGTAGAATAGGAGGAACAGGAAAACCTCTATTATTTTGATTTGGGAGTGTTCATGCATTATTTCATGATGGTTACCCACTGCTAGCCTTATAGTCACATCAGATAGAGCCTAAATTAGCTACTTTTGTTGCTCTATGCCCTAACTATTCAACAGCTCTGGGCAACCAAAACAGAGTCAAAAGCTTTTTTTGTAATAATCTGTTTCAAAGAACCTCTCTGTGAATGCAGCAGTGTATGTGAGTGAGCAGTGGGGCCACATCTCTGATTTCACAACTCTACTGTGTTTTCCCATCATAGCATGAGCACCATTGGTGCAGAGTCCAGTGCACTTTGTCCGGTTGATGTCATTGCAAACCATAAACGTGTTGTAAGTGTCAAAAATCTACCTGAAGAACCTAAGCAAATTGGCCATGCTTGCAATGTCGACTGACTTGTATGCAAATTAGCTGCTAGAACACATTTTCAGCCATATAATTGATCTGTGTTCACTGTGTTGTTTGACAACCAGTCACACAGGTCGATTCAATTACTTTCTTGTCTGGTAACCTGTTACTGCATTTTGTCAGTTTTGGGGCTCCCTATCAGTTCAATAGAATTTGAAAAAATGACTTTTGTTAAAGCAAGTAAAGTAGATGTGGAGTAAAGTGGATATTATTGCACTTGTTTCCAATGTAAAACACAATGGTTTAGGAATATTTTGTTACTATCTTGGCAATAATGCAATAGTTTTTAAACAGTTGAACAAGCTTTGTAAACAACGTCAGAATTCCTCATTTCTTGCCACATATGCTCACTGTTTTTTTAAGGGAATCAAGATATTAAGACTCAATCCTAGATAAATGACAAGCTGAGATGGGTATATTTTACAGCGTGGCACCCAGATGCCACGCCGGCCTTTTAGGAACGTGTTGAAGTGGAGCTCCGTACTCGGAGTCGAGGCGAGGGAGGAGGGAGGAGGGGGAGGGGATTATTTGATTTTCCATCAAGCGCATCCAAATACCTTCAGACCTCCCCTTCACAGCCCTGACAGGCACTCCTACATACACATCTTCCCATCATCACACTCCTGTGCACATGCAGACAGATGGGTGCAGCTGCTGCACACCTCTCTGTGTCTAACTGACATATATTTAACCACCCACACGTACTTTACATGACATACACGCAGGCAGGATGCAAATTGAGGACCACTGACACACAGGTAGGCTTTCCATTCACTGTTCCACGTGTGCAGGGCTGCCCCAAGATATTCACCAGAGATTTGGGGAGTTTAACTGTCGCAAGGTTCACCAAGTCATTTCACCAAGATGTTGACTATGGGTTATTTGGACAAACACACACCACGACAGAGCCTGCTTCTATGATATCTGGTTTCCCTCTCCTCACATCGTATCCTCATCTCCCTTACATGTGCCAAGCTTTTGTTTAGAGTTTTTATCTGGCAAAATATATGGAGCTCGACAATACACAGGAATGATAATAAGGCTCCTCTTCTGATATTTTGAGGCTCTGACCCAGTTTTGATTTGTACCATGGGGGGCGTTACCACGATACATGCATTAGAACACAGCTCTAAATCGTAATAAACAGCAAATCCAGTCTTTAATTACACTATCAACTTTGGCAGCGCAAAGAAGAGATAGTTTAATGGTGGATTTCTGAATTTCATTTTAAGCCAGGCCAGCCAAGTATGATACTTGCAACCTACTTGGGAATTGAAACAATTGCTTTTGTCTGAGGAGTCAACCAGATTGAGAGAGATACTGTGTGTGAGTGTCTTTGAAGGAGGAGGAGAGAAACGGGATCTGAGGGTAGCAGTGAGTGACAGAAGGAGAGGCAAAGGTAGAAGGCGATGAGAGTAAAATGAAAAATAGATACAGAAAGAGCCAGATGGAGGTTTGAATATTCTGCTAACTGCTATAACTCCACACGTACTGTAGCGTGACGTGCGGCTGTCGCTGTAACCCGCCCGATGAAGAATGAGGCAGATACATAATGGTGTAGGAGAAGAACTCAAATGTCAGTTGGTAATGGGCAGCCTGTTATATTAATCACAGTCAGGGGCCTCCTTAAGACTCCAACATCCTTGGGGAGGAGTGTCATAAAAAATAACGCAGTAAAGAGAACTGTGTAGCAATGCAGCATAAAAAATGCCCTCCATCTGCAGTGACTCAGCCAGTGAATCCAAGGTAAAGAGGAATATGTTTGCCCTCTCTCTTTCTCATCTCAGTGCTATTTCTCTCTGTCTGTCTCTCCGTCTCGCTCTCCACACACGCCTCACTTCATAGACTCATACACACACACACACAAACACACACAGAAAAAGAAGGAAAAACGGAAAGGGAGACACTTGCTTCAGCATACTATCAAGCCCTGCTTACATTCATCAGGTCCTGTGTACATATGATTTTAGTCATTATCCTCAAATAGACTTATGAATTCATGCATGCTTGCTCAAACAATCACCACTGTCTTTCCTTTTCTAAATCAAACAGCAGATGCATGCGTTTTCTTCATCTACCCCCTCCAGTTGGCTAATCTGTTAATTCCACATTCCCTGGGTGAAACAGACAATAAGGACGATGGGCTTCAACGTTAAAACCCACTGCTATCGGATCTACGTGGTGAGACTGTCTATTGTTACGGGGTATTCTAATGTAAATAGGTGGTGTAAACAACAATCACTACACGCTACTGTCCTAGATAGATACTACTGTGCACTGCAACACAATTACTGTAAGCACAAAGACATATTTATGCACGACTGGGTGCACTCACATTCATACTTAGCAGCAGACCGTAGTGAGGCTGAGGACAGCACATGCATAGACAAGCATGAGTTCTAATTTAGATGAAGTTCACAATGAGGAGTAGGGCCATCATATGTCATTCAGTCCTTGTTTGATGCTGCAATACATGTCCTGAACCATTTGTAGAGGGATATAGGACAGTATTTCCACAATAAAAGCCTCCACCTCTAGAGAGGATGTAAAAGTTTGCAAAAATGTTCACTGAAGGTGTGCAATTAAATCCTGGTATTTATGTAACCACTCAAATTTGATGAGCAGTGAATGGAAGCATGTCATCACTTCTTCCTCTTTGCACATGTTTATTCCCAGAATTTATTGCCTTTGCACGACTGCACCCCCTTGCCATGATAAGTTTGCTGATTTTTTGCTTTTCAAATTGATGCACTCGTAATCCGAGAGGGACTTGTTTCCTGGCTCATGTCACATTGAAAATCTACGCATAAAAGTAGGGATTTTCTTTTTCTCAGACCTCTTTTAAAGATTCCATAGGCTGTATATTCATATGCACATTAGTGTCCTGGTTTTTAATGTTATCCTGTTTGATCATATTCATGAGCATAGAGCAACATTATCCAGGTTTCCGATAATCTCGGTTCAGGTGTATTACTGTCATTCCTGTACTGACTGAGTCACTTCAGCAGCTGAGGATGAACCCAGGAAGGTTTCTAACTTTTAGTTTTTTGCTGCGTTCATCTGATCACCAGTAACAGCGATAATACAGTCTATCATCCACTTTCATAGTAGTTCCATTACACTGTCAGACACAGACTTTCATTTCAGCATGTGGACCATCATTGCATCATTTATGATTATATTATTTGTTCCCCTGACTGACTCTTACATAACTTGCACCTGCATACAAGCCAGAGAATGTGTAGCATACAGGCATTTTTTCACAGCACACATTTTGACTTGTGATATGTCACATTCAAAAGACCTACAGAAGTAGTCAACAAACCTGCAGCAAAATGGTCACAAAGCCACAATCGCAGGCAGTTTACACCTAAATAAAATCCAATAATAACAGTAACGAATACAGACGATTCAGCTGATTTTAAAGAAGCTGTACACTATTTGCATCTGGGTTTACTTGTTAAAGAACTGCTCAAAATTTGTAACACAGCAATAGTTGCTAATTTAAGGTATTGAAATAGTGTAACTACAAGGTAAAAAGTGGGGTTCCCATCTTGGAATAATGCCGCCTCCGTTGTCGGAATTTCATGTGGTTTTGCTATTCTGCTGGCATTGCGTAAATGCAGTAATAATAGGAAAAGCGCAGGTGTTACTAATAACATTAACAATGGCTCTGGTCTATTCAAGTGTCCCAGTAAGCCATGACAGTGTGACAGTCATTAATTTGATTATTTACTCCTGTGCTTCTTCCTACTTCTTCCTGTGAAAAAGGCCTATTCAAGTCTCTCAAAACCTAACATGGATTAGCCAAAAGATCCCCATCTCAACTGAGAAAGCTGTGTTCGCTGATGAAAAAGGGGGGATATTGTTGAAAGCTCTTTAAAAAGCTATAGTGAACCTTAAGTTGGGATAGTTTTGATAGGCTAAGCTCGGTTAAAACACGACTAACTGTCATTTGCATTTAAATTAATATATTTCAAGACTAAGCAGGTCTTATCTACACATTGACTTGGCTTGTTTGATAGTGTATACTGTATGCAAACTCCTGCACATGCAGTAAATTCTTTGCTAATGCAAATAATCCTATAGTAGAATAAATTATTTCCCTTCCCTTACATTGTGACACCCTTCCTGACAGAAAAATAAATCCACTGTCTTGCACTCATAAAAACACAAGTCAGAGAGACAGAGAGCATGACAGCTTCTGCTGTGGCCTCACTCATCCGTGGCCTGCTCCAATACAGATGTGCTCTCTACCTCGTTAACCTCAACCAATGGGAGTTGCCTACGCGCAGCTGTGCGGCCGACATGCCGCTCTGCCTCACCAGACTGCGGTGCTGGCACGAGGAAACCCACTGGCACCAAATCAACACATAGTCACACAGTTGGACACATGTACGTACACATACAGTACACACGTTAGTGCGAACACGCATGCACATGACTGGAGAGTGCTCAGACATGACTGTGTTTTTAAACAGGATCCACCTCTACTCAGAGTTAGAGCATCACGCTGCACAGTGTGCTGGCATGTATTACATGCAGTCACCTTGTTCAAGGCCAGAAATAAATAGGTAATTTATTGACAGGGATGGGTTTCCTGACTACATTCAATTACACTTTGCAAGGGGCTTGTGCAAATTTATATCTATTCCTATAATATTCACAGCGGGTCTGCATCCTGCAGGGCTGCAACTACTACTACCACTTGCTTTATAGTAACCATAGCAACTACTTGGGCTACCAGGGCTTTAAGGGGAGGGAGGTCAAGGGTTGAGTTCTGTTCAGCTGAGAAATCAAATCTGCTCTTTGCTTGGACAGCAGCTCTGAAGATTGATGTCCAGCAGGAGAGGAGTCTGCGGAGCGAGATTCTTTGGGGGTTTGGGTTGCTCTGACCCGGGCTAAAATCTGCTGCCCATGCCCACTGTGACTGAGTCCCTATCTGACTGATCAAGAGACTTGCCTGTGTGCTGATTCAAGATGTTTTGATCTGCCTGCGTCAATGTCCTGACACATCAGAGGATCTGAAATGTTGGATTTATTCCAGGCTACTCTTGGTCAATCAGTTTGCAGTCTGTTGATTTGTCTCTTTTCGCCTTTTTCTCTTTTACATCAGAAGCGAGCCCACAGGTGGTCGCTTACTTTACGGTAGCCATGGCAACTGCCCACGGAAAGCCAAGAGTGGTTGATGGCAAAGAAGGAAAAAAACACCCCTCACTTACCTTTAGAGGGGCAGCTCCTTGGATGAGCGTGGGTGGTTTCTCTTTTGCTAAGTGTGATTTAGGCGCTGACAGACCTCTGACTCAGAACAAAATGGACACTGTAGTGGGGCCCCCCTGTCAGCCCAGGTGGGCCACATTCATTCCCCTCAAGGCCAGTCCACAGATGGGCTGAGCCAAGAGGGGGTGAGTTGCGGAGGCGGAGGGAACTGGGCACAGGCCTGGCATGGAGGAGCTGAGCCATCTGCCTGTCAGGACTGCTCCATTTCAGACCCCTGCTCTGGCTCTCCGGTGTTCCCACCACAGATGGACAGCCTTCAGAAAGGTGTTAGTCATGCCTGGGCTGCATCACAGTGACACTGGGATGGCCACACAGTCTGGCTGTCATTAAAGCAAAGGCTGAGCGTAGAAAGGAGAATGGAGGAGAGTCTGTTGTATATTTGAACAGGTGGAAAGGGGTTAAAATGCAGAGCGGGGACCTGTCAGTAACCGCTATTTGCACAGAACATTAAGTAAACGCCGTGTGGAAACCAGATATTAAATGTTACAGCCCACAACAAAGCATTCTACAACCAGCGCACCCACACATCACCACCATCTCTCCCTATTCTCCCTTTTGTCCTCGCATTCTTGCTCTTACACCCCTGCCTTCCTGTGTCATTTTCCTTTTCACTTCTGTCTCTTGTGTATTCCCACGTAAGGATGCACAAATGCAATGTTTGAACACACACACGCTTTTCATTTTCTCACCTAGGTTTTCTCTCTGTCTGTCTGTGGCTGTCCCTGTAGCCCTTTATCAATTCACCTCTTTTTATCTTCACCTTTCCTTCATCACATTATTTCTTTTTGACCTTTTCCTCTCCTCTCCTCTCTCCTCTCCTCTCCTCTCCTCTCCGTGGTTGCCCCATCATAATCCGTTGGGATGCAGTGCAGCATCTCTGCCGGGGTTTTGTGGAAGTGGATTTGTAAGAGAAACACCAGTAAGCCTCTCTCTCCCCCTGTCTTAATGGCAGATTAGAGCCTTGCTCCAGCATTAAGTCGACAAACACACAGAGCCGACGTCGAGCCTCGCAGGCAGGTACAGGAGTAAGGTGGAGCAGCTCGGGGAGAGACTCGACATCCGTCAAAAAAGTGGGAGCGAGAAACAGAGGTAAAAAGAGGGGGGAGGGTGATCATCATAAACTAAACATAAACTGCTTAATGTACCGCTTGCTAATTCAATTTCTCACAGGATAAAAAACAGGTATGGTGAAAAGGACACATGAACACCCACATGTTGAGGGTGACCTTTTTCAAGACATTGGGTTTGACTGCTGCTCATGTATATTTGTCCCCGGTGTAGCAAATATAGATTATGTTTGTGTTCAATATCACACAACAGCTTACCAGGTTAAAATAAAACCTCTTAGAATGAAACTTAAAGTTTAATATGTAACTGCATACATTTCTAAAAAAATGTCTTTTTTTTTTGGAGCAGTAGCGCTGTATTTAATGTACAGTTTATGATGCACTAAATCAGACATCTTGTTTTCGATTGACCCAAAAGGACTCATGGTCACTCTTACTCAGTGACCTCCACTGGCTACTCATGGCCTCCAAATTCAAGTCACTAATACTTGCATACAAAGTGATTACTGGGTCCACACCCATCTATCAAACTCCACAATACAAACTTACGTTCCTTCCTGGCCCTTGCACTATTTGTTAACTCTTGCTTCTTTACCTAGGTATTTACCCCATTGATGTCATACATGTTAATAGCTCCAACTAGTATTTATTGCTGTTCTTACTAGTATCTGTTGTGACTTGTAGATCTCTTACTTTATTGATGCTTCATTGATGTTGTTCCTCAAATGTAAGTTGCTTTTGATAAAAGCGTATGCCAAATGAGTAAATGTAATGTAGATTAAACTAAAAGCAGAATATACTGCTATAGTATAGGAGGTGTGAGTGGAAAGGGTTACTTTAGTTGTGTGCTTATCAGATCTTGACCTTTATAGTCACAGACAGGACAGTTAGACTCGTGTGACCCTGCAAATACTTCAAGATCAAGATTACCACTGCTATAGATACTGATTAACTTGACAGAGCCAGGCTAGCCGTTTCCAGTCTTTGCGCTAAGCTAAGCTAACCTACTGCCGGCAGTAACCGAAAGTATCTTGCACTTAGGCACTTGGTGTCAAGTACATACTACATAAGTACTGTAAAACTTTGAAAAAAAGCCCGGGCTTTTATTTGTTAAAATCACTGAATTGACCCTGCCTGTTTTTGGGACAGGCGTCCATATGGGACAGGGACAGGCCTTTAATTCTTTTTGCACAAAACTGAAACTACTATGAAACAGATTATTTATTTCAAACAGAATAATACTTATGTAAAAATGATCAAATACACGTCATTCATTTGATCTAGCTCTGACAGAATTTGAAGGTAGCAACCTCACAAAAACAACAACATGGTGTAGGATGAGAGAAGTTAGCAGACAACGAGTGATTCACATGACAGGATTCACAACTTGGATACATTTTTCTGAAAAGCTGTTTTGATTCTTTTGATGGTTGGACCCTTACAGACTAAAGGAATATATTAAATAATCAAGGAACGAACACATTCGGACTTAACGAGCGCCTCAAAGTTAACGTGAGTCAGCACTTTTTTCCTCTTTTCCTCTCTTGTAGCCATGCAGGTTACACCGGTAAATCTAGAAGAAGTAGACTTTGGGTCCTGTTGTTTCCGTTAAATGAACTTTATAGTGGTATTGTGGAGAATCTAACCGATCTAACGATGTTCAGCATTTCCGTATTGATCATATGTTTAAACATATTTACATATTTAAACATATATTTGTATTAACGATCTAAGCAGCTTAGAAGCAGCTAAAGCGGGAGACCCCGGTTTAAGAGGCTTTAAACATCCAAAGAACTTCTATAAAAACCAGACCAGGCGTTTAATTAAGGCAGGCGTTTATCTGTCAAAATGTGTTCCCACACCAGGCCAGTAAAGGAGGTAGGCAGCTATTTGGGACTCGGCTATTAATTGAAGTTTTACGGTATGTAACACTCATTGACAAAACATGGATAGGATAGAGAAACCCAGCAATCAGTTGTGCAGAGAAGGTGCGCCAAAAAAAGGCTTTGCTGGCTGACTCCATAAGTGTGCTAAGATAACAAATTTATTTAAGCAGTCTACAGAAACATTAAAGAGGAGTGAGTAGGGAGCAGGTGCTCATGCTTACGTGCTGTGAATTAGCTAAATGAACTAACTAAAGAACAATGTTTTTTTGTTAACCTTGGGGTTTCAATGCTGCAGGTTTGACAATTTCCAAGGTTTGTCAGACTTACTGCACAAATGTTTAGAGAAGTTACACTAAAGTTTTATTAAAAATTGTCATTGATTTAAAAGGGTAAAATAAACATGTAAATCTGATCATTTTCTTCTACACTACAAAACCATATAATACATAGCCAGCCCAGCAATGAAAATTATTTGTTAAATACTTACTCTAAAGGTGAAAGGATGGAGGAGGCAGAAGCAGGAATCAGCACAGAACACATAATACCCCATATATGAATTTGCCTATTTCAAGGTAGGACTTTTCATCATGAATTTAATGAATACACATATTTGATGTGCTTGTCAGACAGCTATGTATTTTTAATAAAGAGATGAACCTGAGTCACACAGGGAAAGTTTTGAGGAAGTCTTTCCAGTCTATTGAGACAGGTAGGGCTGCCCCCTAACAGTCGACGAGAAGAGTTTTAGTCGACTAAGGTTTCATTTATCACTTAATCACAGATAAAATTCAACTTCCTTAAACTTAATTTGGGAGCTGGGCCTTGTTAAGGCCAAGAGGAAAGTATCAGGGAATTTTTGCAACATGGACCATTTCTCTTACATGGATAACACTTAACAACATGCGCCAAGTCAACTGTATGCTTTGCGTTAGCTAGTTTGCAGTCCTATTAGCTGACTCTAACTGGACTGGGAGCTCAGAGTACCGGGGGAGTATTGGTGTTTGTTTACACCGCTAGCACATGAGCTATGGACTCTCTGGAGAAGTGTTAATATTATATATTTTTATATATAATATTTTCAGTTTATATAATGGCTAATTATCATGGTTTAGCATTTCTTTGTTATGTAGCATGGCGTTAACAAAGTTACAATGTTTAACTTTCATTCTCAGCCCTGAAACTCAAAGCATGTACTGATACCCCAAAAATATATATTTAAATAAATAAATCAATATAAATATGCAAGGACTGTGTACTAATGGATCGAACTAACGACTACTAGTCGACTATGAAAGTCTTTAGTCAGGGGCAGACCTAGAGATAGGTATGCATGACAACCAGCCAATGCCACTGAACAACCGACTTTTGCGTTCTTATGTGGTCTTACTGAATGAATACAACTAATTACTGGTCATCTGGAAATTTCTGATGTAAAGTTAAACAACTTCTATCTATGACTTTATCTCTTTCGCCACCACAAAGGGACTTTAACGATCTTCTAACACAATCATCAGGTCCAAATTTTCAATATAATTTTCCAATACAAAAATAATGACATTCTCATCTTTTTGCTAATTAGCAAAATGCTAGCATGCTAAAACGCTAAACTGAGATGGTGACCATGGTAAACATTGTACGTAATATTTCAGTATAAGCTTTGATATTGTATGTCACCATGCTGACGTTAGCATTTGGTTAACAACAACAGGCTACAGCCCGACAGAGCTGCTAGGGTAGCATGGCAATAGACTCTTGTTTATCTTTTGAAAGAGTCAGTTTTATGTTTTTGTCATTAGGTTTAGCCCATATTATGTGACTTTATGAAGATGAACCAGTTGCTAAATTAAATTGCAACTTTATAGCTCCACTGCTACTGCTATGAACTAAACAAAAGTAAACATTATTATAATGTGATTGATGTGTGCATTTTCTTGTGGTCAGTGATTGATTAATAGATTAAGAGTAACAACATAAAAAGCTATCTTCGTGACTGTTCCAAGGTGATAAATTAGTCTAAGGTAATAATGCCTTTGCTGTCAGTGCTCTGGAATGACCTACTACCAATACTGCCCTACCATAAGCACCAGTGATTCTTCTATTATGTTATTGACTTGGCATATCTTACTTTGCCTGATGATGATCCTATGTTTTATTGTCATTGTGCTGTGATTCTTCTTACATTTTTTCTACCTTACTGCTGCATTAGAAAAATAAATTGCTATTATAAAATATTTATATTAAGCAGGAATGGCTGTTTTTGTCAGATTTTCAGGCAGAGAAGTCCCAAACACAGATCTGAGTAAAGACAGTTTATTCAGAAGAGAATGAGCAGGGGAATTCAGAGGTTCGAGGCTTTTTCCTGGACCCTACACTGAGAACCAGCTGTTGACACACTGACATCCTGGATACCTGCATCCTGGATCAGACAGCTGGATGTTCCTGCCTCATCGCTCCTCTGGCCACTGGATGACACAGTCAGAGGGACTAACCCAACCTTGTGTGCCAGGTAAGGTGGGCTGACAGGACTCGTTACTAGGTCAGTGTTGGCACTGCAGCTCCCGCGTCTGACCTACATTACATTTCACGTAGCCTGGATGAGCTGCAATCCAGTATACAGTTGTCTCTAGACAGAGTTTGGAATACATCAGATAAGCTACAGTACTGCTTTACTGAGAGAGTACCTGATGTGTATGAGGTATTTTTACTTCACTTGCTCAAACACTTTTCTGAGTTAAGGGATACAGATTTAAAAACATGTTGTTCTTAAAGCAATATTCCTTGTGTTTTCTGTTTTACATTAATTCATGTGAAGAATGTGATTAAAGCCTCTTGTTGCGTTTGTGATGTTCACAGCTTTTGCATTCCTGTCCAAAACTGACCGCTTCTACACTGAACAAAATTATAAAAGCAACACTTTTTTTTGTCCCCATTCATTATGAGCTGAACTCAAAGATCTAAGATTTTCTCTATGTAAACAAAAAGCCTTTTTCTCTCAAATATTGTTGACAAATCTGTCAAAATCTGTGTTAGAGAGCACTACTCCTTTGTTACGATGCGAACCCTGGTGATGAACACAACATGCTAGGGAGAAAGAGGTGCTTAGATATCAGCTTCCCTAAATGCACCATTTGTGATATTTCGGGGGTCTTCAAATATTGACAGCTTGCTTTATTGCCATTAATCTCTATATTTCTCTATCATGGATCATGCAAAGCTATGTATAGTTCGTATACTGATGTTGTTATGTGATTTTTGGAAAAAACACTACGAACTTGAAGCAGCATACCAAGGCTAACCACCTGGGAATTGAGGTAAGTTGATGAGAACAAAGCTAACATTCAAATCATTCAAATCTCTATTTTGGTTAGATTAAAATTATAATAATTAGTTAGAAAAGACTAAAATGATGGTTAATGACTAAAACTAGACTAAAATACTTTTGATTTTCTTTTGACTAAAATCAAACTAAAATACCCAGACTTTTAGTCAACTAAAACTTGGCTAAAAAAAAAGTAGTATAAATAGTATACAGTGGACTAAATATGACAAAAACTAACAAGAACATTTGACACAGGACTAAGACTAAGACTAAATTTTAAAATGAGAAAATTAACACTTCTTCTAGGTCTCAATTACTTTAATTTGCTGCATCATTTTGGGTTAATAAGCACAGTTTGCAAAAAATACTCCGCCACTACTTCTTTAAATGTACATGTCCTCATCCTCATCAGGGCTGTGATCCAAAATAAATCAATATGGTACTACCACAGAATGATATGTGAGTAGCCTTATTTATACATAGAAAAAAGATCAGTGTAGTCTTAAGTCATGTTGTGGTTGCACATAATATTCTTTTTGATCCCATAGCAGACGATGTATTTTGGTTAATATGTGCTGGAGAGAGAGTGAATGGAATTACATTTCCTGTTACACTTCTTCCATTATCCAGCTCTTTCAAAGGTGCCTCCACACCTGTACATTGTATCCAGGAATAGTTAAGGAAGTATTTACTGACCATCAGCTTAACCCAGCGACTGTATGCAGCAGAGAAGTCCTGTCCTCACAGTGAAGGTGCAGCTTCACACTGCTTCCAACTCTGAACACAATCAGGTGATTTGTGAATGTGGGTCAGCCACTGGGTAGCTAGCAGCAAAGTCAAGTAAGTAACTTTGGAGTTACTGGGACACGCATTTCTTACCTTTTGAAAGAGGCTAGCTGCTTCCCATCACTTCCAGCCCCCACCCCAAGCTAACATGTACTCGGTTATCAACTATCCCAAGTAACAGAACTTTTATGTAATTGTAATCCCTTGCACTACTCTTTCCGGGGTATTTCTATAATGTGTCACTAAGTACGCATACGCATATATATGCATTTGACAATGTGTTACCATTATACAGTTCTATCATGGCCTTAGAAAATGCTAATTTGGTTTTGTTGTTTTTGTTTATTCAAGTTTCAAGAGAAACACAGTACAGGTGCCATGCTTAGGTCAATAGTCTCACCTGACTCGTATTCCACATGAGTAACTATGGGTTTTGATGTTTGGGTTCCTCCATATCAATGCATATGTGGACAGCCTATTAGTGGGATAAAAGCACATGTTTTCCCTTTTCATTTGAAAGAGATCAGTGGATTTGCACAAAGGCAGCCCAATTTAGACATCTCTAACAAAGCTTCCTCCCTCTCCTCTCTGCCTCCCTCTCTGTCTCTATTGCACATACATTCACACATTTGCACGCTCTTTAAGAAAGGAGCGGTTCTCATCCAAAAGCCCAAGCTGTGAGAAAAGGGGATTGTGGAGGCTAGCGACTGAAGGGACAGAATTAGTGGGAAACCGAGAGAGAGAGAGAGAGAGAGGGGTGTACGGGTGAGAAAGGTCCCCTAAAGAAGCTCAAGTCCACCCTGTTTTAAAATGCTTTGATCTCGCTCTAAAACCACTCACCCACGAGTTAACACTGTTGCCTTATTAAGGATCTAGTCTCCTTTGCTCTGCTCTCAGCTCTGTCAACAGTTTTTTTTTCTTTCTTTTGGAGCTCAAATTAGCAATTCAAATTGAGGCTATTTGGATATGCTCGCCCAGCTTCCTCCCCTCGGCTTTCCAGGCAGTTTGACAATATTTTTGTTAAGCCCCATTTCCCCCTAACGCAACTGTAGCAACAGGGGAGAGAGGGGAGAAGGGGAGATGGAGGGGAAGGCTGGGGACAGAGGGAGAGAGGGAGCATATGTAGTGAGTGTTAGTGTGGGCGTGGAAGGTCAAATAGGAGACAGAGTGGCCCTTGCCATTTGGCGTGTTCTCTCCGCTAAGCTAATATGAGGGATAATGATGGTTATTGGAATAATATGGCTCCATTTAAAGCTGAAAGGATAAAATTCATTCAGGGATTATAAAACAGTGCCACCCTGCTACTAGGTGATTACATTCGCTGGCTGACCTGAAGGACTCAAGGACATTGTTGAACTGTTTTGAGTTAAATTTCCAAAATAATATAGACATACTGTACATCATAAATCTATCCATATCAATGCACATCTTCAAAACTGGAGCTGAGGTTTAACAAGCAATATGGTACTTAACATGGCTGACTGTAGTCTGATAAAAATGTCTCTTAAAGCTGCACTAATCAATATTTTTACAACAATGGATCAAATGATAACGTGTATTATGTATTGTTTTAAACACTTTTTAGCCATTTGTTTTGGTTTTAGGGCCCACAACTTTAGCTATAAAACTTACCTGGCATCAAACAGCAGACAGTGACTAGGTGGTCTGTCTTTCAAGAGTTGGTGGAGACCAAAACAGAGCTAAAGGAGGATGAATATTGGAATTTTGTTAAGTGGAAAGAAACACAATTCCAAATGAATGCTAATATGTTTGCTGGATGTGTAAATAGAAAATATTTTCACCATAACAACTTAATAAGGGGACAACATGTAAATGTTGAGTTTACTGCTTGTTTTGGCCAGAAAATGCAAAAACAAAATGCATTTCAGAAATTCAGGGATTCTTTTGTTACTGGGCGGCTGTGGCTCAGGAGGTAGAGTGGTTTGCCTGTTAAGGCATGTGCAGACTACATGACTTTTAGGTCGGCTGATTGCTGTGCAGACCACACAACTTGCCGTCTTGTGACGGGACTCTTGAAGTCGTTGTGGTGTTCACACTACCTGACTGATCGGTGACAGGGGGTCACACACACTACACAAGCTATGAGTGACTGTTACCCAACGGCTGGTCTCCAAACCACGTTTTGAAAACATACGTGAAATGGTATATGCAAAATATAGCAATTACAAAGACAAAGAATATGGATTAAAGAATGGATTAGCCCACGCAGGGATTGTCTGTGCTGCAGAGAGAGTTGGAGGTGAGGAAAAAGTGTATTGTAGTGAAAAAGTAGCTGCCTGCTCTCATTGGCTGGATGTGGATGTCGAGTCGGCCGACTCCTCCTGATATTTGGCATGCTAGATAGCCGTTTTGATGTGTTGTTGAGTAGTTCACACATAACGGCTGGCAACCACAGATCGATCACTGATCTACCCCAATCACAGCCTGATGGTCGCTGAGCTTGCCAACTGGCAAATCGGGCTTCAAATTGTGTAGTGTGAATCAGAAGATTGGCGATTCAATACACGGCTCCTCCAGGCTGCATGTCGAAGTGTCCTTGGGCAAGATACTGAACCCCGATTGGTTTTGTGAATGTTAGTTTTCATTTGAGCACTTAGGCTCAGTGTATGAACATCGGTGAATGCGATATAGGCTTAAGGTTATGGCCTCAATCGCTTTAAACCATGGCCGTTGGGGCAAATATTAAAGTTTTTTTTTTTTTTATTTAGACTCGACCTCAAATGTGCTGTATAAATGTGTTAAATAAAACAGACATGGAGGGAATTCTCATGGAAAAGTATGATTTGTTTCTTTATTACACCCAAGGTGAAAAGTAAACAGTTACAGACATTTCAGATATGTTTGAGAGAGTGTGTATTATTAATGTAGATCACTCACATACTGTTGGAAATATCAGAAAAACAACGGTTTTGGGAAATATAAAGTGCTTACTTTATCTTCTAATTTCTTTAAAGAAAGAGTAATAAGGAACTAATACTTAGTTATATAGTATCAGTCTAAAATCTATTACAAGGTAATGAAATAATGCACACTACAAGAATGAAGACTTGGAGAAAAATGGGGGGGACGGGGGGGACGGGGGGACGGTGACAAAGTTAAGGAATTCATCCACAGGACAGCATGGCTGATGGAAAAAAATACATTTTTAGTGTTATTAATATTGCAAACCTCTTGCCAATGAAAATTCAAGTGGGGGGAAACTACACTCCAGTCATCTCCAACATATCAGCCAATTGTTCCTACTGGGTTTACCTTGGTTATAAGGCCAGTCTACGGAGAGTGATGGAAGCAGCGGGAATATCCCATAAAGAGAGAAGTTGGTCCTCATTGGCTTTAAAGATTACAATTAGACGTACCTTCAAGCAGTTAAACACATACACAGAGTTGTGCTTAAATGAAGGCGTGCATACATATTCATCTTGCACAGGCATGCATAGGTCAGTAGCCTTTTCACAAAAATCACACACACTCAGTACATAGTTATATAATTTATGTACTGTCCTCCATGCCGCACACGTGTCTTGTTGTATACTTTACTGAAAGCGTGAAAGAAGCATACAGACACACACAAAATGTTCCATCTCTCAAGCAGAGAGGACATGGGGGAGAAATTCAATATTATTTCTCTCTACCTCTGTGTGAAATGTGGGGAAATATGACAACAGCAGCTAATGAGGCAAATGATATATCTCCCTCATGTGTGGGTTTCTATCCCCTGCTCAGCCACAGAAGCCAAAAAATGTGGCTCGGTTGGCAAGGCCCACCCAATTTTACTCCATCAGATTGTATTTTTGTGAATTATCCAAAACAAATAGTGGCGGGCGAGGGAAAGTGACAGTTTAATGCTAATTCAATATGTCTCTGTCCTGTCATTGAGGTCCGACTGATTAAGGGTGCTTGTTCATCTAAATGTGTTGTATCACCTCCTTGCCAAAATATAATGTGATCCTTTCATGCGTGGTAGGAATGGGCTGTGGCGCAGTGCTAAGTCAGCGCTCTAGTTAATAAGTCCTTTTCATTAAACAAGCGTTCATTAAACATTCATTCATTCACTCACTCATCCTCATTTGCATTTTCTCATCATGAAAGCATTCATGAAACATTCATTTGTTCACTTGTTCTCATTTGCATGGTTTCAAATGCATTCTTCAAGGAGTGAATAGGGCCGAAACAGGCAGAGAGCGAGAGAAGGAGGGCGAGCATGAGAAAGACGAGGAGAGGTAGCGAGTGGCAGAGAAGATAGTTACTGCTCCATTTGAACAATATGTCCTGTAAATGAAAGTAGAAATTAGATTATGTTCCCTCTCGTCATTATGTAGAGGCACTCGCCATGCAACAAAAATTGCCTGTTGCACAATGCAAGGCCATGATATGAAAACAAATCATTCCTGATATCAAAGCATGCAGAGATAGAAAATTCATTCTTGGCTGTGGTTGAATAACAAACCTGCAAATGCAAACCCATTTTGAAGATGATGGCACTTGATAACAGTTACACCACTATGTATCTGCCCATCTCACTATATCCTAAATAAATATTGCAATAATATGTAATGAGGTCACTTCTATGGCATTACATTGCATCTTTTTATTTGATCCATATTGTATGATCGAGCTCTTCCCTATAGCTTTTTTCTCACTCATGAACAGGCTGCACATCAAAGAAGTATTCAACAAATCCTCAGTGGAATAGAGCAGCTTTGCTCAACATAAGTGCTCTGGGTGCAACTCTCAGCTCACACAGTATGGTTTGTGTATGTACGTGAATGTCAATGGATGAATTGAATACCGATGATGCAACAATGAGAGATCTTTGTACGTCACTAACCCGGGAGCATTCTCCATCCTTTCTTCATTACCTTCACCTCCTTTACTTTTAACTTGTGCTGTCAGGGGAGACATCTATCTGAGTGACAGGTTGTGTGATCCTCCTTCTAGGCTTGGTGGGAGAAGGAACGCTGTCAACATAAATCTCCTTCCCGGATTCACGGCGGACATGGAGCAGCCATGGCCACCGTGAATCTTCATCCAATATCACAGGCAGGAAAAACATAAGCCCATCAACATGGCTGAAATCCTTGCCATCACATGCAAACACCACCCTCTCACCCTCCCCTCTGGAAACACAATGATCAATACTGTCAGTTTATAGCTTGTTCTTGATTTTTTTACCCCCCATTTTTATTTCCACACAGGCAGATAATGGCAGACAGCCTTCCATGTTGCCCAGTGGACTTTCATTCACAAAGTAGTGGCATATTTGGAGCATTTTACTTATAATTTCTACTGTGACAAAAATAAACTCAAACACTTTAATCCATGTACTGTATCTGCCTGCATCTTCGGACAAACTTAAACCCTTTTCCCCCATATCAGGTCCTAACATAGAAAAGTAATAAAGGAAAATGAATATAAGTAGTCTGCAAGTTACCCCCTAAGCTTGAAGGCCACATCTGGCATTTCCTTATGTTAAGTATAGTGAAAACGCTGGAAGCTACAGTCAAAATATCTGAAGGAAGGTAGTCCCTCTTATTTCTACATTGAGGACAATTAGTGTGAAAACTAGGGTAGGTAACGTTGGAAAAACTAAGAAAGCTAGATTTTGGAAAAAACAAACAAACAAAAAAAAAACACAAACACACCCACATACCCTATTCAGGCACCCCTTCAAAGACATTTGAGTGTTTTACTTTTCCTTCAGTTCCCATTTACATCACATTGCCATGCTGTTGCATTGGCAACCTTAATTTATATGTATTTATTTTTCAATTATACACCCAGATGCGCACCCTGACATTAACGTTGCAGCTCAGCGGGGAGTGACAAAGCCAGAGGCCTTGTTTGTTAAAGACATAAACATTGCTTCTGTGATCAAAGTCACAAAGTTAGTTTGTTTGAATGAAATTGATTTTGAAGTTACAAATCAGACCACACTGCTTTTAAGAAAAAACAAAAAAAAACAACAACACACAAAGCCAAATAAATTCTGTGCATTAGTTCACCCAGACCCTTGACCTGTGTGAGCTGTTGGACAGAGATTTATTTTATTACCCAATTCATCTGCAAAATGAACAGCACTAACAGCAGTACAGGAAGTTTTAACCTTGTACTGGAGGTTAGGATTCATTGCCATAGCAGATATCTACTCAAGGCTAACTCTACGTCGCTCTCCCTCCCTCTCTCGCACTTTGTTTGGCCAGGGCAGATTATTGCACTCTGTCTTCCTCCCTGGGACATTATTAAAGATTACAGGAGATAATCGCAATGGTATCATGCTGGATGTCAGGATCACGCAGCACAATATCATCACATACAGAACGTTTCACCTGGGGAATACTGGAACAGTTCGACCTGTGGGATCTGCCCATAAGCCCGATAACTGTTAAAAGATAACGCTGCCTGCCAGACATGGTTTCAGAGAGCATAAAGGTGCAGTCTGTGATTTAAATGTAAACAAAAGGGGCAACACACCAGCAAAATAAAAATCACATGTTAGGAACCTGCTGCTAACATTGAAAATGTCAGGGTTTTGCAGTGTGTGAGCAAGGTTGAGGACCCAAACGCAGGACAGCAGAGCTGAGCAGGTTCAGTTCAATATTTAATTAACTGAAGGCGTACTCACAATAGTGGCAGATACAACAAGTCCAACAAAAAACAGGTTATCCATTAAGAACCAAAAAATCCATGAAAAGGTAGGGAGCTGGAGCAGAGCAAACACACACATGAGACTAACGTCTCGGGTTACGTATGTAACCCTGGTTCCCCGAGAAGGGGAACGAGAGACTGCGTCGGTTACGACACTATGGGAACGCCTCTAGGCGAAGCAGGTCTGAACGTGAATGAAATCACTCCAATCCTATTGGCCTGTTGCTAGAACGGTAAGGTGTGACGGAATAACCGGAGGAGTATAAAGCACACCTGTACACACTCATCATTAGCTTAAACTATGAAGCAGGCGCTTCAGGCGGGGAGAGAGGTGCGGCGGGCCGACGCAGTCTCTCGTTCCCCTTCTCGGGGAACCAGGGTTACATACGTAACCCGAGACGTTCCCCTTCGAGGGAACTCGAACTGCGTCGGTTACGACACTATGGGAACGAGATACCCACTAAACCGTGCCAAAAACCCCGCCTGCCCCTGTGTGCAATAAAATGGCACTACTAAGAGGAGAGCGCACGAGTGCCAGGTGCCGAAGGAAGGTCAAGACTGTAAAACCGAATGAATGTGTGCGGAGTGGCATAGCCAGCCGCTAAACAACATCCTGCAAGAGGCCCCGGAAAGGAGGGCTCGAGAGGCCGCCTTGCCTCTGGTAGAATGAGCCCTCACAGCCACAGGTGAAGGCAAACCGCGCACCTGATAGGCCAGGGAAATAGTCTGAACAATCCAGTTGCTAATAGTATGTTTGGATGCAGGGAGCCCGGCCCTGGGAGACCCAAAACACACTAGCAGCTGGTCAGCCTTCCTCCAACGGGAGGACCTCAGAGTGTAAATACTCAGTGCTCTGACAGGGCAGGGCAGATGAAGTCTCCCGTCCTCCGCCGTCACATGAGGTGGAGGATGAAATGCCTGCAGCACTGTGGACCCTGCCGCACAAGAAGGCACTTTAGGGATGTATCCTGGACGAGGGTGCAGGATAGCCCTAATATTCCCCGGGGCAAACTCCAGGCTTTGCGGGGAAACCGAAAGCGCTTGGAGATCCCCCACCCTCCTCAGAGAGGTGATAGCAAGGAGAAAGGCCATCTTGAGGGTCAAGTGCTTAGCCTCAGCTGACTCTAGGGGTTCGAAGGGGGCCTCAGCCAACGCCCCAAGAACCACCGCCAGATCCCAAGGGGGAACCTTGGACCGAGTCGCAGGTCTCATCCTCCGGGCACCACGGAGGAAAAGTACAACCAAGGGAAGTTTCCCCAAGGACCCCTCCCTCAGAGGGGTGTGGAAAGATGAAATAGCTGCCACGTACACCTTGAGGGTGGAAGGGGAAAGACCAGCAGAGAACCGGTCCTGGAGGAACTCAAGTACCTGAACCACCGGGCAGGTAACAGGGTCCACCGACCGCTCCCTACACCAAGTGGAGAAAACACTCCACTTCAGGCCGTACATCCTCCGTGTGGACGGGGCCCTGGAGCTCAGGAGGGTCTCAACTGCTCCGGCTGTTAGACCCGCCTCTAGGTACTGTGCCCCCTCAGGGGCCAGACCCACAGTCGCCATATGGCGGGGCAAGGGTGAAGAACCCGGCCCTGCGCCTGGGACAGCAGGTCTCTCCTCAGAGGGACCCGCCACGGCGGGCCGTCCAGGAGCGACATGATGTCCGAGAACCACACCCGGGTTGGCCAGAACGGGGCTACGAGCAGTAGGCCGACATAGTCCTGGCGGACCCGCTCCAGAACCCCGGGAGCAGAGCGACTGAGGGAAAAGCGTACAGACGTAGCCTCGGCCACGAATGTACCATGGCGTCCAGACCCAACGGGGCTGGAGGAACGAGAGAAACCATAGCGGGCAGTGCGTAGTCTCTTGAGACGCAAACAGATCCACGTCTATGGGGCCGAACTCTTCGCACAAGAGCTCCACCACTTCGGGGTGAAGTCTCCATTCCCCGGGCCTCAGCCCCTGCCTCAACAGCAGGTCTGCTCCCTGATTCTGTGTCCCCAGGAAATACATCGCCCTGAGCGATAGTAACCTCTGCTGGGACTACAGGAGGATCTGACGCGCCAGTCTGTCCAGAGGGCGCGAGCGCAGACCGCCCTGGTGATTCAGATAGGCCACCACCGCTGTGTTGTTCTACTCGGAACGAACCAGGACGTGGTGGCCTTGGAGATCGGGCAGGAAACTCCTTAGAGCCTGGAACACCGCCAACATCTCGAGACAGTTGATATGCCACTCGGATCGATGCACCTGCCAGGATCCCCTTGCAAAGCGGCCATCCATGACCGCGCCCCAGCCCGTGAGGGAGGCGTCTGTTGAAATAACCAGCCGGCGACAAGACCCTCCCAGCACGGGCCCCTGGGACAGGAACCAAGTTTCCTTCCAAACTGATAGGGAACGAAGACACTTGCGCGTAACCCAAACCAGACGGAGAGGATTCCCCTCGGGGAAAAACCCTTGTTCCTTAGCCACCACTGCAGGGGTCTCATGTGCAGCAGTCCAGATGGTATTACGCTGGACGCAGCCGCCAGGAGACCCAACACTCGTTGAAAGTGTTTCATAGTGATGGCGTGGCCTAACTTCACCCCTTTCACGGCAGCCAATATGGTGTCGACACGTGCCGGAGACAATTGTGCCCGCATCGTTGTCGAATCCCATGCAACCCCTAGGAACGTAGCCCGTTGGGTGGGCGCCAGCATGCTCTTCTTTGCGTTGAGCCTCAGCCCTAAACGCCGCAGACGAGCCAGAACGACATCTCGATGCCGAACCGCCAACTCTCGAGACTGGGCTAGGATGAGCCAGTCGTCGATGAAGTTGAAATCCGGATGCCCGGAGCCTCAGCGGGGCCAGTGCTGCAACCATACACTTGGTGAATGTGCTAGGGGAAGTGCCAGGCCGAATGGAAGAACCCGATACTGGTAAGCCACACCCCCGAAGGCAAACCTCAGGAACTTCCTGTGAGAAGGACGGATGGAGACCTAGAAATAGGCGTCCTTTAGATCTATCGTGACGAACCAATCCTCAGATTGGATGTGCGTCACGGTGGCGGGGATGATGAGCATCTTTAACCTGAATCTCCTCAGAGACCGGTTAGAACCCGCAGATCCAAAATAGGGCACGCAGCCCTCCGTCCTTCTTGGGGACTATGAAGTCTCTGTCTGGGGGGGAGACACGTTCCACGGCCCCTTTCCTCAGCAGAGTACAAACTTCCTGTCCCAACACCGGACCTTGCTCCGGGCGGACCACAGTCCAAACCACCCCTCTCTTCTGTTGAATTTGGAGGGCGGGCTATGAACTGTAGTCGATACCCATCTATGGCAGTGCGCAGGACCCGCGGAGAAATGTTCGTCAGGCTCCGCCAAGCGTCTGCAAAGACTGCCAACGGAACCAGCCCCTCGGGGCTGGTGGTCGGTGTCTCGTGTGATCTTCTGGTGGACCCTGAAGCCCCAGAACGGCAGGGGGGAGCCGCCGAAGATCCACGGTGAGTGAGTCGGGATGCCGTCCGTCTGCAGACCCTCGGGGCAGGCAGTACGGTGCGGACTCGATGGTGGCAGGTGCGTCCTGAACGTGTAAACGGCGGGATAACATCACCTGTTGCCACGGCGGAGGGGACCTCGGTCGGCCTCCGGGGGGGGTGGGGGGGGTGCGGGAGGGGAGAAAGACTCCCCTACCCCGGTCTTCCCTGAGCTCCGTCGGGACTGGATGACGGTCCTCAGATCGCGTCTCTCAGACGGCTGAGGGTGAGAGCGCCGTCTCGCTGCCCCAGCTCCTCGGGGGGCCCCCGAGAAGCGACACTCTGCTTCCCTCCTCTCCGTAGGAGCTCGTAGAGGGAAGGGACCTACGCCTGGCAGCCTCAGCTGCCTTGGGTCCAGACCGGCGAGGGAGGTACTGGCGGAACGCTTCGCACTGCGTCTAACGCTTCGTGGTTCTGCGAAGCTCCGCCAGATCTTCCTCGGAGGGACCCCCCCTCTGAACCATCTCCTGTAGCAGGTTGGCTTGGTAGGCTTGAAGCACCGTGGTGTGCAAGCTCGCACCTGCCTGGCCCGCTGGCATGTACGCCTTCCCCACAAGCGTGGATGTGGTGCGACATGGTTTGGATGGTAACGCCGGCTTCTCCAGGGAGGACGCAAGTCGAGGGGAGAGATAGCTCGCAAGCTCATCCTCCACCCGAGGCATCCTCCCATAACCACGGTCCCTAACACATTACTGTAGTTCAGTGATCGGGGTGTGGAAAGCCATGTAGAGAAGGGTCTGCCCCATGATTTACTCAGTTCATCATGTAAATCAGGAAGAGATCGGCGTGGAGGTGGTGCGTGGTGCTTAAGAAACCTTTCATCAAGCTACCACTAGCCTGTGGTGTCTGCTCCTCCTGTCTCTTGGTGTTGAGCTTAGCCACGGCTCTAGTTACCACCTCCAGCAGCACGTCATAGTCGGGCGCGGCCAGATGTCGCCGCCCCGACACCCGGAAGTCATCGTCCACTGCGCTGAGCAGGTCCGCCTCCTCGGAGTCGGATTGCTGCCGCGTCTCCGGATCCAAACCGCGAGCGGGAGAAGCCGAGAACGGGCACCCCGAACGAGGAAAGGAAGCGTCGGAGCCAGCGGATGAAGGTCGGGAAAAAGCCTCAGCCGTCCCGAAATCCTCCGACAGATCACGCTGTGAACCCATGAGTGAAGCCGCCGGGCCGCCTCAGCGGCCGCATGGCCCGCGCCACGGGGAAAACACATCCGGCCATCCTCGGAAAAGAGAGCCATGCGGGACCTCAGTACCCGCACGGAAAGGGCTTCGCAACGGGCGCAGGCAGCCCCCTCGAGAGCTGCCCGTGCGTGCTCCATTCCCAAACATGAGAGACACATCTCATGAGAATCTCCATCCGTGATGTACCGAGGGCAAGAAAAAACACACCTTCTGTACATCTGGTTGCCGGACATGCTGGTAGACTTCTTCTTCAGGTAAGACACACTGCTTGTAGGACTGGAGCTTTCTTCAAACAACATACAGAGCGCCTGCTGAATAAAAAAAAGCTAATGATGAGTGTGTACAGGTGTGCTTTATACTCCTCCGGTTATTCCGTCACACCTTACCGTTCTAGCAACAGGCCAATAGGATTGGAGTGATTTCATTCACGTTCAGACCTGCTTCGCCTAGAGGCGTTCCATAGTGTCGTAACCGACGCAGTTCGAGTTCCCTCGAAGGGGAACCACAAAGATCCAACACAGACTGAATGGCACACAGGCATTAAGTAACAAGCAGGGAGGGAGTCAACAGGTGTAAGACACGAGGACTAATCAAACACAGGGACAAGCTAGACACAAATAGTCAACTTCAAAATAAACCAGGACGTAAAGCATGCGACGACAGACCAAGACCAAACCAAAATGCAGAAGGAGAAGAAGAAGAAGAAGTGGAGCTGGAACAGAGAACCAAACAAACTTAAACAGGAAACATGAACACAAAACCACATTCCTAACAGAAATAAATAATTGACATGCCATGAAACACAGTGACTCAAAATACAACCAAATCAGTTAGTATTATTTATGTTTTTTGTTTTTTTGTTACCTTCTGACAGAGCAAAGGCATAGCTGTTTGTATCTGTTTCCAGTCTTTATGCTAAGCTAAGTAAACTGGCTTACCTTCATGTTTACATTCCAGAGATCTAAATTTAAATCTCATCATCTAAATCTCAAGAGAGCAAATTTATTTCCCAGAATGATTAACTTTAATGCAGGGCCACATTTTTTTCATAAATAAATAACTGACAGACATAAGAAACTTAATTATATGTGTGAATTTAGCTCAAATTTATAGGAAAATTAGCTGTCCTGTGTAGTATATAGCTTACACACATGCCAGTGTGTGTGTATACATACAGTAGGCCTACATGTGGGGGATTTGCATGTTTCTTTTTCCCTGCATTTAAATTACCTTCCAAAACTGCACAATACCAGCTGAAAACATGTCATTCTCGTCAGCGGAAAACACAGGGTCTCTGCCTATCTAGCTATCAGTCTTTGCGAGGCAGCTTATCAGTGGGCTATCATTGTCTGAGCCACAGCCATGGACACCTGCTCTGCAGAGTCACACACAGGGAGGAGAGGAAGCCACCTGAATACAAATCAGACTGGGCTGTGGAACAAGAGGAGCGGCAGTGATTATAGAGAAAGAGAGAGAGACTGCAGGCTTTGGTAAGGGAACTAGAAACAGTTAATTAGCAAGCATACTCATAATGCTATCAACTCCAATGACTCCCTCCCCTGCAAACAGCTTCATCTGTGACTGCAGGTGTTGAAGGAATCAGGATGACGCAACAAGCTTGCTATTAAAATAATGAATTCACTTTTCTTTTTTACTGTATTGATTTTTCATCCCATAGCCTTTACATTATTGATGAATATGTGTCAAGAAAACATTGTACTGACTAATGGGGATGTGGTTTCTGTAACAGCAGCTTCATTTTGTGCACAAAGAACAACCTCAAAGATTTGTGTTTTCGGTGAATTCAAATCCAAACAGTTGGCTGTTTTGCTCATCTGGGTGCACAACGACCACAGCTGACTCATAAACATAGCAACCTCTAATTAATATTTTGTTGAGTACCCAAAGCAAGGTCATTATCCCAACACTTCAGTTACAATCACGGCTGCTCAGCACTGCCGCTGTACAGGCAGAGGGTGAGATATAAATATTCAGTTCCTCTTGGTGAAGGCTGTTTGATTTTGTTTTGACTACGGCCTCTGGTAGAATATTAACAGCCTGTAGAAAATGGGAGAAACCAGTACATGACCTCTGATGTCTTTTTTGTTATAGGAGGAAGGAGGAGGCTGCACCATTATTATGTATAACTAATCTATGACTGACAGAGTCTGAAATTAAGTTTTTGGTTCAGCTGCCAATGGCAGGGCAATATGAGATATTTACCATCCAGAGTTAGGTTTTAAATGCATTTGCATTAATGAACCATTGAACTTGTTTTCTATGTAGTTGCATTGTTGTCTATTATTATAATATAGTAGTCGATAATTCTGGCAAAATCTGATGTAAAGCTATTATTAAAAGTTTTTCCTCTTTCTCACTTACAAATAAAATGGACAAAGCTGTGTCAAATAATAATGATGTGAATCCTTTTAGCTATTATTCCATCAGCCTCAGCTGTAGTTGTCTTTACTGCTAATTAGCAAATGTTAACGTGTTAAAACGCTAAACTAAGATGGTGAACATCAGTGCCTTTTAAACATCAGCATTTTAGCATTGTCACTGTGAGCATGTTGTAATGCTGATGTTAATGCTGATTTAGCGCCAACCACCGCCACTCTCATGCCAACTCACACAGCCTCTAGCAGTTGAGTACAGTATAGCTTTCCTAGATGGACCCTTTTGTTTTGTTTGTTTTGTGTGAGAGCTCATAAGTGGTCTTCTATCCTTCATGTGAGTGGTTGATATTGCAATGGTGGATAACAACAGAAAAGTAGCCTTTACAGCGCTGACACAGTTTCCTTATTGATGTTTTTAAGCATCATATATATATATATATATATATATATATATGTATATATCTCCTACCATAAATTGGTTTCATTTTAATGGAATTCCCCACGATCTGTGAGATCGTGCAGTGGTAGCTTATTTTAGGATAAAACAATCATCTCAAAGTCCATTTACTCACCTTTTCCAGCATAATCAAACAGAAACAGACTTCATAAGCAGATGGAATTGCCTTATCTCATCTTTCAGTTCCATGACAAATGAGTACCCTCCACCAAGTGATGAAGACTGTGGACTCAGTCGAAAGCTCTGGAAGACGCAAGTTAAGTGTACCTTGAGTTGAGATTGTTTTGTCAACTGCTGTTGACAAAAAGGTAGTATCTTATTGTTGAACAGTACAAGGAGGACAATAAAAAAGATGCCAAAAGGTTCATTTGTGTAGATTTTTTACTCTATAGCTTATAATGGTCATATAATGAAATGTGAAAAAACAATACATCATACTACATTATGACATGATGGTCAAACACTGAAACAAAGCGGTGTGACACAATGTGTCACATATTGTATTTAATTAGTTTCAGTAATCAGTATTTGATTTTTCATTGGCATGGAAATTAACTTAACAAAGACAGGATGACTGCAGATATTAATTCAATTAACCAAATACAAGGATCACAACACACATACCACAGCCTGATGTTTTCCAGTTCTTTATAACAGTATTACCTGGTACAGGCACACCATGACCATGAACCTATTTTCCAGAACAAACACAATGTCACCTCCTGCAAATGCAAATCCTCCTATCATCATCAAATGAAAAATTCATTAAACCCCCCCTGGCCTACCCCTACCTGTCTTCACTAATAGCATGTTATATGCATAATGTATGAGAGCTATATAACATTATAGACTTTGTAACGTGGATCCATCTGTGTTACAAAACACAGAGGGGTACTGTTCTGTAAATACTCTCTGGCATGCATTTCATTTCAAAGTGGGTACACTTGAATGGAGTCACCTGATCAAACATGTCAAACTGAACCATGTATCAATGTCAGTGAAGCCATGGTGGGCCCCATGGGGCGATGTGGGCTTCCCAACCCATCACTTCGTTCCTGATTTGATGTGAACTTGGGCCATCTGTCCTGTGTTAATTGCACATGTTCTGCTATGTAGCGTCATTGGTGGGCTGCACTACAGAGGGGCCCGTAATAAAAGTCAGTGTTTCCCTCCCAGCAGACAGTCTCCTATAGTTTTCTTGATAATGGGTGAATGTGAGTGGCTCATGTACTCCCAAAAACAGTTGGTTACCAGTCAAGCAGAAAGATGAAATTCAATGGCCGATCCAAATTTCAACTCTCCACAGGACAATTGTCATTCCCATTTGGCAATCTGTTACATTCATTTATAGTGGTTATCAAAGCGCATAACCAATCAAAAAGGTCTAAGCTTGTTCTCAATCTCAGCTTTGTCTAAAAAAAAAGCTTTGTTGACCATCTACAAATGTATCCCTCACATTTTATATGCAGTTTTAGAGCTGCAGTACAGCAGGGCTTGAACTCTCTGAATAGTAATAAGTGGCTAAAGGCGAGATTTAGTCAAAGTGCATTCATCTCGCTGGCTTGGCTGTGGGTGACGTCGTTTTCCCTTCTCCTGCTCTCTGTCTTTTTTTCCTCCGCTGCGAACAAGCACTCATTGAAAACAGCAGGGCTGTCCCCTCTGACTTTAATATTACATGGTCGAGATGAGGGGAACACAGGGCAACCATGAGGAGAAGATATTTTGATGTCCAATGATCAGGGACAATCCCAGAGCAGCTGAGCTGAGAGGAAGGAGGTGAAGCCGAGCGCACCAGAAAGACAAGAAGAAGAAAACAAAAAGTAGACTACAGAGCGCAAGAGAGCGCAGAAACTAGGAAATAAGACAAAAGAGAAGGGGAATGAAAGAGAGATGTAAGATGGCAAAAGAGAGAGCTAAAGTGCTGAAATAAGACAAGAGAGAGTGAGAATGAAAGAGATGTAAGAATAAGGAAACCCTGTGATCTTCTGTCTCTCTAAAGTGAGAAAAGGAACAAGGCCGGTCTGATGGAGCAGGGGAATTGGAAAACAGAGAACAGCCATTTCCCGGTCTTGACAGGTGTCATGTAGAGTTCCACAGTGCATGATGTTGGCTTTCTGACACATAGACATTCAGTTGAAGTGAAATACCAATTCTTCGCTGCACTGTACTCAGCTGTGTTTCCTAACAGCATTCAAATTTTCCATTATCAGAAACACAATTAGTTATCCTTTTTACCATCAAAACTAATGTAAAAAGTGACATTTAGAGATATGGTCTTTTTAATTCCTCACCTTCAAAAAACTTGGTGTCTACATTAACCACAATACAACTTGACCACCAACAATTTGGTCAGAGATTCGGATGTGTTATACTAGTGGCAGCTAATGTAGCCTCACGCATAGATGAGGAGTGGGCTACAAAGGTCTCACTACTTTCTTACTCCACACCCCTCAGCCCCAACCAACATTGGTCAATGGAAAATTAGTAAAGATGTTTTTACATTCACAAATGTTTTATTAACAATTGTTATTGATTTTACTCATTATCATGACCGCTACATAAAATATCTTACTGCAGTTGCTTAAAATAAAAAAATGAGTATCATTAGGATTTTATTGATACTACTACTCTTATCAGTTCTTCATCATTACTAAAAGTTATTTTCAAAAAAGATATTATTTAGAAAACAATACATTTAGAACAGAATTAGAATTTAATATTGTAAATATAACAAAAACTGTAATTAAATGTTTTTTCTAGAGCAGCAAAGTCACTTTAAATTTTATATGCTTGTCTTGATAAATGAATGGCTTTTTCACAACAAATCGTGAAATCGTCCTTCCCGATTTCAGTGCATCAGAGGATGTGTACCTATATACATCACTGTAGCTTCCAGCACACCTGTAGCCAGTTGAAAGGACAACACTGACGCAGAAACACTACTTTCTGGACTGGTTTTAGGGATCCTGCAATGTCACACCTTCCCATTGGCTGTACGGGCAGTAGTTGGATTTGTGGTGCGTTAAAATACAACAAATTATATTCGTTTCAGGAACATGCTTTCACCGTTCAGACCGTCCACCACTGGTCTGAACGGTGCCTAAGTTTGAAACTCATATAATGAAACCATTAAGAGTAATTCTGAAAATTTATTTTAAATTGAATTATTGAAGTACTGGCAAACTAGTGAGTGTAGTATTTTGGAGTGTTGTTAGACAGAGAATGGCTAAACGGCCGTTTTGCCCACTCAGGGCTGATGTTGAACCATATAGTTGGCCTGCATCATATTAGTAAAACCTGCGAGGAGTTGTGTTGGCCGCATGCTTGGAACTGCAAAATCTGTCATCACTTCGTCTGAATGCTGTAGAAGAAGAAAAAACATGCAATTTCATTTCAGTTGGACCGTAAGTTTAATAAGACTTCAGATAATTCACTATGACCCATCTCTTTATTGTTAATAAAGAGCAGGAGGAAGGGGAGGAGGGGACCTGTCTAATAAAGCCGTTTTTCCTGTGCATGTCTGACAACACAGCATGCAACACCATCTCTGATTCCACAGCAGAAGCAGAGGATGCCAGGCACCTCTCCCGAGAAACAATTAGCCATGAACTTCAGAGGAGAACGATGATTAGCATGTGAGTATGGGGGGGGGGGGGGGGGGGGGTGACTTACAGTTCTCTTACAGTTACACTATTGATCCCTTACATAACCAAACAATGAATTACATAACATTTGGTGCTTTCAGGATACCCAACCCCCAGTGCTGCCTCACATCACCTCATTCACACACACACACACACACACACACACACACACACACACACACACACACACACGCACACACACACACACACACACACTATTTCTCTCTCTTTTCTGCTCTTTGTCATTAGAATTTTCTTCTCTGCAGTAACCTCATTTGGGCTGCTGGGCTAATTAAAGGGTCCAAAAAGCAGAGGAAGAGCCCGCCATATGCTTTAGCCAACAGTAACTCCAGAGTGTCACAACCTGGAGCATCAGACATACTGTAGCTGTTAGAGCAGAACTAAAATACATTACAGCCTTCTGCTCACCTCAACCAAATCATGCAACCCCTTCAATCTCCTTTAATTAATTAATTTAATGTGTGTCATGTTGTACTTTTATCTTGTGTAAAAATAACCGCGCTACTGGGCATCACACATTATATACAAAGAATGATGTATGCTAATATTTCATGAAAACACACATTATTGAACAGACAATTTTAGGTTAAAATGTAACAAAATGAATAAATAAGTAACAAAGAATAAGAAATTAAATAATACAAAAAGGCATCCCAATAATACACAGTATAAGAAGTGACTGAAAATATACTTACTCTGGCAGTCTAAGCTCCTCAGGCAAAGGAGCCCATAGGGGCCCTGACGGCAAAAGTACTGGTCACCTTTGATCTTTAGTCTCTATTAAGTAAAAGCAAAGAGTCTCACCTGAGACTCGCATAAAGCTCACATGCTCCTGAGAAAGCAAAAGCATTAGCAATAACTAGGGAGCAGGTCATTCAAAGCCTCTGTCTCTCTTTAAAGTGACAGATAAAACCTTTAAATCTATTCAGATATTCTATAGGACAGTAAAATATGGAGGATATTGTCTCATTGCATGTAATTTAGTAAGATAAGGTCAAGAAGGAAAAATGGTTCAAATGTGTTTAAAATCAATATTTTGGAGGCATGTTTAAATGGCTTCAATTTAACATATGAAAATCACATCATGTGGACTAATACACAACATGTGAAAAGCGTTACTCTATCCAGTTCTGTGGTTCTACATGAACCCAAGTGATGTGAGTAACTGACTCAGTAATAGATAATTAGGAATTTAATTAGCATACAGATGACGAGAGTAGCCACAGATGACCCTGTTTTTACTGTCTATCGTTGATGACAGTAATGTCTCTAAAGCTGCTATAATCAATACTTTATACTAACAGTGGATCAACTAACTCCTTGTCCTTTGTGGTAAAGAACCTGCAGGGAAATATCACCAACTCTGCAGTTCCCCTCAGCTCTATGGAGAGTTTTACATGAATGAATGACGTATCAACGGAACCAACGAGTTTCCCTGCCGGTCAGTCAGAACTGAAGAAGTCCTTTGGATGAGGGATGAAACGTCTTCCAGTATCTTCAACCAAGTCCAGTTGTCCTTGATTTTAACCTTTGTTGGATCCCATAGGGACTGATTATGTGAATTTCACTTGCCAAGCTAGGTCAGAGGGTTGCTGCTTTGTGCTAAACTCTGTTGCATCACCGGAGAGGAAAGGTGAACTTGTTTGCCATCAGTTTTAAAATCTGATGGATGGTTCAGAGCACACAAGTACTAGTTTATGCAATTATGTATTCTGGTCCATTCAGATATCACACAAATAGATCTTCGGCTTATAACCTCAGAACTGAATATGCTGTCTTACTGCATGTCAGTCCTGACTACAATCTGTGAAGGCACCCATCCTCTCTTTAAATGTGTATAACTACAAATCTGTATGCATTGTTTGAAATACTGCAGAGAAATTACAAATTTAGAACCTCCACTGTACTAAAGCTAAAGGCAATGAACAAAAAAAAACATTGCTGTTTAAAACTTGTTGGAGCATAAAAACAGGGTGCCTTCAGAAACACAGAAAGCTGTTAAGATCAAACAGCAAGCTAGATTTTAGAACATCCCAGACTTCTAAGACATTTGGCTGCTATGATTTTGACTTCAACAAAACAAGTCATGCTCTTTTTTTGTGCTGTAGGGGTTTAATCATAATATAGCTTGACGTACACATCATGCACTATACAGTAATTAATTGTAACCCAATTGTTAATCTTATATAACCTCCAGACCTCCTCACAACCTATTTAACACCTTGTCAGCATAGAGCACCACCCTGTCACTGCTCAGCTGGGGAGTTATTGTACAGTAGAGACTCCGGAGAAAAATTTAAAAAATGAAGGTCAAGTAAAGAGACGTGGAGGCTTTTCTTTCATATGTACAACTCATGTAATGAGGGTCATAGTGCCCTGGGCTACTCAACTGTACAGACAGGAAAAATAATTTAATTCATGAAGGGGGGAGGGAGGAGTAGTAGCTTTCCATATCAAAGAGGGTTGGGAGCATTTGTTTGAGAGGCACATTTTTGAATTCTACAAATTCAATATTCTCTTTTTGATTAAAATTCCAAGCGTCTGCCCTGCCTCTTTGCCTGATTGGTGTGTCAAGGGGGTTTCCAGACAAAGGTACTGGATTCGACTCCTTGAGGCGATCGTCAGCTTCAAGTGTTAAGTGCAGTGGGAATCTATGGGGGTGCACATCTTCAGACAGCAAATCCCCAAAGTATTGTGGGGTTCATGTTCCTGGTACAGCCGAGAGACACAGCGGTATCAGACAGAAGGCTTGTGTTTTAAGTTTGATCCTTTCTGTGTCACGGTGCCAGCCTCATAGGCTGCAACGCCCTCAGCGTGGCAGCACTGACTACTCCACAGGATTTCCACTCGCAAGAGCAAACGTCCATCAGATCAGACACATTAAGAAGCTAATTGTCCCCCTTGGGTTGGACTGTTCATTATCTGAGCCAGTGCACAAAATTCAGTGAAGCAGGAAGAGAAAAAACAGGCCACGGCAGACTGACACATACAAGCATGGTCAGTGGCTCCGTGCACCACAAACAGCATCAACATAGACAGCCTGTGGATGTACTGAGCTCCCTCTATAAACAGGAAATCCCTCTGTAAAATGGTCTGCCATAGTATTGCAATTACTGGCTACAGTCTGGACATTTTTCCCCTGACACATAACCAGCCAGAAAAAACATTCAAATTCACTTTCTGTCTCTTCAATAAGACATTTTGCAGAAGGCATAGACTGGGTAAAAAGCTCTTTCACCCTGAGGAAAGTCAGTGTTGTTAACCTTACACCATGTGTATTAGTTTATATTATTCAGCAACTCCAAATCTCTGAAAAGAATGACACCTTCTTTTCACAGAGAATTGACCTTTCCTACTCCTCTAGCGGCAGCAGGTGCCATGTTGGACCCCATCCAAGTAGAGACGTATTGGCAGGTGAACATTTAATACTATTCACCAGTCCCCAGTGAACACACAACAACAGACCCTGTCCCCTTTGAGCTCTAACAAATAACTCTCCTCCTCATGGCCAACGTGTGTCTTTATTTCCACACACAATTGAGTCATGATGGGATTAGCTATTGTGTGTACAGCTGCAGTCACAGGATTAGGGATGACTAGGGATGATGATAGAGAAAACACTGTTCTATGTGACTGCACAACGCCAGGAACTGGCTCCACAAATGCCAGCTTAGAAAGCAGCCCCAAGACCTGAGATCATACCATGAGTATTATCAACAGATGATAACATTTCTGTGTGTTTCTGTGAAAGATATGTGCTCTGAAGATATCAGCAGAATGATGGCTGAGAAAGGACAGAAATTACCTCTCAATGTGGCTATAACATGTTCAAGATAATCCTAAATACCTGAATAGAACATGCCTCTGAGTTTTGTGGCTTGTGTGAGAAGACATCACGTTTCCTGCCTGTCAGCCTTCTCCTTTCTGTTGTTCATACCTTTGTGACAACAATCACATATTTGTGACAGTGGGCCTCTGTGTGCGAGCACAGGAGGCGAGCAATGGCTGTCAGAAGTGACACGCGATGACTGGGCTTGCAAGACACACCATTATCAGGACTCTCACACCTCAGGCTAGCACGTGTGTGTGAGAGAGAGCCTCATGTGAGTGAAGCAGTGCAGCCGGCGTCATGGGAACATTGACTATCAACGCTGTTATTACGTCTCACTACAAACTGGTAATTTAGTGCAATTCTAGTCAGTGTCACAACAGCGCCGATGTGCATTTCAAGCGCTGTCATGTTTTTCAGAGGCTGTAAGCTAGTGTATCCACGGCTGAGGAGACACCCCGTTTTTTGGTGATGTGCTCGTATGATGTCCCCCGACCCCTGTGAACTCAAGTCATGCTGAGATGTCAGACTTGGTCTGTGATCAGCAGGGACAGTGTCCAGCCGTTCCATGCCAGCACAAAACTGTCATTGGTGTGTGTGTGTGTGTGTGTGTGTTTGTACTTGTGGGTCTACATCCTCTCTGGAGAGTGGCGGTGGCGCCGAGGGAGACACAGTGACTCACAATCTAGATGGGAAGGGGATTGAGGGAGAGGGAGAGAGAAGGATTGAGAGTCATTTATCGTCACACACGTGCCCACATCACTCCCCTCCCTTATTACAGCCCACACCACCCACAGAACTAAGAGCATGTTCACACCGACATTACGCATACGTTCACACGAACACACACCCACGACAACATATGAGTAGCCTCCACATCAGTGTGTCAGAGAAGCTTAATCATAATGGGCAAAGCAGGATGTAGCAGTAAATCAAGCACTTATCCAGATCAGCCATCCTGTAGGCTATAATACAGTACTCACATTTAGAGCAGACATTCAGAGAAAGTGGTTAAAAGCTCGCGCAAATAATCATGTCTCAGTGTCTACATCATAATGCTGGCTTTCTCGCAGTGACAGGTCAAAGCGCGCAATATTCTACAATCTGGATTTCAAAGATTGAACAGAAATGTCTACTTTAGGCTGGCTTTGACTGGGTCAGGCAGCTTTTTGCCTGTGCATGAGGTGTTATGAGCAGGCTACTGTAGTACTGATGCTAAAAGTGTAATAATAAGCCTGTGTTGCAGAGTGAACATAAGCACTGTTTTTCCAAACATCTAACCTGCCTTCAGTATAGCGGCAGTGCGATGCAGCTCATCCTCCACACAGATAAAAAGCTTTGGCGTGCAATTACTAAATTAGTCGAGAATTAATTTCAACCCAGTGAACTGACACAGAAAGGCAATGAACTGCTAATCTGGGAGCAGGAGGGCTAAAAATCCTCTGGAATTTAAAGTTTAATGGATTAATGATGTCAAGGCTCTCAAGTGGATAGGACTGTAGCACAAAGTAACTCTGGAGGAATTAAATTGCTTATGGGTTACACCAGAAAGCAAGCCTAAGGAGTGTGCGAGTACTGTTGCTACTTCAATGTGGAACAACCCACTTCTGCTGATGGCCATGCAGTCTCAACTACCCATGATGCATCAGCGCTATTGTTGTGAGTCTTCTTTTTTCTTTTGCATGCCTTATCCTCCCACACAAAGCTCTGTGAATGACCTTATGAGTCAGTAAAACAAGCTTTTCTTGATGTATGACATGGCCTATTGTCTTTCTAAAATCCCACCCAGGGACCCAGCATCATTTAAGGGCACATACAACATCACTGATCACTCAGTCAGCACGCAGTGATTAGTCAAAGTCAAAGAGTTGGAATCCAAAATAAGTCATAGGCCCCCCACACAATAACATTACCACAGTGTTTTAAAGAGGTGGTATTGTGCTCATTTTCAGGTTCAAAATCCTATTTAGACATTGTACCAGAACAGGTTTACATGGTTTAATTTTCACAAAAACACCATTTGTTTTGTCATACTGCACATTGCTGCAGCTCCTCTTCTCACCCTGTGTTGAAGGCTTCGTTTTAGCTATGGAGTTACATCTTGTCTCTAAATGATCTTTGTTGGGAGTTACACATGCGCAGTTCCTAGTTAAGGACTACTAGCCAATCAGAAGCAGAGAAGGGCAGGTCAGCCAAAAGACGGTAAACAGCTTCGATTCAGCTGTAGGCTACATGTTGCAGACCAGCTTGGCAATTTGGACTGGAGCAAGAGTTTCAGAGTGGTGAGTTATTAATCTGTAACAAAAGTATCTTTCATCCATAAAGTTTTAACTGAGCTCTGTCTCTACATCACAGTAACAACTTCATGTCCATTGACTGCCTGGAGGGTGCTAGAGTTTGGAAGGGAGAGGAGAGGTGTGCTGCAGCTCTGTTTTTCCACCTGTGTTTTTGAGGGCATGTCAGAACAGTCGCTCGGCGAGCATTATGACACGTATTTTCTTGTGACATCACAAGAAAGTGGAAGCAAAGGCTGGACTACAAATGAGCTGTTTTCAGGCAGTTCAGAGCAGAGTTTTCTGTTGGAGATGGGAACTTCCTTTGGGGTGGACTTTGGCCTTTTTCACTTTGCAAACCTATGACATGCACAAAAAGATATAACTCAATAAAGGAGAGGGAAAAGGCCAAAAAGCATAATACCACCTCTTTAATGAACTTGGACCCAAAGGCAAAATACTGAATTAATGATTTGGCAGGAGGAAGTTTATAAGACAGCCTACTGAGTTGTCTTCAAGCATAGTTCACATGTAAACTTTAGCAGAACTAGATCTTCAAGACAACTGATCTGGTTGTTGAACAAAGAATAGCAGAGTATTTGGCCCAACAGACAGAAGCTCTCTGTGGGAGTGAACATACACACCCCACAAATGTACATGACCACGTGAACATTTATTTAATGCCATGGATTTGGACATGTGCGAGCTGAGAGTCTTTCATTGGCTGTAGAACAAGATTTAAGAGTCTACATCTATGCCAGAGGACGTGTGAGACTTCATTTATGCAGCGTCCACGTCATTTAGAATGGATTGTAGAGATGGGAAACATTCTTGTGTTAACAACTTGTGAGCGTTCACGTCATCAAGATGGTTGTATGATTACATGTAAGGATAAAAATACCTTGCATTGACAATATAACACCAAATCCATTAAATTTCCAGTCATAATTCCACCTTATGTGTGAACGCTATTTACATGTCAGAAACTCGTTATTACTATAACTCTGATATGTCTTGAATGAGGCATTTGGCACAGTGCTTTTGAGCTAAATGCATGTTCACAATCACAATGCTAAATTATGTGAACATTTAATAGATAATGTTCACCTTCTTGGTTTAGCGTATTAGCATGCTAACATTGCCTAAATAGCAATAAACACAAAGCCATTAGTTTTGCAGTTTTGTAAACAGATGTACTGGCACCAGGCTATAGGAGAAATGAAGGGATCACCGAAGTCATTGTGATTTAACATCTGGGCACCATGGATATCTGTACCAAATCTGGCAATTACTCCAATAGCGAGACATTTCACTAAAAACCTAAAACATAAACCTTATGGTGGCACTAGTTGGCAGCCTGTCTGCTCAGCACTTGTGTTTTAATGACAAACTGTTACAAAATGGACAACATTAAAATAAATTAAATCTAAATAATAAAAGGAGCAGGAAAGCAACCGTGACAGAAGATCTTGGTCTGTCTTTTCTTATATCAGGGAAGTCAAATCAAACTTTCTGTTACCATAACTACGCATGTGTTTGCCTATCAGAAAAACCTCAGGGACGTATTCTCCTCTACCACCTTTTTGTTGTAGCCTCATACCAAATAATCACCCTTCATTACACTATGTATGAGCTGAGGGCCGACATGGCATCAACATGATCCAATACAAGACTAGTGGATATGAACCTGAGAACAACATCCTGGAGGAACAGAGGTTTAATCAAGATGGCCGCAGAGAGCATTATGGGGCTCTGTTTCATTCTTCAAGTTATTTTAGTCAGGTTGCTGCTCTTTACTGCAGTTATCTCTTCTTTGTAACTCTTAAAGAGAAAAATGATTCACTTGGGATGTTTTTGTGGTTTGAAATATTCACTTCTGGTATGTGAACATTAACATCTCTCACTCAAAGATCAGGGAGCCAAAATTGTGATGAGCCATCACAGACCATAGTCATCATCAGTCATCACAGGGCCATGACAGTCTGGAGTTGTTCCACTGATATGGGTGACTGCCAGCATGGATAGTAGTATCAGTATTCCAAGGTGACGTCCTGGGCTATGAATTAGCATTACAATAACATATTCTGCGGATGTAACTATAGTAAACCTTTAAGGACAGCCACAACTTTTGTCCACTTTGATGTAGGAGCACCAAGCTGCGTTTACGCATATTTTTATGTTAACACTGGGTCAAATTGCTGTATAATGTGAAAGATGTTGTGATGAACAAATAATTATCTAGGACTCACTAGTTTGCCTCACCTTTTTTATAGCATCTTTCAATTTTAGTGTTTGGTTCACTTTCACAGCTTTTACCAACCTTGTTTCCAGATGCAGAAAGCAGCTGTTTTCAGTGAAAATGTTCTGATAACCCCCCTGCACACTATCTACTCAGCCCCAAAGGCCAGACAAAGTTAGCATATTACCAGTGAACAAGAGCCAGACATTTAATCCCAGGGGTTGGTGGAGAAACCAAAACAAAGCTAAAAGGAGAGTGAATCTGTGACTTACATTTGCCAGGTCACCAGAAACAAAACTTCAAATGAATGCTATTGTTTCTCCCCGGCTGCTGGTGTTAATAATCAATGGCAGACTCAGCACAGCTGAGATGTCTTCAAAATAAATTAAATTTAGAGTCCTGAAAAGTTGGCTAAAAATCTAAACATATGAATAAGCTAGAATTAAAAGTCCTTTATTATTTATTATGATTTTCACACTCAAAAACTAAATCCTGATTGGTGCATTGAAGCGTGTGACATATTTTTTTCCAACCGAAGGGCCTTTAAAGTTAATAGAGTCTTGGTATTTCTTTTACATTAACTAAATGTGTTAATGTGTTCTGTTTACAAAATATGTTCCCTTGTAAACAGTGTAAAAATGTCTCCTAAGGTTACTAAAACAAGGATACCTGTTTCCTCACTCTCTGAAAACAGCCGAAGTTAACTTAATAGGACTAGGCAGTAAAATCTCATTAAAACAACTCCATTCTGCTAGTTATGTATCAGCTAGTGCATCCCTGTTCCTGGTTGAGTTGGAAGAAAATAACCTTCCTTGTATTTACAAAATGAGCGAAAAGGACGGACATATCAGACAAACACAACCTTGCTCGGGGGAGCGCACATACAGTCGACCTGGTCCTTCAAATTCCTGTTGCGTGCTTTTTTCACCTGGCAAGTGTCTCCTCAGGGTAGGTGATGGGGGTCATGAGCGGAGGATGGTGGGCCTGATGCGAAAGCAGAAGCCCCGGGGAAAAACTATGACAACCAACAACATCATCATCATCATCATCATCATTACATCTTCATCTGTAGGCCCCCCATTGTGTGTAACCATAGCGACAATCGGAGTGAGATGAGGCCACTCACCCTCGAGGTTGGTGCAGTGCCAGGGTCACTGCAGTGGCCTTCAAACTGCCTGTCTACACCGTTATATGGAAAACTTACCTGTAAGAGGAATTTCTTAAGACCTTCTTATCTAACACCTTGAACCTATAACTGATTATGTCAGTTGATTGCTGTATTTTGGGGTGGATTTGTGGATTTCCAAGCATGTGAGTTTGGTGTTTGTTCTGGTGGACAAATTATACTACGACAACACTCACACAATAACATGATTGACAGATCAGTCAATTGCAGATTAATTATATACCGATTTTCTGCAATTAGCTATTATCGGCCAATAATATTGGCACGATGATCAGTCAGGCTCTACTTTTAACATACTTTTGTGGATATTTTTCCCATATGAATCACATCTAATATTGTTTTTCACATTTGTAGAATGACATTACAGATGCACATGAGATCATCCAGTCACTGTCTGGATTTCTGGTGAATTAGGTTTTCCTAGCAACAATGCAATGTGAAAAATTATCATTGATTGATTCAGTTTCATCTACTTTTGAGCCCTCTCCATTTTATTAGTGCATCATACATACATAAAAAATGCTAAAATTGAAAATGCATCTTATCTTTTCCTTTTGGCCGTCCACACTAAGCCAACATTTTTGAGACCAAGCTTTTTCAAAAACAGTCTACAATGTCATTAATAAGTAGTTCTATTCGGTGTATTTTATTTGGGAAAACCAATAAGCCTGGTCTAGAGTTATGTGGCAAGAATGTTAAGAAGACAACTTTCTGTCCCTTGTCACCACTGTTGGGCAAGCTAGTAAAACTGTAATCAATTACCCATTACACATTACGCATTGAAAAGTTAATTACATTACATTACTAACTAGTCAGCAGCAAAAGTAACATCACTGATTACTTTACATTTCTTACGTCAATGGCACCATTAAACAACTCCAAATCCTCCACATTGATATCTTTTTTATCGCATGTTTTGAATTTAAGCACATGCAGAAATAGAAAATAAGACTTTGTGGTTTTAACAGGTAGGTAGTGCTACAATTTGTAGGAATTTACTGACCATTCGGTAGCAGCTAGCTTAACCTCTGTGACTACACGCAGCTCTCCAGAAGTCCCGACTTCAGCTGTGCTGTTCAGACAAACAAAACAAGGTGACCCCTGAATGTTGGCCTACCCATGGCTAATGTTAGCAAGACAGCTAAGAACACACAAGATGTGATTAAGACAACTTTGCATTTCTCTGTTGTTGTTCTACATTCTGAATCCAGACCCTTTGCATTCCAGAGCCGTATTATATTGAATCCAAATAATAATAATGTGCTTACTTCAGAAGCAAAGTTGTGTTTGTCTGTATTAATGCAACCTAATAGTGGTTATTTAGTTATAGAAGGCTGAACCGGAAGAACAAAAACCACGACGACACTAACTGCTAACTGTAGTGAGACAGCAGACAAGTCAATCCATCAAATTTCTGTAAGCATGCCCATCGCAGGCTGTAACCCTCTCTGTAATTTCTCCTTAAAGAAGTTAATACAGATCATCATATATAGCCCATGATTTATTAGCTATATATACACGTGTTGTCATAAACATGCATTTATGTAAATTTTCTCAGTTAACTTTGTAATTATAAAATGGTGACTTTAATGAACAGAGAAGGAAAAGATGTAAAGGAGAGCAACTAAATCGTGAGTGAAGCTGCATTAAATGCATTAGATGTTCTATTTTTTAAATTAGGAGTAATGTTGACATAGTCTGATTGTTACAACGAGTGGCTGTGGCTCAGGAGGAAGAGCGGAATGTCTGTTAATTGGAAGATTGGCAGTTTGATCCCCGGCTGAACTGCAAATTGCTCCTGATGACTGTTCCATCGGTGTGTAAATGAGTGTGAAAGTTAGTTTCTGCTTTGAGTGATCGAAAGACTAGAAAGGCGCTATACAGATCATTTGCCATTAAAATCAGTGCATCTATATTTCATGATTACTTTACCATTACCCATGAATGACATAATCCATTAACATTAATATTCAAATTGTAAGTTGTATTTTATATATAATTATTTAACACGGTGTGTGTTAAATGGTGTAGTTGAGAATGAGAATACAAGTGTGTGTACTCCACTTTGAATGAATCTCTATCTCATATATTTTTCAAAAAGTGAACAAATTTGTTTAAAAGCAACTCCATGAAAACATTTAAAATGAGGCTACCAATAAAACAAGAATGTGAGACATTCAAAAGTCTGGAAATGTTGTGCTGGAGTTAGAGGCACACACCAAGTAAGGTCACCTTTGGCATCTGGGTGTGACTCATTCATCAACAGGGGAAAGGTTAGAATACATGCTTCTGTGAAAGTGCACGTCATGCATGATCATTCTTCACTCTAGGCTGAATGGTGTGCATCCCATCCTGTATTTAGTCAACATGTCACATCTCATCTTTGTGTGTGTGTGTCTCACCCATGTGGGCTTCGCATGAGAACACAGTGTGACTCTGTGAATGTGGACTCAATATTGTATGTCCACGTCTGCACTCGCGCCACATGAATGCAGGATATATGTGCATGTTTGTGAAAGTATATCCATCCACTACCCCTTCACAGACCTCAGGCTTCTGTGTCAGAGGAGCCATGATCACGGAGAACACCTCATGTTTTTGTGTGTCGCATCAGACAGCAGCAAATCTCAGATGACATAGAGGCACAGAAGAAATAAGTCCATGAAACATTAAGCAGAAGCTTCCCTGAAGGAGATTGTTATTCATATACATACATCTCCAACCAAAGGCTTATCAAATGTGGCATGTCTGCTGCCGCTTTTTGAATGTCTGCTTCAGCCCTACTCACCGGGCTTAATCACAAGCACATGGGAATGGGACTTCTGCGACTGTGAGCTTAGTAAGGGTAAGGCATGGCCGAATTGATTCCAAGTGGCTGCCAACGTCTTATCGGCCTCTTGCTAAGCACTTTGCTAAACGGCCCTGTCAGAATGCCATTGTAGCTCAACCATGAAGAAGATTTAACTGCTCCTAAATCACAGCTACAAGTGTGTTTACTGTGATGTCCAGCACTGGAAGGAAGTACAGGAAATTGGGTCGCAGAAATATAATGAGTGGTGTAGTTTAAAGAAAAAGAAGGAAATGAGCAATAACAGTCATGAAGACAGTGGAGGGAGGGGAAGGGAGAATCTATGACAGAAATTGTAAATCCGCATTTAATGCCGCGGTCTCAAATGGTATCCGCAGAACATCAAAGAACCCCCCTACTCCCCTCTCACTAAAATCTAAGAAAGCAAAGCACTAGAGGATTATTCCCATCCAATCACATACGCTCACACTGACAGGATCCTCCACTCCTTGCTAACAGACCCCCTCCCACACCGAGACACACATAGAAGTATGCGTGGTGAGAGGAAAAGAGGAGAACTAAAGGAAGGTTAAGAGCATTCAGGAAAATTATATATCTAAAGGTGTAAGTAGATCCATTACTAGATTTAGGGATATGTGGAGAGAGTGAAATAATGAAGAAACTAGATAGATGGAAAAAGAAAGTGAGGGTTAAAGTGTTTGCCCTTTTAAAGGACAGATGAGCATTCAGGCCCAATGAGAACTGGCACTTATAAAGCTTTACCTACCTACACACAAGAGAACGAAACACACACACACACACGTGTGAATCATGTCTTCTTAGTGACCAGTTCAGTCTCATGGCATCTGAAACATCATTATTCTTACAGAGAAAAACACTGTGAATGTCAGATTGTTCAGATTAATGTTAGACAGAAAAGGTGGGTAAACGTTTCAATTGGTTACTTAAAAACAATGCTAAGAGTGAACAGCAATGCTAGTGGTTCATGATGAAAATGCTAACGTGCTGATGTCATCCATCCATTCATTCATCGTCAACAGCTTATCCTGCGTACAGGGTCGCGGGGGGGGCTGCAGCCAATCCCAGCTGACACATACACCCTGGACAGGTCAGGTAAAATGTTGTTTCCCCCAATCATGAGAAAATACCAATCTGTCCCCCACTTAACATACAGTAGAAATATGTTAAATATGTCCTCCATTTATGAACCCTGTCAATGGATCTGTCAAACTCGGGTCAAGATGTGATGGTGCCAGTTAAAAATGTTCCGACTTCAGAAATATTCTTAATGAATCTAGTGTTACATCATAAACACACAGAGACTAGCAGCGCTGGACTGGTAATCTGGCATACAGGGCATCTTTCCCGGTGGTCCGACGCACCTCATAAATGGCAATATATAAAGGCCTATAAAGCCAGGGCTGCAGCCTATTTATTTATTTTCTAGGCTGACCAAATCTTATCTCTCTCTGGGCCGACCCCACCCCGCTGTCCTCTCCGCTTCTTGTGTCAGATGAAATGGTTCTGGCTCTGAGCCAAACGTCTTCGCCGAGAGGTGGCGGGCCATGTGAGGAGCAGGCGTGTGACAGGGAAGAGAGGAACAGAGTGAGCAGGAGGAGGATGTAGTTGAAGCTTTAAAACAGGGAAGCACAGGGAGATAGTGAGTATGCCATGTCATGATGACGATGATGAATAATGATTCATTCAATTGACAATGATAATAGGACAAAATAACATATCGTTATGCTATCAGAAAGTGTGACAGTCAGGTGCTGGTGCTCAGTCAGTCAGTGCCACATAGCGTAGCAATGTTAGTGTTGACTAAGCAGTGAATGACCTGGTCCATCTTATTACAATTATTAGGTTATGGGTTCCCTTGATAAAGATGCACGAAAAGTCTGTATAATAGGTTACATCTGTTACTCTATTGTGTTAAATGTATACCTGCTCGTTCATTAGCAAACAAAGTTGTCCTGTGTTTATTTTCAGGTATCTGGTAACTATTATGATAGGGTATGGATTGTTATTAATGAGTTGCCCTGCATCTAGCCTACCCCAGACCTTTTTTCACCTACAGTAATTGTAAACAACTGCTGTCTGGTATGCATGCACGTTCATGTGGTAGGTGCCAGCGCAAACTCCCCAAACAAGCACCTATCACATTCACAGGTTTATTACTCCTCTCTGAACATTAATATAAAACAGAAAGGTGTATGGAGATTTGGATACTTGAAATCTGTATGAACTGGAATAAAATGGAACAGCTCCATGCATTAATTGAATGTAGTATTTGGTCAATACCAGTATGGTATTGTTTAAATTTTACATCTTTTGCACATATTAGTCAAGGAATTCCAAACTTTCTGGATCTGTATTTATTATCACATTAATAACCTGTAACGATCTCTCCCTCTTTCTCCCTATGCCACTGTCGAGTCAAGCCGGACTGTTGAGGTAGCACTGGAGGTGAGAGACAGGGAGGAATAAGAAACTGTAGACTACTTGAGGATGGATATTGTAGACTCCACAGTAACCTCTGATTAACAGGGAGTCATTGAAGAGAGAGTCAGTACACTGGTCCACGGGACTTACTACTCAGTGTTGTAGTGGTTTGGTGGAATAGTACAGTACACATATTTAAAGAGACCGAAAGGATGGTGCACTGGTGGGTGGTGTTCGACTGACCTTGGGGGCTGGTGAGTTCTGAGATCAATCAGAGGCTAAACAAAACACACAGGACCGGCTAGCTACCTTACAGCTACCGTCTGTACAGTTGCTACAGATAAAGTTGTACTTCTCATCAAGTAAACTGATCTTAATGTGTTAAATTGGTGGAGTTCCCCTTAAATAAGAATTTGGGCCTTTCTGCCAAGACTCAGGACATAACTTCTTCCATTTTTGATTGGAATCAGGCATGAGTATAGTGCAGACATCTGTATACCAAAATAAAAACATGTAGATAGAACAGCATACTGAGAATATTCAGTCCATACAGACCTCAGATAAAAACAGAGTGCCTGGGAAAAGAGGATTGCAGCCCTGCATTTACAGATAATCTTCGGAACGAGGCAGGGCAAAGAGAAACCTAGGAATTCTGTTAACAAAATGAAGGGTAAAAAAGAGCATCAGGCACGCTTATCTCTGAAAGGCTCCTGCTACCCAACCGGGTCAGATGAATAAAGAGGTTTTAACCTAATTTCTCACATCCACCACTGCTCTGACCGGGCCTGACCACAGGGAGTGAGAGACAGTGTGTGTGTATAAAAGTAATGGAATTAATCCAGTTTTTCGAAAAACACAGCTGGAGCAATACGATAAATACTTTTGGTTGAGGATGCAAATCAAAAGATGCTGTCTTCAAACACATTTCCAGTCCCACTTTCCAATGTACGCTACAAAACAGAGAGCACATTTGGACAGAATATTCCTTGTTTTGGAGTCTAAGTACATTTTAATAACAGAATACAAGCAGGATAATAAGGACAGCTGTTTAGTGGCTCCATTGAGGCAAGAACGGAGACAAAAGCAAATGAGTTGGCATGGTGGAGAGCAGTATTAGACCTTGGACTAATTTACTTCCATCCTGAGTAATGACTCATCACATGGAAAATCATAGTGATGGTAGATAAAATCATACAATGGTGGTTTAACCAAAGATTACACTGCCCCCTGCTGGACAAAACAACAAATTACTTACATAAGAGAGGTTACTGTAGTTCAGTTTTCTTTCACCTGCAGACCTAGGTTCTGTGTGTGTGTCTGTGTGTTTTATTTTAGCGTGTCCAGCTTCAACTGTAAGATATTTTTACCCCTTTTAAAGGTTGAAGAGATTTGCAAAATGTCAGCCACATTGCTGGTCTTTTTTTTTCATCGTTGACCCAGTAGTGTCTCAGATTTGTATGTAATACTAAACTCTTAACTGGAATCAACGGTAGTGCTCATATTTCCATAAATTAAACCCACTGCATCTGGTACTCAATAACACACAAACATAAAATTATGCAGATACTATCTGACGAATCTAGTCAACAACAACCATACCTCTGTTCTTGTTACCTTTCAATTCCACTGTGTTATCTCACAGAGGAAATTCTCTCTTGTGACTGGGAGGGGAACATTATTCTCCTCAAGTGCTCAGGGTCAGTTACAGAACAACACTCCTGAGTCTGGGAGGAGGGGCTCATTGGACTACTCAAGGTACTTCAGTGAAGTGGATGCATGCAGCTCTAAAGTCTGAGCACAAATCCATCCTGGCACTTAATTAATATTTTCCCTTGATAGCATTTGCAGCATCACTTAGAATTATAATTCCTGAGTAGGAAAGTGTAGAAAAGTCAAATTTCATGTGTAGAATGACTGTATATTGTTATTATTGAACACTACAGCAACTTGAGGGGAGAACTTGGTATTTTAAAGCTGAGGTCCGTCAAAGACAGAAGGTAGACGCAGAAATGGCATTTCTGATGACTATTTATGTTCAATCTCTAGTTCATAGTGAGCGATGCTTGATACTAACTTTTCCTGTTTTCGCAACTGTTGGCTCACATCTTTCATTTACTGCTACATAGTGAAAATGACGGCAATCACTTCTATACACCATATTTAGACCTCGACCAGTTCTCAGTTTTTAATGACCAATTTGTGAGCGTATAACATACAAAGTAGTTCACTGTAAACTTTTGATGAATAATTTGGATGATGGATAGATCAAGTTGCAATGTCTCGTCACTTTTATGTAACATGATGCATTAAATTGTATATTGTTACATATTGCATAAAACAATTATTGTGGCCATTCAGCAACCATCAAAATCTTAAAACTTGGCTTAGTATTTAACACAACCACCCGGCCTTTCGTGTACAAAAGATTTTATTGTTTTACTTTACTGTTTTTAATGTACACTACTGTGAATTTGCACTAGTGTTTTGCTCTGCATAGTGTAAACACACTTGGTAAATGTGTCTTGATTATCATATTTTTGTAACACACAAACTGTTTATTCCAACAACTACATGAATTTGAATGCAGTTGATGATATATTAATCTGTTTTCTTAGCAATAATTGAAGTATCATTTTGAGGTTTAGTGGACCCTGCAATTTAACTTTTTACAGCACCAGTCACAGTGCACATGTCCATGTTGTGTGCAGCCTTTCACGTTCACTGGATCAATAAATAATGAGACCGTAGTATAATGGTTGCTTTTGTATGAGTTTTGTAGCTCTATTTCTTCACTTTCAAAATAAAAATCCTAGGATATGTTGATGTGTGTTCTGCACTTTATACACTACAATTTCGTTTCTGTACTTTTATTTTGAAGGTGACCCAAGTCCTGTGCTTGTCCTTGAAATTTTGAGGCAAGATCAGAATTGAATTTTTATGAAATAAAAACAAGGTACAGATAGAAAAAAGAAAAAAAGAAAAGAGATTGAGGTTTTAAAAATGAAGTTATTCACAAAAAGAGATGCTGTTTGCAGGGTTAGTGTAAAATAACTAATGAATCATTTTTTTTTAATTTGTAGGGTCAATAGAAAACAGTCATTAGTTCCAAAAAGAGAAAAACTTTAATGGAAAGCTGGGAAGACATTTCTTTAATTTGAAGTATAACAAATATAAACATCTGACAAGAACTGAATACACTGCATGAAGTGAAAACAGAACAAGGGATTATGCGAAGGGATTGTCTCATGTGAAAGCTTCAAGCTGCCTGTGGCTACAGAAATTCACATCTACTGTCTTTTGGAAAGAGTTCAGCAGTTAGTGAGAAGGAGTGGAAATGTCAAATGTCAAACAGGACCTGAGAGGGCAACATTTATCCAAATGTCCCGGAACTTTGCTCCGTTTTCCTGTTCATGATGGGGGCTTGTGTGGTAGAGATGGGCAATAATTCGCTCTTGTCCCTCCGTGGCGCCTGAAGCAAGTCCACCACTGCACAATTGGGCTTAGGACGCCTGCGTCTTAATGCCCGTTTCTCTGCCCGTGTCTTGGGTGGAGGGACGCCTTCACAGATTCGACTACAAGCAGTGGTGATGCCACAGAAGGTAGGGTCATCAGAGTGTGAAGATCCCTCTGAGCTGCCCTCTGACGGCGAGTCTCTAAACATAGGTTGAAGTAACCTTTTCGCAAGGGGTGTAGGGTTTGTGGTAACAGGTACACCATTACATACAACAGCTCCATTACACAGCTCAGGGGGAGCATGAAAAGAAGGTTTCAGTGTCTCCACTTTCTCCATAGGTTTCATCTTACGGCGTCTCCTCTGTGGGGGGAAAAATTTCAACAACTTTTAATCAATTACAACCAGTATTTTAAACAGATATATTACACTAATGTTCTGCACTCTAATAAATTGGTCTTTACACACCTTTCTGTTGGCTGGACAAAGACTCTGTGTCTCCTCTGAGTGCAGCATTTCTGGGCCTGTAATCAAAACAATGAGTTTAATTTCTACCAAGATAAGGAACGGTTCGATTCTGGACTGATTAGCTATTATTCAACATATACTGAATGTGAAAAGCCTTTAAACAGATTAGTATCATTACCCCGACAGCACTTGTGTACTAGAACCATACCTTCAGTGGTGTCTAACTGGAATGACTCGGAGTGTATGAGTGGATATGATGCACTTCTCTTCAAGCCCGTTTCGTCACCAAACGAGAACTGCCTGTTAGGGAAACAGTAATGGTTGGGGGGACAGCCTGCATGTAGCACCTTTATTAAGACTTGAATCACGGCTGTGTCATCACTTAAGATTCCAGCTGCGATGTTCTTGATGAATGATTGTATCAATAAACTGGCTTAATGAGTAAAAGCTATTCAAGGCATTGTAACCACTGCCCATTAGCTGTAATTGCCCATTTGGAGAAGCCACTCAGTGCTTCTTCACATCTACCCTCTCATCTAGAGCTTTTTCTTTGCCATCACAGATCCATCTTAGCATTTCAATTTTACTCTACTGAATCTTGTTAAGAAGATAGTATTTCTCCATGGTAGTATTTGTTTTAGCAGAAAGTAAAAACTATATAATTGTCTTGGTACCTTTCAGAACAGCAGTAGGTGTAGCTCTTAGCTATGGGTGGCTCTGGTTCTGCATTTGGAGGAACAGTGGTGATGCGGCGCTGGTTGGCACACAGCAGCAGGACAAGACACAGACACAACACCAGAGACAGCAGCAGGTAATTCTGCCTGTCTGACACCTGGGACGCCAATGATTATATCATTAGTAAAACAGCAGTAATGTCTGATGTGGCCAAATAAGAGGCAGAAAAATACAATGAATAAAATGAGTCTAACTGAAACAATTACATAGGTAAATATTCAGAATTGGAATCAACACACTGAGTAGCCTAAAAGAGGTTTCTCAAACTGGAGCAGTACATCCTAATGACTTGGCTTGGTCCTGGGAAAATACTAAATATACTCAGTTTGATATCAGGCTGGAAAAAAAACTCAGCTTTGTATCTACCTCATTCTGCAGCTGGCAGACTCTGACAGACAGGTTGAGAACCACCTGAGTCACATTCTCTAGCTGGCCCTGCAGCAACTGAATGGACTCAGTCTGACGTTGGTCCTGTGGGTAAAAAAGGACAACAATTCAAGCAACTACACACATGTGTTAGCAAACAGTTGCCTATTTAGAAATCCTGCAGATATGGTGCAACATTAGCATGCATTTAGAGTCACATTTCTGGCCCCCAAATGAATGCAAGTCCAATAATCACGTCAAGAGCAGTGCGAGTGAACCTAAACAGCTGCGGGCCATGAAACCAAAACAAACAGCTGGTAAAGACTAAAACACCCTGTTGAGTTTAGGGAAACTGCAGAGTCTGTTGCTCATTTTCTACATGTTTGTCACTATCAGGGACCCTTATCACATTACACATAAATCATTTGACCGATTTGACAATTATAAAAACATAAATTAGTGCAGATTAGACAACTACACTTGAAGCAGCAGCTCAAACCAGTCACAATTTTCAATTGCATTTTATTTATGACAAAATGACAATCATAAAGTCAAACAAAAAGCATCTCTCTACATGGCAACTGTGTGGACTAACATTTGTATGGACTAACATTCATTGCTCACCTGCTCCTCTGCTATTCTCGAGGTGTTCTGAAGTTTAATGATGGTTTTGTTGAAAGCCTTCTGCATCTCCTCCATCTGCTTTCGATACCTTCAATCAAAACATGAAAGTAGTCTTATATTATATACAGTGGGGGGAAAAATTACTTGATCCCCTGCTGATTTTGTACATTTGCCCACTGACAAAGAAATTATCAGTATTATCAGTCTATTATTTTAGTGGAAGGTTTATATGAACAGTGAGAGACAGAATAACAAAAAAAAAAAAAATCTGAAACGCATGTCAAAAATTTTATAAATTGATTTGCATTTTAATGAGTGAAATAAGTATTTGACCCCTCTGCAAAACATGAATCAGTACTTGGTGGAGAAACCATTGTTGGCAATCAGAAGTCAGATGTTTCTTGCAGTTGGCCACCAGGTTTGCACACATCTCAGGAGGGATGTTGTCCCGCTCCTCTTTGCAGATCTTCTCTTAAGTCATTAAGGTTTTGAGGACGACATCTGGCAACTCAAACCTTCAGCTCCCTCCACAGATTTTTTTATGGGATTAAGGTCTGGAGACTGGCTAGGCCACTCCAAGACCTTAATGTGCTTCTTCTTGAGCCATTCCTTTGTTGCCTTGGCCGTGTGTTTTGGGTCACTGTCCTCCTGGAATACCCATCCACAACCCATTTTCAATACCCTAGCTAGCGAAGAGGGATCTCCCCCAAGATTTGACGTCCATCGTCCCTTTGATGCAGTGAAGTTGTCCTGTCCCCTTAGCATAAAAACACCCCCAAAGCATAATGTTTCCACCTCCATGTTTGATGGTGGGGATGGTATTCTTGGGGTCATAGGCAGCAGGAACGTTGCCTTCTCCAAACACGGCGAATTGAGTTGATGCCAAATAGCTCGATTTTGGTCCCATCTGACCACAACACTTTCATCCAGTTCTCCTCTGAATCATTCAGATGTTCACTGGCAAACTTCAGACAGGCCTGTACATGTGCTTTCTTGAGCAGGGGGACCATGCGGGCGCTGCAGGATGTCAGTCCTTCACGGCGTAGTGTGTTACCGATTGTTTTCTTGGTGCCCATGTTCCCAGCTGCCTAGAGATCATTGACAAGATCCTCCCATGTAGTTCTGGACTGATTCCTCATCGTCTCATGATCATTGCAACTCCACGAGGTGAGATCTTGCATGGAGCCCCAGACCGAGGGAGATTGACAGTTCTTTTGTGTTTCTTCCATTTGCGAATATTTGCATCAACTGTTGTCACCTTAACACCAAGCTGCTTGGCGATGGTCTTGTAGCCCATTCCAGCATTGTGTAGGTCTACAATCTTGTCCCTGACATCCTTAGACAGCTATTTGGTTTTGGCCATGGTGGAGACTTTGGAATCTGATTGATTGCTTGCTTCTGTGGACAGGTGTCTTTTATAGGAGGTAACAAAAGTGATTAGGAGCACTCCCTGTAAGAGTGTGCCCCTAATCTCAGCTCGTTACCTGTATAAGATACCTGGGAGGCAGAGATCTTTCCGATTGAGAGGGGGTCAAATACTTATTTCACTCACTAAAATGCAAATCAATTTATAAAATTTTTGACAGGCATTTATCTGGATTTTTTTGTTGTTATTCTGTCTCTCACTGTTCAAACAAACCTACCACTAAAATTATAGACTGATAATTTCTTTGTCAGTGGGCAAACGTAGAAAATCAGCAGGGGATCAAATCATTTTTCCCCCCACTGTAATATCACCAAAGGTGAGTAGTAACAAGTTACATTTACTCCGTTACATGTACTCAAGTAACTTTTTGGAGTAAATTGTACTTGCCAAAGCAGTTTTAATACATCATACCTTTTCTCTTACTTGAGTAGATTTTTAAAGAATAGTTTTTAAATTACTTTTACTCCATTACATTTGGATACATTCACTGCCCTACTTCACTACTTATTTATTTATCATTTTATGCACTGATGATCTGTTAGGAGGCTGGTGGTCAGCTGGTCCCACATGACTCTATGGCAGTATGGCTTTCAAACAGCACTAGCAGCTAACATTTAAAGATGAAAATTTAGTGCAGGTTATCTACTCAGGTGAAGATGACTTATCATTCAGCACAAATAAATACAAGTGTGTATACGCTTTTTTACTTACACCTGAGGACAACCATCAGTGGCTGAAATAATTCCAGTCCACATCCACATGAAATAAAATACTTTGGGAAAAAGACCCAGTGTTTTCTTTCTTTATTTTAAAACTTTCTAGTTACTCGCTACTCAAGTATTTTTTTCAGTAAATACCTTTGTACTCTAATTCAAGTAGTCATTTTGATGACCTTTTACTTCGACTCACAAAGGACAACAATCTTATTCAGTTTTTTTCCCTGGAGCACAGGTGTGTGCCCCTGTTTCTCACCTCTGGCTAAGCTGCTCCAGGTAGCGTCCGCTGAGTGACATGTTCATCTCTAGGGCCTTGATGCGGTTATTGAGTCTCATGAACACAGACTCCTTCTGGCTGGAGCCATGCACCGGGTTCCCGTTCTGCTCTGTACCATTGGGGGGCTCTGCATAGATGTCTGAGAGTGACGGCGAGGAAGAAAAAGCCGGAGGCAACTGAACATTGCCACCTGCCGATATAGAGAGGTCTTCTCCAAAATCCTCTATTTTACTTTCTGTGAACGTGTGACCACCAGAGGGCTCAAGTTCTGTAACGGTGTCTGCAGCAGGGTTGGCTACTTCAGTGGAAGTAGTACCACTTTCAGGTACAGCTGGTGGGTCAGGGTGATGTTCTAAATGAGAGGAGGTGGTGGGATGAAGAACTTGGGCTTGATCTGTCTTTTCTGGGGTATTTATTTCTAGTTGAGAAACATCAACTTTAGGCTTCTCTTCTGTTGGCGCCACTGAGGCATCGTCCACCGTGGCACTGACACTGGGTTGTACATAGATGGAGCTATTGGGAGAAGCTGACGGCTCAATGTGCTTCTCCTCAGCCACCATATCCTGGCTCTTTTCTGGCCTCAGCTCCCTCGCTGGTTCCTCAGAAGACAGCTGTAGTGTCTCCACAATAGGGGTAGGTTTGGCAGAGGCAGTGGGTTTGGGGAGGTTCAAGGTTTGACTGGGCTCCAGCAAAGGAGGTTCGGACATGGACTCTTCATGAGATTCTACTGCGCTCCCGGGAGGCTGTGGGGTTTCTGACGGGCTGGCTCCGCTCTCTGGCTCCTGTTCAGTAGCTTGTTCCTTTTCATGGGGCTGATGTACCTCGCTGTGGTGCTGCTGAGGTTCAGGGCAGGAAGAGGGGGACAGGGGTAGGTGCCAGGTGGGTGTCTGGATGGGAGGAATCATTTGCTTTCTGCCTGTAGACTGGCATTTCCTTTTTTTGGACAGCAAGGACGAACACCGCCGATGGAGATACTCCTCGAGCGAAGTTGCGCAAGAGCAAGAGGAAAAATATGATGGAAGCAGTGAACAGTAGTTTTGAATGTCTTCTTGCTCATGCTGATCCCTTTTCTCTTTTCCTTCATCCAGCTCCTCCTCCTTATCCAAAAGGATAATTGTAGAGCTGATATGTTCTTCCTCATCTTTCTCTAAAGGAATGACAATTTTTTCCTCGACTTGGGGGAGCACTTGATTGCTTGTATCAGCGGTAGGTGTCTCTGGCACAGGGGTGTCTGAGGAGGGGGCTATAGTTGGAGTGACATCAGGGTCTACTACAATCTCTTCATCTTCAGACATAAGACTAGAGAGGGAGAAGGACAACATAGTACATATTAAAAACAGAAAGCTTTACTGTATTTAAGGCAATAAATGTTCAATAAAAGTTTAAAGTGCGTGAATAAATCCAAAATTGTAATCCTAACCCTGGGTTGTCAGTGCGTATGTGTAGGCGTAGCGTGTGAAGTGGCAGAAGAGGAACACATACTGAGGAGATGGAGCCCCAGCTTCACTGGTGTTGTGCCAAGTTGTCCGCACCTCGCGGAATTTTTGGATACTTTATCACCATTGATGAACCACACAAAGAATATTACATAGTTTTTAAATAGCCGGCTACTTGAAATAGACCCACGAGGAACCGCAACGTGCATGCAGTTGTCAGCAGCATGGCCTGTACGCAAAACTCTGCACAAGACCGGTGAATGGCGAGCGAGCGAGCCAGAGAGAAAAGGGTCTTAGCTGGAAATTTACAGTGTAAGTTGAATTAATAGAGACTGCAGCTCTGCAGCTTGTCAAGATTAAAGCGGAGCCACCCTGTGTAAACCCCGCCCCGCCGTGCACAAAAACACACATAATTCGACTATAGGCAGGAATTGACGATTCTGATTCGACTATGTAAATCCTTAGTAGGGGACAGCCCTAGTCTGATTATACTTAATAAAACACATTACAAGAAATTGACTTCACATAGGTCATATTTACCCAATTTCCTCCCTTCCAAAAAGAATAAATAAAGTTATAATTGGTCAATAATATGAAATAAAGTCAGTCCATAAAGCTAATGTTCAGATCTGAAAAACATGATAGAGTCAAGGTTTTTTAAAGGTCAATTTACAATTATATAAGACTCATGAGAGGTACTCACACTGGAGTAAGGTCTGTGGTGGTAGTTTGAGTGGTGCTTTCCAGCTGGGGTGATGGCTCAGTCATGTTTACTCCCTGTGATGAAAGGTTGCCTACAAAACATAAATGAGAAAAATAACAAACAGACAAATTATTAGAATTTAGAAAAGTCATCATATTGTCAACAACTAAAATGTTGGACAAATAAGATACTTACTAAACAAACATACAAAAAGTTGTGAGATAAACTGGATGCTGTGTTGTTCATACCTTGCATCTCTGGGCTTCCGCCAAGAACATTGACGGCAATATTATTCACCATTTTCAAAATTACATCTGAAGAGAAAATGTAAACACCAGAGTCACATGTTAATACAGTAATCTAGGTTTGGGATCACTGTAGTCATCTTCATGCAGTAGAAATCCATGTTTGCCATACTTACCCGTTGCTGATCCAATCAGATTCTTGGATAACTTGACTTCACCAGGTGTATATCCAGGAGGATAATCTGTAGGGAGCAGTTAATAACACACATCAATCTCAAAACTAGTAGTATATTATATTATCCTCACAACTGATAAACAGTACCAAATAGGTTGTTCTGAGTGTGTCTTCCATGTTGTATTGCTTTTTCAATACTTGTATCACAGGTGGAGAAAAATTCCAACTGTATTTAATTTATCATGTTCTCAGCTCTTACCCAAGTCATCATCCTGATCATCTGGTCTTCCTGGGGGATCAGCTATCTCCTCGTACTCTTCTACCATGCTTGTGCCAAACACCCTGGAAAAGTACATTAACATTGTTCTATAATCAGGCTCAGGTAACAGTGAAATCTAATCAACCTTATTCAAAAGAGATCTATTCTCAAGTCTTTGACAGCCTGCAGGGTTCAGAGAGCTGCACTAAAGGCCTACAACACACATAGTAGAGAAGATCTGAAATTGCTCCAGGAAAAACAGGCGGCATATAGCTTGCTACTTCCTAAATTATTGTTAACAGTGGTAGCATGTTGCGACAAGTGTTGGTTTTAAACATTTCTGCCACAAGCTTCAGCCAACTTTGTCTTTACATTTAGCAGAAGTGGAAAGAACAGCTGCTACCATGTGCATTAGTTCTCTTTGCTCCCATCAAAGGCTTGATAGCATGGTGAGGGGTTAGGGCAAGCTGACCATGACCAGCTGCCAAATATTACATAGTATCATTTGACACCATCTAGAGCTCATGCAGTATGCAAGATAGATGACATGTGCTATGTAAGAAAAACTTGACATTGCCAGAATATTACATACCTTATGAGACTGAGGGGACAGAAATGTTCAGAGCCGAAGTGAGAGACCAGCTCTACCTACAAAAATGCAAAAATATTACGATATTATGAAGAAAATGTGTGCTGTATTATAGACTACGCAAATCAACTCTCTCAGCAGTGGTTGTGTTATTTACAAACAGCAATTTTTGATTTTGTTTTCTTGTAAAATCAATACAGTGGCTTAAAATGAAACACAGAGCGACTGATTGGTAAATGTGAGTGAATCTGAAAGGAACATCTCAGTATAGGGTAAGTTCGATTGTTTCATATACAATGCTTGATTTTTTTTAAGTGACACCTGGCAGGTTTCATTTCGTGGGTTATCAAATGTTCATTATGGGTGACATGAATGTGCTCATTTTACAATGGGTTAGCAGCTAGCACAGCAAGTTAGATCTGATTTTGTCTAGAGTTGATCACCCCACTTAGATAAAAGAAAGACACAAAATACATTGTATACTTTTCAGCTCATTCCACCACAGACCACTACAAGAAAAGCAGGCCAACCTTTATGTACTTGGTGAACATCTGAAGCAAGAGAAAAGGGAAAAAAGAGAAAACAATTAAGGAGATGTACACATGCAATCAAAACAAGACTTCTAGATTGGCCTAGTCATGTTTCACGTTTGAGCAATCTGCTGGTGCTCTTATCCAGGATGAATAATATGAGCAATGATGACACCGTTACATGCAAAGGTTAAGATCTCCTACAATACAGTCTTATCATTCTACAGACCATAGATTTCGTGACTGTAAGGAAAAGGAAGAATAAAAGTGAACGAGCTGAAACTTCCATTCAAAGAGATTAGTGTACAGAAACAACTACGTGTTAAATGCTCTCTTGCACTACGAGATGACAGCGATTCCTCTGCACTACTTTAGCACGGAATGTGGCAGTGTGTGCTCACCTTCACATATTTAGCATAAAGATGCTCGTCTAATGGGAAGCTCTGGACTGTGCGTTCATCCCGCGCGTGAAAAGTCCCCAGCTTCAGCCACTTGTTTGTGGGATATCTACAAGAGTTGATTTACACAACAAAGTCCTATGACCCACAAGATTTCTGACAAAATGTCAGCCTTTATTGAGGATCCCAGCTTGGCATCATTGAAAATTAAGGTTTTGATCATTAAAATCTGATTTCATATTTCTGATGTCTTCTATAATGACACACACTCAAGTTCACTCAAGTTCACTCAAGTTGTTCCAACAAAATTACCCTAATATGTTTCAAAATAATGGAAAGAATATTAACATTAGTAATATACTGGTAGATAGTTTTTTTTTTTTTAAAACATAGTTTCACTTAAGATAATCCATAAATATATCACTATTGTATTTATGTGTAATGTGTATGGCAGCTGCAGTGCAGACCTATCACTGATGGAGACAAGAAAGTCTTTTGGAGTAGAAGAGAAGAGCTCGAAGTTAGCAATGTCCAACTGCTTCACCTGGATGGGCTCACAGAGCTCAATGATAAACCTAGGCGAGAACGAGAAATTAAGCTTCAAAAAAAGTGGTTTCAGGTGGCGATGAAAAGACATTTTTTAGGTTGCATCTGTGGACACAATGCAGGAGATGCGTGAATACTACATACCAGATTTTATTACTACAGGGGTTCAGCATGTACAAGTCCATGTTCTCCATCAATATGGCTGCAGTGCTCTGTATTGAACAAATTCACCGATCAACATGCACCTGTATATCATGATGTCAACATGTATGTGGTAGGATTTTGTATTATAGATACACTACCTTTGCTTCTGGGTTAGCACCAAGGATCTTAGCTCCACACTCCACTGAGGCATAGTTATTAAAGTTCTTTTGGACCTTCTTTACTGTATGAGGAGCTCCATTGTTAGAAGTATGAGTAGACTGAGCTGTTGAGGGAAATAATATAACAAAGAGTTTTATACTCATATTCATATTCTGGTATATGGTTTCAGACATATACCAGAATATGTTGTGATCTGGATCATCAAGCTTAACACAACTTTATAAGCAGGATAAACTTAAACATAATCTTACTCTTTTCTTTCTCCACCTCCATCATCTTCCGCTTCCACTCGTCAAAAGTGGGGATGTCCTCTGGGTCTTTGCTGCTCACACTGGAATCTGTGTCTGTGGTAACAGGGGAGCTCAGGTCCTGTCAAAGATAATGAGAAAATGAGAGCTGGGACACCTCCTTTGGTAGAGAGAGGAAAATAGTTCACATGGTATCAGAGTTCCTTACTTGCTCTTTCAGCATGTGTGATGTGTTGGCCTCCAGATGCTGTGTGCTGTGACCAGTAGGAGAACCCAGAGGGGGCTCAGTGTGGATTTTAGTACCTGCAGTGTGAGCATTGGAAGTGTTCTCCAGAACAACTGGAGGACTGCTGGTCAAGGGGGGGGAAAGCATTGTTGCCTTGTTTAAGATAGTCAGACACAACAAAGAGAAGTGTTGTTTTTTCATATTTTATCTCACTGAGTAGGACAGAAGATTAACCATACCCACCTATCACTGTCGTATGGGTTGATCTCTTCTTCTTCACAGTCAGCTGGAGGCAGGTCAGAATCAGTGACCTCAGGGGCAGCTACGTCAGATGCCTCATCTGAAACACTGAAATGAAACAACAATCCATGTTACACTTTTGCAACCCTTTCATTTGCAGGGAGACATCAAAGAAAAAGAGAATGTAGATCACGATTTCTGTAACAACACAATAATGAGATACAACAAAGCAAGCATGTTTACAGATAACAGCTTAAATTAACAGAACAATTAATATCATCTTGCCTATTTGGGATGTTTTCTTGAAGGTAAAGGTTGTTGTGGTTGTCTTTAAGCTCAGCAGCAAAACCAGTGACAGGGTCAGAGGAAGGTAGCAGGGAGGCTGAGACCTGGTTTTGAGTGGTGGAGGTCTCAGGATGTTGCTTTTCTGCGCTCTGCTCAGACTCTGGCTCAGGTTGTGAAATTCTTTTGTCTGCCTCCAACTCCACCTCTACAGTGGCCTCCTCCACTTCAAAGGCCTGATGGATAAACAGAGAGATCTTTGAGCTGTCGAGGGAAATATTAAAACATTTGGCCCATTAGCCAGAGTTGGATTGACCAACCAAACACTTAAAGCTTTAAATGTTCCAGTAATGATCAATAAAAGGAACTGGATGGTATGATGCATGTCACAGCTTATCCAAGCCTGAAACTGTTAGGGGAAACCAAACGTTAAAAACGTTAGAAATCTTCGTTTAAACGTCTTTGAAATGCTTACCTGCATGCACTGAAACGCCACAGCACATAATCCCTTCCTAGTATGATGTTTGTTTTTGAGAATGTGGCTAATCTAATTTATATAAATGGCTCAACTATACTGTACCTCTGAATATTGTTTTTTGTCCACCTCCTGTGCTGTTTGCTCCTCTTTTTGCAGATCATCCTCTATTAACTGCTCATTTTCAGACAGGGACTGAGCAGGTAAGACCCAGCTTTCCTCAACCTAGAGAAAGAACACACACACACTCTATTTACAGGCCCATACAGATGCTGTTGTGCAAATGCTGTTAATTCCATACATGTCTAGCATGGCAGGTTCTCCATGTGGTTATATTGGCTAAATAAATAAGTGTATGGTCACATGAGTGATTTCATACAGCAACCTGTGAATTTTGCAACATATATGTGTATGTGACAATAAAGTTTCTTGTTCTTCTTAAACCTATGCGCAATGAGGTAGGTTGTACTATGGTAGTAAACAGTTGATGCTACCTTGCGATGATGGCCCTTTACCCCTGACTTCTCCTCCGAACCGTCGTCCTGTGAGGACACGGGCCTCTGGGTCTCCTGGTGCGTCTCCGTGCAACCAACATTGCAACTAGGGTACCTACAAGACAAAGGGAAAGACACCCAATGTCATAATACCATTGAGTCAATTTGTCTGAATATGGGTCACTTGTTAATGTATTGGTGAAAAAAGTCCTGGTATATGGAAAAGAAGCACAAGTATAAGGCTATTCTTAAACTCCTAGACTGCAGTGAGTCATACACAGAGGACGCTGCAGGCTAATGTTCTAGTGTGACGCATTGTATAAGTCCCAGTGGCCTGTACCCCAATGTAGGCAATTTATCTTATCTTTCTGCAGAGTCAGAGAATGCTGTCAAAGTTAAGATACACCTCAGGCATACTGCTCAACCAGAAGAAAAATAAAACTTGCCTTATTTTTAAATGTTATTTATTTATATTTAAATATGTTGTATTTTTGTATGTTGTCTAAAACCTTCAGTATCTGTCACCTATACCAACCTATTTAAGAAAGTTAAAATAAAGAATGAATGGCATGCACTTTTTTGCTTTCATAATTTTTATTGTTATTAGAGTAAAGTATTGTTGTATAGATGTTAAAATCCTATTATTTTGTTTAAAAACACCTGAGTTCTGCTGGGTGACAAATGGTCAGGGTCACAGTGACTGTCCTCACTCCTGGCAGGATAATTAGCAGAAACAAGGCTTTAAATAACTGCAATAATAATGGCACGTTCCTGTGTGGGGAAAGGTCCTCCTCGCCCAGTCTCAAAGGCCACACTCCAACAGCGACTGCAACTTGTCAACAATCCAAGCCATTATCTGGATTTAGTAAGTAAGCCACTGGACTAACTGTCTAGACTAGTCGTAAACACTTTAGTGAAGAACAACGCATTTGTTTTCTAATTGAAAGCCAGTAGTCATAATGTAACTCCCGAAAGAGCAAGAGTGGTGTTAAGACACGCCTTGCTAAATAATTAACTGGTTACAGACTAAGAGTTAAACCAGACATTACAAAGAAAATGGTGGGTGCGTCCCTCATGATGAAATAGATATTCCCTGCGTGGGTGAGTCTTAATATGTGATAGTGATGTATTTTCAATATTCAAGAGTAACTCGTCAAATAAAAATCAAGAACAGACAAAAACATGATGTAGAATTAAAGGGATACCAGACCCTATGAAATACCTAGTTTTTACAAAGCAGGTTGGGGTGACCTGCCCACTACATAACAAATTAAATAGATAAAAACGTTTCCTTAAAGGTGCAAAGATCATGTAAATCTGTCCACTCTCATCAAGATTGTCCTTGAGATACACCTCTGCTGACCCGTGAATCCTTGAACTTCTGTCACTTGACATATCATCACAATTTTGAACCTGAATAATAATCTGATAAGATTAGTGCATGACGATGTGGCATCACCCCTATGGTGAGTATGATGTCATGCACTAAATGATTTTAATTAGAGGTGGAACAAATAGTTGATACTGTGACATACGGTGTCACGATGTAGCCTCTTGAAACACATTAATATTGAGGTACCAGCTATTTTTTTCAATTTCCCTATGTTGCTTTTAAACTTTTTTATATTTCCCTGTTGCTTTTATGTTTTATGTAAAGTACTTTGACTTGTTGTTGAAATGTGCTATACAAATAAACTTGCCTTGCCTATTCACTGGCAAAATACCACAACGTAAACTAGAACAGTACACGTTTACGTTTTACTGGAATGTCCTAACAGTAATAATAACAGACTTTAAAAGGCCAAAAATACCACTGCTCTCAGTTTCACTCTAAAATGAGAGTGTAAGCAATGCTGGTGAAAGTAGGCCAGGTCAACTTCTCCAACACAGATCTTAATATTACATCATATATCCCTCCCCTTCTCCACAGTAGTCAGTTACCCTTTAACTAACATCATGGCTACAGCCCATAATCATCCTACACAATCTCGCTCCCTGCTAGCTTGACTGTGTTCGGTCATATTCACACAAAGCCAACAACACCAAGCTTTTACAGAGGGCTGACATGAGGGCCTATTATGCTGTCGAGAGCTGATGAACCTAAATGTAACGTCGGCTAACGTTAGCTCTGTGACAATATGGTTCGTGGGGATCAGCCATTGATCCAGACTAAGCAGAATGTGTGCGCCAGAGAACTTAATGTTATGCTTGTTTTAGTCAAGAGAAACGTTTTGTCATTAAGGTTACATGACATGACACAAACTTCTGGCGGCTGTATATATTTATACAAGTCTGGCAAACCACTAGCCACGTTAGCAGAACAATGTCACGAGGTGGAGGGTTAGTTAGCTACTAACTTAGGCACAACTTGTTTATCCGCTAGCTGTGTTAAATCCAGCAGTGTGAAGTCAGCCAGGTGCCACATCACAGCGTAATGCTGACGCTAGCTAGCTAATGCAGTGTGCTGTAACCAATATGTGCTGTAACTGATATAAACCTTGGGTAACGTTTGTCAGACAGTTTGTTAGTTTTCACAGCCAATGTCTGTAAATGATATATTAATAATAATACTAAGGCAAATTTACTCAACTTACCGACAGACTACAACTAACGTTATCGTTACACATAGCCACACTGACACAACTCGCCCTAACAGTGGTGTCATCTTCATCCCTCTCCTGCCGGGACAGACATCCTCGCCGTAGTCAGAAATAGCGTTTTATCCTTTTAGCCAGCGGTCTCTTGAGCTATGTAGAACATAAAATCACCCGCAGTTTCCTGTTAACTAAGCTAACGTTCCCCGTTGTACGGGTGAAGTGTGTTGCTAGCCGCTGTCACCCACACGCAACCTGCTGCTGACTGTGGGTGTTCAACTGTCCAATGAAAAGGCACAGAGGCTGTTGCGCAGTTCAAACTGAGCATGTGTTGGTTGGGAGCGCTCATTTCGTAGCCTCTGGCCGCTCGGGTGGGTGGAGGTAGGGTTTCTCTCGTTTGGTGTTTGATGGATGTGTCAGATGTGTTACCCAATGAGCATCGACGTATAAATATAAATATATATATAAACCTATGATATTTATCCCCCACCGTCTTGGAGGGTTTTGAAGGACTGTGTAACAAAAAATTACATAGGCTACTGTATGCTCTGTAAAAGGAGATTGATTGGCTACCCTTCTTTAATACAGTCTATGGAAATGCCTATATTTGATATCTGAATGCAACAATTTGTAAAGCAACATACATTGCGCAAATTAGTATTTGTTGCATCCGTTTGTTACAAAAAAAGTATCAACCTTTTTCTCAACAGATTGCAACAGGAAGCTAATGCATTCACTTGAGAGGGAAAAATCTGTTGTTTTTATCAAGGGTGTCACTTTGTGTTGAAAACATAAATGCTCACATTAACGATGTGACGATACAAGTGTGTCACAAGACTTGACGACTTGTCAAAAACAAAATGCGAAGATTTTAACACTATTTTGAAGAAATATGAAATGCTGAAACATACTATGAGTGGGGGGTCTGACGTCCTCCCCCAGAAGTTTTTGAGCTAAGGGTCCGTGTCCACCAAAGCTTTTTTCAATTCATTCCAATGGGAGCGCCGCGTTTTTACTAGCTGGTAAAAAGGCCAGGAGCGTGACGAGGCGCTGAGGTGACAATTCATAAATATAAAAATATAACAGAATACAAGACTGTAATCAGCTGCTTGTTTTTTGTTTTTTTTTAGCTTAAGCTTGAATGTTTTCTTATTGTGCAATTAAACCTTTCTTAAAGCATTTTCAACATTTTTAACAAATGCTTTCAAAAAGTGATTGGGACAAAATCAGCCATTTCAAATGTACCCAGTGTCTCCAGTGTAAATGACAGCTATGATTTTATTATTAGAGATACCTAAAAATCTCAATAAGTAAAAACAAACGTTAGGCCACAGTTGCTGATGCTAAGTGTATGATTTCAACAGGGTCACTTAACTAATAACAATACCATCTATTAGTCCTACTTAAAGACAGGAGCATTTCCTCAAACCCAAGCCAAAATAACAGTGGATTAAGCTAAACGGGCAGGACATGTTTGTATCTATGAAATCCGGCTAAAGGAGATAATCTTTTGAGATTAAAAATTAATTCTAAACATTAATTCTAAGCATGTAATGTGTAAATGTAATGTTAATTCATAAAAAGAGAACAACATGTTTTTGTCACCATGAAAACACATCTCACATCTCGTGATTTTTTTTTTCTCATGTGAATGCATTGCCTTCTGTAGAACGCCATGTGTGTTATTTCGGCTGTGGGGATTCACTTTCACTTTCCACAGAACAGGAATCCTGCAGGACAAGATGTAGACTACAGCCTCAAACGTTTTCTTTGAGACAGTAAATGTATGTTTATGCTGGGGTCACTAGAGGGAGCCCTCTGCTCAACTCATTTGCCAGGCGTCAAAAACATGATTTGAAACCACCAAAGGTCACACTCTCATGCATGATCACACCAGAGCAGGACAACTTTCACCACATTTCATGTGAGCAGTCCTAATAGAATATATATATATTTTGGGCACAGATACAACATTTAACATGTAAATGCTCCGTACTTGTATAGCGCCTTTCTAGTCTTTTCGACCACTCAAAGCACTCATCTGCATTCACCAGTCATACACTGAGTGCACAGTGCCTAAGTGCTCAAACGGAAACTAGCATTCACACACATTCATACACTGGCGGAATAGCCGCCAGGGGCAAATCAGGGTTCAGGACACTTCGACACGCAACCAGGGGAGATTGAACCGTCGACCTTCCGATTAACGGCCAACCCGCTCTATCTCCTGAGCCACAGCCGCCCCCATGTCACCTGTTGTGAAATGGTACTTTGATTCCTCAATAATACCATTGGTTTAATGTTTTAAAAAGAGGTTTCTTTGACTTCCATAGTATGCAACATGCAAAGTATTACTAAAAAAAGCCATCATGACAAACATCAGTTTAGATATCTATTGATTTGAATAGCAGAAAAAGTATTTACTTAATTTGTACCAGCAGTCAAGGGTTTGATCCCCAGTACATTAAATAGCCTACTGTGTTAGTTTCAGACATCACATTGTTTATGGCTGTTCTAGTGTCATTTTATTTACTTTTTTATTAAATAGTGAGCAGTTTTTGCAGTGGAGCAGTGGAGGCAAACATCATTCAGTCATTTAGGTTTTGGACATTGGAAGACGTTAATCATGTTTAGGTTTTAAGTAAATACATTTTCACCATAAGGAACAACATATATTTATGATAGATCATAATCATAGATATTCGGGATGAGGGAGTTTAGGAACCTGATGCCTTTTTGTATTGATGTATGGAATACTATAGGCAATAGATTTAAGATTTAAGTTCTATAATACACAAGGGACATGATTTTTATAATATAGTACCACTTCATGTAGCTTGAAGTCACAGAATGTTTTGGGAAAGTTTCTGTGTCTATCTAGATGCAGATATAGATCATCTCTATTCCAGAAGACTACTATTACTTGACTGATACTTTCCAATGTACACTATGACATACTGAACAATAGCCAATGTTATAATTCAGACATGCTGTCAAAAAACATATAAAATGACTAAAGCTATAGGCTTATCAAGAAAGATAAATAAATATAATATATAAATAAGCATTGCAATTTTTTAAAGATAAAATGAATTTGTGTTCCTTGAACCACTGCTTACAGTTTTGTTACAGAAACCAACATGTTTGGATGTTGAACGCCTGTATATAGGCCTCCTACACTGCCTCACAGTGATTAAAATGATGTATTAGTGCCTTCTTTTGGCTAATAAATGAAAATACCATTAGTAATATACAAAGGCTTTGGATTCAATATAAAGTTGGTGATCTTGAAGAAGTAATTCTATTGAATGTGGTAATATTAATATATTGATACCACTTTAGTTTATTTTCTGTTCTGCATGGTATTCTACATTTTTGCTGTAATAATCGCACAATAGGCTATCACATTTGCTATAAAATGACTATAGTTATTTGTTTTGTGGGCATGGGAGACAATTTACCCACCAAGAATACATCAAGTTTTGGTATATATCAATAAATAAGCAAACAAGACCGAGCACAGTAGTAAACAACATATTATTTTGCTGCACTTCAGAAAGAGGTGTGCATAAATATATATATATATATATATACCATCCATTCCCAAAACTCTGTTGACAAAGTGAGACATTGTGAGGAAGAAGTTTATTGAGGAGCGATACAGAGACACGGAAAATAACAACTGATGCAATTCCCCATTTTAACATTATGCCCTCTGCTAAACAATGCTATCTCACTACAACTGGAATCATTTCATTATTGGTCTTCAGCAGATTTAATTTTTTTTCAACTTCCCAATTCTCTTTCAACATTTAGCTTTGGCAATACAGAATTGTAATCCATGCCAGTAAGGCAGTCTAAATTAGAGAGAAGAGAGCATTTAGTGAATAGAGACACAGAGAACGATTAAAGCGCTAGGATCCTTGATGAGGTCTTTATAGTCCACATGAACAGTATCTCCTTATCATTTTATACACCAGAACACAGTTTAGGCCCACATACACAATAACAAACTGACAGAGAAGCACTTGAACATTGACAATACCACCTTAAGCTCTGACACAGATGCCGACTCACTGACTGGCTTGAGTGAGAGAAGAGGACATGAAAGAGGCTAGAAGGGTTGAAAAAAGAGAAAGAGTGCTAGTTTGTGATGTGCATGGAGTTGCATGTTTCAAACCTGAGAAAAAGGCTAAATGGAAACATGTAAATGCATGTTCTTTGTTCATTCAAGAAGGAACTTGTGTTTTGCCATGTTATTTGTTGAATTCTTTGAGTTCCATCTCATCAGTCAGCATCTGAATCTGAGCTTAAGGCTGCAAGGGTCACAACTTGACCATTGATACAGCACAGGTAGACACCTATGACAGGGTTAAATGCATTATTGAGGCTGTTTCCATATAGAGAATACTGAAGGTGCTCCTCAGCCTTGCTATGTGTGTATGACTGCTACTACAACACAGGAACAACTCACAAAAGTCCAACATGAAATTTACCCCCAAGGGTTTTATGATTCATCGTTAACAGCTTTGACCAAGAAAACAAATACAACTGAAACGCCAACAAACGTGCAGACGGACAATACATGCACACGTTTCCTCACACGCTCTCTTACAAACATAAACAGAATTACTCGCACGCAAACACGCACGCTCGTACACACACATACTAAGATACAACTTGTGTTCCTAAGAGAACATTAAGCTGATAATTAACACTTAATCTTAAACTCTGCACAGGGGGGCATTATACAATAAATTAATACAATACTAAATCAAACTCAGCCTACATATAGGCAAATTAGTCCCTCCCCTGTATACATACACACAAAACCCACGCACGCACACACGCTACATACACGCACTCCCATGCAATAAAAGCAGCTTATGTGCCATGCTGCATTTTGGAATGAGTAGGGCAGTACGACTGCTGAGCGTATTTTATGTAGAAGCAGCAAGTGGGGGTAGTGGCTGATTTGGTGAGGGGTTTGTGGGGGGGGTTTTAAGAGGTTCCAGGGACTGATATTAGGTAGTGGATCTGCTAAGCAAACCTGGACCAAAGGCGAGCAACAAGCACACATACACATACTGCACAAGACAAGTACCATACTGTACATAGATATATGGACATCTTCACCTGGCAGGAAATCGAGGGTCAAGGGGTCAAAGACGTCAGTGGCTGCACTAAGGAGAGACCAGGACAGCAGAGCCATGGCTAAGAGAGGAAGGATGAAGTGGATGGGGGAGGGAGATAAGTGTATGAGGAACCCGTTTACATGGTTATGGTGGGGCTTGTCTTGTAGGAGATGGCGGGGGCCGCCGGCTTGGAAAAATGAGAAGAGAATAAGACAAAAGAAGACAAGAAAAGAGAGGAAATTAGTCTAGCATACATAAAGGAAAATGAATGTCCTCAAAGTACAAAATGGTAGAAACTGTCCCCCCCACACAGCCTGCTATATTGTTACACAGCTTAAGAGGGGAATCAGTGCTGATGATACATATGTCATCAGGGTCTGCCTGCTCAACTGTTGTGAACTGGCTTGCTATAGAAAATAGATTACATTTGAAAAGAATGAACTCTTGATTTAGTGGAAGATATGGAGCAGCTGTTCACAGCAACTGAGATTTGAGCAGACTGAGCTGGCTAGCTTGAGAATGATAAATATTGGCAACTTAATGTTGGCAAATACTACCACATGTTCTTTAGTTTTTTAATACTATTGTTACATTTTCAATTATATGTAAAAACATATAATTTATTTCTGATAAATAATCCAAATACACAGCATCTTCCCAACAGGTCTGTTATGTGAAGGCTACATTTACCTAGGGATGCTAGGAGGGGCCCTGTTAGGGCGGCTGGGAGCCTGAGGGCTATCAGCACTGTTATTGAAAGGCCCCAAGGGTCCTGGACGGTTCGGTGGTGGCGGGGCCCCTCGGGGAGCTGGGCGTTGGCCTGAAGACATCCTTCTAGGGGCAGTGGGGCTGGGTGGAGGAGACCTGTAGAAAGTAAAGTATATGGTATTGAATAAGGTTTAGGAAGTAAAGTTTTTTATTTAAAATGGTTACAGTATGCATGTAAATGATCAGTTCAATTCTAGTAACTTTACCTCCGACCACCACTGGATCCTCCCATCCAGGAGGTGTCAACAGGCGGAGGCATGGGGACAGTAATGGTGGACGTGGAGATATCACCGATGATGCCCAGGGCCTCCTTCAGGGCCTGGTGGGTTCTCAGCACCTCATCCCTCCTCTGGGCCTGCTCCTGGGACTCGTCCATCAGGGAGTTCTGGTCACCAGCAGAGTACAGCTGGGCCAACAGCTCTGCATTGATGAAGTCCTTCACCTATTGGCAGGAGGAGGTAGTGCATGATAATGAATCATTGTGAAGATGAAGACCTTCTAATGGCCATTTATTTCACACAAGGGTTATCGTGTCACTGTTATCATAAATTGTAGTAGTATCTTTAGTTCAATACAGTAACAACAAAGGAAAGCTATCCTAACGGCATATATAAATGAACATCTGAGTAATCTTTTCTTACGTTGTTAATCATGAGATGCATTATGGTCTTGGGCATGAGGTCACGAATGCACTTGTTGACAATAGCCATGTAGGAGTCCACCAAGTTACGGATGGTTTCTACTTTACGCTCCAGCTGAGGGTCCATGGAGAAGTTGTCTGTGGTGGTGGTGGTCTCACTCTCAACCTACAGAGAGACAAAGGAGAAAAGAATAAAGCGTGGCATGAGAAAAGAGGGGCCTACATTTACAAATATATTTTGGTGCATTGTATGAATCGATTTACATTATTTTCATAAACATTTTTCTGAAATAATGGCATATGAATGTTAGAAAATGTTTGTCATTTGCCAAATTAATTGGTAAATAATAACAAGTTAGGATCAGTCAGCATAGGGAAACCTATTAAGTAAAAGTACCAGCTGAATGGAGAATGAAAGAGTGTGCTTACCGTAACGGTCTTCTCAGGATAGACCCCGGCACGTAGGAGAGAAGATTTCCAGCTGTCCACATCATCCTGAGAGTCACAGGCCAACTCCAGAGTGCGATTGTCCTTGTACACATTCCTAAACACAGGAGACAATGCATTCATGGAAGTCACCTAATATTTTACACCACTGTGTGTCAAAATAAACAAAAGTGGAGGATTCTTTTTAATAAAATAAACATTGAAATGATGTAACTAATCAGTGCATGATGAATTACGTAGAGACATTTGGACAACGTTCCTCATAGTTACAAAAAGTGTTCAGCAAAATATATTAGTATTGACAGTGTGTGCTTTAATCCATGTGGGATATTTTTTTGTTTAACCTTTTTTTTTTAGGTTTCTAGCCAAGAAGTCTGCCATAATGACCATAAACTTTTTCAGGGCGCCCTTCAACAATTACAGTCAGTTCAGGACTGATTCTAAAGATTTTACGCAGATTCACAATGTTATTGATTGGTTACAGTCCTGTCAGGGCAATCAGCTATTTGTTTCCCTACATTATTATCATCAAATTTCTATTACAACATCAAGACACCAAGAAAAGTCTCTTTTCTAATAAATCCCTGTGATAATTCTCTGTACAATGTCTGGTACATTAAAATGTTATTTTACACTAGAAATGTATTTTGTTACATAGTGCAGGATTCCTTAAAACAAAATATAAATGACAATCGTGACATCATAAACTGAGCTGTAGCTCTATTAGAAACAATAGTTCCAGTTTGTCCTTGCCTGCAATCATGCATATATACTGTACAAAACACATAATACAAAACATATTTCAGCCGCTGCACCAGCACACAGGCCATGAACTCTCTGACTCCATCCACTGCATGGGATTGCTTTCAGAAGTCTGGTTTTATCTGCAGCCCCATGTGCTGCAAATAAAAACAAGTGCAGATTAAAAATTTAAGATCTCACAGCTGACCTTGACTCCGTGTTGAAAATACAGAATATGTGCTTGCTGGACATGAAACTCTTCTCCACATCGCGGACCTTCAGGTTGTCCAGAGGGAGCATGTACTTCTTCTCTTTCTCCTGTGAATGGGGAAAACAGAAGGTATGGATCGTGAGCACTTCCATGACTGATGCAATTTGCCCTGTTGTTATGTAATGAAATGTTGTGCAAGGGACTTGACACAAACAAATTGTACAAGATTATGCTCGCAAGAGAAAGGTGAAATCAGGTTTTTAAAGAAGTAGAGAGGGGGTAAGCAAAGAGAAAGGGGGCGACGGGAGGGAGGAGGAATGGGGGAGAAATGAGAGTGGGAGGTGGGTGGGGGGTGGAAGCAGAAAAAGAAAAGGGAGAAGGGGAGCACATGTGGAAGTCATTACAGTGTGGGTCAAGACACAGTCGTTCTTCACGGTGCGTCTTGCCAGTGAGAGCTGGTAGCTAAAGGCTGAGTAAACTCTCCAGCTGAAGTAAGGACAGGCAGATATATGTACGCACTGGAGGTCCAGAGAGCCCAAACACAATGTTCATCTTCTGAGGTAGAAGCTCAAGAACAGCTGTGACAGATTCAAAGAGGGCCTGTGACGGATGCTTAGGCTAAAGAAACTCTGCTCTTCATTTTTACACTCCATCCTAGCCCCCATCTTTCCTAACTCTCTCTGTCTTTTTTTTCTTTTATCCCTCCCCCTCTATATTTTTTCAATATTTTTTCTTTCCATTCCAGAGGGGCCCACTTCCTGCCGGATTTTTTTGAAGAAGGAGGGAGAGAGAGCCGAGGGAGAGAGATTAAATGACAGCCTGGCGTTAAAACTCAACATCTGGTAGTGCTTAGCAGCACACAGAGAACCAGGGAAGGAGGGAGAAGTTTAAGAGATGGAGGGTGAAGGAGGAGGAGAGACCAAGAAGAAGAAACACAAACGTGGATTTGCAAAAGATTTGCAGAAGAAAGCCCACTTCTGGTCTGAAGGTCCGGAACGTGGTGGTAGATGGTTGCAGGTAAGAATTAAAGAGGATGAGTAGAGAGGAAAACAGAGAAGACAAAAAAACTCTGCAGACTCTTCTGTGTTGTATTCCCCAAGGGGTCACTACAGACCATATATGGTCGCACGCGTCCCTCCCTCTTCCTCTCTCTTCCTCTCCCCTTCTCACTCACTCCCCCCCTCCGTCTCTCTCTTTCCCTCTTTTTTGTAATATCCCCTCCCTGAACGTGCAGCCAGTCTGTCCCAGTCGTCTGAGCGAATATGCCACGTCAAGGCTGGATACTCTTCATGGCCGGCATGACCAAAACGGACCGCGAGGGGACCTAGAACTCAAACGTCTACCAAAACAAATAAACACGGCAAGAGACGTGCACCAGAAAGCTGCAATCGTGGATGAGGCAAATCGCAGTTTTGAGGGGTTTTCGATAGACGGGATCCTTGCTGCCAAAATGGAGAGGGGCGAAGGGAGGGCACAGACGGCAGAGCGGCGAGCATCTGGAATGGCAGAAAACAGCACACAAGGCCTGGCTCTTAATTCCGGCTCCGTCCACCCAGTGTTCAGACTACCTGTTCATTGTCATACTGGTGTACAGTAGTCTGCACATTGGTTAGACTGGGCATGGACCCTCTTCTCTCAGTCTGTCTTTCTGTGTCACTCTCTCTGTCTCTCTGTTGGCATTTCAGGTCTCCAAGATGTGTGTTTTTTTTGCATCTGTTCCTTCCTTCTGGCTATTTTTAATCTATTTATAATCTGTATGTGATCTGTATGCATCTGTATTTTGTCCTAAGTGCATTCTAACACTCACCACTTCCTTTTCACTTCTTTTTGGAATAAACAAACCAATCACCAATTTTCAACACTAACTGCACATTTGACAACTTGGTAGAAAAATCAAGGTGTAAACAAAATCAAGATTTGAGTCAGAATGATTGAAGATTTAAAGCCAAAACACACAAAATAGGGAGCTAACATAATTTATAGCATGAATGTGTAAGTGTGCAGGCTGCTAGCCTAGTGCTCTGATGAAGATGTGGTCCACTGGAAGGAGGGGAGGAGGGAATGTGGCTGCAGAGCATCTAACACAGGCCAAAGGAACGAGAGCCAATCAATCAAGTGGAGTTTGAAAATACAGTCAGACACCTCCAGTGAAGTTATTTCAGTGGGTGGCCAAAATCGACTTGGAAGACTTAAGGCAAAGGACACCAATGTATACTAGATTTCTGGTGGTGTCAAATAACTGCAAAAAGCTGGTAGGAAAAGTGCTTTGCAGATGGTGTAAGAAGTACGTGAGCAAAAGTGTCATTGCACAAAGGATATATGTACACACAGGATGCTTGACATTTGAGAAGTCAGTTAAATTAGTTGTAGGCTATTTAGGTAAGCTCTTGCATGGTTTGTGGTGAAAGTGTAAAAAAGTCAAAGAGTGGACAACGTTTTCACCGCTGCATATGGAATATTACACCTTGTGTGGGGTCAAAATAGTGACTCAGTTTCATGAAGTGATAGCTGGTTAGGAAATTGAAGGTCAGAAACAGAAAGGGGGAGTTATTGATATTTAATAGAGGGATTTCTCTCCGCTGAAACATTGGAGCCTCATGTTTGGATTAAAAACTTGAGGATTTTCCTGCCAAGAATGTGAGCAGTTCCAAAGTAACTGCCAACCACACCAACAGAGGGAGGAGGGTGTGTGACTATGTGTATGTGCATCCGTGCGCGTGCATGTATATGTGACTATAGAAAGTTCACAAAGTGTAAAACAGAAATATACAAGGCAAAGCCACAGAGCCTATAATTTCCTATAATACCACACTAACGTATCAAATGACAATCTGTAGACCCAATGCTGTGTGGCCCATGTGCAGTCTGAGGGCTGAGTATGCTTTCAGATATTTTGGGTGTCTGTGAGTGAACATTTGGTTGGGATTGGGACTGTTCCAAATTTGCAAAGAAGAAGCGAATGCCTGAACTCCCAGTGGAAAGAGGTGGGGAGAGAAGAAAAAGGGAGAAAAGAGGGGAAACTCAGAGACAAAGGGAAAGATGAATGGAAAGAACGAGTGAATGACAGAACCATGGCTAAACTCCTCACATACGTAATTCATACAGTAAACTGCTCCATCAGGGTGGTGATCCACTCGCCAACAAAGGCTATACTCTCTCAAATAGGGAATTGGCCACAAAGTTAAGCTGACCTACATTAAAGTGGAACCACATATAAAAATCTAGTTTACAATCTAGGCTGGGCAGAACCCTGTTGTTTATCAGTTTGTCTTTTTGCACAAATACAAATTCTACTCTGTATTTCTCTTGGAACTGTACCCTGGCAAGAAACTAAGCAAGGTCTAGTAAACAAACAACAATGCAGCAGCAACAATTAACTGGCTGAAGGAGTTGCAGTGTGTCTGCCTATCTACACTTGCTGTGCAGAATATCCTCCAACCTGTACAGCAGGCACAGACAGGCAGATAGACATCAGCCCGCCAAATAAGCCAGAAGGACGGACCAAATGCTGCATCCTGTCAATGCGCAGTGGTGGGTGAAAAATGTGAGCTTTTCTTCTGAAAACCAGTGTTCCGTTATTATGTTGTATTATCAATGATAATGGAAATAAAAACAATAAACTTCTGATTTAAAAAAAGAGCATTCACGAGTCATTTATCCACCAATTGTATATATTAAGTTAGTTGCTGGTTTCAGCTAAAGACATTAAGAGAAATTCCACAGTTCTCACATTTTCTCAACCATTTTCACACTCCGTCCCACCTAGGACACTTACAGCTGAAATATGGAAAATATGAAATATATATCTCTTTAGGTGCTAAATATTCCTTCTAAAGTAACTTTGTCTCTGTGCTATTTGGTGCTGAGCAGGTATATATAGTGGGTTTTCAAAGCTTTTTGGCCCAAAACGATCCTATAAAAGTGAACTAAACTGAACTAAAATAATATAGTTTTCTGGCCGGAAAAAAAACAAAACAATGAGCTGAAAGACACTACAACGGTCCATAAAGCTGAGGGAGAGCAGAATCTGGTGACAATTCTCTGTAGGTGTGTCATTAGGAGGGACCCCTTTCAGTCAGAGTCATTTGATCCACTGTTATAATAAAACATATTGATAATAGCTGCTTTAAACTCACCTCATCATCCTTGAACCAGGAGAGGCTCTCAGCAGTCAGCACAAACCAGTACTCCTTGGCTCCTCCCTTCATGATACTGATGTTGTTAATGGTCAACCAGCCTTTGCGAATGACCTAAGGGGAGGGTAAGGTCAGAAAGTCAGAAATAGCTGTAATGTTGTAAAAAAAAAAAAGTGAGTAAATTAAAACCTTACACACAAAAAAAATAAGAAAACAAGAGGATGACAGGAGCTCTTCATCCATAATAATTTACTCCCCTCTAAATCAATCCGTAGAACATTGCTAAAGCTAGCACAAATTAATCTGTGAAAGTTATCAATGCATGAATTGCAATGAAATGTGTGTGAAGGTCAGGTTAGGTGTGTCATTGTGTCTTCGTGACTCACTCAGAGCCTAGCGTGTGACTGTGGGTCAGTGCAGTCTCTGTCAAAGAACTGTGTTCACAATGCCACAAGCAGGGGCCCGTGTTAGCGTGTTAAGTGACCATTGTGTTAAGTGCTTCGAGCACACAACAAAGCATGTGTGTGTCAACTGTGTTAGGTGCATTAACCCCACAAGCCCTACATAAACAGGCCTGTGGGCACAGTGCCAAGTGATTATTAGGTTAGATTACGGTCACTCTTGCACCGCCTAAGACTCACTAAGGAGGTTACCCAAATCATTACAAAGCCTTATTTATAGTCATATGCACAAATTAGAGGGCTGGATACATGGCGGGATACAAATAGAAATCATTTTTCTAACACTTTTAGTCTTAGAGATGATATTTGAACTGCCAAACCAAATAAAATTTTAATTTCTATTTTCTATCTAGTTGGCAACCCCTTGTAGTCTGCGGACGTTGGTGGGTAGAGGGGGTGTTAGAAAGTAAATGGTTAGATAGTAAACTCTTACAATCAGGCCTGATGCGGGAGGAGAAGAGGCCTGCAACAGGAAGGAATGTGGGGGATTTAGAAAACCTTGTGGCACTGAAAAAATGGCAACTTTCTAGTGCAATTTGTGTTAAAGAAAATGCCTCTGCCCAACAGTAGCTTACACATCCAATTAGCCACCTGTCAGAGTGGAAAACGGGAAAATGACAGGTTCTAATGCAGCTGGAGAGCTGGAGAGCACCACACAATGGGCAGAAGTGTTACTGCAGGCACAAATGACATTGCACACCATAACCCACAATGAGCGATACTCACCAACAGACACCCATAACAGGGCAGCTGAGATTCTCACTAAGGGATGGGGATGAAATGCAAAGTGGCACCTTGATGACACAGGAGGGGTTCAAACAAAGGGAAATGTCTCAACAACAACACCAGTGATGATGGTGGCATAAAGTAATATAACCCAATGTGATTCTTTTACTGAGATAAAATCATAAAACCAAAGAAGCAAACAAACCACTGTACACAACTATAACTAGTGCTCCACTAAACATAATAAAGCATGCATGACAAATAATATAATAATATTCAAATGAAAAAAGGCTAAAATGTAACGTAAAATGTGATTTTTGATTTCAGCATCTCTCTTTTTTTATTCCCTGCAGTAGCCATCCTGCTGCTGTGTGGGGGTGCTTGACCTTGTGCTCGTGCTGTTTGCGTGTGACATACAAGACGTGACAAATGCTCACCTGATTTCCTGCTGAACTCTGGCTCTTATTAGTCTGACTGCTCCTCTGCTGTGCACTGCGGTGGAGAAACAACAAAACAGAGATGGCAGCAGAGACAAAATGATGGGGGAGAGAAGAGTGAATGTAGAGGAGAGAAGGACATGACAGGGGAGATTTTCTAAACATTTGTTTTCACCAGCCTGACATGTATAATCATAAATAATTTGTCATGGTGGAGCGGAACTAATAGACGTGTTTTTACTTAGCAAAGCCAATGAAGTCTTCGTGGTTAGTGTTGATGTAAGAGAGCTGGATGTCTATCAACAGCAGAACCTGTAACAACACAAACCATTTAACATGAAGTGAGTGTAACTCATTCTTAAAGGAATACAGCAGTTATACATTTTGTTATACATTTAGTTATACATTATACACCTTGTTTTCATGCCGAGAGTTATATGATTGAATTATAATTATAAGATTAATTCCTGTCCATACAGTAAATATGTAGCTGTGGCCAGCAGCCAGTTAGCTGATTAGCATAGAGACTGGGAGCAGTGGATATCAGCTAGCAAGTGTTGATGAGTGAGCTTTAGAGGTGCTGGTATTTGGATTTTGTTATCTTCGGACAGAACCAGGCTAGCTGTTTCCCCTAATTTTCAGTTTTTGTGCTAAGCAAACCAGCTGCTGGTGATAGCTTTCTATTTATTGTTCAGATGTGAGAGGGGCATTCGTTTTCTTCAAATAAGCTTATTTCCCAAAATGTCAAAAATGTATTTAAGTTTTTACGTATTATATTTTATAAAGTATACAGAAATCTTAATAGTAATCAGTTTGGATAACTGATATCAAGCGGCAACCCTTCAGGGCTGTAAAATTAAGCCAATACGGAAGTGCCAAAAACTGCAGTATCATTGGCCACTTGCATCTGGCTCCGAAAGCAAGTCAATCCTTATAGACCTGTGCATATATATATGCTTATGTTAAAGGTTACATATATATATATATATATATATATGCTTATGTTAAAGGTTCAGTGTGTAAGTTTTAGTGGCATCTAGTGGTGAGGGTTGCGAATTGCAACCACTGACTCCCGTTGCATTCACACACTCCTTGGATGGTCCCAGTCGAAATGTGGACACTACTACAAAGATTTGTTTTTAGTATTATCAGAGCGTATAAACAACACGCAGAGATCTAGGTCACTCTACATGCACAGCAAACTAACCGTTATAACCATATTACAAGTTACATGGTTGCAAAATATGTATATGCAATACGTGATTTTGCACGAATTAAAGTTCTGTATATAGTTCTGTATACTTTTTTATGTCCCATGTACACTTTATTTATCTTTTTTCAATAAAGATTTAAGGAGGAAAAAAAGATTCTGATTGTTTCGACACCACATGAACGCATTGCTCACCTTATATAAAGATTTAAAGTTACACTTAATTGGGGACATGGCCACTTTGAGTGAGAGGTGGGTGCTCTCAGGTGGCTAGCCACTAGGTGGTTTCAGCAACCAGGCTTCATTCAGCATGTCTCAGCTCCACTTCTGTGCCCATTTTTGGATTAGCCAGTCAAGCACTACCAAGATGGGACCTCCAGGAGCTGACCACATTGAGCTTGACAATTAGTCTATGATTGGCACCTTGTTTGTAATTCAATGACAGATATGGACAGAGATCTCTCTATATATAGAAAATGGTTGGCTTTGCATGCATATGTGTGTAAACATGTCACAGAGCCTCATAAACAAGTGTGAATGTCCATAATTGCGAACTAATGAGCGTTACCTGGTCTTTGGCCCGACTCTCTCTGTCTCGGATGTGAGAAGTTACAATTCTCTCAGTTTCCTCACGTAGCCTGGGGAAGCACTCCAGCTGAAAACACATCGCAATGCTTATAACTAATTCCAAATAATAAGCAATGTGAAATAATGACTAATAAACAACAACCTTTTGTTAAAAACGGAATTTTTCAACAGTGAGCTCAGCTTTCATTTTTCTCTCTTTTAATAATTTCTCAATTGAACTTTCTTTCATTCATCCATCATCTTATCTCCCTGCTTATCTCCTCTCTTCTTTCCTTCAAACATCAGTTACCTTGTTGGAGCACTGGCGCACGGTGTTAATTAGCTCCTGGATGACCATGTCCACACACTTGACACAGGGCTCCTTCAGCTTTATGACCTGCTTCTTCACAATGGCCTCAAACGCCATGTCTGGGGTGAAAAGTCCGGTCCTAAAACCCACCAAGAGGAAGAGAAGAATGGTACAATTGTGCTGAGAACTAGTTTAATATAAGTAGTAATATTGATTTCAATTTGACATATATCAATGATTTTGATCTGTATTGTGGTTCTACCTGTAGCTACCCCAGACTGTATACTGTATGCAGTCAATAATAAAGGGGTTTTGGAGGGAACTTAGGCTAAAATGTGATTTAAATGTCAGATTCTCTCTCGCTTGAGTGGCAATTCTTCTGGTTGTGGTGTCTAACCGCTGCTGAACCAATATAGAAACAAACTGAGAGGCTGGACTGAGCATAAAAATGAAAGAAAGAAAGACGACAAGCTCTTCTTTGTTCATAAATTCCTATCCAAACCATCTGAGTATTTTTTGGCTGTTGGAAAACCAAATTCAAAGATCTGTATTTTTTTAGTTGTTATGATGTTTTCCACATTAACATTAACATATTTGACTATCTTCAGGCTACATTTATTTATAAATTTATAATGTTAACAGATAGAAAGACGAGAGAAGCATCCTTGGTTAGAATCAAATATTTATATTAAATATATACTCAAATATTTGGTGGAATTTTGTGCCTTTTACAAATGTGCAGGGGGTGTAGAAAAAAAGCATTATTTTTGCAATCTCATATTTTAGTTTGGCCGACAAATACCTACCTGATTCCGTGGATGTTCTTTATGGCATAACTGATCTCGCGACGCATCTCTTTCTCGTCACACTCCATCTGGGGGGAACAGAGAGGAGGAGTTTACACAGTGGATACAGAGAACAGTTGTAAAAGCTGTTGAGAGAAAGCATGACAGAGATTTAAAAAAAGTTTGTTCATTTTTATAATTGCTTTTATATTAATGTATACCGTCTACTACGTAGCAGAACGGAGTTACAAACTCAATTTCACTCCACAACCTGTTGTATTGTGACAAATAAATCAACCTTGTACCTTGTATTATTAGACTACAAAAAGTGTAATTTAGTCTTATATTCAGCCTTTAATGGTCTTAAAATAATAAGAAATAAGTCATTATTTCAATTGTTCCCTGTGCAGTTTTCTTTCAGGGATTTTCTAGAGATGAGAGTCACTATCTTTAAAAAAAAAAAAGAAAAGACAAAATAAAGGATAACTCTGTGGAATTTGGGAATTTTAGAAGCCTAGGGGGCGTTTGAATTCTACAATTTAAAAAAATACACACATAGTGGAATTACAGTAGAGATTTAAAGCTTGTGTAGGCAACATTGGAGAAACATGTCCACGGGCACACTGCACACAGGTAGCCACGTAGGTACGTAGGTAGACAGGCAGGAGAATTTCAACTAAAATGCTTGTGAAATAAATTGCCTACCCTGGCTCTTACCAAACAAATATTTATTCTGGAAAACCTACAGAAACTATAATCAATGTATAGTTAAAGTTGCATAAATAAAATGTGAACATGTTAACATAAAAAGTTTGTTCATATTTTTTTTGAGATTTTTCTTTCCATATCTGGTCATAATTTTCAGAGTTTCTCATGACCAATCATGGCTACGGACATGAGACAACTGCACTAATATCAAGAGAATTACTCCCGATGTTAGGAAAAAAGTATTTTATATTTTGTATTTTAAACAGGGCAAATCATTTCAGCCGATCATTTCACTTGTTTTTTTGTAGCGCCGTCTTCTTTTATGTATAACATATCACCTTGACCAGTTCAAAGGGGAAACGCTCATGGAAGATGCGGTTGATCTTTGCTCCACCAGACAGCTCCACTGTGTCCACCTGATCTCCTGAACCTTCGATCCTTTTCTCAAAGTCCACAGAGAACTGCTGCACCATCCTGAAACAACAGTGTAAAATATATAATAAATAAAAGACCGTTAATGACTTCTGACCTCTAAAATATAAGCTGATAAGCTTTGGGCGCTATGGAAGAAGTTATTATTTTATCAGAGGTAAGACATTTTGCATGATACTTTGTAGATAATAAATCGGGTGTAAAGGCTCTTGTTGTGAGAAAATGGGGTACTGACTGCAACAGCTGCTTGGTTTTGCGGGATGGGTCATCAGGTCGGTATCCCCGGTATTCCTCAGCCTCCTTGTCCAGAGCCAACAGCTGGGACTGCAGCTTGCTGCGAAAAGCTGGCAGGGTATCCCGGATGTGGTTGGTCAATTGCTATAGAGACACAAAGCCACCAAAATGAAACAAACAGCAGTCACTTCAGAGCATCAATTACTAGATTATGGTATTGGTATTTTGGCTGTACAGAGCCATTTACCAATCAAGATCTCACTGTTAAGACATTTACACAATAACAATGCAGAGACTGTGTCTCTGTGTGGAATGCCTGCCTGAGTGAAATTATAAATTATTTGGAGCTGAACTAGAAAGAGCAAGTGCATTTTCCACCTGTGTATCACCCACACTGGTTTGTTGTTCAGTGGAAGCGGGGGGTTGGGGTGGGGGAGGTTGAACGCCCTCTCTTATTAATTATGTAAAGTGCCCTGCGAGTAAATCTATGATCACCTCGTTGAGCACTTTCTGCAGGCGTGGGGTGCCCATTTTATCAGCCATGTGCCTGTATGATGCGTGGGACAAGAAGAACTTCCTCTCAGCCTCCAAAGCCGCCTTGATATCTTTCTTGCCATCAATGTCCTTCTGACTGCGATTCACCACTCCAATGTAACCTGGGAGGGAATAAACAAGGACACAAATTGAGAGAAATAATGAATGGTAATCCCAGGAGACAAAGGCAGCAGTAGCACAAGCCAGATAAACAGAAAAACTAGCAGTGGAAGAGGGGGAAGGTAGAACAAAGACAGAGAAATTGGATACTGTGATAAAGAACACAGGGAGAGAATTTCACACCTCTTCGCAGTGGAAGCAACTTGTTCTCCAGTACATCTCGGGCATCTGTGCCCTCGTCCATTAAATCCAGTTTGGTGATTACTCCAATAGTCCTCAGACCTGGAAAGGGGGTCAAAAAGAGTGAGAAATAATGTAACTGAATTTTATGCATGCTTTTTGGAAGTTTGAATGCACTATTTTGATAGTCAGTCTATCACTGGGTCACTAAAAAAGCAACATTTACTGACACCAGCTTCTTAAATTGAAGTATTTAGAGGGGTTTATCCTTTCTTTTATCAATGTAATTCAATATGTTGGGTTTGTCTGGGATGTCCATTTTGCCCAGTTCCTAATCCAGCTATGCAAACAGCTATTCCTTCTGTTTATACTTTAATCCTTCCCTACTTCTTTCTTCTACTTCACTCGTATTCTATTTCTGCCACTTCATCCTTTCCAAGCATCTTTAACTGTTTGCATCTGTTTGTCTCCCTGTTCCCTCCTGTATTCGTCCACCTCACTCTCCTTGTCTGATATCATTCATCCCTGCCACAAAGTAACTTCATCCTCCTCTTTCTGGCTAATTGATCCTCTCCTGTGTCCTTCTGTCCTGTCTGAAGGTCAGACTCTTTGGGCATTAAATTAAGTTAATTCCTTTCTCCTTTCTTACCCTTCCTCATTATTACACTGCCAGTGTCTCTTTTTTCTTTAGCCTCACATCTCCTGTGTTTATTTAATTCTCTCTCTTTCAGATTTTCTTTTTCCTTCATCTCTTTACTCATTTATTTTTTCATGCCCTCCTTATCCTCCATTTTCCCTGTCTCTCGACCCCTCCCTGTAGGGAAATTCTGCTACATCTCTCCTACATCCCCCTTTACTCCCATTATCCTTTCCATGCCCCTTTCCTTACCCTGTGGATCAACATCCTTTGCCAGTTTAAGAGCGTCGGAATTGGCCAGGTCAGTGTTTGCCGGAGTGACGGCCAGGATCAAGCAGCTCTCTCTGGTGATGAATTGCATGATCATGTCCCTGATCTGTTGCTCGATGTCAACAGGCTGGTCTCCAACCGGCACCTTAGTGATTCCCGGCAGGTCAATGAGCGTGAGATTCAGCACTGCAGAGTCAGAGGAATGCAATAGATGAAGAAGTGGCCATACTTGTGTGACATTTCTGTGGCCTTGAATGAAATTCATGCAGTACTTTATATTAGAAAACTTTTTAACTCCGCCCAAACTTTTTAACTCCGCCCAGCATAAGCCGGGAAATGGACCCACTATCGTGTGGTCATTTGCAGACAGTTTGTGACTAGAGAGGTAACGTTACTGGTACTCTCTTCATGGATTTAGGGCAGGCTGTGAATTTTGGGCACACCAATCAAAACAACATTTCTCACTAAGTATGACTCAGTTCCCTTTGTTCGTACCAAAGAGCCGTTGAAAAGAATTGAATCGTTCACAACATCACCAGTAAGAATCACTAGGGAACTAGCCTTTCAACTGTCCATACTGTATGTATACCATATGTTTCACAGAGAGAAAAGATGTTTATTGTACATGATATCAGTCTAGCTATTAACTATCAGCTAGGTTATTCACTTCACTTCAAGTCTCTGATTTTTAAAGGACAGCATTCATTTTTACAGTACAAATTATCTAGGACATCAGTACAGCATCAGTATAGCAAATTGGAATATGCTGTTTTCAGTCATTTAACACAGAGCCTTAAAAGCACCTGTTTAGACACCTGCCTCCTTGTAACCCCTCAACAACAGTGAAATTCATTATTTCACTAGCAAAACCATATTCTTTGTTTCCAATGTTTTTAAAATCATCTTCTGCCAGCTATAGATAAAAAGAGCGAGAGTATAATGACTTACAGCTTGTCACAATCTCTTTTCATTTAAAAATATTATTATGTTCTAGTACTTGAGTGATAAGGAAACTGAGTTATGTCTTCGCACCGTGTGGGGAGTAAACCCGCAGGTTGATGGGGACAGGAGATATGCCTTTGTTGGCCCCCGTGACACGGTCCGTCTCGGCCTCGATTTCTTGGCGAACCTCATCAAAGTCTGTGAACTTCTTCCCTTTGCAATGGAGGAATTCAGCCCATTCTGAGGGGATGAAAATGAATAATATGAGATTAGTGCTGACTATGCTGAATGTGTACGGGAGGAAAATAATTCCAGTGCGAGAGGGAAAAAAGCCAGGGGGAAAAAAGCAGTAGCATTTATAAAGCAGAGGGGGAGGCTTTATTTGTCTGTCTGTGTGTGTGTGTGTGTGTGTGTGTGTGTGTGTGTGTGTGTGTGTGTGTGTGTGTGTGTGCGTGTGTGTGTGTGTGTGTGTGTGTGTGTGTGCGTCTGTGTGTGTGTTTGTGTGTGTGTCTGCATGCATGTGTGGGTGTGTAAATGTGTGTGCCCACCTGCAGTGGCACTGATGAGCTGTAGAACTAGGGGCCTGCGGGTGACAATGCCAGATCCACGTGGCAGAAAGTCCCTGAGGAAAGACAGCCAATCAAAAGTCATTATTTCAAACCATAGCCAATGTAAACATTTATCAAAGAGTATAGGCATGGCTATAGGTCACTCATCTTGTAAGATATAAGCCAGTTCAACACAGTCTGCATGGAATAGGGGCTATTTTAAAACAGAACTCCTGTAGCTTTCAGCTTCTGCTGCTGCAACAATGCAGGACAATCTGACCTGATAAACAACAGGTCAAAATCAAGAGCTGCACTGCTGACAAGGAGCTTCCTCATTTAAAAAACGATGACTTCATCATTTCCTGGATTCCACACCAACTAATTTTGTGTGTGTGTGTGTGTGTGTGTGTGTGTGCGCACCCGAGAGCATTGCACACACCTGACAACCATCACAACTACCTCCTAAGCTAAAGGTCTGTTTCAAGAAACCTTATTAACACATATTGACCCCCGGATCTCCCTCAAGTGGGATGAGTTAAAAAAGCCTAGCGCACTACTTGTCCATTCAGCGCTGTGCAAAGCCAGTTCTGGACAGACGGACCATTACTCAGCATCACGACTCTCATTGAGGGTTGGAATAGGACAGAATCAATGCATTCATCTGGAACTGTACACATGTATGTAAGAACTGCACAAGAAATTAACAATTTGGTCACACTGAAGACAATTTAGCTGATGGCATGTGACTGTGTGTTTTGTAAAACGGCAGGTTAAAGAGGTACTTCCACAAAGCTGGGGGATAGATTGAAAAAGAGTGGTCAATATTGAAGCAGCAGAGGCCGAGACGTTACGACTTTTAGTCTCTACCATGGGTCAAACTATATACACTGGATCCTACATTTCCCATAATGAAACTCAATAGCATATTTCAATAAACCATCCTTGCTTTCATCTTTAAAACTCAATACCCCTCAGTTTATAACACATATTTTCTGTCAAATATTGGGAGTCTAAAGCCTAACTAAAAAGTAAGTTACCCTGATGTCATCAGATTCATAAAGCTGGGTAATGTTGGAGAAACTAGCAGAGTGCAGTGCATGGGCAGAGTGTGCACAGGTAGGCAGGTAGGCCAGGTAATGAAATGATTGGCCTTATTATATTTCAATCCAACGAATGCCACAGACACTGAATTTTGTTGATTTTTGTGTCAGAGCATTTGATTTATTGATTGTTGTCGGGACATAAAGAGAATTTAACAACGAAAAAAGCTTCTGAATTCTTGTAAATTGCCTAGCTTTAACGTCAGTGTTTTTCTTTTGTATCCCTGTGTTTCCCTTTTTCCCCATGCTTTCTGTTTTCCACTCTCCATCTCTCTGTGTGGTGGGCATGGTACTGCTCTCTCTCTCTACTGGCTCCTGACTCATCGTTCATTCTACGCACCGGCTTCAAGCCACACACCTGCAATCTATCCACTAATCAAAGCTGAAGCATATATACCCTGGTCCTTCTTCCACTCATTCCCAGATGGTGGTAGTTCACATCCCCGGCTCCTTGTATTGTGCGTTCATGTGTTTCTGCTGTCTTGTGTTTTTTAACATTGTTCCCTTTGTGATCAGAATCAGTCTCTGCCTGCCTGCCTGCTTACCAGCAGCAGCCACACTGCCACGCTCACCTCCAGCCTTTGACTCTGCTTATCTCACATACGACCAATGCTTCCCTCATTCCCCTTGGTCTCTGTCACCTGGCTCCCTTTTCCTCTACCTCATGCAATCCCAAGAAGTCTGGTCAATTAAGCATTCTTTTCTTTAATCCGGTTCCTGTGTGTTACACAGATGTTAGAAACTCCATCCAGTGCCACAGAAGACATAATGCAGCTATAGGTGTCACATGCCGAGCAGTGCTCTCCATGACAAATAAGCTGACCTTTATGTAGGCCTGTAATATCAGTGGAGTGACCTTTAATAATATAATATATCAACTGGCGCAAACACTGGGTGGCAAAATAAATGCTACAATAAATTAATCAATATAAAGTACATTTTTCATAAAATCCTGAGATTAAGCGATTAACGAGCACTATAACTAGTCCTCAATTAAAGGGTCCTCTCTTTAAATGCAGGGGTATTCAACAGAATGGTACCATATTATTGAGCAGAAAATTTGATTTTTGCAGTAGACATCCCATTGTAACTAGGGGGCAGTCGTTGGGGATGCAGACTACACTTCTGTTTCTGATTAATTGGTGGTGATGGTACAGTGGATAAGACACATGCCTTTGGTGTGAGAGATACGGGTTCAAATCCATTGTGAGGCACCAATGTGTCCCTGAGCAAGACGCTTAACCCCTAGTTGCTCCAGAGTCATACGACCTCTGACATATATAGCAATTGTAAATTGCTTTGGACAAAAGCGTCAACTAAATGTAAATAAATGCTGCAATTGTTGTTAACAACAGAATCACATTCCTGCTTGATCCTTATCCTGAAAAAAAGATCACTTCAAGCGCAGCGGCTCATAATTTATTTGTTGAGTGACCAAAATCCAGGGCGAGATGATGAATATTCATATGTGTTTTCAGGAGTGGGAGCTGACACTGTTCCATGTACAGAATGTATAGAATGATGATTTAAAAATGAAAATGGGTACATGCAGCAATGTATCTCTGAACATGAGGCTGTCCTTTTCACATAGGGTCAACAGCATATTAATGCCATGGGAAGGGTGCTTGGAAACTGAAAAGGTGGTGGATATTTCTGTGAAGGAGCCTGTCTGCAGTTGGTACTGATGGACTGAAATCCCCAAGCTACTGCTGTAACCCAAATACTGCCATTCTCCTCTGTTAGTAGCCACAAGACAGCTGTTGTGTGTTTAAAAAATATATACTGCACAGATCATAACTGAAGGCCTCATCTCATCACAAGCAGTGACTTAAAGCTGGGGAGAGATGGTTTGAACTCAGCACAGAGAGATTGGCCCCATAGGCCTCTTATGTCATCCTCAAGGTTAACGGGAGAAGGGATTATCCTATTTCTGGTGGTCAATTTTACCTGCCTACAAAGTTCTCCAGCACGGAGCTCTTTCCTGCGCTCTGACCGCCAACCACTGCGATCTGCGGCAGGTCCAGGTTGCAGGCCTGACCGATGGAGCTGAAGGCATCCTGCAGCCTGTTGACCAGCGGGATCAGTTCCTCCATGCCACGGTTTCCCATGGTGCCTTTAGACGGAGGGACTCGGGATCAGCAGAATGGAGAGAGAGAGAGAGAGAGAGAGAGAGAGAGAGAGAGAGAGGATGTGGCGCTACTATATTAGTCCAGGATACCGCGGTGCTTGTTGATGTAGTGAAGTCATCTAGCCGCGCATTGCCCCGAGCCAAGCGAGGGTCGGACCGACTGTGGAAGCAGAGGAGAGGGTGGGAGGCGGTGATGGGGGGGTAGAGAGGTGCAGAAAAGAGAGATATTAACAGACAGGGACAGACAATTGCGCAGTTGCTTACCACAACCACCATAACATCTCTCTCTCTCTCTCTCTCTCTCTCTCTCTCTCTCTCTCTCTCTCTCTCTCTCTCTCTTGCACACACATACAAACACAGACACACACACAGGCTACACAGCGAGCAACACGAAGCCTATGGTTTCAAGGGCATTTGGTGAGTGGCGCTCCATAGGCTCCATATAGTAACATTGAACAAACCATAAAGCACACACGAATCATGCTGAATAAAGGCAAAACAAGGCATCGCTCGCTGCATGCAGATACGCGTTGATATGTGCAATAGAAAAGAGTGTCCGCAGAAAACACATCACAGTGATAAATTAATAACACATTTTACTACTGTACTGTTGTGAGCCTACCCCGCCTCAGGATTCCCTCGGTGTTTTCGGTGTCCGATGGTCCCGGTCGCTGTCCAGTGCTGAAACGACGCGCAGATCAGGCAGCAAAGACAAGCGACAAGACCCTGGACGATTATACAAGCACCACCTGCTATGGCGGTGCATCGGCTTTATCTCAAATTCCTGTGCATTAATTGTGTTCGCCTGTGGGTTTCGTTACGGTCGGCTGAATGTCAGAGTGGTCTCATCCCGAACACAAATTCGATGACAGATTAATCATTTTTTCGCCCTCTCCTCGTTCCACGGTGTAATTGCGAAGCTGCGCCTCGTTCCTACACCATATCGACGCGACGGAGGACCAATGAAAACCGCGGGATTGGAGAGGAAGGCAGAGAAACGCGGCGTCCCATTGGCTGGACAGGTACAGGTTAGGCCTACCTGAGCCCGCCCCCTGTTTACATCCGTGCCATTTCTGCCGTTGTGAGTCATGCGGCACGGCTGCGCATCGCTGCAAGAGAAGAGGTGGTTGCGCTCCTTCAGATCCCTGCAGTAGGAGCAGAAACCAGCTGTCGTAAATTACATAGCTACACTACATGGTACAGGCCATGGCAGTCATTGTATGTCGCCTTTGCTTTGTGCATGTTAAAACACTGCGGTGATGAGCAGCATAGACTACTTTATGCCAATGACATTGACATTATCGGTCCACGTTTAAAAACATAAAGGGTTTGCTTTAACTGGACAAAAAAAAAGGGTGATGGTTGGTCCCAGATTGTCGCTGCAGGCAGACGCTGGTGGAGGCGGTCATGCGGAAAGGACACTGCCATTCCGCCTTAACTTCTCGCAGGACAACTTATGTGCAAGATAACAAGTGTCTCTCCTCCACTGGACATGAACGTCGCATATCATCAAATGAGCAATTAGGAGAGGTCTAATTTACTCTCCAAGCATCTCTGCTAAGAGGTTTTAAAGGAGGTCTGATGCATCGAGGACATAACAGGCACGGCTCAGTGCGGCCCTCTCCATCTGCCTGTTACAGTAGAATCTTATCGATTGAATCAGTATTTGCCCTTTTCATTCTGGCCAGGCCTCTGAAGATAGGTCTAGTTGGCACATCATGTTGCAGTAAACTGGGATATCACTAGGTGGCAGTAACGACATAACCTCTGCGGCTCTGTGTTTGGGCCCAGATGATATGTGCCCTTATTTAAGGACGAACATGCATTTCGGGTATGACACCAGAGCTGAATCATTACAAAACATAACATACTTTTAAGTTTAAAAAAAGTCACAATCATTAGGGAAAAATCAAGTAGCTCGACCTATGTAAATTCTGCTCAGAAGTGTCTGGTGGTCTTTGTATTTCTGCTGTTTTTAGAAAACAGGAGTGGAAGTAATTGAATCTGTTGTTAGGATATTATGAAGAGTTATATTGATATAAAAACTGTCTGACTGGACCACTGTGGTTTATCTCTGGCTCAACCCCTGTGACCTTACCTGGCTGCGAAAGGATGTGTGAGCAGTAGTATCTAGTAACATTAACATCAATCCAACACCTCTCTCTTTCTCAGTCTTTGAACCATCCCTTTCATCTCTTGCCAAAGATCCTGTTTCCTGAGGTATGCGGTGACACGAGAGTTGGTCTCCAGGTCGGTATTTAAGGCTTAAAAATATAGGTGGGCCTGTTTTTAGACCTATAGCAGGGACGCCATTTAAAACGAGGCCCTGGAAGATTCACGGGCCTCCGAGCTGGACAGGATCCCCAGGTCATTCCAGTAATTATTATTATTTATTGTGTCTAAAGTGTTGCTGAGACATTTTCAGGGGGGTAAATATTCCAGGGATGCCCCTGCCACCTGCACATCTACCTGAAAGTATCTGCATTCAAGCAGTTATTTACATTTGATACAGAGAAGGCTCACTCTAGTTTGGTAGCTGACAGAAGTACAGATAATATAACAGAATAGTAGAATGGCATTGCATCCTATGTTATATACAGAAAATATAGAAATAATGCACTACACGTAATACAGTAAATAAAGCAATACAATTTTGTATCATATTGGTATTATATTATCTAATAATTTGGTCCAGATAATATATCTATTATGTAAAACACCACAACATAGTGGTGGTGGTGGAAGAAGTATTCAAATGTTTTACTTAAGTAAATGTATCAATACAAGAATGGGAAAATACTCCATTACATCCATAAGTATTGCATTGAAAATCTTACTAACTGTAAAAATACAGAAGTATTTTCAGAGAAAAGTACTTAAAGTATCAAAAATAAAGGTACTTGTTATGCAGCAAAATGGTCCGTTTCAGTGTTATTCAGTGCATTACTGTATAAGCAGCATTTTAATGAATATGTGGGTCATCTGGTCGAGGTACAACTAATTACTATAAAACTACTTTTGACTGTTGGATAGTTTAATCTGTAACAATGCATCATATTCTATGAGGAGATACTTTATAAGACAAGTACTTCAAAAATGTTTTTAAGTACAGTACGGGGGAACATGTGTACGTGTGCATAGTTACTTTCCACCAGTACACCACTACTAGCATTACAGTCTGTTTTTAATATTTTCTAATGTTTCAATTGCTTCCCAATGGCATGTAGTAGAGTTTAAGTCTATACCATGATGTTTGAGAGTGTGTGTGTGTGTGTGTGTGTGTGTGTGCATTTGTTGGTCAATGTACAGTATGTGTGTTTTCACTAAGAGACAGATGGTGGAGTGCTGATGGAAAACAAGTTATTGGCTTCAGGTCAAAGGGTGGAGAGTAATTAACATGTTGGTCTCCATGCGCCATCCATCATCGCCCTGAATCATCCATTACCCAAGCTTCATCGCAGCACTGGGTTTGGACAGGATGGCGCTGTCCACTCACCATGTTTGAGCCCACTAAATGACCTTACTGTGTCCGGTCCACACCCAACTGGTCAAGGCAGATGGCTGCCCACCTGTCTCAAGGTTTCCAACTGCTAAAAGGTTCCCTTTGTCACCAAGTTCTTGCTTGTGGTGGGAATGTTGAAATGAGATAACTTCTGTTATGAATTGGTGCTATATTAATAAAAACATTAATTGAATTCAATATTGCAAGTTTTTTCTTTTCTGCAGAGCCCAAGACAAAGTCACAGACAGTCCTGCAGGTGCAGCAGTTGAATTTGATACAGCCTTAGATGTTATGAGTTGGACAGAGAGGACCCAAACGCCTGACTTACACCACAGTGGAAAGGCCCTCTTGTTAAACTGTCACCAACAGTGGGGAAACAGTGGCCCCATTACGTAACACACACCTTTAAACAGCCGGGTCATATATTGCACAACACACACAGACGGAGCAAGAGAGCAATTTACTCAAACTGTTGAATGTGCGTATTAGAACCACTGGAATCCTGTAAACCCATACTTATAAAAACAACATGCCTGGAGGGTGATGCTCTAAAAGATATTACTGGAATTATAAAGAGCAGGGATTCAATTATTTTTATGCTATGTATTTAGATGACATAAGCAGAAGCAGACAGAGACACAAATATTAGATGTGGACAATTTTAAGGGTAAAACTCAGAGAGCATAGATATATAAAATATTTTTCTCAGCTGAACATAAATTATGTTTGTCATGTTTTGAATATTAAAACATATTTCTGCTAGTCATGATGGCAGCATAGCGATCTAAATGGCGATGTCAGCCTGTTGGTCCACCCCTTTGGTCCAGAATGAAATATCTCAACAACTATTTAATGGATTGTCATAAAAATTGGTATCCCTCAAGAATCGCAATAACTTCGGTGATCTGCTGACTTTTCATTTCACACTACCATCAAGTAAAAATGTTGGTTTATGACCAAAAACATTGACATGACATGATCCCATCAGCCTCAGCTACATTTGTGTTTAGTGCTAATTAGCTCATGTTAGCATGCTAACATGCTAAAGTAAGATCTGAACATGGCCTATTTATACCTGCTAAACATCAGCATGTGGGTTTTGTCATTGTGAGCAAGATAGCATGTGTTAGCCTACCTCAGTACAGACTCTCAGAGCAGCTATAGAGTCTTTGTTTTGTTACAATGCAAATTACCTGTCAAACACTGTAATAAGTGCCGTGACTTTTTCTTACTTGATTTTTCTGTGTGGATGAAGATTCTGTGGTTGATGTTGATTTATTTGTCATTTGTTTATCACTACTAAACCAGCAAGTTTAGCTATTTACATATTTATATAATCCGCAATATAATGCACACTTAAAACTGCTACATCCTGGAAGACAGTGAATCTTCACTAGTGCTCTCATGCTGCGCTACAGACGTAACTGGAAGCTCCAACCAAAAACAAAAATCAAAATGAACATGTTATATCTTGTTTGTTCAATCCATGTAAAAACTAAAGGGTAAAAATGACAGGTTACAATTTTAAAGGGGTAATGTGCTGGTTTTTGTAAAGTTATAACATCTAAAGTAGTGAGCTTAAGAGGTGCTGGTATTCAGATTTTGTTAACTTTGGACAGAGCCAGCTGTTTCTCCATTTACAGTCTTTATGCAAAGCTATGCTGTCTCACAGTTGAAGATTCAAAGACGAGAGTAGTATCAATTTTATCATCTAAATCTTGCCAAGAAAGTGTATCTCCCAAAATCTCAAACTGTTCCTTTAAAATCCTGTCCTTCTGCACATCCTATTAAATCAAGCTGATTTCCACTCCACAGCTAATTAATTTCTTTATGCTCAAGACTTGACCCCACATCAACATCCTGGAAATAAATCAGATTAAGGAAGTAATGATACCATTTAATGAGTCCTTTAAGAACCACATCACTTCCTGTGAGGCAGAGGACTCCTTGGAAATACCTATAGTAGACACTAAGTGTTAAATAGGTTGTGTCACTACTGTGCTATGTCAGTTGCATCTCATCTGTTTGTATGGGCGAGTGTCTGTGTTTTCACAAATGACACTCTGGTGCTATGTCTCTATCAGTCATAAGAACCTCTGGTGTAACACCTGTACTGAGCTGTTAAAGACCAAACAACATCTATGGTGCTGCTGTGAGACTGTGAGGTTTCGTGTGTGTAGGTATATGATTCACTGTGATTATACCCTCACAGCCACAGCAGGCAGCAACATTATGTAGTAATTCTTTCTTGAAATAACAGCTTCAGAATTATTTTGATGGTACACTGACGTATAATAGGATGAATGGCATCTCTGTCATTGCCACTCCGGGCCTACAGGCATGTAATGATTTTGCACCACATCACACTAACAAAACTCTTCAGCAAGCTAAATAAGAAGAAGCAAAATGTATATAAGGTACAATGTAAGTTCTTTGTAAGTTCTTTCTCAGTATGGATAACATGGCAGAGGCTGCGAAGAGACTGAAGAAGATGTTGTCAGAGGAAGTGATGAAGACAAAAAGAGAGAGTGATGAGTAAGAGATCAGAGAATCATAAATATCGAACAGAGGTTTGGCTGCTAGCTATAAATTTCGAGTTGATGTTAGCAAACTTTCTAAAGAACACACTAGGACATCAGTAACATTACTGTAAGTGGTCATGCGTAGGTTGCTGTTTAGCTTTGTTGGCTAGCTTGCCTCCCAAGTTTCAAGCAACATTATACGGTGCACGTGTCGTGCCTGAGCCGGGCGAGGGGTCAACGTTAGCTAATGCAGGAGTGAAGAGACCGAAGAGGACGATGACGAAAGAAGCTAAGAAGAGAAAAAGAGAGTGACCAAGCAAGATGCTGGTGGACGTTGGGGATTGCTTTGTGAAATAAAAGGCTGCAAGACAGAAGCTGAGCTGGCATTTTTTCTGTGTACACAGTTGGACTATAGTAAGTCATATTGTTATGTCTCATGTTGTCACACTTGCTTGATGTTTGGCTGTTAGCAAAGTTGTCGACTTGTTAGTTTTTGTTCATAAGTAATGTAATCATAACAAATACACATGTAGAGCTGTCCATATTTATGACAGTGGTGGATTACACTCGTTAGTGGCACCAAACTACACCAAATCTTACATAATATTGCTTTAATGCTTTTTTCAGACACACATCACACTGACTCCCTTTCGGCCCCTGTAATCATAAACAGTCATTCTCTACGCCATCAATTGCTCATTATGAATCTAATGCAATGACACATTTGAGGTTTGGCAGCTTACATCACAGCACAAGCAAAGTGTCATGACTTTCTATCTCCCTCTGTCTCATAAACTTGCATTGCGGCATGTTGTTGAAATGTCACCTACACATTGAGGTGGGAGGATGTGTTCAAGTGTGTTAAAATGTGCTCAACACTCCTGCTGTAAGGAAATGCTTCATGTCTGCATTGCATTGTACATCAAAAAGCCAGACATGGTACTCATGTAATGCAAGTTATGCAACACTTCACACCTGTAAATACACATCGCGTGCTATTCATTGGCCACTGGAAAACTATGTTGTCATTGTCTTAAAGGCTCAGTTTGAGAGAACTAACACATCAGCTAAATCGCTACCAAGCCCAATTTCCTGCTCTATAACACCCTTTATGCCTGATAATTAATTAATAGCTGCTGTCAAAACAACTCTGATGGTGAGCATTCAGTTTCCACATGTCTGGCCTGATTCAGCAATCACACTGTTTCTCTCATCTGTTTTGTTTTTCTTCTGTGAGGCCAATGTCCCTAACAGCCCTCTCTCTGTTTCCTGTTGCATAATATTATATAATTCATATTCAAAAAAATGCAGCAGCAAACTGTCCCTTCAGAATTAAACAGTGGAAATCCTACACTGCCAAGAATTCTGGGATTGTACTTTGAAAGGGTTTTGAAATAACTGCCAAAATAATAATGTCTGCAATTTTTCACTCCTTTCTCCATTTGCCTGTATAATTCATTATTTGTTATTTATTTATTCATACTTTTATTACCTCAAAGCTGAAACTATGTTTTTTTTCTGAGAACTGCATACATGCTACACTGTAGATGATGTCTGTGAGAACTATTAGGTATCTATTTTGCCCTAAGACGGTGGTTCCCAACCTGTGGGCCAGGAACAGTGCAAAGATAAATCTGAAGGGTCGCAAGCAAGACTTGAGAGATGAGAAAGAAAATTTATATTTCTGTTACTGTATGTTTGTTTTTTGTTACTTAATTTTTGCTTTTTTCTCATGAAACACTGGATACCTTTTGGGCCTTTAAAAATCTTTAAACAATTAAAGTTAAACAATTGACACTTGTTGAGAATAAAAACAGAGCTAAAACGGAGTGAAAATTGGACTTACATTCATCAAGTGGCCAGAACCACCACTACAAATAAAGGCTATGTTGCTCTGTAACTACTGGTTGTTTGAATAAGTTTGCTAAAATGTTCACCAACTTAAAAAGTTATGATATATTAATATTGTGTCCCCAACTTAATTTCTGGTTGTTGGAGATTTAAAGCAACATTATGCAAATATTTTCCCTCAAAATAACAGCCAGGTTCCTCTTTCTTTGCCATTCTGTACCCTGAATGCCTGTTCTTGCATTACGTAACTTGAGTGAACGGGTCGAGCGATCTACCTCAAAAAGTACGTAACACTTTTGGGCACTACGTCACACACCACCAACTGTGAGGCTTTAGCTAAGAAGAAGCTAGCCCAGTATATTAAGTAGGCATCTATCGTTTTCCCAATCCTCTTCACCCTAACACAGGTCCCTTGATACATGACAGTTTTGTTTAAATTGAAGAATTAATTTTTTGTCAGACCACAAATAAGAAATAGGTTGGAAAAAATTCTAAATGCTGGAGTGGAATGTTTCTGGGAGCCAGGCCACTTTACAAAAACACAATTTTTTTGACTGATTTTGGTCAAACTGTATTATATTTTATAAAGAAATAACTTAGAGTAATAATAATAACAGAGTAATAAACAGTTAATAATAGAGTAATAAACAAAAAGAAGCTTTACTTGTTGCTAAAGTAACCACTAACTGTAGCTACCATTAGCTAGTTAGCTCAGTTAGCTCAATTAGCCGTGCAGCTGACGGATTGGGAGCTTGAAGCACCGTGGGAGTGTTTACATTGCCGAACATTCTTTCCAAGCTACAGAACTTTATTATAAATTGTGGTGAAGATGCTGAAATTTTCAAAGATATAATTTATGTCTTACCCGAGTTTGGGTAAACGTGATAAAATGATGTAGACTACAAGGGGTGTAGAATAGTTTCTTTTGATGGATTGATTGAAAAAATTGCATATTTGAATTGAATATTTTATTCAGTGTAAACATCCAATGGCTTGGTTAAAGGTTAGGACAAAAATAAAAGTTAAGCAACGGATCATATATGACGTTGTGCTGTGTATGAATGTATCAACTAAACATGGAAGCCCAGTCTCTCAGAAACCTAAGAAAATTACCGTAAGAACCATCATCATTACAACATGTTATATTCCTAGTTCAAGACATGCATGCTGGGTCCTGGCTCCCAGTAGAGCAACTTGAGCATATGGAGAGAATGCTAGAGAATGGAAGAGGTTGTGTGCATGTTGTGATCCTCTGCTCTCTTTTTACAGGTTGTCTTACATAAGTCGTTACGTTACATAAGAAAAACACACCTCCGTGGTAAAAACATTGCAATACTGGTGACTTTCCATGGGCTGTAAAATGGACATGTTAACTAGGCAGCAGACTGCTCTTATGGAACCAAACAGATGTGCGCTGCAAGCTGCTTTTCAGGGTAAACTGGTTCATTGTTGCTGGCAAAGTTATAAAATATTTTGTCGAGGAGGGCAGTCACAGCATACTAATTAAGAAAAAAGACAATGGAAAAGGACAATGGAGAAGAAGTGCTAGCAGCGACTAATGGCTTTTACCCCCTCAGAGACCAGAATAACACTTACAATGGGTACACTTGTATTGGACTCCAGTGATGATTTTGTTTTTTTCCCTCACTGTTCAGCACAAAACCAGACAGAGTCCCAGACGTATCACATGGAGACATTTGGAACATAGGTGGGCCACATGCCTCTTGTAAAGAGAGGAGAGAAAGGCCAGAGGGATTTATTCTGATAATAAAAAGGGTTAGATTCCACTATGTCCAGTCAAATAAAAATCCATGGTTTTTTATGTTTAGCTTGTTAAGCCATGTTTTAAGTTGTTTTGGCAGCATGGCTCTAGGTGGTTAGCAATGTCGGTCGGTCAGTCAATCAGTTCACCACTTAGATCCAGACTGAAATTTACTGGATGAAGTAGGTTGCCATTTGGTACAGATATCCATTGTGTTCAGATGATCCTAATGACTTTGGTAATCACTCTTGATAGAGAACTTGAGTTTGACATTTGTGTTTGTGAGTGAAAAGCTGGATGGATTGCCATGACATTTGTGTTTGTGAGTGAAAAGCTGGATGGATTGCCATGACATTTGGTCCATCTTCATTTTCACCTCAGGATAAATTGTAAAAACTTTTTTCTTATGTCAAATATTTTGGTTTCTGAATATATAGCTCCAAAAAGAATCCCCTCAGCTGTAATTTACCAGGTTCAGCATCTTTACTCAGTATGTTAGCATGCTAACATTTGCTAACTAGCACTAAACACAAACATTATACCTGCTTAGCATCAGCACGTTAGCATTGTCACTGTAAGCATGTTGACATGCTAGTGTTAGCATTTACCTCAAAGTACTAATGTTAGTAACTGTGCCTGCAGCATGTCTGTAGACTCTCGGCTGTGTCTGAAATCACTGTCTTTGAATCATTTCCTACTCCCTATAAAGAGACTCAATAGTTTACTCTATAGTCAGCACTTTCGGACACTTATGGATAATATGTGACGCACATTCATTTGATTGCATTGAGACTGAAGTATTGTACATGCCACGGAAGCAAGTTTTTTCGTTCTATTGTTGAATTCTTGAAGGCATTATATAGTGGATATATTTTCACACTGAGAGCTCACTCAAATAAAATGGGGGGCGCGCAAACATAGTGCATTATATTGTAAATATTCCCCGAGTCGGCATGTGTGGTTTATGTAGGTCTGGTAGGAAGAAAGGCAGAGTACCTACACCATGTCTGTATTCCTATCCAGACCGCCACCGTAAAGGTGCAGTGGCAGCGTCCCGTGGGCGATTAGGATAGGCTGGCGGTCTGGGCAATCCTGCCCAGCTGTGGAGACGGAAGAAGAGTACGAGTGTGCGTTCAGGTCCTCTGAAGGACCATGTTACCTTGCTGTTGAGACTTGTTGGCAAACGTTGGCCTGAGATTCCAGATTCCTACACCCTCAAGCCAATATTTCACCCCATACCCAGGTCATAAACTGAGTTTACGGTTAATCACACGGTGGTTCAACAGTAAAACTCTCAATTATGGAGGAGGTAAACAGCACTGCAGATGACAGCCAGTAGACACATAAAGAGATGTTGTCCAGTCAAAACAACCTGCAGACATACCAACTACTGAGACACAATGAAAGGATTATTAACAGGAACAAACAAACATCAAATTGTGTATTTTTTCATCAATACTGTGTGATTTTCACATTGTTTGTCGCTCTGAGCAAACCTCACCCCACCACTCAACCACACTGGACGCTGCCACTACACCTTTACGGTGGCCAGTCCAGAGGAGTCCAGCTGTTCTGGAAGCAGCATGAAACCAGAGATGGATGGTGTCCTGTCCCGGGTCACTCTGCTGGAGGCTTTGGTAAGCCAGCTCATTGCAGGAGTGAATGGAGGCGCCGGGACTGTGGTCGCGACCAACGGTGAAGAGGGTCTCCAGGAGGCTTACTCCCAGGTTACAAGGGAAAGAAACCAGCTGCAGCAGCACAAGGGGCGTCTGAACAGGCAGGTCCAGGATCTGCAGAGGAGGCTGGCCGAGCTGACTCAGGAGGCAGAGAGCCTCAGGCAGAAACCCTGCCAGCAGACACACACCTCAGGGGGGACTCAGCGTGAAAACAGACCTGCCAGTGGTACATACATCAGTGTGTGAAGGGAAAACGCACAAATCAAAACCTTAACTGCTTTGATTGCAAGATGTGTCAGCCCAAAAGAGCACATTTTGACCCTTAACAATTCTTAACCACTAAAAATATGTTGTAGCATTCTATAAATTCTCTTGGTGAAGCTGATATTTTTCTGCAGATTTTGCTAGTGATAGCTGCTCTTCTGTATTTTTACTGTTTTGATAAATTTATTTGTGGCTATGACACCCGGGGCAACAGGTCAGGCTGCAGTAAGCTGTTCCAGATTGAGTAAGGGGATTGGAATTTACAACACGGACTCTTCTTTTATGGCTTTGTCACTTTTGCATGTCTGTTTATTTGCCTGTGATTATTTTCAGGAGAGCAATGGCAGGGTTATAGGGGGAACCTGCTGTGATCGGAGGCAAATAAATGAGACACTTAGATGTTGTCTGTGCATTGGGACTGACTATAGCTTATCTGTATCTGTTATTTTCACTTTCTACTTATAGTACCTTCCCACTTTCTACTTTTGTGTAATATTTTGCTTTTGATGCGCACATTTCTGCCAGACCCTGCATCTGATTTTGGGAATGGTGCATACCAGGAGATGAAGGCTGAGGTAACAGAGGTTCCAGCATCCCACCTCATTCCAGAAGGAAATCACAACTTGAGAGGTAAAGTTTGTTTTTTACTGAAGTTGATGTGACTGTTCAAATCGGCCTAGTGGTGGGGTGTTGATGCAATTCAATGCCTTCAAACGCATTGAAAATATATAACAAATACTATGAAGTTCACTTTTTTTCTCCAGGTTGTGGAGAGCTGCAGTCAGTGGGAGACCCTGTGTTGTACAGGAAGGCTGACAGTATCACAGGGAAGTATGGAGTGTGGCTGCAGGATCCCGAGCCTCAGGGTCCTAATTACACCAACAAGACTGTGTGGCGTATCGACACAGTGGGTAATGATGTCCGTCAGCTCTTTGCATATGAAGACATGGAACAATTCTCTCGAGGATTCCCTATGAAGGTCTTGGTCCTGCCAGAGCCTGTGGAGAGCACAGGGGCAACCTTGTACCGCGGCTCCCTCTACTACCAGCGCAGACGCAGCCGTACCCTGATCCGCTACGACCTGGCTTCTGAGAGCCTGGCAGCACGCCTGGACCTGCCTCAAGCTGCCTTCCATGGCCAGCATCCTTACTCCTGGGGTGGCTACACTGACATCGACCTGGCGGCAGACGAACAGGGCCTGTGGGCTATCTACAGCACAAACAAGGCAAAGGGTGCAATCGTGATTTCCCAGCTGGATCCCGAGAGCCTGGCGGTGAGGAAGAGCTGGGAGACCAATGTCAGGAAGAATACAGTGGCCAATGCTTTCATGGTGTGTGGACGTCTGTACACAGTGGCCAGCTACACTGCACCCAACACTACCATTAACTATGTGTTTGACACGGCCACCAGTGTGGGGCAGGCTGTTGCTGTGCCCTTTAAGAACAAGTACCGTTACAACAGCATGGTGGACTACAACCACGCCCAGAGGAAGCTGTACGCTTGGGACAACTTCCACATGGTCACCTATGATATCAGACTGGGCAGGGCCAGCCATGGCAGCAGCTAAAGAGGACACAGACAGAGATACACTGCTGTTTACAGGACTGTGCTGATGCAAGAGCAAGTGAATTAAATAAAACATATGCATTGTACTGAGGTCATTGCAAGGCTTGGTAGTCACTGTGTTTTTGCATCATAAAAATCTTATATATATATTATTGTGAATAATATATATTATGGCAACAGAAATATATTCATAAAGCAGATTAACATTCAGTATTTGTAAAATAATTTTGTTATCTTTTAATAAATGTTCATGTCATTCTCAATAAAGTTCTCAATTTTGTGCTAGCTTTATTATATAGGCCTACTATAATACATATCCTTCCGCTTCAGGTTCGTAACAGTGACCAAGAGTGTCATTTTGATCTGAAATGTTTTCACCAAATCATGATGAAGCTGGAGACAGTATTTGTTTGGAGGCATTTGTGTAGTTTATCAAGTTATATTTTGCCAATTTGCTTAAAAAACAACCAGACCAGATACATTTAACAAAATTATAAACGCAACATTTTTGTTTTTGCCCCCATTCACAATATTTCTCTCAAATATTGTTCACTAATCTGTCAAAATCTGTGTCAGTGATTACTTCTCCTTTGCTGAGATAATCCATCCACCTCACAGGTATGGCATATCAAGATGCTGATCAGACAGCATGGGTATTGCACAAGTGTGCCTTAGGCTGGCCACAATAAAAGGCCACTCAAAAATGTGTAGTTTCACTGTACTGGGGGGGGCCGAAAACCAGTCAGTATCTGGTGTGACCACCATTTGCCTCACGCAGTGCAACACATTTCCTTCGCATAGAGTTGATCAGGTTGTTGATTGTGGCCTGTGAAATGCTGGTCCACTCCTCTTCAATGGCTGTGCAAAGTTGCAGTCAGGTCAAGACCCCAATGAGGACAACGAGCATGCAGATGAGCTTCCCTGAGACGGTTCCTGACAGTTTGTGCAGAAATTCTTTGGTTATGCAAACCTGTTGTTGCAGCAGCTGTCCGGTTGGCTGGTCTTAGACGATCTTGGAGGTGAAGTTGCTGGGTGTGGAGGTCCTGGGCTGTGATCACGTGCTCTGCGGTTGTGAGGTCGGTTGGATGTACTGCCAATTCTCCGAAATGCCTTAGGAGACAGCTTAAGGTAGAGAAATGAACATTCAATTCACAGGCAACAGTTTGGTGGACATTCCTGCAGTCAGCATGCCAATTGCACGCAAAACTTGCGACAACTGTGGCATTGTGCTGTGTGATGGAACTGCAAGTTTTAAAGTGGCCTTTTATTGTGGCCAGCCTATGGCAAGGTTTATACTTTCCGCGTCCATGAGTATGCGAGGGTCCGCGTGACGAAAAAATCGTCATCAGAGGGGGTACGCATAGGGTCTATGCAGACGTCCGCGTGCCTCCCATTTTTTTTGTCCGTGCGTACCTGGACAGGCGACTAGCGCTACCAGGGCACCAACCAATCTACTGCGCATGTGTGGAACGTGTCCGCCAAGCAGACTGCATTAAGTAGTATAAACAGAAGTAGTCCGCGTCCGTGGAGTCTGCAACTGTCGGTGTCCGCATACGCTCCCGAGTATATTCGAGGCTTAAGGCACACCTGTGCAATACTCATGCTATCTGATCAGCATATTGATATTCCACACCTGTGAGGTGGATGGATTATCTCAGCAAAGGAGAAGTGTTCACTAACACAGATTTTGACAGATTTGTGAACACTATTTGAGTGAAATAGGCCTTTTGTGCACATAGAGAAAGTCTTAGTTCTTTGAGTTGATGATGAATGGGGGCAAAAACAAGTGTTGCGTTTACAATTTTGCTCAGTGTAGTTTTTGTTTGTTGTTGCCTTTACAACAACCTTAGCATTAATGTATCAAACAATGTTGCGATAAACAGCTATAATCACCAATATCTGTCATGGCCTGAAATTCAATGGCCATCTTTTAAAATATTCCGAAGTTATTAGCAGTACAAGTCACACACCAAAAAAGTCAGATTCTGGTTTAAACTTAATTTTGACCAAATGTGTAGTTACTCCATTTTGGGTCTGTATAGCAGTGTGACTTTATGGGTACAGTAAAAGGCCTGTAGAAAAGGCTGGGTGCGCTGATGAAATACCAAATTAATCACATTAGAAATAACATCTTGTAGGATGGAAAAATTCCCTTAGCCACGTGGCAGTCAGTTGTTTAGAAAGGACAGTATCAAAGTAGAATAAACCCTGCCTATTGTATGCATAGATGATTGATGTGGACTGTTATGTGGTAATGTTAATGTTATGAATACAGTTTATGTTAAGTTAGCACATTATTGTGTGTTTTTGGTGGTTAGTTAGCCTATGCTAATTTTAGCTGAGGCTAGAGAGGCTTGTTAAATGTTAACTAACTAAGCTGTATAGAAGTTGCAAGCTCTCACTGCACACAAAATATTGTTGATGGGAGCTTCTTCAGTATGTGGGCATTTCACCCACTGTTAACTATAAATAAAGTTAGTCAGTGCTATTCAGTTATTACTGTTGGAGCTTGTATTTGGGCTTGTAATTCTTGTGTACTGTATTAATGAGGAGTTCTATCCTTAGACCACACACATACCCACTCCTCACCTACATTGTGGCTGACAGATTTAAGGACTGTGAGCATTTTGTGCTTATGTACCTGACAACTTATGCCTCAGTACAATTAAAAGTCCAGTCTCTGTGTCGTGACCCGACAACCTATATAGCGAAACATTCCAGAACCAGCTGTATCCTTTTGTACAAGCCTCCATTTTGCCATTTGTAACTATATTCTTATTATGCACTGCCCTCTGTGGACAACTGTTTGCATCTGGATTATGCATACTCACCTACTAGCTCTACTGACAAAGTGCATGGACCAGCAAAAGGACTTTTGTGCACTCTGGTTTCTCAGTTTAAAGGCAAAACCACAGAAAAGCACAACATATTTATGCAGTTTAGTTTGGAATCTGCAATAGTATGTAAAAATGGTCATTGGCAGCACAGATTAACAACACTGTAAGAAGAGATGGGATGTATTATAATGTCAGTCAGGAGACTCAGCAGCAGCTGATGGAAACTTGGGTGAGTTGACTTCCCCCCAGTAGCATTCAGAGAAATACAGTGAGCCCGCAGTGGGTTGTTTTAGCTCACTACAAAACTGCATACCTCTATATAAGACAGTGTGCCACCACATTCTGAGCTGCAATTCACCCTTTGCCAGTGTCATTTTCAGTCAGCCACAAAATGACTCATTGTCTCAGTAAGATATACAACTACATCTGTAGAGGCTTTAATTAACTTTTTATTTAAAAAAAGGCTCAAATTAAATTGAACTTTGGTTTCAGCATTGTAAGATTAAGTCCATGCATCATCAACACCATTGTGGGAACAAGCTGGATGTGCATCTTAATAGGATATGCCACCAACCTGCCAATGACAACCCAAGCCACCTGTTTCAATGTCTCCATTTCATTCTTTTAAAAAAAGAGCACAAACAAGCACACAAAAAAACCTGATACAGATAAACAAAACTGAAGCATAGTGAAGTAACTTTGATATCATCGAATAATAATAAATAACAATATTAAAGCTCACTTTTTATAACGCAGGGAATTTCTGAATTACACACACTCATGCTACACATTTCCCCCACGCATAGGCTGACAAACACACACATAGTTCCACCAAACCTAATGTTTCCAATCTGCCATCCAGAGTCCACTGTAAGCCCTGTTGAGTATCTCTCTCAGTTGCAAGAGCAGCAGGTCCTGCAGGCAGTCCCAGGTCACCCAGAATCTTTCCACTAGACTATATTGGCAGTAACCCATAACCAACCCAAAGCCCACATCTGTCACATAGTGTCTGGCAAGCAGCAGCCGGGACAGGCTCACCAGAGCGGCCCAGCCCACCACGAGGACCCGCATGGAGGCTGTGTCCACCAGCTGAGCTAGGAGGAACCGGGCACACATGGCCGCACGCGTGGCGTGGCCCGAGGGGAAAGAGTAGCGCTCCACAAAGAAGGCGGAGAGGATGTCAGAACGGTTCTGGGCAGGCCTGCGACGTCTGACCACAGTTTTTACAGCTCTGACCAACAGCAGGTCCAACAACAGAGCTGTGATGAGGAAAGACAGAGATACAACATTGGTTTCAGTCTGCATTACAGGCCAACGACCTATTCACAAAGTAACTCAGCTACTTTCCCTTGTTAAACATTTCCCCTCACAATTCCCCCTTTTATAGTAATCTGTTCTAGCCCATCACTCTGCAACTTCTCTACCTTTGTCCTTATCAGAGCAGTCACCTATACCTCTGATTTACTTATTTAGAACTCTATGTATCACTTTATAATAGTAATAGTGAACATATAAGTGGTTTAAAAGTGGTAACAACTGGCTTTAATAATGGTTAATAAATCACTTAGTATCCTACTGCTTTATAGTTCAGACATAAATCATTAATAAGAACACTTTTGTTTGTTGAAAATCCCCATGGCTGGTGCCTATACTACTTGCTGTTTGGTATTAATCCAACTATCCCCAGTATTTCCAAAACACAGTGGCAAACAATAGGATATTATGTGCCCAAAATAGCTCTGGTATTTTCACCACAGCACAAAACAATATAACCGTGTAGGACTTGATCTCTAGCTGTCAGTCAACAGATACAGAGTCTGCACATGTAAATAAAGCATCAGCCATATCACGTGCATGTCTGTCCGTGGCCGTGGATGCCCTCTGCTGCGGCCCAAAAGGTTTCTCTGACGGTCAATTTGCAGCGCCACTAATGCATTATTTGACACTTGGGTGGGTTGATGCGGATTTTGGTCTGTTAAGTTGTGCTATTTCACAATCCAATAACATTGATAACTTAGCCACTGATAACCTTCACTTTGTCCTCACAAGGCTCTACTTTGACACAAATGTGCGTAATAACGCAAAGGCTTTCCCGTAGCTAATGTGGCTATAAACACAAAGGTGCGTGAACATGGGGCACATAAATGACAGCAGATTAGTAATTGTGTATTTTGATTTCGTAATAATAAAGACGTGTTTCTCTGAAGACTAAAATGTTCCAAACTGGCATGCCAAATGTAAGGCGAAGTAAAGAGAGTAAAAACAACAACAAAACTAGGAACATTGTTGCAGTCTAAATGTTCATATTAAATACATAAAAAGGTTATCTGATAATCATGGGTGACAGTCTTAAGAAGCGGATACTTGACTGAATAGGCCTACCTACAGCATAAAATTTATTCATAATTTGATTCCAGGAATCTAAACAAATGTTGATCTATAACCCGACTGGACTCATTCCTAATAACCCGAATTAAAAACAACGAACACACATTCGCTCACCCAGGGTCAAATTCAGCATGATCTCCTGTTCCGCCACACTCTCTCCCCGGAGCAGAGTGTACACAGTGCCGATGAGCCACGGGATGACATGCCCAGATAACTCCACCAGCCGTACCAGGGGCCGTATACCACCCCACGAAGACCCCTCACATGCGCACACCCCGAGCCGCTTGGACAGCCACAAATCTATCGCCAGCAAAAACCGGAGCGTTATCGTGACTATCGGCTGGCTCAGGCTGACGGAAAAGTCTTCAGTTTGCGCCCCAGAGGAAAAGTAAGAACAGCTGGATCCCCGGCGGCGGACGACATGGCACTCTGATGATGCCCGGTTTCCACACACAACTCCACGGCAACTATTCCGTCTGGACGTTGATGAGGACATTGTCATTTGACTAAAGTGTCCACAGCAGTCTCTTCGCCCTTCTTTATCGACCACCAGTGGCGCGTAAACAATTAATGCTGCTGCGCCTTTACTCAAAACATCCTGCAAACCGGGGAGTCCTAATACATGGGGTTAAAATGTCACCTATTCAGAACGGGGCTCTGGTCACGTGGCAACATCATCCCTCCCATTAACATGTAATTAAACTGGCATTTAGTTTTCAATGTATGATCCCCGCTCGATCCCCACCCCGCCATCCCCGTTCTCTTGCAGGTGCTGTCCTTTCTCTGGGGTGTCTGTTTGTATGATGTTTGTGCCCCCCGACCCGTTTCTGCCCCCTTTCCGGCCCGCTGATTAAATAAATAATAAAGAAGACAAAGGATAAATATTAAAACTCACTTGTTAAAGCTAAATCTGTCTGGCACAACATGGTATGCAGCTCCTCATATTGTATTCCAGGCTGCTGGGCAGGACAGGTTTAAAAAAAACAACCAACAACTGGCCTTTAGTTTTAAATGTAGATAATGCAGAGTAACTAACTTCCCAGACATAATGCACTCTTTATTTGCTTAGGCTTCATATTTTATTGGAGATGTGTTTCAGTGCTGCACTTTAATAAAATGTGTCAATCCCTGCGACGACTGCGCCAATCAATCAATCAAAACGCACCACAGTGTGGATGTCTGGATGCGGTCATGTATGCTGCCCTGTGCAGTTGACAGTGGGTGCTTATGTAAATCGCGTGGCCTTCAGGGGGACGTTTCCGCCTTATCTTGATCATCTTTCATCACAGCTGCAGCTGAACAGACGGAACACCTCGCGCACTGAAAATGCCCGGACTGCTGCTCGGAGATGTGTTTCCTGATTTCGAGGCAGAGACCACCACTGGCAAAATTAAACTCCACGAATTTCTCGGTGATTCGTAAGTAGGCTTATTAAATGTGTTTATTGTTGTTGGTTATTGATTCGTAGGCTTAACGAGAATTCAGTTCACTAGAGAGAGAGAGAGAGAGAGAGAGAGAGAGAGAGCGCGAGAGCGAGAGAGAGAGATTGCATGGAGTTCCTGTTACTGATGTTTAACTTCTGCTTTAGACCTTTGGCTATATGCTGTAGGCCTATAGGCTAGAACACCAAAACCTATAAACATATAAAGGTGGAATCTTGGCCTACAAGTGCATATGTCATTTAAAAATAATTTATAATGTGGTGGACAAAAGGACAAACTAATTTGCTCTGGCATGCAGTTATCAACTGCAACAACTGTTTATGACAAGATCAAAGCCTTCATGATCACATGGTGAGATGATCCAAATCAAAAGAATCAGTAAGACCAGACAGAGGTCAAACCTAAAATCCCCCCACCATTTTCCCTCTTGTCATCATTTTAAAAACATTTCAGTTAAAAAGAGGTGACATCCTGTCAGTCTGGTATCAGGTGCATCATTCAGCTTCATCCTATTGTGCAACAATAGTAACCACAAGAAAAAGAGATGTGATGAGAGGAAACCAAGTCAGACTGAAATATGTTTGTGCTTACCGAAGCACTGATCTTGGCATACACCGGACACAGCCTCACTAACCTCTCTTTTCATTCCAGATGGGGAATCCTGTTCTCCCATCCGAGAGACTACACCCCTGTGTGCACCACAGAGCTAGGTCGAGCTGCCAGACTGAGCAGTGAGTTCAGTAAACGCAATGTCAAAATGATCGCGCTGTCCATCGACTTCCTGGAGGATCACCATGGCTGGAGCAAGGTGTGATAGCTACATCCACCTGTTTTCTGACACCACATCCAGAGTAACACACAGTGCTGATCAGTAAAACTGAGGAAGCATGAGGCTGTCCACATTTGGAGGATTCTGTTGTTTTAAACTTAGGCTTTAATCCAAAGCAGGGACGGTGGGAATTGAACCCGGGTCTCTCACACCAAAGGCATGTGTCTTATCCACTTTTCCATTAAAAAACATACTTAGTATCAAATTTGCTAAGCTCTGTCTTCAACCCAGTAAGCATCGCTTTTCGCGAGTCAAAAGAAGTTCAGGCTACCATTGTTTAAATTAGACAGGTTACACATAACCCTTGTTTTAAAAGTGAATTAGATGACTTAGATCTAATTAGATAGTATATTTTAGTGTCCCAAGTCTTAACTACACATGTAAATGCTGTGAAAAGAAACATTTACTTTTCAACCAAAGTTAGCGCAGTGTTAATGTGGAAATCTTGTGACCTGCAAATTTCAAATGCTTACTGGGAGAGCAGGCAACCAGAACATACTGAATGTCCCAAGATTTTTTATAGACATAAAACCTTACAAGACAAACTAGGTTTGATTCCACAGTTTCAGTGGAAAATTTGATAAGATGGTATGTTCAAATGTAATTAACTATGCAGTTAAAGAAAAAAGTCAGCTATGGGTTTGCTATGGGTTCTGCATATTGCACATTTTAGGAGCATCTTATAGCCAAATCTTGTTCTTCTTTATTTTCTTATTTTGTTCAGTTTGCCTCTACTGTCTGTGCTGCCGTACACATTTCTCTTCAATTGTTTTTATCATAAATATCACTTGTTTGGATAAGACAACAGAACTACAGTGTTGCACCAATTTGGTTTAAATAACTAAGGGCTTGTGTCTCTGTACTAACCAGGACATCCTGGCATACAACTGTGAGGAGTCTGCCTGCTGCACGCTGCCTTTTCCCATCATAGCGGACAGTAAACGTGAGCTGGCAGTGGCCCTGGGCATGCTGGACCCTGATGAGAAGGACAAAGATGGCATGCCGCTCACTGCCCGCTGTGTAAGACTTAACAGTCAAAATCAAATGTTTTTAGCCAGCATTCAAACTTAATATCCAATATCTACTCTCAAGCCTACAGTAGAGATTAACCCTCTCAGGCTCCTACTCTCTGTCTCTGTTTGTGTGTAGGTATTTATCATTGGCCCTGACAAAAGGCTGAAACTATCACTCCTCTACCCAGCAACCACTGGGCGCAACTTTGATGAGATTTTGCGAGTGGTGGACTCACTCCAGATCACAGCAGGGAAACGAGTGGCCACACCTGCCGACTGGAAGGTATGTCACGCCTTTCAAAGTGACCTCAGTTGGCACCAATCATTTCAGCAGCTGACTACAGAGATAATAGAAACAGGAATTGACCTGATGCCATGGAGAATAACCCCCATTTCTTTTCCGTGTCTGCCTTCCGCCAGCCTGGAGACTGTGTGATGGTCCCTCCCAGCATGTCTGAGGAGGAGGCTGCCTCTTTGTTCCCAGGTGGTGTCTACACCAAAGACCTGCCCTCTGGCAAGAAGTACCTGCGTTACACGCCCCAGCCATAAGCACAAGCAGAGACAGTACTGATATTCAACACTCGCTTTACAAAATGTCACACAGACTGTCCTATGATCCAGCAGCTCTCAACCCTTGACTTCAAGAACCTTGAGTTCTGATCACCAGGTAGAAAAACAAGTCAGTGGACAAATGACAACCAGTGCCTTTTAGAATATGTAAGACTTTTTAAAGTTTTTACAGTTAAAATAAGTTTTAAACATGTACAGTGTACCAATAATAAAAGCTGCAATGTTGCAGGAGGAAGTGGTTTGTGGTGCCATTTACACTAAGGGTGAGGAAATAATGTGGTCGCCTTGCCTGGGTAGTGAGTACTCATTTTAGGTTTACAATCAATAAACCTGGGATTGTCTACTCTCACATAACTGATTGCTGTAAGTTTGCAATAGTTTTGCCAGGCCACACTGATTATTTTCACAGAAAGTCTTGTGGATTTATTGTATCTATATATAGATCATGGTTATGTAGCGATGAGTATTAGGAGTAATTTTTTACTAAAGAATGATGTTTAGCAAACTCACTGAATAACTCTGTCATGATTTCGGGACTCCACTGTTTAGAAATATCTTAGTGTTGGGCAGCAGAGCTCTCCCTGCCCCCTCTTTGTCATAATTTACTTCTGTTTGAAGGCGGCTGTTAACTCAGCTGTGTAGGATTTGGCGTTCCCCGTCACCGGGTCGACAGCATTGGTGAAGAGCTTATCAACTTTGAGCCTGGGAACTGCTGGCAACAGGTTCCTCTCTGCGACCAGCGGACAGGACAATTTAAGGACAGTGGAGGAATTACAAAGAGGAAATGAAAAGATAAGATAAAATACAGTGAAGATAGAACAAAGGACATGGTTTTTAAAAATGAATGAGCGTGTCACCACTTAGTTGAAGCTCACTAAATTATATATCAAAAGACATTAGTTTGGAGTGACTGGCATGAGCACAGTTCTATCATTTAAATTTTTTATTAGGAATACATTTGAAGGTGTCAGTACTTGCCGGTTTGTGACTTTGGATGGAGCAAGTGAACACTGTAAAATCTGTCGATGTTACCTCCTTCACTCCTGCATCCTGCTCTTTGTTTTGGGTAGAAATGCAACAGTGGATCTACAAGGACAGACAGCCATGGAAAGCTCCAACAGCTTGTCCCCATAAAGGTCTTCTTTACTGTCATCTGCCAGGTGGTGTTAAATCGAGCATGTGTGAAGTCTAAATTCTGCCAGTCATATATCCAGAACCAACTTAACCCCTGACAGATAGTCAGCCACAGAGAGCGGTTTTCCTTCAGGTTCCTTCAAACTGGGCCATTAATAATATCAGGGAAATTAGCAGGGTTAAGACTACTGTTCTTGTCTCTAGTGTGTGGATTTGTCATCACTATTACGTCAGAGAGAGTCAGTTCCAACTTGGCCGCCTCCCACCAGCAGTGTCATCTCTGGTTCATGATGGCTTGGTACTCCCTCTGGTGGGCGAACAGTCGCAGGAACACTTTGTACTTTCTCTCATAGAAGCTAAAAAAATGAAATGTAGAAAATAATTACACAAATCTGATGCATAGTACTGTATGTTTCAGTTTTTATTGTAATAAAAACATGCAGACTTCTTAAATGTGAAGTTTTTCTCATAACCTGGCTGACTTTAAGGAGACTAGTATAACATTTTGGTTTCACCTTGAATGAATGGACTCATTTAACAGAAAAATACCTATAACTCAATCAATCTTTATCTATGTGGGTCATTTTGCACATTTAAAAGCGATGCAATTTCCTTCACATTAGAAATAAATTGTTCTAACATATGGCTCTGTAAAAACGATGCATTCTTACTAAATTGGGCATATATTTGATCCATTTGTTACTATCCCACAGGCCATTACAGCAACCGTGACATCACCAAATATTTGGGGAAAAAACCCTCTTTGTCTCACCTCTGGAGTTCATTGTCAGGCTGAACAACTTTCCCCACTTTAGCCATTTTCTCCATTGCCTCCTAAAACATAAATTGCAAAGACAAATATCCCTCAATAAATCATGTTATGCACATTCGGTTTTAGGCCAGCCGTGACCCAGTTATAGTATTAACACAAGCCAACTGCAGTGGTTTCGATGTGGCTGAGTTTATGACTAATGCAGTGCTGGGGCTCTCTCCTGGCTAAACCTACAAAATCCAGCTACATGACTGTGTGCAGCGCTGAGGATCAGACACAACTGCCTGCTAGTAGTTATGACTGAAAACAGGTGCAGCCTAGTCCAAAGTCTTATTTTTAGTATATCTGGCTTAAAGGCTTGCCATTGTGCTACGAGCTCTGGTACTGAGACACCAAGGGATGATAGCTTGACCTAGCAACAGATTAAATCATCGCTTATATCTTAAACACATAGAGTGCAAATCCACTCTGTGACTGAGGCAAGCAAAGCAATGTAAATTTTGGTTCCACCCAGTAGATGGAGGCATTGAGTCAGTGATTATAAGATCTGTGCCATGTGCATGTAGCGTGGCATTTTACATTTCTGAAGTCAATTTCTTAAATTTCATTAAAATAAGATTGGTTTGCAAACAAATGAATATATTGCACAATAAAATTTCAATGTACAAACATTTAACCCATGAAGTTCAAGTTCACTAGAACAAATTTTGAGAATTATTTTCTCTGTCACACAATTCCCCCACCTTTATGGAAGTGTAATACTAAATAACTGTAGATCCCCTTTAACAGCAAATTTCAGAAGTATCAACAAATTTTACATTTTTGCTTCAATATTAGCACTGTTTTTACTTATTTTCATGGCATTGAAAGATATTAACATAATTAAAAAGATTGTATTAGCACTTGATTTTTATGTTGTTTCAGGCACACAAGGTCCTTCTTACATATTTTCTCCAAAATCCTTAATTACAACATATAGAAATATTTTATGCTTTTCAGAACTAAGCTGTTTAATGCAACCTGCACAAAGCAGTGCATTCAGAAGCACAAAACAACATACAGTGGGCTGATTTACAAGTGTGTTATTGTAGACTGCACAGGCCATTTTAAAATTACAACTACAAATTTTTAATTATTAAGGACAATTTTAAGCTAAAGCTGCATGAAGTCTCAAAAGCCTTTTCTGCCTAAGCCCCTGTCAACTTTATGGCCTTAGTTTACATACTACGGTATGTAATGTAATGTTTGTGTATCACACCACCTGTATAGTGCTGTAGTCCTGTGATGCACATGCACCCAGGACTGCTGCTCCTATTAGCACAGCCTCTATCTGGTCAGGCAACACCACAGGCAATCCTGAAAAGTATAATACTGAAAAAATTAGAATTGGCTTAAGCCTCCACGGGAGATAATGTCCAACAAAAGTTTTGATAACAATGTGGATTATTTAGTAGAAATTGTAGAGAAACAAAAGTTGTTGTGATGCCATTACTTTATATTTTGGGGTGAAATGCCTATTTAGCTAAATTCACAAAACAGTCATCGTCCCTTGTTTATACCTGTAGCGTTGGCATGAATCTGTACAAACAGAGCATTTTTGCTCAACCCGCCACACAGGAAGAGGGTTCTGATGTCATGTCCTGCTTCTTTCATAGCCTCGAGAATATGAAGAGTACCAAGCTGAAACCAGAGAAAAAGACACAAGGGGAATCAGGTTACAGGTAATCAAATACAATCTTCTTTCGTACTTTAAGGTACTTGGATGTCAGACTGAGGCTCAGAGGTGGTCATTTGAAACAAATGAAACACAGTAGACTCACAGCGAGGGCTTGTACAGTGGCCAAATAGAGCAGGGCCAAGTCATCCAAAGTTTGGGAGAGTGACAGTCCGATCACCTGCAAAATGGTAATGAGTCATTCATGAAGAAATGTCTCAGTGCTGAATAATAGGGGTCACCAGACAGTGAAAACCGTAAATGATCTCTAATCAGCGATTTGGTTGTAACAATGTTCACCAGTTATCTGCTCACTGGCTTCCTGCTTCCTGGAGCTGCAGATATGGCCTGGAAACAACAATTAGCTGACTGAACACAGAAATCATTTCATGCTCAACTGATCAAGTTTCTTCTTTGCACTTACAAAATCATGATACTTTTTTGAATGCTTAGCAGTGAATGTAAACTGTTGTCAGTACAATGTTAAAAAAAATAAAGGCGACATCTACAAAAACAAACAAATCGTTTGTGATGCAATGATAATGACCCAGAGCCTGGCTAAAAGTTACCAGTTTCATTTAGCTTCTAGCTAACTGTATCATGCATTTATTTTGTTTAAAAGAATAGTTAAATATTTTGGGAAATACCCAATTTCAATGAGATTATTTATACCACTGTCATGTCTGTGCTTTACGTATGGAGCAGGGACACGATTAGCTTAGCATAGCGAGTGGACAGCTACCATGGCTCTGTCAAAAATTTAAAATTTCTCCCACTAATTAACAAATGTTTGTTTGTTCATTTGTTTAATCAACATCTGTTTAATCGACACACACAAAGAAATGTAAAAACGATAATTTGTGGTTTATGGGGCATGTGGGGCTGTACCCCAACTCCATTTCCATACTTAATTATTTGCTTACTTAATCATAAGCATTATGCTTCCATAATATGCTTTACTAATTATTCCTTATTTACTAAAATGATCAAATTTAACTAAATTGGTTAGAGGAGGGTCTGCAATGATCGCTCCACCTCTGTAGGTTAGGGTGGTAAATAAACTTAAAAACCCACGCTTTGTTTAATAGTATTTTATGTCATAAGTTACACTCTCTCACCATGCCCTTCAAGGTGGGGTCAGCCAGGGGAGACCTGTTCCCGTGAAAGTCTGGCCACAAGTGCAGACTGGAGCCCAGCAGGTCAACAGCAGAACCGGAGTTGGCCATTAAACTCAGGTGGCTGTTCAGGTAGCTGTAGATATTCTCTCCAGTAAAAGGAAGTCTTGGAAAAAGAACAGCAAGCAAATAAAGAGCTCCGTCTGATAAAATGTCATTAAAGATGGTGCTGTATGGACACTACTTTGTTTAGAAAGTTTTACAGGCATTATGACATGACATAGCAGGAATATCTGTTACTAATCACATGTAACAGTAAGCCATGTCAGTAGGTGAGCATGAAAATTATACCAGAGCATTCTTCTTTAATTCTAAGTAAAAGTTAAGCTTCTAACCTTCCCAAAGCTTACTAAACCTTATTATACGTCAGCTGAACAGAGATGACAGCTGTGCTAGAATATTTTCGGGAAGTGCAGCACTAAATGCATCAGCTGACCTCTGCCGTGCCTGTTCCTGGAGCTGGGTGTAAGCGGTGTGACCCTTCACCATGTGGTCGATCTGAGGGAGGACAGAGCAACACAATTTAACAGAAAGTATTAGAGATGACACAGCTAAAGGCATAAAGGCTCGTGAAGATGCAACTTCTGATTTTATATCGTCACTGATTAATTTATCAGTTATTTTCAATTACTGGCCAAAAATGTAATCAATAAAGTGTCAAATACATTTTACAAATTCCCATGAAATTCCCATGGAGCTTAAAGGGATGGTATAAAATGGCTTATTTTGTCAAACCCACAGTTAAAAAACCCAAAAGGTATTTAATAGAAACCAGCCAGAAACCACAAAATATTCTGTTTTTTTACTAATATATATATATATATATATATATATATATATATATATATATATATATATATATATGACTGTTCATAGTTTATAAACATTGTTAATAATAAATTTCTCTACAACTAAAAAAACCCCTGAAATAACTGATGAAATAACTGTCACTCTTACATCATCCATTTATTTACTATAAAGGAGACAGCCTGCTTTAAATGTCATCGTTTATGTGGCCAGATGTGTTGATCACGTCTGGGTGTCTTCTGGGTGCATGGTCACATGGATTTTATACATTTTGTATCTACTTGCATTCAGTTTTCTGTCACTGTGCTGCATAAACCCTGGTCAATAAAGTCATGTATAAAGCTTGAGAGTGGACTGACCAGCCTTCCCGTAGCGCTCTGTCCTCCCTCGTTGAGCCACATGCCAGGCACCATGGCAGACAGGCAGGGCCCCCACACTCCTGGCACAAACAGAGGCTGCTCGCTGAGCTGATGCACACAAAGGTGAAAAATGTAATTTTTTAGTTAGCACTGTATATCTGTATATCACACTAACAATGAGTTTACATCTACAAAGATATGCATGCTCTAAAAGCTAACAGAAATACTTTTTGTACTTATGTTTTAAATGGCAATGGAAACCACTACAGTTTCAATTTCAGATCAACAAAACAAGATTGCCAACAGTTTGCTTCACTACTTACAGTTACTGCCATTGGTCTGTGCACACAGGATAATTTCTACATACAATAACAATTCACTGAACATATAATATATGTAAACATTAAGGAAGAGAGGAAAATATATAAGACTTCTTTTAACTGATTGCACACCTGCGTATTATTTTTACATCACTTCAGAGTTGACTCAGTTAACACACCATAGGCAGTGATTGTATGATTAATTATAGGAGGTATTTTATTATTCATGACATTCTCGGTAAAGTGTGCATGTGTCAGAAAGGTCATCATGGAGATCACACCATGTCTATGTTTTTTAATAGCACATAAGCACAGTGTTTGCTAAACACTGACACTGAAGTGTACAACGGGTAACGTAACCCACTCACCGCCATGTGACAGGTTGATGTCCCACAGATCATTGCCATGCGTGAGGTGATTGGCTGGTCCTCACAGGGCAAGTGAAAGCCTTTTACATCTGCACCTATAACACCTGGGAGGAGTTACATACATAAATACATAAACATTTTTTAATTTTAATTTTTCAGGGGGTGGTAATGTAATATTACCCAAACAAAGTTTACAAAACTCCTGTTAAAGCCCGGTCAAGGACTAATCACAATGATTTGCAGATCAAAAGCTTTAAATCCTTTTAATGTGGTTCTCTAACCTTCACCTGGGATCCAGCAGTGACACTAACTGCTGGAATAATGTTTGTCAAGCTGGTTTGAGTTTGAGGTGGAAGGTTCATCTATGCACGGGAGCAGCGGGTATACATCACTGTGACATGCACAACAAGCGTTTTTTAACCTCTGACTGATGCAACAATGTGTGATCGGCAGAGGTCACAGCCAGAGGGCAGAGGGCAGAGTTCATGAGCAGTTTTATCTCTAAGAACAAAACCAGATGGTTAGGATTTCTGTAACAAAGAAAATACTGCTGCAAGGAAGCTAACAAGGTGTTTACAGATACAGTATACAGCGGCATTAATTAAATTATTAATTATTGTTGCACAGAAAATTAAAGTTGGGGGAGTTTTGGTGGGCAAGCAGTCTAAAATTCACGAGTTAGCTCAACATTCCTGCTTTGATTCTAGTTAGGAATCTTCGTATGTCATCCCCCTCTTGTATCACTACTACTTTCAGCTAACTTTGTGTGCCAATTTCTTCTTTACTCGGTCTGTTTGTCTATACCTGAGCAAATTATCTTGACAACTACTGGCTCAGAGTGCAATAATCTAATGGACAGATGGCTTTGAAATTTACCAAACATCCTCATTTTCTCCCAAAAATACACTATTTGCTTATGGGACTCTTTGTTGGTCAATTTTCAACTTTGTGCACAAGATACTGAAAACTCTTGGCTGGAATTCCATTAGTCTGCTTTATTTTCACATTCCCCTAAGATTAAAAATTGAGTGTTTGCAAGCTGACCTTGTCTAGAACTACAGTCAAGCTAACCTTGTGGCTGTGTGCAAGAAATATCTAAATGTAACCAGAAAATTGTCATGAAGTTTATTTAAGTTCTCTTGTGGATAAGCATCTTAATTTTTGACATTACATACATACAACTTAGACCAAAATGTCAACTTTAGACATTAGCTTTAAATCTTCTACCTCTCTTTTCCATTTCATGTCTTTTGAAGCGTCAAGGTCTAGCAGGGTTGGGCTTATACACCTTGCTTATGACACATTTTTCATGAAATGTGTCAGTTTATATTTTAAAAGCTGTTGCTTCTCAAAGCAACAGGGGAACCTGCAAAGTTACCTTATGCACCTTCGAAAAAATTTATAAAATTTGGCAGAAGAAGATTGGTTCAATAAACAGATTTAGGATGTAATACCAAGGCCTCCAGCATGAGCATCAATGAGAGAAGCAGCAACTGCAGTTCTTGGGTCCAAACCCAAATCTGCTGCTGCCTGCTGGGTGAGGCCGTCCCCCAACGGGCTCCCTGGAGCGCACGTCACACTGCCTGGGTGGCAGAAAACAGCACAGCTTAAATTAAAGATGATGTGTTTGAAAAGATCATAATACAAATGCTCTGTGAAGCTTCCTACCAATATTTTCAGATTTTCTTAAAATCTTACAATATACAATTAATTAACTGTTAGCTTGTTAATTTATTTTACCTATTTTGGAAAAACTGTTTTCGAGGAGATCCTCCAGGCCAATGCTAGTCCAAAAACTGGCATCCCATCCTTCTGGAGGGCAATATGTCCATTTACACACCAGAGTACATAAAGACCTGCGACACGTTGCAGAGTAGTACTGAAACATGTCTCATAATATATTCATTAAAGTACAGCTTGGGGTCACATTAACAGCATCTGGTGAAGGCAACATTTTCAAAAATCAAAATGCTTTTGTTGCTTTCCATGACAAAAAAACTAATTTCTTAGAATTACCCCTGATGTAGAGGACAACCCTATTCTTTCTTTTAAACAGACATTTGATACAAGGATAATGTATCACACAGTCACAATGACCATCATCCAGCAAAGCTCACCGTGTCAAAGAGCCTGTTGCCTTCCAAGACAGGAAGTCTGGAAGGTCAAAAAAGTGAGCAGCTTTGTTCCAGCAGCTTTCTTTTAGATTCTGATGAAAAGACAAGAGGAAAGTGATCACTGAGAGAAATAATAGCACATGCATGTACTACCAGACCTTGACCAACAAACCACTTGCATGGAAACTTCACCATGTTTTGAAGATTCAATCTATCAGATGCCTCCCAAGAAAAATGGCGGTATGGCTGAAAGACTTCTAAAACAACACTAGGCACATGCTGACCAGCCAATACAGACAGGGATAATAAAGCATAGAGATCAGTGGTCCTGTGCTGACCTTGCTCACCTCTCACCTCTTTGAGCCAGAGCAGCTTAGGGGGTTGTATCTCTGGTGACATGACCCCTCCCACCCTGCTCAGGACCCTGTGGCCGGCATTTGTTATACGAGCAGCCTGCTCTTCAGCACGATGGTCCATCCACATCACCACGTTCCTTTGTCTGTCACCTTGGAAGGCAAAATGTAAAGAAAAGACATCATATATACATATACCAATATTTAATACTGCATGGACTGAATATCCCAGATGCAATTCTAACATTAAATTGGTCTATTAGGAGTCATTTAACCTGAGTATCCCCTGTGTCCACCTTGCTTAATTGATAAAAACATGAATCCCTACCATCTGGCAGGGTTCTGCTCTGTAGCTGACCCTGACCTTTGACCTCGTAGTGGAGGAGGGGATATTACCTTTAGGGATCAATAACATACCCCTTCACATTAGACTAAAACAGCATGTCCAAGAAAAAAACACTGTATAACCTAAACTGTGTAATATACCCATAAGGTGTATATTAATGGCGCTTTACAAAGTTTTCCTGAAGCAAAACCTATGAGTGAGTTGTGAGGTACATAGGGTAACAAAGTGTTTCACATACCATCCTGACTGACTGGCACAGGCTGGAAGCTTTGGTCCAAAACCACTAGAGAGCAGGTGGCATCAAAGCCAATCCCTCGTACCAGACTCCTCTCCACACTTTGGGTAACTCGCTGGAATAGATTAAAAATAAATAAATGCTTGGTTTCTTTGCAGTTGACAGGGGGTACATGGAAAGACAGTGAAGTATCTTAGCTAATTTTAAAATTAATTTTAAATATGACTTGTTCGTGTTAAGCAGAAAAATACACATCCAAATAGAACCTCAAACTGGTGCGATGCTGATGTTTAGTAAATGTATTGACAACTAGCTGTCTGTTCAGTACCCAATTCCTACCATAGCAAATTAACAGAGAAGTTGAAATAGTCAGAAAAAAGTGACACAGAAATGGTCGAAAGAGTAAAAGTAATTTATAAAGAGCTGAAATGTTAGCTACATGTAATGGATAAACGGTTAAAATAGTAAGTGGAAAGTAACAGATAACAATTTAAATATCTTAAGATCAGAATAAACACCTAAAACTAATGATGAGCTACTTAAGTGCATCTGATTATGGAGGACATGTTAATAAAAGCTTGGGAAACTGAGATCACCCTACTTTGACCACTGTGCAGCATTTCTCCCAGATCTCAGTGGAGGACTGGACATAATGGTCAGATTGGGGCTCCCAGATGCTGATGGGCTCCTCTGCAGTGCTCTTCAGCAGGCCCGCCCTGGTCACCAGTGCAGCCCTCACACTGGAAGTGCCCACGTCCACTCCAACATAGTAGACCTCTGCCATGAGACGAGCTGAATGTGGAGGAGGGATAGCAGGAGAAGGTCCGGTGTTAAATATTAACTGGTCAATGTCAACCCGTTTCGAAATAGGTGCAGGTAAACAGAGATTTCAACGCAAGAATATCGTACATTTGCTTTTAATTCATTATTTCTTGTCTATGTCTTCTTGGCACATCACACACTGAAATCGTCCTCAAGACCTCAACTGAACACTATCGTTACTAGACTAGTGCAGCAACTGGGAAGATAACGTTAGTGATTTTTCACTAATGATTTGCACAGAAAAACATTTCAAATACGCATTACAGACGTGATCAAACATAGAGGAAATCAGCTAGAACGACCTCTCCGAACTTACCGGAAGATCAAAATATTATTACAGCGCAGAAAAGAAAAAAAAAAAATCAGATTTGAGTTTCTGATAAGTGTACTTTGAGCTGCAGACGGTGGCCGCGACGGAACGCGAAAGCGGCCAAAAAGGACAAAGTCGAAAACGAAGTAAAAACTGGCAAGCACCACGAATGGGTTATTTTAGATTCTCTCTATCATCAAGTTGTTATCTTGTTGTCTTTGGAGAGTCCAGGTTTTTAGAAGGTCAATAGGCCTTGAAAAAAATCACTGCAACACAAACAAAATCTTCATCATTGTGCATTATTATGTACTGGCTATTGTGGGAGATAGGAGTGCATAGCTGTTTTGTTGTTACTCAAGCTGTTTTTTTTTTATCATATTAACACAAACAGACACACAAGAAACAGAGTGGAACTCAAGGGTTACAGCAAGTCATGCCGTTAAGCCAGCATGCACAATGCAAAGGATCCAGAATTGGTGAGACTACATGGTATGCAGCCACCGTTAATGTATTAAACACGTGTTTTCGTGCTATGAAAACTCAAAATATTTTCTGTGAATAAGATCTATGAAAATACTCAACAACATGGGTACAGACAGTGTACATGAATTACACAGCTGAATTAAGGACCAATCTAGTCTACCAATCTAGAGTAGTGTAGTGTTAGGGCTGCAATATGGGATTTGTTGCAAAACGGTTGAGGTGATGACAGGCCATCAAAAACATTTGACATGTCAAACTTTCTACCCTCCTTGTCTCTTTACTCTAATGTGTTCTTTTCTTGAGATCAACAGCTGTCTAAAGGAAGTGGTGCTGGCTGTGATCAGCGTGTTTGGACCAGGAATGATCAGCATAGATGGAGTACAGAGAGAAACCAAGCAGCAGGACAGGAAGAAACAGATGGCCTTCCACAAACACTGCACGGACAGTGTTTGAAAGCTCATCTGTCTCTCTCACTGCTCGACGTGTCTGCGTGTGCGTCTATGTGTCCCTCTGGTCCACGCCTGAAGGTAATCAAAACTTTGTTCTGTTCATACATCAACACATGCATATATAGTCTTTCTCTGTGTTTTCCTCTCATGAAAGGAGGACTGTTTCCATGGACCTTACTGTCCCACCTGGGTACATCAAAAGCTGGCCTGTTGGGAGGCAGGCAGGACCAGCTCCTGATTAGAAAACTTCATGCAGTGGAAACAGCTGGCCTGGGCAGGGGAGGAGGGAAGCGCTGTTATTTAAAAGCAACCCCATCAGGCCAGCAGAGGGGAAAAGCTGACAAAGAAACAGGAAGCGTGGCCGGGGGACAGCGGTAGTTTGATAGGAAAATACTCTCTAGGGCTTAACACAGGTGTACAGAAAGAAACAGAGAGAGTAAAGTGTTTCAGAAAGTTATTGTTACATTGTAAGATGCTCTGTTATATTAGAAGAGAGGAAAATGGAAAACCGAAGGAAAGAAAGAAAAAGTGGAGGCCTTGTTTGCCTCCATTGCTGCTGTGGTATTAGACACAAATGTTTCTGAAGCATTCCAGCACTGGATTTCCACTTCAGGGTGTCAAATACTTCCAAATGGGTGTTGTGAGGACAACATGTCATCTCAAGAGTGTTGACCTCAGGCAGCTCTGGTTCTCCCAGGCTGTCTGGGGCTGTTAACTTATTTATAGTTGGCTTGAGGACAGCATGTTGAATAATACAATGGGGGAGGCAGACTGGACTGCAGCTGTACAGAGCCTTCAGTCATGAAGTGCAGCTTCACATTTACCTACAGGCAAAGATCAAGTGGCCAAGTGATAAGCATGAGCGACCTATACGTTTGAGGGCTAAAATGTATATCATGATACATTTACCATGATAACTATAAATGCAATTATTTGTCATTTGTCCTTATTACAGATATGGCCAGTTTAACATCTGGACATTTGCAATTTACTGTGAGCTGACTGGTTAATTAAGATAAGCTTGAACTTTATTCATCTATGAAAGTTTAAATATAGATATATCAATATATAAATGATAAATGAATGTGCTGGGTACTGCTGACTATGGTATGTTATAAATTATTAAAAAATTACAGTATGTTACAAATGACAAGCATATAATATATTAAGAAAATGGGTGTTGGAGCTATTTCCACTTTGATTATATGAGAATTGAACAATTTATTAGAATCTGCAGTATAATATAAATGTATAAGACAGAAAGAAATTCATAATGTCTGTATTTTTTTTTAAATTCAGTTTATTGTTTAGCTCTAGAAACCAATATGAATTAATTGTACTTCAACATACACAGGTTACAATAACAATTTGACTTATTTATAGGTAGCGTATGTTGGTTGTGATCTATTTTCATACCCACTCGTGCCTGTCTTCCTGTACACTGAGTGTTTGGCCCTGTGTACAAGAATATTGTGAGCTTCTGAAAACTCCAGTCATATTAGTTGGCCTATAGGCCTATGCTCCTTAAGTTCTCTGCAAGAACTAAAAAAGGAACTTCAAACATGCAGAGTAGCGGAAAGACGTTTTTAAAATGTGTTGTTCTTTACAACAGAAGAGCTCTTGGTGAAGGTAGGCTATGACCTCACTTTCTGTCTTCTGTCTTTAACCCTTAACTACTTTACCATCCAACAGCACTCATTTTCTGAACTGTTATAACTACATTTAGCCTATAGCGACACTGACAATTTCAAGTGTCTGCATTTTGATAATTAGGTAGGCTACTCATTTGCATATGCTCTTATTTAGTGATCTGTGAAACATTCTGTAAGCAATATGTTGCTTATCAAAACCATAGCCTATTATTAAAAGAATATTGATTTGCTGTCATGTGTTAATCACGACTAAGTTCTATACGCCATCTGGACCAGCCCTCACTTTAAGATGGGTAACTAATAATTGAGCGGGTAACTAAATATTCAAAAACACTACGTAATCCCAGAGTACATTGCTGCACTGTCTGCATTACCTAATCCCATAAGCCATCGCGGGGGGGCGGAGATATGGCTAGTTGTCAGAGCAACCTGCATGTCATTAGACATACCCCGCCCACCAAATCAGATCAAGCCAATCAGAGTCCGTAGAAATGACATCATTGTTATTTTCAGTAGAGCTGCAGCTTAGAGGTGGATAAAGTTCGTCTCCACGTTGGAAGTGATAGAAAGTATAATCCCTATTCAGGCTCTGTTTCCAGATTTTCGGGAAGGAGGATAAATCAGAGAGGATACTTCAGGTGTACAAACACCGAGGCTCGGCGGCGGGGAACTACGTTTTCCGTTGATGATCACACGGTTCACAAGAGAAAAGTTTTCTCCGGACGCGAAGTTGTCAAGTGAGTTGAACTTCAACAATAGGCGGACTCTTTCACAAGACAGTTAAGAGAAAGAGAGTCACAGGACGTATGTAAACCATTCGATCTTGTGCTTTTTTTAAGGAATAGACCTCCCTAAAGGTGATAAAAAACTTTATGTCCAGAAAAATGGAAGCGACATTTTACGACGAAGCCGTGAATGCGTCCAACTCTGACGGGACGACGGTGTATGGGTTCAACCCCAAAACCCTGAAACAGACCATGACTCTGAACCTAAACGACCCAAAAAACTTCAAACCCCAGCTGAGCTCCAAGGCCCTGGACATCCTGACGTCCCCTGATGTCGGGTTACTGAAGCTGGCCTCGCCTGAATTGGAGCGATTAATCATTCAGTCCTGCACCGGGCTGACGACTCCCACCCCGACCCAGTTCGTCTGTCCCAAGAACATCACCGACGAGCAGGAGGGGTTTGCTGAAGGGTTTGTGAGGGCATTGGCTGAGCTCCACTACCATCAGCAGGGTCCCGCACAGGCCGGCGCCACCAACAGCATGGTATCCGGCTCCGCTGCGTCTGAGGGCGGCGGGGTTCCCTACAGCTGCACGGTGCGCACCGACCCGCCGGAGTACACAAACTTGGGCACTTTCAGCCGGATTATGGGCTCTGCGTCTGCACCTGCCAGCGAGAGGCACCCACCTATAAGTTACCCGGCTTCCCAATCGTCATCCCACAACCACATGGACCACCAGCGGCTACACGCACTCAAAGAGGAGCCGCAGACGGTGCCCGAGATGTCCGGCGACACCCCACCGCTCTCCCCCATCAACATGGAGAACCAGGAGCGCATCAAAGCAGAGAGGAAGCGCATGAGGAACAGGGTGGCCGCGTCCAAATGCCGGAAAAGGAAGCTGGAGAGGATCTCCCGGCTGGAGGATAGGGTCAAAAACCTGAAGAGCCAAAACACGGAACTGGTTTCCTCTGCCAACGTCCTCCGGGACGAGCTGGCTCTACTCAAGCAAAAGGTCATGGACCACGTTAACAGCGGCTGCCAGCTCATTTTGACGCAGCAGCTCCAAGCTTTCTAGAATACCATGGGGAAAGAACCAAGGGACATTTCTTGGGGACCAAATGCAGCTTAAAGTGGCCCGCGGGGGAAGTCCCTGCGTCTCATGTCATTTCCCCACCAAATTATCTGCTCAGGCTGTATCCATTAAGTTTTCGCAGACATTTGAGCAACGAATGGAGACTGAGAAGATATGGGCTACTTGTAATTGGTCAATAGTCTGCGTCCACCAAACTTATTGCACAGACACACTGCAGTTCAGAGAGAGCATTTGTTCCAAACACCCCTCTGACCCCTGTGACTTGTACATATTTCTGGCAATTTTGTCTTTTCTTTTTTTTTTTTTTCATTGAACAAAGATCAAATGTTTATTCAGTCAAGCCAAGGTACCATGGCAAGTGTCCAAAACTGAAGAGATTTCTAAATCGAAAAAGCTCCCACGCAGTCTTGCGTGCTATATTAGACCTGTGTGGGATCAAATTGCAAATCGTCAGAAACCCATTGGGAATGAGGCTTTGCCTGGCAAATCTCCCACTATGTCACGTAGCAGTTTATGCATATTGACATAAGTCGAGCACTTAGTATCCCACCAGCGACCACACAGTATGTACAGAGTAACACTAACAAAAAAACCTCACATCTTTACGCAAGGACTCTCGTAGGTGTGTAGCGTTTACTGACAAAACTGCCTTACTTTCTTAACACTTATGTTCATACAAGTTTGTGATCAAGGTGTAACTGTTAGACCTGAATTAACACTTTGTAACATTTGTACGCTGTATTTTGAGCACTTCGGAACTGTACCTAATGAAAAAATAAAATGTTATGGACACGCATGAGTGAGTAATTTTTGTGTACTTAATCATTCACCATTGAATGCAGCCTTGCGGTACACTGCATGTAATACGCATTGTTATTGAAGGAACTGAGGCGGACAGGATATTGAGTCACCAGTGCAGTGTGTGGCGATTGTAAAGATTGGTGAATCTACGAGGCCACCCATTGGACAGCGGTGTCGGAAGTGAGCAGCAGCCAGCCAAATATGGCAAGAGGTCCTCAATGCGCACTGGGACGGGGTGTGCGTGCGTGTATGTAAATCACCGTCCTCCCACAACAGCTGGTGACTCCCAGAAGAAACCTATGAGGCCTAAGCGGATCTGCGGAAGTGTTTCGAGGTACAAAAGAAATATTCTCAGTCTTGTTAAGATATGGACAACTTGTACCAAAAGAAATACATTTATTTACTTTGTGAACTACTGTCTGTGATATAAATTACAAACAAGCTTTGTGTAGAAAACGGTACAAATACAATGTATATACATTTAAACCTGAACCAGATCATGCACACAAACATGTGCACAGAGACAAAAAAATCTTAATCTGTACACAGATTGTGGACCACAAACACTGATGGATTCTCAATGGCCTTAATCCACACACTTGTACAATGTTATAGGAACACTAAAGGAGACAACTCCTTTAGTTAGATATTGAAGATATTGAATGTTTATTTAACAGTTGTGGTGCATATCTGACAACATGAAGAAGCTTCTTACACACACACACACACTAACACTGCTACCTGGCCCCGAACCTTATTTTCCTGTCCAGTGCTTGTAGCTGCTGGTATGTCCTGAACACTCAATATTTTGCCACCAATTTAGATACTTACTATAGAACAGAAATTCCAAATGATGGTTGGTCGACTGCCGCAAAAGCTGGTGGAATATACAAAAATAAAGCAGCTACAGCGCTAATTTGCCAGCTGGTGGCTAGAGTTGACGGCCCACTCTGTTTCCACTGGCCAGCAGTTTTATTTCATCTTGCTCCACTCATGTTTTATCTTTTTGTGCAATGTGGGTGTCATTTTCCAGGTATCATAAAAAAAAGAATTCAGTTTTTTTTGGACACACTGCAACCCCTTATATTTTCCATGTGGGCTTCCGGATGATACCCACAGTTTATATACGGTACTGTGTCAGCAGTTCTCAGCTGACGAGCATGCCTTCTTTTGCAGCAAGGCGCTGCCGGTGTACATGGTCCTGCTCTAGTTCTTCATGGCTGGGGTGCCAGAGCCGTGACAGGATCCGCTCCATGTTCAGGGCGTACATGGTGTGGGAGGGCATCACACCATGGTGAACCTACATCAGACAAATGTTCCAGAGAGATATTTAAGCACATAAATCTCTTATGATTAAATGAGGGCAGGCCAGATGCACGAATGTCAATAAAGTCAGTGATAAGCAGCAAACATAAGTATCTGACAACAAACTAGCAATTAAGTACTAGGTCATTACTAATTACTTCTTTCCATTACTAAACATGGTTATTGAAGCTCATTGAGTTCTACACACTGGCTAACGAACACTCTTTCATAATGGATAATAAGGTAATGTGTCTGAATTTTTATGTATGAATCTATTTAAGATAATGTCTCTAGATTTAGTTATTAAATTATAGACTAGTGTTGATTAATCATTTAGTCCATAATAGACAAAAATTACAATTTCCTTTCCTTTCAAATAGGTTGTTTTGCCCCTGTCTACAAATGATCCCTTAAAACTAAGAAAAGCAGATGAGAAGTTAGGACAAGGGAGTGTTTTTGCTTGAATATGAATGTCAATCACACTCATGTTTTGGATAAACTTGGGTATAATGCTATGGAAGAAACCTTATGCCCCCAATTCCAAGGTACATAACTGCATCAAATGTTGTGCAATGCAGTGTATGAGTATGAGAATGTAAAAAATGCATTTTGTAAGTTTAGTTTGGGTTGTTTCAAATACTAGCTGCTATGTTTTTTGAGGGTCCTGGGACTGAGACACACGTGAGCGCATTTCTCTTACCTGTAAAGCCTCCAGGAGATCAAACATACTGATTGGAGGGAGGGGGGCGGGGAGCATTTCAGAAGAACAAGCCAATAAGTGAACAGCTTGCTGCTCAGCCTCATCAGGTGATACTTGAGGTGGCGGGCCAGCAGGGAGAGAAGCACTTGGAGGGGGACTGAAAGAGAGAAAAAGTAAAAATCACTTTGGACTAAAATTGTGATCAGCATTTATGCTACCCTTTAATTACAGCAATAGAAACAATGGTTAACTGTATTGTATGTGGAGCAAAGAAAATAACACCAACAAAGTTTTACCTTTCAACTTCCTTCTCTAAAACCTGCACAATGTTTATCAGCTATGTCACAACTGTCCCTACCATTCAGTTACACTGTGGTAAGCAGCAAGGCTGTTTTTCAGATAAGGCTGCGGCGTGACATCACTGCCAAAGGCGTAGGGGAAATGACCATCTCGTATCCGATACGCCTTCCTCCGGGTGATTACAGCAGTCAGGACGTCTTTCAGGTGGTGCTGAAATAAATCAGAGCAAAAAGTCAAGCTTTTCTCAATCTCCTGGCACACAGCTGTCAGTCATACTTAATGAGCGTTACAGTAAGGACATTAATTTTAATCCTTTGCATGGACGTTAAAACACAGAATTCCAATGAAAAGTTACAATCCAAAATGAAACCACCACAATAAAAAAAACAAAAAAAGACCACTTTTCTCTCCAATGAGTTTGTACTCACATAATTGACATATTAAAGTAGGGATTGTCCAAATAATTCTAAGCTGCATTCATAACATTGACATCAGAGTTCTAAGTCAACATTTGAATTCTGCGCAGCTTTTTTTTGTTTCTGCGTGTCTATTCATACTGTTTAAACCCTGTATTTCAGCACAGTTGCAGATAAAGATAAGGCTACCCCCAATAATATCAGTATTAGAATATTTGTAGAATTAAGTTCAAGTGGTGTAGGATTGTTTCCGGTTTTTATCTGATTCACTGCTTTGTTCTTGCTAATGCCGCTCTCACGCTTCATTAACTCTAGCTAGCTCGACCACTGCTCTCTCTATCTCTATTCACTTTCAATTAAATGGGGCTTTTATGGCACAGGAAATATTTACATTGAAGAAAGTGTGACATAACAGGTACTTTGAAACAAGTTGAACTAATTTGAAATAAGTGAGAACTATTTTAACTCTACAACTTTCTCTTAACTCACTGTCCCTCAGGTGGTGGCATGTTAATACGTATTGGGCAGCAAGATATGCCCTGCCCAGTATTTGTAATTTTAAGAGCTCATTTAGTCCTTTGAAAACTGAGATTACAGAATCTTCCTTTTTTAATTGCCATTTTGTAATCACTGACTTGTACTTGGTTAGTGTCTGTCTCTGCTTTCTGCCAGTTCATAATTTGTTTTTAAGATAATCTACTTTGGCTTTTAGTTTCTTCTTTCTCCCTCTCGCTCGCTCGCTTGTTGAGCCGGGGCCAAATTGGTATTGTGTGTTTACAAACAGCAACCAACAAAAATCCTACTTATTGTGCTTTTACAAAAAAAGACTAACTCGTTTAAATAGACGACTCACTTTATTCAAATTGAGGATTATGTTTGAGCATTTTTATTATGCATGATGACAGACATTCAAAGCTTCTTTCAAAAAAAAAAAACCTCAATAGAATGTGAAAAAAATAAAAAAAGACATTCGGCATAGCCCTAGATATTTTCTTACAAAATGATTCACGTCTTGACAGAATCAATGACACTTTTATGAATTTCAAGAACAAAACTAATACATGAAGTTTTGGAGAGAACCTGTTAAATCTATGGTCTCCTAACGCACAATAAATTGCCCTGTAAGTAAATAGTACAAACGTATCTGAGAGACTGACTAAAAGTAAAATATTAATACTTGCTTCCATGTCTCTGTGTGTGATGATGATTATTATTTTTTACATATCTATATTTTTGCCACAACATAAAAAAAATAACAATTGGGGTCACTGGGTCAGTGTTGTTGGAGATACAAAGTCAGGTATTTACATTTTTGTTATTTTTACTGCATTTTATGCTTATATTTGGTTATTTATATAATTTTATCTACAGATTAAAGACAGTCAGTATGGTCCAGCTATATGTACACAGTACTAGACCATCCACAGTACTGAACTGTAGGTTCAATATGATAAGCATCAACATTATTAAAAGAACTGTGGAGCCACTGAACTGTTACATAGGCACACACCTTCACATAGCTACTCAAATGCTGATGAAGGTATCAAATGTGGCACAGATTGTTGCAATTGCAAAAACTGCTACAAACCTCAACAGCATATATCAGGGTGCTGACGGCATCGTCTGTGATGTTATCCAGGCCCAGCTCAAAGGCCGTCACCATCATGCGGGCCTCCAGCTGGCCCCGCGTGGGCAGCAGCCGAGTATGGGCACTGAGACGCAGCTCTTCCTCATCACCTCCCACCTCCCGTGGACTGAAAGGCTGGGCGGAGCTCAAAGGGTTCTGAGGCTGGAAACGGTGCTGAAGGCGCAAAACAAGACACACAAACATGCAAATGATACAGACAGTGAATTGTTACAGCACCTGGTGATTAATTAGGTGCAGCTAACCTTAAAACCATTTACACCCAGACATAATTTATGAAAATTTCGACATTTAGCAGAAGTGCTGGAAACTTGAACACAACCAGCCAATGCAGAGATGATGTGACTTAAGTACTTACATCAAATTTCTGTCTAGAGGAACATTTCTTCTTCCCTTTTGGTTTGCCAGGCTTTGAAGCAGAGCTACTTTGCCATTGCGATGGCCCTGCGCCCTCTAGAGGACAGTAAAAGAACAACACAGAATGCATTAAAGAAACAACAATTGAGAAAGAGCATGTTCCTTCAGTTAAATTACAACAATTTCCAATATTGACATCCTCTAACTGGCTCTTGCCAGTTCACATGCAGTTCCAGAGAAAAATAAATGATTAAACAAATCTTACCTGGTGTGGAGACGATGATCTGGCAGCGTGTGAGAATGGCCAGGAGAAAATCATTGTGAACATGGACTGCAATGAAAAAGGAGGGAAAAACAAAACAAGCAACATTTGTTTTTCAGATAACATACTTTTTTCGAAATAAACAATATAAGTATTGGTTTTTGCTTAAATTTCTAACCATTTTCTTGTGCCAACAGACGACGTGCCTCAATGTCGAACTCCTCTTTGCTGATCTTTTGTTTGAACCAAAGCTTCAGGTTTGCCCAGTAACTGCACGGAGAGACACCAAACATCAATACAAGGCAAATCTTACACCAAACAAACAAACCTATGTTGGACATAAATTACCCTTCGTCTCATTATGTCTTCAAACGCTTAAACTTAAGAGCATCAACAGCAACTTACCTAATAAAAAATGAATGAAACAATTTGGCCTTTCCCCCACTTTCTCTCTATTTTCCCTGGTCACTTTAAGCTATTAACTCAAGCTGCACAACGAAAATATTTAAGCAAATCTATACACACGTTAAAATACATGTTGCTGATGAAATGTGTGGCGATAATAACAAAAATAACGTTATACTTGGCGGTTTGCGGTTTGTATCACTTCATCCTTGAAGCAAATAATTCTGAATAACTGCAAAAACATTATCTTATTGATGACTGCTGCTGAGAAGAAATGCTGCAAACATTAGCAAGTGCTAGCAAGCTGCTAATCTGCACATAGCTATCTAAATTACTTTGCATTTCAGCGGCAAATCAAGTACTGGGATAGAGCACTAACACCACAAAAACAAAACACACAGAAACAGCTTTCTGCTTACTGCTTGACATTATCGCCAATCGCATCGGTTAAATTTTTCTTTGCAATCTCAAGCTCGCTAGCATGAGCTGCCATGGCGATCATACAGGCTTAGAGGACGTCATCATCCGGCGACACCAAGTAATGTATCCCGTTTTTTGTCTATTAACTTTATTGTAGCAAGTAAGCTTTCTTTTCCAAGATGCAAAATATTACTTGACAGTGAATAGGCTACTACATGGCACTTTTTTGTTATCATTAACCTTACCTAACAATAAGAAAATTATACTTATATTTAATATAAATAGAATGATAGATCAACAATAGCTAGGGTACCTGATCATAATAATAATCTTTATTTGTAGAGCACTTTTCAAAAACAAGTTACAAAGTGCTTCAACAAGTGCAAAGACAACAATACAAGCAAGAAAACATAGAAAAGACCAAAATACACGTTTAAGATATATATAAAATAAGTAAAAAAGAATGAAGTAATTGGGATAAAATAAAGTCAAATAAGATCGGGAAAGGCTCTCCTATAAAAGTATGTTTTAAGAAGGGACTTAGAAGAGTTCACTGACTCAGCTGACCTGATTTCCTCGGCAGGTTGTTCCAGAGCCTCGGGGCCCTGACAGCAAACGCTCTGTCTCCTTTAGTTTCAGACAACAGACCTCTGCCCGAGGATCTCAAGGTACGTGCTGGTGCGTATGGGACTAAAAGCTCAGAAATATAACAAGGCGAGAGGCCATGAAGAGCTTTAAAAGTGATCAATAAAATTTTAAAGTCAATTCTAAAACATACTGGGAGCCAGTGTAATGAAGCTTAAATAGGGGTGATGTGGTCATATTTCTTTGTTCTGGTTAAAAGCCTGGCAGCTGAGTTCTGGACAGGCTGGAGTTGAGTTAAACAGATGAAAAGGCTGTTGCAATAATCCAGGCGTGATGAGATTAAGGCGTGTAAAATGGTCTCGGTGTCCTTAAAAGTTAACATAGATCGAATTTTTGCTATATTTCTAAGTTGATAAAAACATGATTGAACAAGCTTTGTGGTGTGCTGCTCGAAATTTAAATTACTATCAAACCAAACACCAAGGTTCTTTGCCACAGGCTTAATGTGATTTACTAGGGAACCAGCAGATGGCAGTATTTGTTTTGCCATCTGCTGGGACCCGATGACCAGGATTTCTGTTTTGTCTGAGTTCAGCTTGAGGAAATTATTTGACATCCATTTTTTAACTTCACAAAGGCAGTTGTTAAGTGAACTCAGCATTCCAGGGTCTGTGGATCTGTCGGGCAAGTATATTTGTGTGTCATCAGCATAAATATGAAAAGAAATGCCATGTTTATGGATAATATGTCCAAGGGGAAGCAGATACAAGGAAAACAAAATGGGTCCCAAGACCGACCCCTGAGGCACACCATATTTAACTGGACAGAACGAAGAGACATAGTTGTTTACAGACACGCAAAACTTCCTAGTTGGTAGGTAGGATGGCAGGATGAAAATCATTCTAAGGCAGTACCAGAGATCCCCACCCAGTGCCTCAGTCTGTCTAACATGATGTTGTGATCAATGGTGTCAAAAGCAGCGCTAAGGTCCAGGAGTACCAGGACTGAGCACATGCCTTCATCAACAGACATTAAAAGGTCATTGGTGACTTTAAGCAGGGCCGTCTCAGAGCTGTGGTACTTCCTAAAACCAGACTGAAACTTTTCAAATAATTTGTTATTTTCCAGTACAGTGAGCAGCTGTTTGGACACAATTCTTTCTAGAATCTTTGCAATAAAAGGCAGTTTTAAAATTGATCTAAAATTTTGTGGGAGGGAGGGATCTAAACCAGGTTTCTTTAAAAGTGGGTTCACGCAAGCCGTTTTAAAATAATCAGGGACACAACCAGTACATAGGGAGCTGTTAAAAACAGATCAAATGGGGCCCAACAGAATCTATTATTTTCAGTAAAAACTTTGTAGGTATTACATCAAGTGGGCTGGAGGACACTCTCATTTGTGATACTGTTTTTAAAAGCTCAGACAAGTCGATGGGATAAAACTGGTTAAAACTCTCTTGTTGCTGGTGAGGAACCTCTGAGTAAGAGGCAGTGGGGGTAATAGAGGCTCTGATTGACACCACCTTATTGGTAAAATAAGATAAAAACAATTCACAGTCATCATTACTTCCAGCTGAGGCACAAGGAGGGGTTGGGTTTACCAGCTGATCCACAGTCTTAAACAGAAACATGGCATTATGTTTATGTGTAGTAATGAGTTCAGAAAAATAGTGTGTTCTCGCATCCTTAACCATGTTATTGTAGTTAATTAATAAATCCTTCAGACTGAGGTAATGGACTTGGAGACTGGATTTTTTCCATCTGCACTCTGCTTTCTTGCATTCCCTTTTTAGGCTGCGAATGCTGTCATTTATCCAGGGTTGCTTACTAGCTTTAGACGTAGGCCTAACCTTTAGAGGAGCAGTAATATTTAGTGATAACAAGCAGATATGATTGAAGTGATCGACCAGATTGTTGGTGTTGGAATCAGACAGGTGTTGTTTCTGGATCTGAAAGAATGTGAAAAACTTTGAAACACTTTGTTCATTAAAGATGTGAGAACACACGGAGCTTGGTGAGGCGGCATGAGTAACAGGCGAATCGCAGCTAAAAACAATACATCTGTGGTCAGATATGGTCATGTCCACTAATTCCACGGAGGAAATGCTGACACCCAGGTTAAAAACCAAGTCCAGTTTATGACCACGGTTATGTGTTTGCCCTTTGACATGTTGTTTGAAGTTAAAAGAAGTGGCCATATTTAAAAAGTCAGTTGCATTAACATTGGTGGGGTCATCAACATGAATATTAAAATTGCCACAAAGAACAATTCTGTCATAATTTAAAACCAGAGTAAATAAAAATTCAGGAAGTTCTGATAAAAATCCTCCAGGCGGTTTTGGGGGGCGATAAATTATAACAAATGATAGGTTGCAGCCCTCCAACTTTAAGAGTGAGAACTTCAAAGGAGTTAAATTCATCACAGCGTACTTGATGACATTTAAAATGTCATTTATGTGAATGTAGATTTCCTACTTGTGAACTCGGAGAAAAAATATGTACCCTGACTTCACGAGTAGCAGCTGAATGATGTCACAAAACAATGGAAGCACGCACTGTAAATGGTAAACCATAAACTAAAAGGCAACAAAACGTATATATTTGCATGTATTAAAATAATACATATATGATCATATGGTAAAACCTGTTCTGCAACTACATTGATGTTAGGCCTTTTAGGTAGCTGGCTACAGTAAAGACTCTCATAAAGTCATCTTCTCTGCATAAAAGTTATTGTTAAAAATGCCAAAACATTAGGAGGTGTAATCTACAACATTGACTGACTTGAGGGTTACCAACTGATGTAGCTAGAGGGGTACATAGTTAACTAGTAATGTATAGGCTATTTATGTCAGTTGTTGCAGTTAAACTGCCATCCTTTGAAGTAACACCTAAAACACTGCTGAGGGTGCAACTGTGTGCACTTTGTCACGGTCAGCCATGGGTTTCGTTCACTTTTGGCCTCATGCACCACCATGCACCTGGAACGCTTTGAGGTCGGAAGTCAGAAGTTTCAACTGGGAAAAATCCCAGTTCTGACTGGTCTCGAATGCGGCATCAGTACTGTCTGTTTTACCTGTCTTGTCAGCTACAGCAGAGTGAGGACCAGGGTAATGTTAGGTAGTATATGTACTCCACCACTAGATGGTATCATAGTATGATTTAAATTCTTCAAGCCCCAATCCACTTAAACCTTGGTAAGGAAGAGCTGTGAAACACATATAACAATGGCAGTAGCCAGTCAAGTTCAATTCCCAGGCCCAACGGGCATGTGTGTGTTTTGCAAGCTACTCAGCATGTGTTTACTGGGCAGTATGGCTTGTTTTGTTGCTCATTATTTTTTAGATAGAGCATGTTTGGTTCCAAAATATGATACCATCTGATAGGCACCATGGGCTCACTGGAGCCTGAGCTGATGTGTATAAAGCATGGCTGCAGGGTCGTGCAAGTCTGATCCAAGAATTCCAAGAATGTCAGCAGAGACGTAAGAGTAAATCTAAAAGTTTAATTTGTTCCCCTTCCTAGGAATGTGTTATTAATGTTGACTTTTTAATGATCTTCCAACTTTCTACTGCCCAGTAAAGTTGATGCTATTTTCCCCAACTCCAGAAATAGTTTTAATGATATCAGTAACCTTCCTTTTAACACAAAGCCAGCTGCCAGAATCTGAGTATTTTTAATAAAATTGGAGAAAGCTGTTATTTAATAAAAAGTAGAAAATCCCATTTAAACCACTGAAGTTCCTGCCCCATTCAAAAGTCCCTCACATCTGCAGCTACTTTAGAAAACAGCAGCTAAAATTTTAACAACTGCCAAATGAGTATACTTCCTCTTATATAATTTAAATGTGGTAGTAGAGTTGCCAGTTAAATTTAGAACTGGTGGAAAAAATATACTAATCACATTTAAAGCACATCCAGCGTTTGGCTATAGCAGGACTTTAATGTAATTTTATCCCTTGGTTTGGGCTCAATTTAGTTAAATGTGATTTGTCTTCAAGCTAATCAATCAAACTGATGCTGATTTTTTTTGTTGTTTTATTTGTCGTATGTAGAATTTATTGTTAGCCGCTAACAGAAAAGGCCAGAATTTGTGCTACTGCTATTAGTCTTTTCTCAAGAGGTGGGGTGGTGATGGCAGTGGATAAGACACATACCTTTGGTGTAAGAGACCTGGGTTCAATTCCCCACTGTGATACATCCACCAATGTGTCCCCTTGTCCCCACTTAGTATTTGCTCCAGAAGCCTGCTACCTCAATATAGCAATTATATGTCACTTTGGATAAAAGCGTCAGCTAAATTAATAAATGTAATATTTAAATTCTCCACTGGAATGGATGTAAAACATTTCTGTTGTCCTTTATGGCTCTTTGGCTTATGTCTCTCTTGAACAGGTTTAGGCTGGGAGGCCCTTTTGTTTTTCACTGTTTCAACTATGGTGTAAAAACAGTTGAGTAGTCAGGGAGATCTCTCCTTTGGCTCCGTCTCTCCAGGCGGTCATGAAGCTTTAAACAGACCTCCATGACTCAGGCCATTCATCACAAAAAGGGAAATTGTATATCCAGAATACATACAGTTAATGGTCATACTGTAGACTATTAGTGCGTCCTCCGGTTCAGTGACTAATGCTGACTCCACAGTGTTCTGAGGTCATACTTCTTTACAGGAGATCCATTTGATAAGGGGTTTCAAGGTTTGAGTCTAGAATAAACACGCTTTTCATTCCAACCACATGAACAATGAAAACCATCTGAATTTTTGGTCACTAATAGATGTATTTCACAGACAACATTTCTGATAATAGGCAGCTGAAATCCAAGGAGCCCACTTCTCATGGCTCAAATGTTCCTGTGTTTGTTATATCTGGGTTGCGATCTGTGCTTAGATTGAGTTCTTTCTATCAAAAAAACCCTCATTAAAATAAATCTAGATTCCACCATCTCAGAACTCGCTTGTGTGCTTCAAAGCTAAGTGAAATATCAGTCTACTGTATATTTTAGACTAATAAGGGAGAGTGGAAACTGCAGCTGCTTGCAGCTCAGTGAGCCTTCCCAGGTCCCTCCAAATGATCATCCATCTTAAACAAGTGTCTGTTAAGCTTTAAATCAAAAGGGCACTTAGGAACGGACTTAGTTATGGAGTTGTTTAAATGTCCCAGTAAGGGCAAAAATTAGTCATGGTGCTTATTTTCAAAGAAAACAGCCCCACATCCTGTCTGTTGATTTGCTGGTTGACACTAACTGAGTTTTTGAGGGCTAATGAGTCACTCTCACGGACATTCCCCCAACAGCAGATGTCTTTCAGCAAACAGCAGTAGAGCCAGCTTCTTTCAGAAATCTTCCGAGCCTGGTGCCATTTTGGTGGTGAAATTCACAGACATCGATGCTTCACTCAGTGACAAAGAGGGCTTTCACCTCTGAAACCTGCAGCAGTTCTCAGAGGACCACACTGCAGCAGTGCTTGGCCATCCCCAGTCTGTTGGCCAGGTATTCGAGGCGGTAAAGGCCTGAGTGTGGTCCCCTTGCCAGAGCCAAGGATGTCACCTCCTCTGTTCCGACGTCTGACTGCACAGGAGTTTGGTTTTCGTGGTCTCATCATGCATTTCCATAGCCCCACGAGGCTATTTAAAATGTGAGGGTTCAGTGTGTGGTGGGCAGAGTTATTGGAAGACTGCAGTTACAGCTCCTGTGGTGACGGAGCATCTCACACTGGCAGTCTGTGGGGTTATTAGGCTTACCGTTGGAGAGACAGACTTGCGACAGGAAGGTGGCCCCTTTCACAAATCAGTGTTGGAAGTGTGCACAGATGGCTAGCTGTTTAATAAAACTCTTGGAAGAGAGTGTGTGAGTCTGCCCTTGACCTTTTCATCTGTGTACAGAAAAAGGATTGTCTGGGTTGAAGGGAGACATTCTCATAAAGGCCTATATACACTTATATTGTATTTGTGCTTTAATTAATAGTTTGACATTTTCGGAAATGCACTTATTTGCTTTCTTGCCGACAGTGAGTTGAAAAGATCAGGACCACTATCATTTCTGTACGCTAAATATTAAGTTAAAACCAGCAACTTGTTTATGGAGGACTGAAACTGCCAAAATAAAAAAATAACATGCCATTAAATGCACCAACAATAATATAAAAATAAATGTAGGCAATTCATTTATAAATGTGACATAAATTGATATTTCTGTTTTAATTTGCTTTTGTATTTATTTACTTTTATATTAATACCCTCTTTATTTACTTTATTTATTTACAGTCTATCTACCTGTCTCAGTGGCCACCGGTGTGTGAGCAAGGCATGAAAAGTGGATCCATGCAGTCTGATGTTGATCAACCAATAGGCAAAAAGTAGACCCCATGACGCATCTTAAATGAGCCCCCACCCTTGTTTGAATAATGAAGCTGAAATGTATATATAAATGTAAAAAGAAAACACAGAAATGAAAAAAGTTTGGGGAAATGGATAATGTCTATTTATTTTTGAAATTATTTTGGTTGCATTTACTGGCATATTTAATAATTTATTTTGGTTTATGTCCCTCATTCCAGTTAGCTTATGTTAGCATAAAGACTAAAAACAGGGGGAAACAGCTGACCTGGCTCTGTCCAATGTTTAAAAAATCCACCAACCATTACATCTAAAGCTAACTAATTAACACATTATAATTCATTTGTAAATGGTAAATGGTCTGTACTTGGATAGGCTACCCATAAAACCACAATTTGTCATTTTTACATTTTGTTTTCTATATGGACAAGATATATAAAGGTTAATTAAGGAACTTTAGAGGTGCTAGTAGGGTGATCTTTTAAACTTTGGACAGAGACAGGCTAGCTGGTTCTGGTTCCAGGCTTTATGCTAAAGCAAGTTAACCGTGAGTGATGTCAATCAATTGTCCAATTTTTCTCTTGGGAAGAAATAAAATAAGCACATTTCCCAAAATGTCAAACTATTCTTTAGGTATAAATCTAATCCTAGTGTATGCACATATTAGCATAGATAACTCTACTGGCTTTTGTGCTAAACTAAGCTAATTTGCTGCTGGCTGTAGCTTGATGTTTACAGTACAGACAGGAGAGTGATCTTCTCATCTAACTCAGAAAAAAGAGGGAAAAATGTCTATTCCTAAGTCTATTCCTTTAAAATAAAAAATAACACATACATGTACGACTATGAATGAAAGGATTACACTCAGGAAACAGAAGTTTGATGTTGTTGATGATGTGACAAATTTAAGGTATAAAGGTTTTCATTGTGCTTTGTTGGACAGTCAAACAAAAAGAATAGACAGTGTAGTTTAGGTTGTGAGCCAGACTTGAATTGATGACATGCCCTCACCTAGTCATCCACAGAAATGTGTCACCACTTGAAACAAGATGTCTCAGCGTATTGTTCATCTGTCTCCTCACAACTTTTGCCTACACAAAGTACACACAGCCCTGCACATTTGAGATAACTCTTATTGTTAAATGCAAGTATGCTTGATAATTAAAGTCGGGAAAACATCCCTTGGCATCCGTTAAGTAGTATAGTGTCTGTTTGAATTAGTCACAAAAACATTTCATCTGCATGACTCATGCCCACAAGATACATTTGAAACAAAAAAAATTAACAAGTCATGCACTAATTACGACTTGGTTAATAGTATAAATCAATGGGACATGAAAGAAGTTCCTTTGAATCTGAATGAACAAGACTGTCTCTTGATGTGACCTTAAATGTTCTTCATTTATTGACTGTTAGTTGTGTAACATTGTTCTGCCAAGTATTGTGACTCATTGGTTTCAGCTTTTATTGCTGTTTAATTTTAACATTATAATGCCGTTTTTATTAGATGCCACATTTTTTACATGTTCATAAAGATGTTTCCATGTCCAGCTGGGTTTGACCGTGTTTTGCTGCTTTATAAAAGTTTGTTAAAGAGATGGGTGTGAGGGTCATTGTGGTCAATACGAAAAACAACACAATATGAGAGTCTATTTTGGGTTCAGAGACCAGAGACTTTTGGATGCAGTGCTGTTCAAAGCAAAGCAAACCCACCACTTCAAAACCCCCGGCTCCCCTTTCCTCTGGGATAGTTTCCCCAAAAGGATGCCGCTTTCCTTCCATACCGGTGATTACAGAGTGCAGGCACCCATGACTTTGTCAATGAAAGATATTTTTCGAAAACATACCATTCAAGCACTTTAGTGTGGAAAGAATGTAAATTTTTCTGTTTTTAAAAAGGACAGGGGGGATAACTTGGAAATTTGGATTGAATCCATCCCAGTTCATCCCCTCCTCTCCCTCCTCCCTCCTCTCTTTTTCTTTCTCCATCCTGTCTGGTTTTTGGCAATGTGTTTCTCGTTGCCTAGAACTCTCAACGCTTGGTCGGCATATTTTTCGTGCTCGAAAACCACTCAAAACAGGACGTAATTCTTTTTTTCCCCCTCCGTAAAATGCTTGTTTTTCCAAGTCATACTGAAATTTAATCAACAGCCAAATGACAAAAACATATAACAGCAATTTCCATACGTGCAAGCACACTTTAAGAATGATTGTCATATATACAGTGGAGGATATTAGTTCTATTTTCTGTAGGATTATTTCCTGTTCCATCAGGACACCTGGCCCTTTTCACTGTTATGATAAGTTAATTGTACACATAAATTATCGTTTCTGTTCATCTGCACTTGGGCAAAGTAGTTGAACATATAGTTTAAAGGTAATCTTAAGTGTATGGAGAAAAATTAAAATCTGTACTGTTTGTTTTGTGTAGTCAAGTGTACATAAAACATGTATTTAAATCACCTTCCTTTCTCCACCTCCTTAAGGTGTTGGTCTTTTCAGATGTGCAAGTGGTGCAGAGTCTGAATAAATTTGTACAGGTTTTAACAAAATGTATTTTCCAGCTCCCAGCAACTATAGCACAAGTTAAATACCATATATGAATGTTTCCCCCACACGTTTATCTTGGCGAGGTAGGAAGAGCTGCATTTAGATCCTGTGACTCTAAAGCTTATGAATGAAATCAATACCAGTGAAGTTAGGATGTGGCGCCTCCTCTCCATGAGGTGACCTAGTAATGAGGAAAACACTGTGGTCTCTTAATCAGACAGACAATTATTCTTAATTTAGCTTCACCATCATATGTATTTGTGTCTGTATGGCTTACTATAAATAGTAATATCCCCTATATCTCTCTGTGTGCATCTAACATGATACAAAGTGAACAATGTTCACGCAGAGTCCATGTCTGTTATGGGAGGCAGTTCAAGTCACTATTGATGGTTTTTAATCTCCATTGGTGTCATTCTTTTATCTAGAATCAACCAGTTTCTGATGACATGCATAGTCACAATATAGAATGAGATTCAAGTTTGCCCTGGTGTTTGTAGCTACCCCTGGACCAGCCCAGCTTACAGTAGCTCCTCAGTCTATGGGCCTGATCATCATACGGACCGACTTCATGGAGTAGAAGCCTCCGCCATAGTCGGCCCAGAAGATACCATCCTGGAATTTGCTCCGGTAGACGCCTCCGGTGTACCAGACACCGTTAAGATTGGCTTGGCCACAAGCGTTGTACCACCAGCCTCCTTTATGGAAATGGGCACAGTTACCTGTTGTGGGAAAGGGGTGATGATTAGTTCTGTGAGGAAGTGTATTTTTTATAGAGATAATAATTTTAAAAAACACATTGGACTTAGAATTTTTCAAGAAAATCATTGCTTTCTGTTGTGCCTCTGCCTCTGATTTCCTACATAGACGTGGTCAGACTTTTGGTAACTGTGGAGCCTCCAAGAGAAATTTGCCATTTTCATTATGTTAAAATATTTTATACGTAAGGCCCTTGCCTTCAAGTGTCTGGCACAAAGTCATACACATTTTTGGAGAAAGTTGTAAGTTGCTGAATTTCACAGTGTTTGCAAGCCAAGAGCTACTGACATGCTCACAGCGATACACAGAAAAGGATCATCATCCCAATCTATTGTCAATGGGATGCAAGGGAATTGCTTCATAAGGCATTGTGGGATTCTCGTCAACATGGAACTGATGCTCGTTCAATTGGTCTTCACTTGATGGTCAATCTAATATGCACTAGTTCGAGAAAACCCCATTTCAAGAATGTGTTATATTTCTTTATTAGACTACCTTAAATAAAATTACCTACCTTAAATAAATATAAAATTTAACTTTACTGTATATCAGTTTTGCTATAGAGGATGTGAAAACTTTAAAGCTTTATATCTCAAAAACAGGTAGAACCCTATAATTCTGAGGTCTCAATATTTTAAAAGATGCTTTGAATTTCAATAAAATATCATGATGCACTTATACAGGACTATATGCTACACGAGCACATGTTCATCTACCTGAGAAGGCATCCTTATCTCGATCCAGGGTAGTGAACTGTTTGCCGTTGTGACTGCTCAGGGAGTCCCCAGCGTTGCCCTGGTAGGTGCCCAAGCGCAGGCGGAAACCCTCGCTCTCAGGCTCTAGATGGAAGCTGCTGTACTGAGCGTAGACCTTTTTGTTCATCCAGTCCTCCAGCTCCACCAGCAGCTTGTAGTCCCCCTGCCTCCCCAGGTTGTAGATGCCTTCCAGACCAAGCCAATGTTCTCCATCTATGTTGCCAAAGCCGCTCTGAGTCAAAAGAAGATTAAAAGGAACTTTAGAGAAAGATTACAGATAATAATGGGCATTGTTTTTTATGTGGTAGCCAGAGGAGTTTAGAAACATGAGAATTGTTTAGGAACATAAAACCTCGTTGTGGATGAGGCTGCAGGATTGTAACAGAACAAACGAGAATTTTCTTTTTGATGACGTTTTGGTCATGGTTCTGTAGTTAAGACAAACTACAAAACTTCAAAAGAAGAAAGAACTGTGGCAAAACAATGCCACCCTATCTTTGAAGTTCCTAAGAAAGACATGTTGTAGAGTTTAAGCAAGAAAACAAGCATGCATCTACAGAATGCTGGTTCATCACTCAAACCCTGCAGATCTCTTGGATCACGGCTAATAGCGAAACTGGCCACTTGTGTTGAATAACCGCGAGCAATCTACGTCTGGCCATGTGCCTCCAGAACACTTCACTTGGTAGAGGAGTTTGAGGTCTGTGATTGTGGATTGGCTGGGTGAGCCAGCAGATGATGAATGATGTAGGGTTTCAGTTCGGGGCCTCCTCTCTGGTGCTGTGTGTGTGTACATGTGGTGGCTTTGTGGGAGAGCGCAGAGGCAAATCAATGTTGAAGAGAGCAATTTAGCTTCTAGTAAGACATGCACAAACCTGGCCGGGCAGAATGGAACACTGGATCACCGAGGCTGCCAGCAGCGATGTACGCTATCGCATTCTCACACACCATATTAGCTCCCCTCTCTTTGATGAGGGGGGCTATATGGTGTGGTGTAGTAAGCCAACCAGCCATTCATCCAGGAAGGCAGCATAGTAGAAGCGGTTTTGGAAAGAAGCGCCTGCGGATTGAGCTGTGGAACATACCTTCCTAGTGGGCCATCTAATGTTTCATAATAGGAATCTCAAACCAAATGACCTTGGATGAATAGTGCTGCTGACAGGGCATTATATTTTACAGTAAGTGAAAACACAAGGATTCTGGCCCAGGAAATACTCCCAAAGACCCCATGATGGTTTCTCTAGATGGGTCATATAACGGCACCCCTGCAGTGTCTGGATGAATATTCTTGTTGGCTCAAGGGAGGAGAGAGAAAAATAAGACAGACATGGCAGGGGAAGTGTCATTGTCATCACCTTGTAGTTATCCCAGTTCCTAAAGAAGTTCACGGATCCGTCTCTCCTGCTCTGGATCACGGTCCAGCCCCCGTTGTCTATATCCTGTTCACACCAGGCCTGCACTGGCCTCTCTGCTTCGTCTGGTTTGATCAGGTACATGCCGCTGATGCTATGGCCAGCTTCCTGCGCCTCGAGACAGTCTCTAAACGGGCCTGAAGGAAAGAACAATAAGAGAGGGAGGGTGGTGGTAATAAAGACAGGAATAAGCTGGAAATGAGACAAAGTGTGTAACAAAGTGTGTAACGCTTAATAAGTAACATTATCAAATGTGTTTTTTAAGAATAATTACACCAACCTTCACCCCCATCTAGGCTTGTTAGCTTTTAGCAGAAATACTTTATCTGGTGTTACTCCTCCTCCATTATGATAAGATTTAGTGCCTTTTTTATGTGTTATAACAATCTCAATTACAAAAATGTTGTTGCATTACAATTGATTATACAGTTACAGAAAACAGGTCATAAAAAGTTGGGAAATTAACTTTAGCTATGGCTAGCTGTGACTGCCCTCAGGCTAGCCTAGCTAGGGTGCAGTCACTGCTGTTTGGTTTTTACCTCAATAATTACACATTTTCATGGTATAAAAAAGGTTTTTGGTTAAACATGCTCTGTAAAAAAGACTAGTCTTAACTCAGATTTGAATGCGTATGTAGTCACTAAATGTGGTAATATAAAACACATTTATCCAGGTCCGCAAAGATGTTTACTATGTACTCCCACAACAGCAGAGGAAAATGAGGCAAATTAAGTTACTTTAATTAGAAATTACTTGCATTCATTTGAGGTCAAGAGACTAACATCTGCCTTTTCTCAAGGTAATTCAACATTCTCATTACGAGATTTTTAATTAATTGCACATGTAGCAGTGAGTTTATTTTAAGGTTGAGTAACCCTCTCCTGGCTATTAATATAATAATAATAATAATGTAAAGGTATAGCCCATTCACTTCATAAAGTATACCAGAAGTGCCTCTAGTTTGTGGTTTGCAGGAGTCTATCAGGCCAGCCTGGGTTTTGTCTACGTCTCACATGCAATGGAACAGTCTTGTAAAGGATCGTTTACATACACAGCTGCACTGAAATCCTACACACTTTATTATTCTTGGGTGAGGGCAACCTAATGTGTCAGGAATTTCTGTTGATGAGCGACATCGCATTGGTTAGGTCTTTCTTTGCTTTGCTTTAAGTCCCCTGCCTCCACTGAGACGTTACAACATTTTAATTTCCATCCTGGTTTGTGTTCTTTCTGTTGAACGGGGAGCAGAGTTCCAGCTGAATTTGCAAAACTTTAACCTTTGAAATGAGGGCACTGGCCCAGCTGTATTCAAAAGTCAGTGATTATTATTTTGTTATGGTTGCCTGCAAAATCATGACTACTATACATTTTACTATGACTGTTTTTGATTGTCATGACTGAATCAATTAATAAATGAATGAAAAGATGGATGAATGGATGGATGGATCACTCACTAATTAATTCTCTCACTCACCTTCAGCACTGAAGTTTCTCTGTGGAGGTTTCTGAACTTCCAGGGTGCCACTTGTGGGTGACGGCCCAGAGCGAGAGCCTCTTTCTCTTGGAAACCCTCGGGTGTTGTCCCTTTGGATCTCATTGGTGAAACGTGGCACATTAACAGGAATGTTCTCAGGCACCACCTGCACAAGTGGAGGTCCCAGGGGTGACTGCTCATGCCTGCGGCTGTACACCTGCATACAACGTTCCTCCAGTGCCCCAATCAGCACTGACTGGTTGTTCACTACTGCAGACAGAGCTGCGTATTTGGCCTCCAGTTCCCTGTACCTGGAGGTCAAGCGGAGTGACTCTGAGGTGGCATTGAGGATGCGTGTCTCCAGCTGTGCCAGCTCCAGTGAGTTGTCCCTCTTCCTGATGATCTCATGCAGAAGCTGCATGTAGAGCTGGGTCACTCTGGAGTTCATGTTCCTGCTCTCTTTCCTCAACAGCTTCATCTCATTCACCAAATTGCCGTCCACATCCACCACAAGCTTCAAAGTCTCCACCTCTCGACGCTGCTTTGACAGGAGGTCACGCACCGCAGCTACATCCAGACGTGTCACTCGGTCCTTGTCAGTTGAATAACCGCGGGCGGCACAGATGGGTCCTGTGATCTTCTGCTCAGGGACCAGGAAGGTGTAGGAGCACTTCTTGCCTTCTCCGGTGGCCTCTGGAGCCCTTCGTATCCGGGAGAAGATTGGGTTCTTAGTGAGGGCTTGGCTGTTGCTCCAGAAAGACAGACCAAGCAGAATAAATAGGCTCCATGTTCCGGGTCCCATGGTTCCTCCACTCTTTATCACCAAACAAGCTAAAGATCTATAAAAAGGAATGAGAAGTGTAGACCGACCATTTTATTTAAAGCAAAGGTTGGTGTTATACTATATTACATGTATTGTCAATAAATCCCATAAAAAGACCAAAAACAATAAAATATTACTCCATCCGGTGAAGGTTAAAGTCAAGGGCAACTGGACACCAAGTCCAGTTGCCCTTGACTTTAACCTTCATTGGATAACTGTGACCTGGATGACTGAGAATCTTCACAGACATATATTACTCCATCTCTCACTGCTTTTCAACTTCCCTACCCTGCCTTTGGTGGTTCAATGGTTCCTACCGAAGATCTAGGGTTGGCACTGTCACTCTGTGGGGCAGTTGGTACACTACTTGGTACAGAGTAAAATATCTCAACAACAACTGGAAGGACTGCCATGACTTTCATGGTTCCCAGGGGATGACTGCTAATCACTCCGGTGATCCCTCACTTTTCATATGGCTCCATCATCAGGTCAGCATTTTAATTTGTCCAAAATTTTAGTTTATAACTAAATACTTGCACAACTAATGATATTCAGCCCGGGTGTACTTTGTGTTTTGTATTAATTAACAAATGTTACCATGCAAAACTATGATTATGGACATGGCAAACGTCAGCATGTTGCCATTGGGAGCATGTTAGCATGCTGATGCTAGTATTGGGCTCAAAGCACTGCAGTCCAGCCTCACAGTCACTAGCATGGCTGCACACTCTTAGTATAGTTAAATTAAGCACAGTAATTTCCTGAAACAGCTGGGCACTGTAATCTTTAGCAAAAGTTACTTAAAGAGAAGTAAGTTATGCATTTGTTGAGGACTATTTTCAACCACAGATTACTATTACTATTAATTTGGTGGGTTAGGGGAATTGACAGCCCACGAATGGATTTTTCTCAAAATAAACTACAGTGCCCAAGGTCATCATAACAAAGGAAGATGTCACCCAGCGCAATAGTATGGCTCAATGTTGGGTTTTTATTAGTTTTTGTATGGTGAAGGTCTATTTTATGGCTCAGACGATTATGCCATATCAAGCTTTGGCTACACAGACAGTACTTGTCAGAAGGATTAATTCATTGTTGGCTGTGGTCTTTTCATTGGCCTTGTTGACAATAAGAAAATATTGAATATTACCCCACTGAGTCTTTAATTTGGTCCAAGTCTCTATAAAGAAGTTTCATTTTATACTTCTTATTCAGTTTCCTACCAGATGTTTTCTTTTCTACTCTAATCCAATATAACCACTGTGCTTGAACATTTTAAGCAGTCATGGAGCTTTTGCTGGTATGATACAGGAGAAAGCTTCTAGTCAAGACTCAACACAAGAGTCTTGCTTTATTATGAAGTAAGTGAGCATGAAAATGGAAACTGTGAAAACTAGCAGACTGTGGCAAAGACACAGCTGGTTTGACACATCAAGTACTGCAGACAGTTCTGCCCTTGGCAAGATGTGTCTTCTGGTACTCTTCTGGTGGAGTAAGAGCAGTGCCACCCACCCACCACAAATCTATTATCCTAGCTTATGTTTTCAATACATTCCCTCATGGGTTCTCCTTCATTACGGCCCTTACCACATCTGTATCATGTGTCTGGGTGTGTGCAAGTACTGGGATCTGTTTTTCATATTTCTGTAGATCTCCTGGCTCAGACCTTCCGTGCACCTCCGCTATAGCTTTTAAGCGTACCTGCACTGGCTCGTGTGGAGAGTTAACTTCTGAATCTGACAAAAGCATGAAATAGTTGGCAGAAAATTTGTTTAATGTGGCCATGGATGAAAGTGAATCACTGAAGTGTTAGATGGTGCATATTAGTTATGAGCAAAAGCAGGTGGTTATCATTAGGCCTCACTGACTCATTTTAACTTCTGCCTTTTCTGCCTGGCTGGTACAAACAGATACATTTGAATTTGGTGAGGAATAAAAGAAACTGATGTTTTTGAGAGGCAGCAGGGAGCAGGAATCCCTGATTTGTGAGTAATGTTTTCTGGAGTCTATTTTTGGAAGGGAAGCTTATGTTTTGATCTTATTGGTTTTGACAGCACAACGAATGGAGCAGGGGTAGGTGAGGTTCAAAAATGAATGCTAAGTGAAAGAACCCTCCTTCCATATTCAATAGCGAGGCTTGGATCTGGAAGTGGGGCTAATGGTGTGCCAAGTTCAGGCTTTTTTCAGATTTTGGCACTCGGGCCAAATCCAACCAGAAGGCAGTCTGGTGGATATGGCCAAGGAGGGTAAGTAACCTTCATCCAACACTTTAGACAGCCACACAGTATGACCCACTTCATATCAGCGCTCATCAAAACAACTCTGCAGAGGATTTTAACAGATGCCAAAGGAGCTGAATGCTAAATGAGTCCAAGACACAGACAGCAGAATCTTTGAATCATTTCTGTGGTCTCCTCTTGATGCTTAGTTGCAGTGAAGAGTCTTAACCACAGTTAATGGGACAGATCCCAGAGCATTACCTAAGCTCAAACTGCTGCTGTAGCAGAATAGTGCCCTTTTATCATTGTCAAAGGAAAAAAACATGCTTGTCTCAAGGGAAATATATGATATCAAGTGTTTGTGTTTTCATGAAGCACAATGGCTTATTGACAGAAAGAAAGTGTCTTAGCCAACATTAATTTTTAATAAATTGCTTAAAAGTTCAGCAGCACAAGAAAACGCCCGAAGCCTGTATTTTAGCTTTAACATAGGAACAAGCTGCAGTTTGTTTTGTCATAGATTATAACTCATTTGAGGGCAAAGGAAAAGGCACTTTAAGGGAAACGGGCCATATGTCAGAGCTCAGAAACACCTTGGCACTGTCAGGCAGTTATTATTACCAGAGAGGACTTTTTCCTGTCTTTCCGTAATCACAGGTCATCCCCTTCAATAGCTCGGTCTCAGCAATTGGCCCGTCTGCAAGTCTCCAGCCCCACAATATGAATCTCACAGGCTCTGGCCTGACAGAAGTGACAGTGTTTACACAGAGGCTCCTCAGCCAGGGCTGTGAATCTCATCTGCCAGTTATTACCACCAGGTTTCTCTCTGTCGTTCACACCCTGCTGGTCTTCATCAAGTCAACCACAGCAGCCATGTTTTTTTGTTGACTTATTAAACGGGTATTTTCTCCTCTCCTCGCTCAGAGCCAGACCTGACCAGATCCAGCCACCTCATCTATATTAATGCAGTCCTTTCAACCAGACAGGTCAAACTTTGCGGTGGCTGGTTTTTCCCAGCTCAGAGCAACATGAGGACCCTGCCAATCGGCCCACTGACTCTAAGTGGTGCCACTGAGCTCTAACTGTCTAATGGTAAGCTCCCCAATTAAAAGATTTTCTTTGACATTTAAACCATCAGAAAGCTTATCCCTGGGAATACCGCCTTTGCGTGCCCCTAATTGCTCTCCAACTTTATTTCAACACACAACATGAATATATTACAAATCAGAAATTCCCATTTTTCCAGGCAAACTTTGTTGTGGCTTTAGCTCTGGGCAAGCAGATTGTGCCAATTAGCCCACAGTTATTATGATGGTGCCACTGCTTAGGTCTGTCTGCTGAGATGATGCATGAGCTTTGTACATGGTGAATATGATTGTGGGTTTATACTATATGTACATTTCAAATATTACATATTAAACAAATATTAACTACTTTAAAATGTTCAAATGGTTTTTCCATAGCAATTTATGAAGAGTCACAGATGTCTGGAGGACCCCACTGTCATCTAAAATGTTGATCTGACTGTATTGTTCTATATTACATTTACTTTAATCAGTAAATTGCATTTTATTATTCATAGTGATGACTGAAAATTTATACTTTCCAAATCATAAAAAAAGATTTTATATACAAATAAATAACCTGATCATAGAAATGAGAAAATAAATATCTTACCTGTGTCAGGGAGTCAGTGGTCCAGGAGGTGCGGGTAAGACCCAGCTTGGTGTCTCAGTCGTGTTTCCTATCCAGGTTTATGCTCTCCATTCTCCTCCTCTCACTCTCAGTCACCCTCTGTCTTTGCTCTCATTGAGAATGAAGGCCTGCACACAGCTATGGCAAAGGAAACACTGTCCACTAGGAGAACAGTAGAGGGTGCATTTACAGAAAGAGGGAGGCTGATGGTGTGATTTTCTCTGTAGTTTGAGCAGGGGGAAGGCTTGGCCCTGCCTTCCTCCTCTAAAGTTTAGGAAGAAAAGAAAGACTCCTCCTAATATAAGGTTTCACCACTAATGAAAAACTAAGCGGTGAATCAAGTTGGCTGGGAGTCAACAAGAGTGGTGAAGACACTCAAAATTAGTCTAGCTGTCATCAAGGCCTTGTTTACAACATTATGTTGTCTCCCACACGCTATTTATCTTGTAAAAGTTGATGACATCGACATAAACTCTCTTTTTTTCTTTCACACACACACACACACACACATCTATCAGCTTGATTCATTTTACTTCTATTTCTCATACTCTACTTACTCCTCCTCACAAAGCTGTTTCCTATCAGCTCTAACCTAATGACTGGGTAATTCTGTCGATCCAGTAGCTTTTGCACAAGTATGTTTTGGATGTGAGTGTTTCTCTTGTGTTTGCCCCGTATTTGGGATGTGTGTGTCTCTTGCAGCAATCATAAGAGCTATTGGCAGCTGTGTTTATTTGGTTATGAGGACAATATGCAGAGGGCTTTGCAGACAAAAAGAACGCCCCTCAGCTAAATGTTTTGGATTAAGGAGGAAGGACAGGCTTTGATGCATGGGGATTCTCTGTGTGGGGAGACATACTTAAGCATGGGGGAGGACAGATTTTCTTATGAGCAATCAAGGCAGGACATTCATAATGTAGCAGCGTGTGTGTGTGGGTGCTTGCATGTGATCTGTACATGTATGAGAACATATGTTTGTGTATTTGTGATCAAGAGCGTGTCTCCTAAATGGTTGGTTGTGTATAATAGAGGTTGTCCAATTTAAACAAATTATATATAGAAGAAAATGTGTTTGGAGGTACTGAAAGAAACTAAGAAACACATTTTGTGCTAATTCAATCCATGCCTGGAAAATCTTTATCTGTATTTGCACCACATTTAATAAGCTCCACTCTTGTATAGCCTAGATCAGTGTTTCCCAACCTGGGGGTGAGCCCACCTAAAGGATCCCAAGATAAATCTGATTCAGACTTTATTTTAACAATTTGATGTTTCATTTTCTAAATTCTGATAAATGTGTTGTAAAGGTGTTTTTCTTGTGGGATACATTCACTTCTTTAACCAGCTAAAAATTAAACAATTTGAACAGGAAAAAACATTTTAACTGCTTATAATTCATGCAAGGATAAGGGACAAGTGTGTCTATTTTTAAACCTTTATTTAAACTGGACTTTTCCATGCTTCATTTGTGCCCTAATGAGATGATGATCATAATACTTTATTGCAAAACAAGTCTGATTTTGTTGTTGCATCACAGCAGCAGCATTTGCAACCTCACATTATGTGTTTGGTAACAAATTACATGTAGCTGTAATCTGTTATGGAGAAAAAAATGTGTAATGAAATAACAGTTACTTGTGAAAATGTCCATGATTACATTGGCTACTTTCTGTAAAAAACTAGGCTCTATAATATTAATTTTGTTGTTTTGCATGTTTTTTATGTGCAGAATGTCTTCCTTTGCCATTTCCAGCCATAGCTGTTTAGTAAAGTTTGATGCTGATCAGATGCGTTTGATTGGTTCTAGTATTTGAATTTTCAGTGCCTCCTGCCAGTTAAATTCCCTCTTAAGCTGTCTTTTGAAAATGGTTATCAGTTGAAAACAGTCAGTAGTCTAATCAAAAAGTAATTGAATGTAATAAGTTACATTACTTTGATAAAGTAATTGAAATAGTTACACTACTATTAGGGTAACTTGTCACAGCCAACCTATTACATTTCAAAGTAACCTAACACTGTCAGCAAGGCAAGGTCCTTCTCCACAAATGTACATTTTAGCTCTTGCCCTTAGAAAGTCTGTTTACATCACTGCTGACAGCAATTTATACAGAAATGCAGTTTGGCCTTTGTATTTGGTGATTAGTTGTTCACTATAACTAACATCAGCTGTCATGCAAGGTTAAAAATTGAAATCCAGCTCTCTCTGTGAGTGTGAGCCCCTCCTTGTGGCAAAATGAGTTTATTACCACCAATACCTTCACAGTTGTAGATAGATAGATAGATAGATAGATAGATAGATAGATAGATAGATAGAGTTAAACGTCTAATACATAGGGATTAAAACTTTATTTGCATGAATGAACAAGCTACATACCTTCAAACAAGCCTTCGGTTACGTCATGCGCACTGACCAATCAGAGGCAGTGTGCCTGTGACAGTTGATACTCGACTGTCAGCAACAAGGACTTTAATCAAAACAGAAGATTTCATAACTTTTCTTTGATTTACAGGGAAGAAACTGATTTAAAAAAAGACTTCTTTTAATTTAAGAATTTGCTGAACAACGTGGTACCGTCGTTTTGTTTTTGTCATTTTCCTGTCGACTTTTCAAGCATGGTGAGTTTGACCCCCGTCCCTTTCTATATAAATTGTTGCCAGTGTTTTATTTTGGTGAGCGTCGTGCCAATGACAGACTTCGCTTAGCCTACACACCCCACTGTATGACACAATTGCTTTTGTCCACTGTATACTACAGAGACCGGTTGGATTAGGTGATTTAAACAGGCTTTACTTGTGTGCCTTGCCTCGTCTGCTGCGGATAAAATTAGACTCCTTCAGCGTTAAAGATCCTGTGTCACTGTGGATCTGTTTAGCCCCTGAAGTTGAAGCCTGAGAGACAACTGTCAGGGCATTTAAGTGCTTTACAAATGTATTTCATGTGAACAAACAAACAAAGACCTCTGAGACATGTTGAGAGTGTCAATGCACACATCCTGTGCAATACAGATTCATTAATAACTGCCTAATAATAATTGCTTTACAAAAAAATGTTATCATTATTTTATGTTGAAAGGGCTCGTTTCACTCCAATTGATTTTTAATCTATATAGTGTAATATTTCTTATGTTATTTGGGTATACCTACACTATTAAACAGCAGAATACCCCTTGTGATTACCTGTTAATGTGTTACAGGATGCAGAGGGCCCCCAGGCCCTGGGTGACCTCTGCTTGGCTCAGGTGTGCCACAGCCTGAACGCTCTGTGCAGCAGGCGAGCAGACGGCTCCATGTGCCTCAGCTGGGCCCCGCTCTTCCCACAGGAGGTGGCTGACCAGCTGCTGTCTAAGATGGCAACTAAAGGTAGGTCAGGGTGACAGCAAAGACTCCCAACAACATCAGTATCAACAAGTGAGGGCAACTGCAGTGCCAAGTTCTGAGAAAAGGGGCCAATTAACTCACACCACAACAAATGTGACGTATGACCTTAGGTTAGTTGTAATCCTTCAAGCACACAACTTCCTGTATACAAAAGTTAACTGCTATGTCAGAATATCATTATGCTTACCCTATAATCATATGTCTTGTTCACAGTGATACCAGGCTGAAATTATGGGAAAAGTCTATTCCACACATAAATATGGCTAAACTGATGCAACTTTTTCCCCTCTGTTTGCTTCTCCTTGTAAGGCATACTGAATGACACAACTGTTGGGATTTTCCGAAACTGCAAGGAACTCCGCCTGCGCCGTGCCTCCATCCGCTGCTGTCCAGTGTCAGCAGAAGCTTTTCGCTTGGCCCTTTGCCCTCACCGGCTCCAGGAACTTGATGCCTCCTGCATTTCGGGGGGCCTCACTGGAGCTAACATTATCTCAAGTCTGGCCTCCAACCCTGAGTGCAGATCCAGCCTGCAGAGGTTATCCCTCAATGGGCTATGTCTGGACTGTGAGTCTCTGGGGGAGGCTGGAGGGACCCGTGTTGGCTTCAGCTCCCTGCAGGGCTTGAGGACACTCAACCTTGCCAACACAGACCTGACTGATACTGTCCTTGAGGATATCTGCACTCTCCCTCTGCTGGAGAGCCTGGATATCTCCTGCAGTACCGTCTCAAAGCTCACTGCACTCCTTGACTGCAAGAACACCCTTAGATCTCTGATCACCCATCGGCTGCGGCAGCTGGATATGTCGTCTGCCAGATTGCTCTTTGTCCTTAGCCAGCTTCAAGCTCTCAGGCATCTAGATTTTTCAGATGACCATTTTACTGTGGATGACAGTAACGGGAGAGATGGGGATGAGACAGTCCGGCAGCTTCTGGAGGGGAGTCCCCAGGTCCTCCCTTCCCTCGTTTCTCTAGATATCTCTGGACGGAAGACAATCACTGATGCAGCAGTCAGAGCGTTTGTGGATGCCAGAGGTGGACTGGTCTTCCTGGGCCTGCTGGCCACTGGGGCTAGCTCCTGTGATGCCCTGTCTTCAAAGAAAAGCCTAAAAGTAAGGACCTAATGCAAGCATCAGGTACAGAGTTGATGTCACACGATGGTTTGTGACATGTCAGAAGAATGTTACGGATAGACACATGAGCTTGACTCTCGCATAAGTTTCTAATTTGTGCTTGACTTGAGGCCCTGTTTGTATATGTACTGAATATGACCCGCTGCATTTCCTGTCTCTTTGACTGTGCCAATCTGTTGTGTATATTTAGGTAACTGGAGAGGCTAATGAGAACCAGGTGTGCGAGGCCCTGAGAAGGTACAGAGACCGTGAGTGTTTCATACGAGAGGCTCTCGTCCATCTCTACAATCTAGTCACTGACACTGACAAACCACGACCAGATATGCTAAAGGTACTGTGGTTAGCATTGTGTTTGAACAATATCTTACAATAAAAATGTCAACACAGGTCTTATTTTTGTTATTTCTGACTGCAATCATTTCTATTGGTTTTAATTATATTGTACTCATAAAAGTTATTAGTTCTGGAATGCTAAAAGTAAAAATTAGTAAAGTTTTATAATGGATTATCTAACCCACTTTATTTTAAGCTAAAACTGAAGGCGAGCACACCTAAAATTTCACCAATGATCCCTCATTGCATAGAAAAAATGGGAGTGCAAAAAAATAAACCTATTAGAATGGACAGTTTGGGTAATCAATTTACTGTTCACCTTCATTTTTATTTTCCAAGTAAGTTTGGTTAACCTGGGGGATTGTTAAAAAGAAAAAATTGTTTCTTGCCCATAGGACCTTTTTTAGCGATTACAACACATTCACAGATCTCAGCAGTTACCTTCCTGAGTACAGTGTTTCTTATACAGGCAGGAATGATGGCCAGAACTACGATAATAAGACTTTTATACTTCAATAATGGCACCGCATAGTAATGACTTTTTATGATATTTTACACTAGTGTTTCAAATACATAGTATAAACACAGAACAACACACAACAATTCACAACAACACACAATTTTCAATCACAATAGATATTATTGCCTTAGTAACATTTCAAGTAGCATTCAAAATGCTCACTTATTATGTTTTAAAATCTAAAAAAGGAATGAGATATAAAAATTAATGAGATATTTGAATATATATAATGTTTTTAACTCTTTCCCTTTGTGAGGACCATTTTTTTCTAGATCACTTTGAACATACCTTACAGCTAAAGTCAAAATGTCCTCCAACCTAACATTATAATTGCTGGACTTAGACGTGATTGTAAAAAGGAGGTAAAGAGGCACACACATCCAGCCTTTTGCTTGACAGTTCACAATCTGATAACAACAACAGTCACAAGCACAAACGGTGTTTATATAAACACATGTGATTATAACATAAACTTCTTGTTTCCTGTAGCTGGTGTTGAGGGCGATGCAGCGCTACCCCACCTCCCTGCACATCCATCTTGTGGCCACAGCATGTGTTTTCAACCTGACCACTCAGGACCTTGCAGAGGCCATGCCTGTCAGTTTGCTCAGCTCCACTGTCACTCAGCTGCTGCACGCCATGAAGACCTTCCCCAACCACCAACAGGTCAGGGGACGTGCTCGGTGTCTCCGATTACAGATGTATCTTGTAGTCACAGAACAGCAAAAAGAATGGTTCTGTTGCTACCAGCTGGCTTATCCTTCATGAGATTCTGACCTCATCTTTGCATTTGTTTGCAGCTCCCTTTCTGCCACACACAGTATTTTTAGTTACTCTATACCTCATGTACACATATGCCCATGTATTTTCCTACACACAGTGTTTTCATCTCTCCAGGTGCAAAAGAACTGTCTGCTGGCACTCTGCAGTGACTACATCCTTCAGGATGTCCCCTTTGACAAGTTAGTTTGCTTTCTCTCAGTTACAGTGACGTATGGGGCCATGGTCCTGCAGTAGCCAAGATAATCACTGCACTAATAGAGTGGCTCTATAGGGTTTTTCCAACAAACTGTGATCCAGCTAAAATATATTTTGTCTTGAAATGTAAGTGCCAAAGGAAATAGTTCCTCTAGATGTAAAAATGTAGACCTGAAATCAGATTTTTCCCAAGACTTTTCTGTACATCACTGGTATATTTGTGTAATACTATGTTACTTTCATCCGTGCTGTGATCATGGTTCAGGTATTTAGCGTCCACGCTGGTGATTAACTGGCTGAGCAGCCACGAGGATCCTACCCTTCAGAGGATGGCGGTGGCTGTCATCTCCATTCTGGTGGCCAAGGTCAAGACACTGCTCACTTACAGTGCATTAGTCTGCTGCAGGAAAATAGTATAGCACCTGTTAGTCCTGCCTGTTAAGATCCCCGTGCCTCAGTCACCTCCTCTACCTCTGTGACACTCATTTCAACAGCAGCTTAATGCTTATCCAGTTAAATGGGGCCAATTTCCCTTTGCGATTAAAGCGCTGTTTGTTGTAGTTTGACATTTAGGAAAATAGGGAGAATTCAAAGAAGCACTGATCTATTTGTTTTATTTGCAGTTGTCTACAGAAGAGACCGCTATGCTTGGCAAGGACATCTTTATTATGAAGGTACATTTACTCTTTCAGGGTATTCAGGGCGCTGGATAATTTACTAGATTTTTGGTTTATTGTCACTCAATCTGTTATTCAATTCAGCTCTGTTTTTCTCTATTTTTCTCTTTTTGTATTTAATAAAGCTTCTTTAGTTTATTATATGTCTGGTGCCACTTATTAATATGTAAAAAATTTTATCTAACAGTTGAATATATTGACAAGAATTGCTATTCTTTTTTCATTTTTAGCTGTGTTATGTGCCATGGCCTCTTTGTCCCTCTCCATCATTCCCCTCAGTCTCATGTTTTCTCCACTCATTTGCTCTGTCTCACAGCAGCTTCTGGCTATTGTGCAGCAGAAAGCCATGGTGGGAGTGGTGGACTCCACTCTGAAGTTCGCCCTGAGTGCCCTGTGGAACCTGACAGATGAGATGCCCAGTGCTGCTCGCAGTTTCATCGAGTGCCAGGGCCTGGAGCTGTACGAAGAGGTTCTGGAGGTAGAGCCCCCCGAAAATACACTGATAGACATGTTAATAGAGAAATGCAGAGAGTCACATACACACAAACGTTTTTCCTCATATGCTGTCCCTTTTTTTGCGTTGCAGACCTACAACACTGAACCATCCATTCAGCAGAAAGTTCTTGGCCTCCTGGTGGGTTCAGTGTGTACAGAATGTGTTTTTTGATTGTGTGCCACAGTACTGCATGTTTATAGCTTGTGTTAAACTAAAACTTTTTGCAATCATTCCCACATTCCGGTCTTAATGCTGTGACATCAGGTGTTCTGTCAAATGTTTTCATATTGACCCCAAATGTTAGTATTTGACCAATAAGAATAAAATTAAATTCAACTGTAGGAAATACATACATATAGCATACACACAGAAGTTCCTGTAACCCCTCTGGCCCGAACACCTTTCTGCCAAGTTACATCCAACATTAGTTTTGCTGTCATCACTGCTATCATTCGTCCTGCTGTGTTGCAGAACAACATAGCAGAGGTGGAGGTGTTACAGGCGGACCTGATGGAGGAGGACCTGCTGGAGCACATCCTCAGCCTGCTGCAGGACCCACAGGTGGAGATGGGGGTCCGTTACTTTGCTGGGGGGATTCTAGCACAGCTCGCCTCCAGACCAGAAGCATGGACCCTGGACGACGAGCTCCACAGCACCATACTGAAGCAGCTGGTGCGTGTGAGGTGGCAAAGGTTTGGATGCTGGTTTGCATTTAAATTGACATTTGGCTCTTTTCTGAGTTTTTTTCCTTCTTTGCAGCATGAATCCATAATAACGTGGACCCAGCTGGAGAGAGAGATGGTGTCTTACAGGTGAAAGAACGCAAACTGGACAAAACAGAAAGAAAGCTTTTAAAATTTACTCCGTCTGCCAGTTCAATATCAAATGCAAGCTACATGGTGCATAACACTTAAATTGTTTCCCATCAATAACACATCTTACATTCACTCTTAATACTCTTACATAAAATTCTGCCCAGTTGTTGCTGATTTAATGTATATGGTTTGAAACACTGTGCGCATGTACCTGTATAGGTTCATTTGTTTGGATAGTGCCATATAGGGATTTTTCACAGAGAATAGTTGTAAGAATGACACCTCAGTTCACACCTGTATAGCATTAGAATTACTCAAAAGCAACATTTTTTTAAATCTGTGCTGTGTGCTGTGTCCTTGTGTCCATTTTTCAGGTCGTTCCGTCCATTTTGCCCTCTGCTTCAGACGAACCAGCCCTCAGGAGTGCAGCTGTGGGCAGTCTGGGCCATACAGCTGGTCTGCAGTCAAAACAGTAAGACACACAGACTGTGGGTATATTGGGAGGAAGTTGGTGAATTTATAGGGGCAGCATATTTACATCAATTTGTCACACACAACTGCAATGATTAGTCAAACTACTGATTTGCTGATTGACAGGAAAATCACTAAAAATGCAGTTTTCTTGATATAAAGATTTTCTGCTTTTCACTATTTTGTATCATATTAAACTGAATATCTTTGGGTTTTGGACTGTTGGTCAGACAAAACAAGACATTTAAAGATGTCACCTTGGACTTTGAGAAACTGGGATAAACATTTTTATAGACTAAATGATTAATTGATAATGAAAGTAATCGTTAGTTGCAGCCTAATACAGTACCCATTTTGATATAAATAGAGCTTTGTTATTCTCTCTTTCATTATTTTACATTTTCCACAAATATTTCACCACTGAATAGATATATTAAATAGTTTCATAAAGACTACTTAATAGTCAAGTGATAGATAAGCTTCCATTCTCTCATGTTCTTCTCTTTATCTTCTAGCTTCACTTTACAGCAGCCTGCTGGAGAAGGAGGGCGTGACTGAACTTCTGAAGTCTTTGGCTGCTCATCCCGACACACACAGTGACATTAAGGAACTATCAGACAGCATCTTGCATTTGGTGGAGCAACACTAGAGTCACTCAGGGCCCTTCAACAACCAGATGGGCCTCGAAACGCTTTGACAAAAAGTGATTGATTTATTGTCTTTGAGCTGTGCCTAAAATGTGCTAGACATGAGGTGGCAGAAAAAGCAGATATTGAAGAACAGACAGTTCATGTCAATCTTAGAATTCAGGTTTAATGTAATAGATTATGTGTTGTATATTTTATTCAAGGTATGAGCAGTGGTTGTGAAAAGTTATTTCTGTCATTATCTACTTTTAAACTGTTGATTTAGTTTAAATCATTTGGGGGGGAAGTCTTTTGTAATATTTGCACTATTCTGAGGTCGAATTGCTGTTAAGTTTGAAAATGTTTAACCCTAACCCTAACCCTTAATAAATGGTTCCAAATAAATTGAGAGACTGAAGCTTGTGTTGTTAATCATGCATAGAACCAAAACCTGTCACTAGAGGGTGCTTTAGTACTGTAGCTTCAGAGCTGTTTTGCCTCTTTTCACATAAAATATTAGATGTATAGAATCAACATCAGACATCATAAGAAGAAATATACCAATGCTATGTGAATCTGCTGTGTTGATCTGTCTGTATGAGGGCTATCATGTTCTAAAGTAAGTTTTTCTCTCCTCTCCCTCTCTAGCTCTTTCTTTCCCCTCCTGGTATCCTAGATGCTGAATTCATTATATTTTATGTAACAGCTGGAAGACAGAACTGCTTGTAGGCATCTACAGAGTCTATTCTAAGTTGGCCTATTAATAATTCCTTTTGAAAAGTGGATTAACAACCTCACATGAATATTTGAGTTGTACCACCATGTTCAACTTTTAAGTGTCAAATCCCTTGACTCACATATTTAAATCCCCCAAAGGAATTTAAAGGGTATCTACCAAATAGGAAATGGCTTTTGCGTGCTTGTGATTCAGCCAGGTTAGTCATCTCCTTGTCAGTGGTAGGTTATATGTTAGAAAAGAGCTGCGCAAACTGATCCAGGGTCAGCATTTAACAACAACTTCAACCCCTACATATATCGCACAGCGGCAGTCATGTGGGATCAAAGGTCAAATGCCCTGCAATGTTCAAGACATGAGAAGTGTGGGGAAACGCCACTCTCCAGAGGCTGTAGATTAATCTATAGCGTGCAAGGTGACTTTGCACTGGTGTCAGTTGTGTATATGGAAAAGGTAGCATGTGAGGAGGTAAGGTGAACTAAAGAGCCAAAGGGTAATAGTGGTGTGCATTGCACTAATCAGGTCTTATATTTCTGTCAGTGGCTCGAAGAGCCTATCAATATTCAAGTGACACATGAGTCGAGACAGACAGAAAGACTGTATCAAATAGAAGAGGAAAAACAAATGGGGAAAGACTTAGTCTTAGAGTAGTTCAACATTTTGGCAAATTCGCTTTTTAGCTTTCTTGCTAAGAGTCAGAATAGAAGACTGATACCACTCCAAGTTAAATGTGAGGCTACAGCCAGTTAGCTTAGCTTTGCATAAAGACTGGAAATGGGGAAACAGCTGGCCTCTCCGACTACCAGCAAAGCTCACAGATGAACATATTGAAATACAAAAACTGAAATTTTATATTAACAATTTGGTAAGCAACAAATTTTATTTTGTATGTTAAATTCCTACAAAAATTTAGGTATAAAAAAATCAGGTTTTGGTTTTACAGGAGGCTCGGGGAAGTCACTGCTCCCGGCCAAGAAACAGTCCGGCACAAAAGGGTAAATAGATCGGTTTTTGTGTGGATTAAACAAACAAGAAATAATGTGTGAATTAATGAGCTTAAGATGTGCTGGCAGACAGCTTTTGTTATCCTCGAACAGAGCCAAACTAGCTATTTCCCCATGATTCCAGTCTTTATGCTTAGCTAATCTGTAGGCTAACTCTAGGCAAGAAAGCAAATAAGCATATTTCCCAAAATGCCAAACTATATAAAGAACAGAAGGATAAGCACTGTCGAAAAGATAGAAATAGATAAGTCTATATGGAAATTGACAGGTGCAAAAATAGGATTTATGGCCAAAAATATCTTTAGACTAGATAAATAAAGCATGGGAGGGATAAAGAAAGACATGCTGGAGATAAGAAGAATAGAGTTAGTCCAAAGAAATTAAAGACCCATGCTCTACGCCTATTTGTGCAAAAATACCACAGACCAATTTGTAGATCCCCTGTCTCAGTTTGAAATATCATTGTGCTGCTTTTGAGTTAGAGCTTAGTATGAGTAAGCATCCCGTTATCTCACTTTTGCAGCCAGCTCTATTGGATTAACATAATTGTGAACCAGTATGGGCACCCACAATACACCAATATACAATGCAACACATCCCCAGCTGTAAGTGTGTATCGATGTGCTTGTTCACTTGTGTGGAAATGATTGCAGCGCTTATGTGTATTTGTGCAGCTATATCTGTAAGCTAACGCCCCAGTGTAGACCGTAAGTCTGACTTACAGGTTTTTAACTTAGATGCTAATTAGACACCCGCCAACATTCGAAATACCCAGAGAGCAAAAGAAGGGGAAAGTACATTCAAAGAGCAGGAAGAGGTCGAACAACAAGACAAAGCAAAAAAAAAACACTTCTCCAGGCAGAACTGTGACGCACAAAAGGACACACCATCTCCTCTCAAATGACCTTTTATTGCTGGGGAAAGATACCGAGTTGGCAGGCCCCTGAGCCTGTGTGCAGATATGTAACAGTAGGACCATCCTCCTCTCTGCCAAGTGGAGGCAGGGGCTCACTCTACACCAACAATCAATAGCCACTTTCGCAGAGTAGGGCTAAGTGGAGCTTGTCAATATCAAGTCCAATAGAAAACATACAGTATGTAACATAGTATTAAACACAATAATTTCATTATGTTGATGTAAATCCCAGCTGACAGATCATTTCTGATAATAATGTGATGTGATAATGTTGGAGAAAGTGAGGGAAGTGAAACTGGAGAAAACTCTAGAAAAGTAATTTTTGCCCTGTAATGAAAAACAGGCATTTCTCTTGTTCCTGTCCCTCCTTCTGTGCTTCTGTGTGGTCAAAATATGAAGTGACAAATAATTAAAGCAAAAGAAAGTACAAATTACACACTGTTTGTATGTTTACAATTGTAAGCATAAGAAATATATTTAACTTAATATAAGTTGCAGCAGTTCCTTTATGTTCCAGCTCCAGAGCATCTTATGTTCCAGTTCAGCACAGTGGTATGGGTGGTTGGATTGGGCTGATAGCTATTCGGGTCTGTCATCCATATGTGTTAGTGATTAATGATGAAATTTAGTTGAAATAACTGAAACACAGGAACCCATTTTCCAAGCACCAGTCTGTGAAAATATATCCCTCATTTCTAACTTTGGTGCAAGTCATTCCACTGCTACTTGACTAAAGGATTTTCTTTCTCTTTTGTGTGTAATTGTGTGCGAGAGAGCATGTTTGTAAGTAGATGTGTCAGAGGGCTATTACGGTCAGTTAGCGCCGCTCTTACTTCATGTCACATCTCCCATCTGCGGGTGTTTTACAATGGCCGGTTTGCCTTCAGCTTAGTGGATGCACACAATGGTGCAAAGAACGCGTGATAAACAACAACAGACAGGTAACAAACCTGCAGGAGCTCCTGCACCCAATAGTCTATTCACTGAATTGGCTTGCAGTCACAGATGTGCCATTGATGTGACCATAGCCAGCTGAGTGCATCTCTGTCCTGAAGCATATCCTGACCACTACCTTATCCTGGCTGCTGAATGTTGTGATACAGAGATGAAAACAAACATCCATTCTCAAGCACAGCAACATCCAGTACCATTATACGTTGACTTAAAGTAATAGTTAAACATTTTTGAGACTACGCTTATTCACTTTCTTGCCATGAGTTAGATGAGAAGATTGTTTCCACTATAACGTATGCTGAAGCTACAGCCAGTAGCTTGTTAGCTTTGCTGAGAATAAACACTGGAAGCAGGAGGAAACAGCTAGCCTGGCTCTGTCAAAGCATAAAAAAGACATCTAGTTTATGTAATCCGTCCGAAAACCAAAGTGTAAAAACATTTGGTTATACAGGGGTAAATTGGTGCTGGGGCATTAAATTCATGGGGCTCAGTAGTTTATTGCTTAAATAAAGCGTATTCTATTGTAAGATAAGTTTAAACTGTATTAAACCAGAAGGAAATTCTTGGGCCAGAGATTGCTCACAATTAGCCTATAGTAACATTATAGAGAAACTAATGAAATAACAATTCAAATAAGATTTACATTTAGTAAAATAAGTAACTAAAATAGAAAAGTAGTACGCCTATTGACAATGATATTGAAAAGTAATAAAAAGTAAGGTTGCAAATTGTATTGAAGAGTGGGGCTCTTCTTTTCTGTTCCATTGTTGGAATTATGTTGTGCATAAATTTCATATGCAGAAATTGGACACCCAAATAAAATTGAGGAGGATAAATATAGTGCATTTTATAGTAAAGACTCAGACATGGAGTTTTACTGTTACTGTGAACGGAGGCTCCACAAGATATATCCTCTCAGATAACCACAATTTGTTGATTATATACTTTTTTGAACGGATTAAACAAACAAGATAAAATGTGTTAACTTGTGAGCTTTAAATGTGCTGGTAGGTGGATTTTTTAATATTTGAACAGAGCCAGGCTAGCTGTTTCGCCCTAGGTCAGCCTTCATGCTAAGTTAAACTAATTGGCAGCATAACAGCTAACTTCATATTTACACAGTGGAATGGGCATTTTTCATCAAACATTTAACAGTTTTAAATTTCTGATGTTTTGTGTTTTGATCATGTGGTATGATGTTGTTCAGTTTAGTGTCAGTAATGTAGCATTAGTGAGAATAGAGCACTTCTTCTAAGCTTTTTCTAAGCACAGTACATTGTACTCAGAGGTGATTCATGTTGGAGTCGATTATGGAGGCAGAACTGATGCTTTTGTCTCTGTGTGTCTAAGCACATGCATACATGTGCCTAAATATGGTCTGAGTTTGCAGTGTGGGTGTGTAAAAAGTGCAGAATATTGAATTGCAGCTCATCCACTTCGTATGTTATTGAAGCTAGGTATAGTCAGCTGCTATACAGTACTTTCAAGTGCCTACATGGAGCTAAAAATGTCAATAGTGAGAGTTTTCAGAGCCAGGTGTACACAAGAATAGCAACTATGTACATGTTTTTTAAGAAAGGGACACGTGGGAATTCCTTGTGATTCCATCTGTGTCACTGTGCTGCCTATTTCCAGACTCTCACCCTTGCCTGTGGCATCACATGGCCTAATCAGTTTGCTTAGCAGAATTTAATACACCCTCACAGCTGACACTAACTCATAAATGAATGTGTTGTATGTAGATATAGATGAGAGTTTACTACACAGATCTCAATAGACATGCACACTATGCAATGCATTTAGATATGAACCCATGCAAGTTTTACACCCAAATCCATGAGAACAACCAGGAATCAATGGTTGAAATGTTCAGAGGCATCTCAGCATACTGTTTTAGTAGGTAGCTTACTGGTAGTTTACATGGGTCACTATTTTGGATTGACGCTTTTGGCATCCAGTTACATATGCCACAACAGTAAGTATTTAGGTTGGTCTATGCATAGTTCTTCATACTGCCATGAGTCTAGATGACAGCAAAAACACACACAGACATACACACAAGATTCATTCCTGAGTGTCTTATATCAGCAGTGTCTCTTCTCTTCCTTTGTCTAATACCATATTTTCACTAAATGATGACACAGCATACATTTTGACTTTTCGTTTCAGGAAAAGCTCAGATGTCATTAAAAGCAAAAAGGATGCATGAGACCAGAGCCCTGCAACCTGAACACCTAAATGGAATGCAATAATAATTTATGTTATTAATTACAGCTGTGCTTTTCATGCTATGATAAGTCAAATCCTAATAAGACAATGGTCAAAACAGAAAATGAACTTTGCATTCGACATTGACACTCAGCCATCCATTATTATACTCTTAGTTCTTTAGTTATACCAGTCAAACTTTGTAAATGTAGTTCATTTTGGACAAATCCCAACAATATGCACATGCGACTGCCAGTAAATGTGTGAAGAAAGGTTTCTCAGTAGTATTGCAGATCACATCACAGAAAGAGAACATATCATGCGGAGTCAGAGCACAGGTTAACCGCTTCATCTTCACCACATTTTATACCAATCACATACAAATACTAAAAAACTATTTAAATAAACCTACATGTTAATATACCAGTTCCTCACAATAACATTTAGTAGTACCACTACATCCTCACTTCTCATAGCCAGGTAGTCAGTCAAGAGTTGGACAGTCCAATAAGTAATAAGTAAAAGTCATATAATAAGTGTTTAACATAGACATTTTGACTTGTCATAGTAGAAAAAGCACAGGTGTTACTGATAACATTAATTATAACCTCGTTTTATTCATGTGTCTCAGTAAATCATGACGGTGTTACAGTAAGCCAGCATGCGAAATACCAGGACCCTGAAACTGAAGCAGCTAAATGGAATTAAGCAGTCATTAATTTTATTATCTACACCTATGCTTTTCTCACTGCGACGTCTTCTGTGAAACAGGTCTATTCTGCCTTGCTGGCACAGCTGCAAGATATTACTATTATTACAGTAACTGACTGTGACACTTGACTTGCGCACACCCATTTGAAAAACATCAAAACTTGCATGATAAAAAATTTAAAATCTAAAACATAATATGAGGGAAAAACAGCTAGTCCGAACACTATGAGAGGACCTTTATGATAATTCCCTTATTTATTTACTGTCTGTTATAATCTTCAACTTTTTTTTAATTACTTCTTTTTTATATGTATTTATTTATGTGTGTGTATATTATTATTTTTCTGTTTTATTCTTCCTTTGCGTTTTCTACCATATTTATTTCCCCAATGTTGTTTTTTTTTACATTTCTCTATGCATTTCTGCATCATTATGCAAAAGAGGAGGGCTTGTGTCTCAAGGGGTAAACTTCTCCCTTATTGGTTGACCAGTCAAACAGCAGAGATCGACTCTACGTGCATACATCAACAAGCTTGCTCCTCACACAGTCTTCCTTCAGTGAACTGAGGTCTTTAGCAACTGTTTTTCAAGACAATACTACCAGCCATGTCTTCCTTCCTTTTCGTGTGGACGCTCTGACAGACAGTGTTTCAATTTGCAGCATGCACGGACACAGAACTGTGGTAAAGTGAGCTGTTGTCTGTGAAAAACACATGGTCAGCTAGAAGCAGCTAAATCTGGAGTGCACTCGTATTCGCCCCTGTGTGGTAAATTCAGTTTTAACAGAGCAGAGCGAGCTAACGGGCTGGGTTAGAGACTTTATTCTGTCAGTTTCTCTCTTTACAAAGACAAGTGTTGCAGTCTGAGAGTCTTATCTGAAGAGAGGCTATCAAAGCTCAATAGTACGCGGTACGAGCACCACAAACAACATAATTTATCAAATAACAGACTTTGTGAAATTAGCACAAAGATACACGACACAACGTCCGGTTTTCAAAATAAGGTGTTAACACAACGTATATATAGTATGAAAACAGGATTAATTGGATTACATTCAGAAAGTATAAAACATGTTACATGTGTCCATTACGTTTTTTTCTTTCTTTATTACTTTATTATTTCATTTTGGTATTCTGGGAAAACATTAAATAATTCCTGATGATGACTAGTCTATCACATTTGAATTCAGGGTAACTCTGACTTCATAAAGATATAAAATTAAGCATTATTGGCTTAAAAAATGGCTGGTAGTATTGTCTTCAAATAGAGTTGCTAAACACCTTAGTTCACTGAAGAAAGCCATCTGACTGTGTGAGGAGCAAGCTTGTTGATGTATGCATATAATCAACCTCTGTGGTCTGACGGGTCCACCAATAGGGGAGAAGTTCAACCCTTAAGACACAGCCCCTCCTCATTTGCATAATTAGGCAGAAATGTATAGAGAAATGTAAAAAGGACAAGCAGAAATAAATACCATTGGGAAAATAAATAGAGTAAAAAATACAAATGAAGAATAAAACAGACAAAAATATTAAAACACACATAAATAAATACATTTAAAAAAGAAGTAATTAATAAATAAAGTTGAAGATTATAACGGACAATAAATAAATAAGATAATTAATACAAAGGCGAATAAATGTGCATTTAATGGATGCTTATTTATTTATTGAGCATTTATTTATGTATTTATTTCTTAATATGTCAGGATCAGTCCTCCATGGGAGTGGTACAGCCTGATAACTATAATCTAAAATATAGAAATTGTCATTCTGCTCTAAGTTTGTGATCTATGATGTTGTAAACTGGAAGCAAATCCGCAAACAAAGCAGGTGTGAATATTTTCCATTGTAGATTGAAATAATTCTGCTCCCTGTTTGTCCAGACAGCATTATCTGCCTTATTTCTGTAAACTGTCACAACTGTATATCTATTAAACACCAGGTTTGGTGAGTAAATTACTCATAAATTCACTCAATTCAAAGTGTAAACAAAAGGTCTAATTCATTTACTAAGAAATTAGGAGCATGGATCTTTTTAAGAATGAGTCTCACATGATTGCATTTAGGATCTTTTGTATGTTGCAGTAAATCCTGTTTTCTTATTTAATGAATTGAATTGTCAATCACCCTCAAAGATGGGACACTGCACTCAAACCAGTTACCCAACAAAGAGGTAATGAAGCAGAAATCACTTATCACACTCTTGTTTACTTTCCATCCAGCAGAGCTTCCAAAACCGACCTCAGCACATGTTGGTTCTAAACTTCACAAACATACTGCAATTTGTTTCTTGGCTAAAAGATGAGGGAGGTTAACTATCAGCAAAAAAAACTACACACCACTGAACCAATGATCGACACACTGACACATCTGCAAATAAGCTCAATCACTTAAATGCACTGTATAAATGCATTTAATCCTCTCATTTCATACCTATGAGTAGAATGATCACACCACTTTAAATTTCCTGGAGAGGCTGTGAAACTAAGTCTCAATTCTGCTTTTCTTGTTGCCATTATGGTGATCCACTGGCAAAAGTTTTGCTTGCAAACAATGCTATTTTTGTAAGTAGGGTCTAGAAATATATTGTTATAGTAATTAGTAACAGGTGTATATATCCAGTTTCTAACATTATAGGTACAAAACAAATGTCCCAAAAGCCCAATTTATTTTGGTTCCTTGAGAAAAAAAGTGTTGGTTTATTGGAAGGGAAAACCGCCATTGTCTTTAGGCCTTCTGATTTTGGTCTCTCTATCTAATTTTAGAAAAAAAAGTCCTTAATGTTACAGTAACAAGTAACAATGGTTTCTACTGGATAAAGTAGGTGATGCTCAAATGAGGTGTGTCAACAAACTAACATTACTCACAAAGTGAAGATATTTTTCCCACTAGCAAAAACAATCGGCTTAAGCTGGTTGATAGTTTGAATTGGACTTTGATGAGTACTGCTGTTCCTTTGTTGGAACTAGCTGGTCCCAGATGGGGGTTAAAAGAGTAGTTTGACATGAGATACAAATTTTCTTGCCAAAAGTGCAATGACAAGATAAATACCACTCTCATGTCTGTCTGTTCAATTTAGCGCTATACAGCCAGCAGCCAGTCAGTGTAGCTTAACATACAGACTGGAAACAGCTAGCTTGAGTCTGTCCAAATGTAAGAAATTCTGCCTACAAGCACCTCTAAGGATCGCTAATTACCGTTCATCTTGTTAGTTTAATCTGTACAATAACATAAGTGCAAAAATGAAAATTTGCCATTTTTAATGAGAGAACTAAGTGCCAGATTGTTTCTTGGCAGGGAACAGTTGCCAGGCGACTGGGTCACTGGGAGACACTCCTGGCCAAGAAAAAACATACAAGATATAACAAGTAATGAAGTGCTGATAGGTGGATATAGTTAACTTTCAACAGAGGCAGCAGGCTAGCTGTTTCCCCCTGTTTTCAGTTTTAATGCTAATCTAAACGAACAGTCTATGGCTATTAGCTTCATATTTAACGGGCAGGCATGAGAGTGGGATCAATCCTCTCATCTAAATCTTGGCAAAAAGTGATAAAATTAAGTTCCCAAAATGTGAAACTTGAGCTGGTAAATGTGACCGTTGATACTGGTACACAAGCCAAAATGAGCATGTGCTGATATTATGCTGATGCTTCCAAGATAACCAGAATGACTAATATAAGCTCTTTTGACACCCTGTATAACCACATCACACTCAAATATTACCAAGTAATATAGAAACCATTATAGAAAAGCCATACATTTGCATACATGGTAAGTAATACCCAAGGGCTCAGGACCTCTACAAAGGCAGCCAGAGTGTGTTATGTCAACTGAAAGCCCACTACAAATTAGAAGAATGACATTCCTCATCTCTCTTGAATCATTTCTTTTTCTCTTTCGGAGCTGGACAGACTCCACTTGACTGGAGTATCACTAGATGGTCCTGGAAGCTGTCAGGAGGCACTGTGGGAATCCATGGCGGGCAGAGTGGCATTAAATCTTTTAAACAGTGTGTGACGTTTTCAAATTCCCGTTGCCATGGTCACTCCTGACCCGCGAGGTACCACCCGTTGCACTGGTTCCATCCTCGTCATCCACATCCAGCTGTTCATCCTTCTTCTTGATGTAGCGCTCATAGAGCACCATAATGACACCCATCACCCAGGCCGACACAGTGCCGGCAGCAAAGATGACAAAGCCGATGACTACAAAGAAAAGGTAGTCCCAGGAGCCCAGAGTCTGGTGACATAACGTCCGCAGCTGGATGCCCACCTCACCCAGACGACGGCCCTGCATGTCAGCAGGTGAGCCACACACCGTAAGGCCCTCATCTGTCAAAGAGACAACACCAAGAAGGAATGATTGGGGATTAATCATAGGACAATTGAATACAATACATCAACATATTTGTAAGGAAATATAATTTAATAATTGTTACACTGTGAAGTGCACTGGAGAAAATGCATTTTCTCACTTTTCTCATATTAAAGAATTCCTGGCTGGTAGTTTTATAACAAATAACGTTTACGATAAACAGGGCAGCTGTCCTAGAGTGGCTTCATTCAGCCACTCAACCCTGCGCATGCAGTGTCTTGATCAGCACTGCATGTGCAGGGTTTACATTTCTTTCATGACATCAATTTAGGACAATCCCTTGACAGTAGCAAATAAAACTGCATTAGGTCTTTTTCTATAAAATGTTGTTGTTTTTGTTTAGTAAAGCAGAACACATGCATACATAATTAATTTTAAAGCCCCTGAAAAAGTTGGTTTAAAATCTTAATTGTTTTTTGATAACATTTTAACATTCAAAAACTCAGCTGATCTGCTTCTTCAGGTCTTTGGTTGCTGCTGTTGGCAAAATGACCCCACAACTGCCTCCATATGTTGACTGAAATACTGACAAACTCTGATTGGTGCACAGAAGTACATTTACTCATTTGGCAGATACTTTTTCTCCAAAGCGACCTACATTTGAGGAACAACATACGAGCACCAATAAAGTAAGAAATCTACAATTGACAATAAATACTAGTAAGAGATAATAGTGCGTGCGGCATCAGTGGGGTAAATATCTACGGAAAGAAGTAAGAGGTAACAAAGTAGTGCAATCAATACAAGAGAATTGTAAGGAGATACCAGAAGAGGAGTACACGAAGTGCATGTTAGACGTTAGGGGTTAGAGGTGTTATGAGAGGAAGTGTTCTCGGATGTACATGACATCACCTTGTTCTTGCTATGCCCACCCACCTCAAACCAGTGAGAAAACCAAGGACAAAAACAAAAATACAGAAATAACTAAAACAGTTTTAACTTCGGAAGAAAATAATGTGCTGTCGTGGAACCCTGTCACGCAGAGTAAAAAGCTGACTGAGAAAATATATTTTCATGGCCTTTACAGTGCATTTATCTGCTCATCTCCAGCACAAATATCAAGTACATTTACTTACATAGAGCAAACACATACATAGCCTTGGCATATAATAATCATATGATTTAAAGGTACCTTTGATGTTATGAGAGCCAACAAAATACAAAACTAACTTAACAAGAAAATATTATACATATGGTATTAAAAAGAGCAGCTTGTTAAATATTGTTTTGCATAACATTTGTAAATGGCAGCAAACTGAGCTGAAGTTATCTATAACATATTCAGGTTCATACTGCTAAAAGACTAAAATGCAGAAAGCTTCACTAGCATAACAATGCTGCCTTATTTATCAGAACTCTACAAGGCTTAAGGAGCTTCCAGTGTACTAGAGTCTTGAGTTGGTGCAGTATTAAATTACAACAACAATAAATAAATCATGGATGAATTATTTATTTAACTCCTTTCACACCCAACAGGATTAAAGAGTAACTTGGGCCTTTGTGTTTGTGTCTGCCTGTAAGGTTTCTCATCATCAGGCACCAGGTATGACTAAACCCTTGCTGAAATCCATAAATCCTGATAAAAATGTTGAGTTCTTTCTCTTTCAGAAAAGTACTGTAGATGGATACAATTTTAAAAGGTCTATCAGTCAACATAAATATGCCATATAATGGCTGTTAAGCCCTGCAGCAGCTGAAAATAATTCTGAAACTTGGCTTTTACCGTGAGCAGAGACACAGCACAACACAACAGAGTGTTGCCATCTCCCTACAGCCACTGTTTTTAATTGGCTTCTGTTTTTTCAAAGCTTTTGTGCTAGGGAGAATTCCCACTGGGAGAGATGAGAAGTCTTTGAGTTTTTGCACTGGGAACAGTATTCTGTAACCCTATTTCTACACCCACAAACTTAGAATACACATTCTCATTTGCTGGCATATGAAAAAGTGACTTAAAGTGACACTGTTGATCCATTACCTTTAGCTATTTCAACAATTTTTACAATTACTTTTGCTAAATTAACTATTTTAACTGTCATGTATTCTTTTAGTAAACAATTTCTCCAAAGGTTGTAGGTAGTTATGTCAACTATTTATTCATTCATTTGTTTATTATTTCATTTATCCATTACTTTTAGCTATTTGACTTCTTAATTCATTAATTTTGGATAATAATTTTAAATGTTTATCCCCTATTAGCTAACTATTTTCAATTTCTCTGCTAGCTTGCTAACTAGTTTTCATGCACTCTCAGTAGCAACACATGGTGTTAAGGTGTTATAACTGACTCAGGCTGGTGGGAGGTGTGATCTGTGTGAGAGGGATCATACTGTAGCTTTCAATCAAATCACTTGATAGGATGACTGAAATGTATGTTCTCCTAATATTTTATTCACAGTGCATAAATCTGCAGTCCTATCCACAGAGAAGCTTTACTGTGGTGAACATTTTTGAAAATGAGTGTGCCGCTGAAGAACATGAGGACACTCAGCTCCTCTAAGCTCTATCTACCACAGAGAATTCAAAGCCTACTCTGATCCTCTCAAAGGCTGCTGCTGCGCACTGTTCACACAATATGCTGTTCTGACTCTGGCTATTACAAACACACACATTCATGCATGTACTCACAGACACATGCACAAACCCTTTCCACAAGACTTAACTTTCTCATTTTCTATCTCTGCCCTTGCAGAGTCTAAGTGTGTGTGCGTGTGTGTGCATGTGTGTGCGTGTTTGTGTTTGTGTGTGTGTGTGTGTGTGTGTGTGTGTAACTGACAGCAAGGAAGGAAACCCTTCTGGCTTCACCCCCCCACCCCTGCCCAAAAGGGACTGGCATCAAAGAAGAGGGCTTTCCCTCCCTCTATTCCCCATACACACTCTGCTCTATTTCTAGAACCTCTCCTTATATAACAGAGTGCTAATCTAGCCAGGAAGGCGAGACAGAGGAGAATCTGTTGGTTCCTTCCTCAAGCTTTCGCTGTCTCTCTCTCTCTCTCACTCGCTTGCTATTGATGCGTTGCCTAACCCGAGGAGACAAGCGAGCCGTGTTGCATGAACCAGGTGAGACCCAGACAAGAGATAACAAGGCTTTGGAGACAGAGCTCCCAGCTGAAACACAGTCGTCTCCAAAATGTTATCCTTCTGTCCCCCCACCCCACTCCAACACCAAAAGTGTGCTTTATCAACTGTGTTTGTGTGTCTAGATGCATGAATCAGTGATTTTGTATTTTTCACTTTAACTGTGACTATGAATGTGTGTGTGTGTGATTTTTCACATGGTTTAGGAGACAAGGCACTTCGTTTCAGAGAGAACGAGGCATTGCTGTGCTGTCTGCTTTAAAGAGATGGTAGAAATTTGTGTGCGCCTTCTGCCTTGCTGGCAGCTGTCACTGGAAGAGACTCCACTACAAATTAAGCTAGACAAAAGGCAGTGAGCAGAAGGAAAATAGGACAACTCTTGCAGGACTTGTTTTGGATTCGGCCTAAGCTGCACAGGGACCGTGGTGAACTATAGCGTGAGTGTGTGTGTGTGTGTGTTGGGGGGGGGAGCAGGGGACGCCTTTTAAGTGAGTGTGGTGGGTGTATTATAGTTATGGCGTTAGAATTGTGATTGGCTTCTTGCACAGTAAGACACACTATAAATAGCAGCTGCCCTTTTGCTTAGTGACACATCCACACCAAAGCCTGAGCATAATAACTCAAAGTAAGAACAAGTGTTTAATATTAGACACATCTATCAGCCTGAGAGTAATAAAATAAAGGGGGAATCAATATTTGATGGCGCAACTATGATCCATTAATCACATCCGCAGTATACCAATAGCTGGATAAAATAGAGATTGATTAGTCATTTCAAGATAAAAGACTCTCTTGTTTTCCTCCCAAACTGCAGAACGCAGAGCTGAATAAATTAGAAAAGCTATTTGATAGGCTGAATGCTGTCACGCTCCACTGCCGTCACCTGCGTCACCATCCCACTGGAAGCTGAGAAAGGGGTGAACTTTGCAGACCTCACCAAACTGCATGATGGTTGCATATGTGTATATATGGCACACATACATCAGCACATTTTGCACGACACACTGTAGCTACCACAGCGAACATAATACAATTGTGGGTGAGGATGGCATGATGTTATCTGTTGTGCGGTCATAGGCGCAGACGTGACAAGGAATTTTTAAGTTGTGAGGGAATTCCAGCAGTGAGGGCTCTGCTAGATCGCCATGGAGTCACTGCTTCCATGAAGGGAGACTTTTACTGCCATTTTTATAGGAATCACTTTTGTTAAGTAAATTTTTAATGCTTCTCTTTCCTTTTTACATGTTTAATTGACTCCAGCTTTAAATAAGACTCTTTATTCAATATAGGCTTTATAAGTGGTTAGTCCATATTTGTTTTAGAAATCCATTATATACAATTAATAATTACAATTGTAGGGTTGTCTGGTTGTGAAAAATCATTCTGGGTGATGTTTTGACATGCTGGAGGAGGGTAAAGACAAATTGGCAAACTGCCATGGGGGCCCAGAATTGCAGGGGACTGGAAGCTTCAGTCTGTGTGTTTGTATGTTAATATTTGGGAATATACAGCACTGACATCATGAGACCCTTAAAGTGGGTCCTGCTTTATTTTGTAATGCAAGAGGTCTGTGTCATAATCTAGTTAGATCAAGACTTTTATTTTTTTCAGTTTTGCTTATTTGTTTCATATTCCACAATTAAAGAGTCTGATTGATATTCAACCATACAGGTTCCATAAAGTGTGTGTGCGTGGGAGGGATGGGGCGTTCACAAACTGGCTAATCAAAAGTTGGTCTCATTAATGACTTAAAAGCATTAGTAAATTATTTACAAAAATTTAAAGACCAATGCCTCATGAGAAACTTTGCTTTCTCTTTCATAACTATTTTCTAAGATGTCCCCATTAATATAAAACACTTTCTTATTATTTCTTGTATAAAATGTGTCCCAAAAATGCGTTTTTATTTTTTCATGGGATAGGCTACAGACTTATTGAGGGCAATCACCAGCAAAAGGCCAATAGTTTACATAACCGGGCATTACCTAATAATTAATAACTGGAGCACAGCAGCTCATGTGATTGGCACTCTGGGGCCTATCCATTTGACAGTAAGGAAAAGGCAACAGTAAAGTATCATATGATGATGCCAACTACACCTTATATGTCATTAGATTAAAATAGAATAGATAATTGATAAACCTTGGAACTTGAAGCCCTCCAAGTGGACCCACAGGCACAAGTCTTCGTTGTCGCACTCGCAGCTCCAGGGGTTCCCGCTCAGTCCCACCGAGCGCAGGGAGGGCAGCGCGATCAGGGAGGTGATGTTGAGGATGGTCAGATTGTTCCGACTGACATCCAGCACCTGAAGGGCCGCGTTTTCCGCAAAGGCGTCCGTGTGAATCTCCGAGAGCCCCGGATTGTCGGTCATCCTCAGCATCACCAGGCTCGTCAAGGGGCCGAACGTCCTGTCCTCGATCCGGATCAAGGTGTTGAAGGAAAGGTCCAGGTAGGCCAGCTTCCGTAGATTCCCAAACGTGGACTCGGATATCTCCGTCAGGGAGTTGTTGCTGCAGTCCAGGTACACCAGGTCGGAGAGGTAGTTGAGCGCGAGCGGCGGCAGCTCCACTATGCGGTTGTTGGAGATGATGAGCTGCCTTGTGGCCAGCGGCAAGTTGACCGGGAAGGTGGTAAGGTGCTGCCCAGCGCACTGAACCACCAGCTGGTCATCACACACACACTTGTCCGGGCAGCCCGAAGACAGCACCGGGGATGTGTTCACCCCCGCGGTGAGGAGAAGCAGAACTATGAGCCGCAAGGGTCGCGCGCTTGGCTGCGGGGCAAGACGCATGACACCGCCGAGGGCTTCATCCACCCCGTTTGGAGAGAGTCCGATGCAGTCACATTCTTCATTGATACATCCGCACTGAGTTGTTTGTCCCAGAAATGATTTCCACAGAGGTCAAACCTAACGCTCCCCCGTGGCAACCGCTTGCGCGTAATGTCTCAGTTCATCCTGTCGTTGGTCCTGGATCCAGCGCGCATCAAGTGACTGGAACTTGACAATCAGATGCCTTCATGCTGTTTCACATTTCATTGCTTTATCGGGTTTCTTCCATCAGAACACATCTATTCACATATCGTAAAAGCTTACAACATCCTCTCATGCTGCGCTGCTTGCAATGATCACGGTCAGTTGTTCCACAACATGTTTGCCATCGTCTCGCTTTCCGAAACTGAAAACTGAATCCACATGAGGGGGGCGCACTGAACTGCGCGGAGGGTGGGGGTGGGGGTTTGTCATGGAGTGATCTCACGCTTTGAAGTGAGCTGTGGGGAGGTGGGAGGGGGGCTCTCTGGGCAGCAGGGGTAATGGAAATAACATTTTAAATGGGATATAGGGACAAAGTGCATAGTTGTGGAATAGACAGTAAAGGTGACCTACAATGCTCCAGTTGCAGGCACAATGTGTGTGGAAGCTGCATCCAATAATGTATGTATGTGTATGTACATATCTGTTTGTGGGCATGCATGTGTGGTGGATACTTTTTATCAGCCTGCCTCAGGTGTGTGTGTGTGTGTGTGTGTGTGTGTGTGTGTGTGTGTGTGTGTGTGTTTGTGTGTGTGTGTGGAGGTAGAACAAAAAGCAGGTGCACCTGAGACCTGGGAAACACACTGTACATGATCAGATCACATGGGTTTTTAGGCTTTGGAAATGAGAGTGGGGCAGTGATAACAGAGTGTTGAGAGGGGGATCCCTGTCAGCCTATCTACGCCACTCAGACCTAGGTGCAATGAGGCTTTTACAAAAAAACAGCCATAGGCATCCAACCCTCCGAATTCATACCATACCGAGCATACAGCCAACAGATGATGGGATGAGATGAGATGGGTAAAGGTGGTCTCAGGCAGCAGTTATTTTTCTCCTCTCGCCAGTCTCAGTATGAGTCCGGAGTCTATTCTTGGCTCTCTGTGTAGGTGTTGAAGTGCTGAATCAGACTCAGTATGATGGAGGAGGAGGACAGATGTGCCGCTGACAGTCCGTGAAAGGATCCCCCCCGAGTCGACAGTCAACAACCCACAGCACGCTGACCACACTCTCTCTTTTTCTCTCTCACACACATCCATAAAATGAAGTTTAGGTTTTTTTCCTGTACTATAAGTATTCCCAGGTGTGTTTCTCACTTGCCATCCTGTGGATTGAACTAATCCACACAGCTGTTTTGTGTCAAGGATATTCAGTGGCTTTATGAGGACATCTAGTGGCAAATACTTGGTAATGTTTAACACAGTGAGTAGCTGTCATGCAACAATCCTCTTATATACTTTCTTTTCACATGCATAGTTTGCAGCTTGACTTGCAATTCCACAGGACCCATAGACTATCCAAATGTATCTTCTGATGACACATAAAGCACAGATATATTCTACATCTTCTGATCAGTTGCCCACTCATAACTCAAGCTGTTTAGTCAAACACTGTTCAAACCCAATGAGCTTTTATTCTAAATTCTGGAGGAGATCTCAAAGTTTCTAAATATACCAAATATGTCAGGCTGAATTTTGGGAGGATTTGCATAAAATAGTGCAGAAGTCTCCTTGAATATTTCAATTTAGAGTATGGTGCTGTGTATATTTGATTGTTTTTGTAATGTCAGTCACATTTCACCATTGTTGCAAGGCCTTGTCTCCCATATTTATCTCTATGGTTAATCTGCATTCATAAAGCAGTTGTTTTGTTATAACACAACTACTGACATGTGGGTTAATCTACATCCAACAAGTGTTGGCATGTAAAAGGTTGTACAAAGACAGTAAAGACATCATCGCTGGAGCAACCTGTGTGAGCAACATGGCAAAATGATGTCCATCAATCACAATTAATGGCAATTCAGAGATTAAAATAAGTCAGTGGTCAGCTCAACAGAGGGCATTATTTTGGCTGGCCTCCATTTAGGTTTACAAGGATCAGGGCCCATGTATTTGTGAACTGGCTCACTGACACAGAGTAGTACTGTTATTACTGGCACATGTGCTTTTCTGATATGTCAAGTCAAAATATCTGTCCTAAAAAAGGAAGTAAAAGTTGGCACTGTCAGCTAAACAGATGTTTTCTTGAATATATCGATCAGTCAATTATAGAGCAAAGTTTCCTTTTTGTTTTTTGGTCTCTTAGACCCATCTCTTCAAACCTGCAATGTCTGATAACAATATTCAAGCAATGATGAATCTACATCAGGCTATGAAATAAACCAGAGAGGAGGAGGTGACCACACATCTGCAATCAGGGACCCACTGCTTCTCCTTGGAAGAGATGTTGTATTTTAGGCAACTTGAGAGCACTGGTTCCCAACATTATTGGTTTTTAAAAAAAGAAGCAGTGTCTACTTTGATCCCCTTATCATAGGCGTTAGAAGTCTGTGAGTGTATTCAAATGTTGATGGAATAAGTTAGATTTTCATCTTTGCAAGTGAATACACTTCCTGTGCTCTTCTTCTTCTATCTCATTACAATGTTATTGTATTCATTGCACTGTTTGCTAACTCTTACTTCTTTCTCTAGGTACCTACTCCATCCATGTCGTACACGCTAATAGCTCTTACAAGTACTGCTGCTCTTACTACAGGATTTAATAGGTTGAAAAGGTAGGCTAATTTATCTTGGCTGTTATCACCATTGTAAATGCTACCTTTGTTGATGTATTTATTTGTTGTTGTTTGATATGTAGGCCTATTTGTTACTCCCAGCTGTGATCTAAATTGCCCATCAGGGAAATTAAGATACCTTGAACCTTGATGGTTAATATTAACCATTGAAACATAGTTTACCTGCTGTCTAGGGCGCATGTCAGATGAGTGGAACTGATCATTTGAGGAAATGTTGCTGTCGACCACTGAATCGCTCGGAGTAATTACGTGAATCAGTGAAACCGGATTTTCCCATTACATCTGACAAATATTAGCTATATAAAAGCCGTAACAGTCGAGTAAATCATTTCACAAAAGGTAGCAGCACAAGCGGACACCACGCCCTACGTGTGACGTAGCCACGTACGTACACGGACGTATTTGAGTTGCAAACTTAGGGGTGGTTGCTGTGTTTTTACTAGAGTGCTGTCAACCTCGTACATTGCATCTTAAAGGTAAACGCTTACTTGACACATGATTCCTGTGATTTGTTTTATGTTTCCTCACAAACTTGTTGGTCTGACATTACGTTAGTGGCATCGCAGAATACTTTGACCTTTCGGTTTTAAGACGTCCTTGTGTTCGCTGATGGTTTCTCGGCCTCTTTCTCCTCTGTGGCAGATTTATAAACTGTTTGTGTGCCAGAGAGCAAGAAAGTACACAAGCAGCCGAATGCTGCGCATTGATATCCATGAAAAATCAGCATTTTCTGTTACTTCTTTCCCGACAAAGAACTGTCCCTTTCTCAGCTAAAAGAAAAAAGGGGGGGGGCTAGAAAAGTAGTCAATTAGTCAAAAGCTGAAATGCTAAAACAATATAACCTATAATATGCACTTTTTATTTGGAAGAAACAACCAAAACTAATTCGGCTGTTATTTTTCCTCTTTTAAAGTCTGTCAAGATGGTGGTGCTTTCTAAAGAGTACGGATATGTGGTTTTAACTGGTGTTGCCAGCATGGTGATGATTGGACATCTGGCTGTGAAAGTTGGCCTGGCCCGCAAGAAGTACAATGTGCAGGTGAGCCCAAGTATTGGTGTTCAAATACAAGTAGCAGAATATAGCCCCTTTTTCTCATTCACACAGTGAAAATCTGCTCCCACCCATTCAAACACCACCACAGCAAGTCAATAGTTTGTTTTGTGGTACATTGAAAGGTGCTTTGAATTGCCTATAAACTGAATAAACTTGCCTTTCAGTATCCTCAGATGTACAGTGATGATCCAGAAACTGGAAACATTTTCAACTGCATCCAGCGTTCACACCAAAACACGTACGTATGAGCTGAAATATGTGCATTACAAGTTAGGAGGTATTTGCACACAGTCATTGATATTGCGCCATGCTTTCATTCATAGTAACAATAGAAAAAGAGGTGACAGTTAACATGTTGTTATCGCCTCTCATCAGCCTGGAGGTCTACCCCGCCTTTCTTTTCTGCCTGGCTGTTGGTGGTTTGCATTCTCCTGTAAGTTGATTTCTGCATATTATACTGTAGCACCGACATACCACTTACAAAATAAGATGTTACATAGATGATCTTTAGCAATTAAAGCACACAATTTAAAGTAGGATAATGATTTGCGTGGATTCTGGAAGAAATGTACGGTCTTCTTATTAAATCCCCTCTGCTTATGTGTGTCTGTCAATCACAGCGTCTCGCCAGTGGACTTGGGGCTGTATGGATTTTAAGCAGGGAGGTGTACGCACATGGGTACTCTTCAGGAGGTAAGAACATGTTGGGAAGCCCATAATATAATCTACATTTCTGCTTTTGTAACGCAAAGCAGTGTGCGAAGGTGCTAATATTTATCACTATTAATCTCATTTAGATCCTAAAAAAAGAGGGCGAGGAGCGTTTGGGGGCGTGGCTTTCCTCGGGTTGATGCTGACCACTATCAACTTCGGCCGTCACCTGCTTGGCTGGACCGGACCACGGATGGGCTCCTTCCGTCAAGCTAACTGTTGCTAGTAAGGACAGAGTCTTCAGGATGGGCTCCCTCTGTGACCTTATAATCAAAGCCACCCTACATAACCCACATACCCTGCAACGTGTGTGCTAACCTCTGACATGTGGCCTGACAGGTTCTCCAGGGAGGGGATAATGATAATGTATGTGGTGCATTCACTCATCAGCACTCCCACAACATACATGACCTGTCAGTTTGTCTTGATAGCATTTTCACCTGCAGCCTGATTTTGAAATTTTAAGTTAGTTGGCCACCTGAATATTCATAATATATGTTTTTTGTTTTTTTCAATAAAAAAATAAAGATGCTGCTGTAGTAATATATTAGTCTTATGCCTGATGGACTTTGTGATTTAGGTTTGCATTTGCTTAGCTGAAAAAGCCAGATTTTGTACTTGAATGAAAAACTGAAAATGATTAATCAAAAGTATAAACTCCAATATTCCAGACATGATTATTGTCTTTATTAATTTCAGATGTTCTTTCTCATGCTAAAAACAGGGTTTTGACATTTGTCATTCTGATGATATTAAATAACATTGGTTATAAATATTTTTATTGGGAGTTGAATTGGTATTTATTGAATGTCAGCTGTTAAAATTGGGGTGAGCAGCTTCTTTTTTAAGATGAGTAATTGTCCACATTACCTGTCTAGCAGGTGAATTCATTTCTCTGCAGAGCTCCTGGCCTCATTCATGTCATGTCATGACACGACATGCTTTATAACTCGCCAACATACAATAACTGATTAAACAAGGTCCCCCCCTTCTAAGCATATGCGACTTGAGGCTTACAGTACTGTGGTTTCTGTTTTATTATCAAACAAGAAATCCTTATATCAGTTTAACTCTTACAGTCTACATTTCAACGGCATATTATCATACAACACTGTTGGCACTTAACAGTAAAGTTACACACCAGGTAAAAACTGATACAACAGCTTAGTTCCTGCACATTTGAATGATACTCCAGCTAATACAGATACAGGTAACGACAATCTAAAGTTTAAAAAACTCTCTTGTGCCTCTTCTTATTGTCTCCACTTAAGCATTTGAAAGAACATTTTGTGTGCGGGAACAAACATTCTTTATAAATAGGCATTTCACAACACATTTAACAATAATAGTTTATTTCAGTTTTACAGTTTACGCATATTAAAGTGTTTATTTAGTGTAGCAATTTCTATTCTCAGTGTGCCTTGGTGGATTGACATTCATCATCAAAAACAGAATCACCAAATTCAAGTTCTATATACCAGCATCAGACCATGATGATAAAAGTTCAACAAGTGTAACTACACATTAAAGGCTGCAACAATAAATATTTTCCACATAGAATTTGGGGTAATTTGGTCAGGAAATTTGAATAATTGAATCGAATGGCTTGTATGGTAAGAGATTTGGTCTGTTTTCATGGCTTTTCAATTGTAAAATCATTTGCTTTTCTGCAAGACCTCAGTTTTAAGACAACACATGCAACCTGGCAATTTGGTTTGAAAATGCACTTCACTGATATTTGGTCACATAAGGGATTGTGGGATTGTGATTTATACTCCTCAATAGTTTTAGACATGTTGGCAACTTTCCCTTATGTCTTAAAGCACTTGGTATCCTCATTCTGTCTTTGTCCCCCAGTCTCTTAATTCTTGCTGTATAACCTGAGGTTGTCTATTAATTACATCGGTGAACTTTGTGCACCCTTGATCCACATTACCTCAGATGTCCCCTGCGGGGCACTGTGACCATTCATGCCACATTAAAGTGCTGTGCATACATGAGGAGTCAGTCAGGGGTGCAGAGGTACTAATAACTTGCTAAGTTTCGACCAGACTGAAGATCTCCGGAAATTTAAAGGGAATGTGGAAAAACCTCCCATTTAAAAGACTCAATGAATCCTTCACATGGAACAGATCAACATTTTCATCACTGACCCAAAACTCTCAGTCACAAGGGGGAACTCATCTGCAGAGATGCTACTGCATCCAGGCAAAGGCTTTTCTTAGATCCACACTGGTCTTCCTTTTGTGTCTGCTTTACTTCTGTTCTCTGAGTGGTGGAAGTCAATGGACTGATTCCATTAGTAGCTGTATCTGGAGAGCGGCGTGTCCTCCATCAAATCATCCTGGAGGAGATGATTAAAACAAGTGCACTGTTAGAGTAGTACAGTTGTTGAGATTGGCTTTGCAAAGGTGAGAAAATTGCAGTTTTTCACTTTCAACTGTGCATTGGGATTTTGTGACTTTTATTTTCTAAATATGTCTGATGACAGCTATTGAGCTCATGCGGTCAAAAATAAACAAATTTTTAGTTGTAATCTTGTGCACAAAAGATAAAATTAAAAAAAAATTCAGGATTTCAAGGGGCTCTGTAGATAAGTTTATGGAGTTAAAATTACAAGCAGTGTTTAACTGAAAAGAACTGACTTGTTTTAAAAACAAAATCTCTCATAGATTTGAACATTAGTGGCTGTCCTAAAAGTACGATTAAAGTTTCTAACCACTAACCTTCCTGATAGCACACTGACTGAGAGTGGAAAAGTTAAGCACTGTAGTGTCACTTTTGAACGCAAAAGGTATAGGCGTAGGATATTTGATAGAAAAGTCCAAATAAGCAGGTGGTTAAGGGTGGATGGTTGGGCCAGAAACAGACTTTCACTTAGGAGACCGGTGTTCATTTCCCATTATATATAAAAAGACAACACTGAATGTTTTTATTAAAGTTACGTTGACCCAAACCATGATGTTTTCCGAACCCTAACCAAGTATTTTTGTTGACTAACCTAACCAAATTGCAACTTTTCACAACTTTAACAAGTAGTTTTATTCCGAAAGTCTAACGGACGTTGCATATTTATTGTTACTAACTTGACTGAGGTGCCCTAAATATCAAAAAAGCGAGGTGTGTTGACTAAGCGTCCATATGTGATGAGCCGGGAGTCTTCATAGTTTGGATCAAGCTCCAAACTGGATACTACATTTGCCATAATGCAACTGGATTCTGTCATTCATTAGCTCCTTCCTGCCTGGCCACCCACTCAACTCTACACCCCCAACAAATCCATAAAAAAACTGAATTTTAAATCCTAGTAGAGATAACCCTGATGACATCATCAGGGGTTATTTTCTCAGACTTTAGACAGCTTCCATTAGAGCCACCGCAGACATACATCTGTTTTCACATGTGGAGTTGTGCTCCTCAGGACAAGTAAACTGTAGTGCCCCTTTAAATACTTAAACAAAACCAGGGGATCTTTAACAACCATACTGTATTGTAATGCATGTATGTGTATATAAAAGTGTATCCCACCATAGGTAGATCCTGCAGCCGATGGAACTCCGGGTGGTTTGTCCGCTGGCGGAACTTGAGGAAGAGTATAACGAAGACGACAGCGGTGGTGACAATGAACACTGACAGGAGACCAGCCAGCAGGGGGTCTAGAGGGGAGCTTGAGCGGTAGCGGGGTCCCTTGAGGTCTAAATGACCAAACATAATGAGACACGTTTAAGATCGAATTAGAAAAAAAAGGCCTGACACAATTCTCTCTCACCTGTTCATCACCTTACCTTCATCTCCAACATTAAGCTCCGGCGGGACCTCTTGGTGTGTTGGCCCCGCAGGATCCCAGCCTGCAGCTGAAGTCAGAGGGTGTCCTGTAGTTGTTGGCTGTGCTGTGGCCGTGGTCAGTGATTCAGACTGTGGCTGGATGGTGGAGGCGTTTGCTGTAGGGCTTGTATCCTGCACTGTGTGGGCTGGCTGAGGTGAAGAGGTGGTGAGGGGATCTCTGGTCAGAAGGGCTATGCCTTCAGTGGTTGAGTTGTGTTGCGGGGGGGAGGTGCTCTGTACAGTCGGCGTGGATGAAAGGTTGTCTGCAGCAGCTGAAAGTGGTTATGTGAGGGCAGTGCTGTATCAGTTCAAACAGTACAGAGCATTCTTCAAAGGAAACGCATCACACACTCAGCAGCCAGAGGGAACTCATACACTATCCTGCTCATGAAAACTGATCACTCCCACTGACATTAAAGCTGCTATCCATAATTTTGTTGTTGGCACCACCTATTCTGCCCAGAGCCAGCACAATGGCAGCAACCTGTTTTTAACACAGTTTGTATTTTCATGCATCAAATCAACATCATAATAACGATTTGCTGCATCTTTCATGTTTAGCAGCAGCTAATTCAGATAAACAATATCCACACAAACACCATCATGAACATTGTTTTTGTTTTGTTGCTGAAGAGAGCGACAACGTGCAGCTTTATGTCACGGAACTAAAATACAGATTAAAGGATTGTGGTGTGAATTCATCAAACATTAGAATATCAAAAACTGGATCAAGTGAATTGGCAGAAAATTTATGAATAACAATTTTGATAAGTGATTAAGCAGTTTTGAAGCAAGAAGGGCAATAATTCGCAGGTTTTAGCTTCTCAAATGTGAATATTTTCTGTTTTTCTTACACTTGTATGCTAGTAAACTGAGTATCTTTGGGATTCGGACGGTTGTTTAGACAAAATACATTTGAAAATGTGACTATCATTATTATATAATCAAAATAATCACAAGATTTATCGATAATGAAAACAAGTTTTAGCTGTAGCCCTGGGGAACACAGTTAAGTTTCACAAAGCTAGTGTTTGTTACAGGCCTGTTGATTGCATTGCAACACAAAGGAGTTTCTGTTTTTTAGCCACCACAGAGGTCAGATGATGTTTCTGTTTTCTCTGCAGAAACTGAATACACGTTGAGATAAACACACCAGGTTCGCTGCCTTTTCCCTCTGTCAGCATGAGTATATTCTTACTCCACTGGAAGCACATGTGGCTGTTTACATTGCGTTTGACAGCTTATGCTGACAGCTGAAGTGGGGGATGGGAACGTTGTATGTTGGTTAATTACAAGTCAGACTACTTTTCTGCTGCTTTCATGTAGGAGGGGACAGTCAGTCATTAGAGCTCCTGTGATCAAAGTGGCAAAGTATGGAGGCAGAGACCATAAAGATATTACCTCATCACAATACAACACTGATGCTTGGCATTGTTGGACAGTATAAAACACTCTCACATCCCTGTACATATTCTGCATTAAGTCACAAAGCAAATCAAAGTAATTAGCGATGCAATTTTTAGTGTTTGAAGTGAGAATCTCCAACAGTAGCCTTTGCCAAGTGTCAACCTACACGTTATTCTGCAGGGACAGACAGAGAAGTGACGACAACGGCTAAAAAAGGAAGACACAAGTGTGATCTGGTATCAGCGGAGGGGGTTATATTTATCTGATCTATAAAAGGGAATCTCTTTAATGAGGTTATGACACACATTCTCACTCTCACTACAGTCATGTGGGGGTCAGGGGACAACTTAACTATGTTCCTGGAACGCTGCTGGCAATGGAGCTGAGTCTGAGGAGGGCGCCTGTGTTTGCAAGCAGGCAGCTTATAGTGTGTGGGATGTTTTATTTTAAGAAACTGGAGAAAGTAAACAGCCTGGAGTCGAAAATTTAAGAAAAAGTTTCAGTAAAGTTCTAAACTTGGTGAATGGGTGTAGGTGGGTGTAGTAGTAGTAAGTGATGAGTACCAGGGTGAGCAGTCATGACGACAGGTTCAGATGTAGTCACTGTATTTGTCACAGTCTCTGAAAGCACGCTCCCATCGGCATTGGTAGTGGTTTGAGTTGAGGTTTCATCCCTGCCTGCAGGATTATGTGTCCACTGCGGGACCTCATACCCAGGATCCTCTGTCGGGTCAGGAGATGCTGAGCTTCCAGCATGACTCAGGAGTGCAGCCAAGGCGTGGGCAGGAGGCAAAGCACTGCTCTGACCTATGAAATCAAAGATGAATCATATCAAAGGGATACTAATTAATTAATAGATCAATTGTTTTGTCAATATACCGGTAACTGTGTCTAAACACCCCCCACCTCCCCAAACACACACAATTCCCCAGAGAATTAAAATATTCCAATGTCTTGTTTTGTCCGACCAACAATCCCAAACCAAAAGATATTTACTGTCATAGAAGAAATAGAAATGATTCACACCTGTGTAGTCAGCTACTTGATTCATCTACTCATTGCAGCTCTAAAAACCCAATGATATTCAATTTATTATCATAAATATCCACAAAAATCAGCAAACTGTCAATATGGAAAAGCTGGAACCATATAATTTTTGGGCAATTTTGCTTTGATTAATCGACTGACACATTGCAGTCCTCTGTTAAAAAATGTATGCAATTTTTATTTAAACTATGTGGTGTAACACAGTAGTGTTGTGTATTTTGGTGCTAACTTAAATGTGATTTAATATAAAAATGAGATTATGATGAAAAGTGTAAATGAAGTATGCCTCTATTAAAAGTTCAAATAGTCAGCATGAGCAATAAAAATAAAAGCCCGCCTTGTTGGTCAAAGGAAGGGCTGGTGCTGAGCGGGGAATAAGAAGTTTATAAGAGGAGTTCAAAATGTAATAATGATTGAATGCAACCGACAGTCCGTTTCTATAAGATAAACAGACTGTCGAGAGCATCATGTGCGTCGGTAACCAGTCAACAGGATGTCAGTCCACAACATCAACCACAAAGACCGCATACACACACACACAAACACACACACACACACACACACACACACACACACCAGGGATGACACCTTACCTCTTGTCTGAGATGAGCCGGTAAGGACCACCAACACGCAAAACACCCAATTAATTTCAAATTGCATCTCATTCGCGGCCTTACCCTGCCGATCACAATAAAAACGGACCAAAGCAGGCTCTCCACGGCAGCTCTACGTTTTCTGCTCTGGGGTTGTTTCCGTTACGTGATTTGACAGGGCACATCATCAGCGCTAAAAATATCCTGAGGGAGTCGGGCAGAAGAGAAGCAGGGGTGGGGCTGCAGGGCAGGCTTCACGCAGGCGGCGGCGGGAGCACAAAAGACGCACGCGCTTTATCCTAAACAGCAAAACGCGTAACTGATCCCTCTGCACATTCATGTTTCACTCTCCAGCTCTGTGTTTTTTTCCACCACCTGTCAAAGTCACTCATCTCTGCATCCATTCCTCCGAGAGATGCATCGGTTAGCAGTCGCTGTTGCTCAGCTGCTCCAATCAGATGCCAGTGCGTCAGAGGCGCAGTCGTCTGCGTCAGGAGCGCCTGTTGTAGAGCGCTGTAGCAGATGAACACACAATCAGGCTGTGGGCAAGTTTAACTGTGTTATTGTAGGCTTGCTTCAATATTATTTTCTGGACATTAATCAATGATAGGTGGATAGGTGGATAGGTGTCAGTGTTTGCTGGTGGTAATGTGAGACAACAACTTTACAGTCCCCACAGAGGTCAGTATGTCGTCATGCCTGAGCGCACTGCCCACATGTGTAGGCCTACTGTACGGCTGCGTCCTCTGTCAGCGTGCTGTCACACACTTTGGAGGACAGTGTCTCCTCGTTGTAATTTCCTCCTTTTTTTTTTTTTTTTTTACCGACCAGGCTTTAATTTCTGAAGAATATCCATCCAACAGGGAGACACCTTCACGTTGCGCCAGATGGAGCCTCCAGCCAATCCGGGAGACAGCCCGGTAGAGTTGGAGTTAACGGTGGAGAGTGTGGAGTCCGTAAGTTACTTGTTAAAAATCGGCCACCTCACTGGACGACTGTTTATTGAATTGAACGCACAGACGGAGCTTCTGTAATACAATTTAAAACAACAATGCTAATTTGAATATATATGTTTGTCAAAGTAAAGAGCTGCAGCATCATCTCATATTGATCTGGATATTTTATTATAGGCTATATTAAGCCAGAGTGAAACAACTGCAGTTTGGTCAAATAAAAAACGATAGTTTGTCAATTGTACTTTACCATAGGGAGATCACACAAACTGGACCTTCTGTAACATGATACCAGCTATAAGCATATGCTGTCCTAATAATAACTAACACCATGTGCTTTGGATTAGTTGCCATAGCAACACATTTCTTTACTCTGTTCAAATAATTGGCCTTCCAGCAAGTCAGCAATTCAATTTAAAATCTTGTCATGTATCAACAAAATAAAACGCAGATGCATTTATTGTCATTATACCTCCTCAGTCAAAGTAGGTAGGAAATATGAGGATATTGATTTTTGAACTTTATAATGATTTTGATCCACTCCTTATCAATATTATTGTTATCTGTTTCTTACCAACTTACCTATTGTTCAAGTGTTCCCTTTGTTTTGGTTCTTCTTCCCTCCTCCTCCAGGCTCTCTACCAACTCTACTTTGACCCGGACATGGAGCGTAAGAACGTGGCGCAGAAATGGCTGGCCCAGGCCCAGGCCTCTGCACAGGCATGGCAGTTCTGCTGGGCCCTGCTTGGCCCTGACAAGGTTGGTTGTTATGGTTCTGCTCAAACATTTTTGCAACTGCAAAGTCTATATTTGTATTTCAGTGTGCAAGTACATCAAGCAGAAAATGCAGTTAAGAAAGAAAAAAAAAAGAAGTTTCAGTTTTCAGATTTTCAGAATGAAATTTCAGTAGGCCAATGTGTCTGTCTCTTTGCAGCTCCCAGAGGTGCAGTTTTTTGGCGCCAGTACCCTCCATGCCAAGATTGCCCGTCATTGGAGTGACCTCCCCACAGACCAACATGAGAGCCTGAGAATGCAGCTCCTCTCCCACATTCTACACTTCTCTTCGGGGCCCAAAATGGTGCTAACTAGGCTTTGTGTAGCCCTGGCTGCTATGGCTCTTAACTTAATTCCAGAGGCTTGGTCCCAGCCGGTGGCAGACATGGTGAGGGCCTTCCAACCGCAGAAACCTGAAGGTGGCTCTGGTGCAGAGGCCACCCAGGACCCTCATGTGCACTGCCTTGCACTGCTAGAGCTCCTCACCGTACTTCCTGAGGAGTTCCAGAGTAGTCGGCTGGCTCAAGCCCGTCGTGCCCAACTGAGGGAAGCCCTGACTGGGGAGTGGGCGGTGGTGTGTCCCATGTTGCGCCAGCTGCTCCAAAGCCAGGACTCCTCAAACCAGGTCAAAGAGAAGGTGCTGCGCTGCCTGTCCAGCTGGGTGGGGCTGGATGTGCCTTTAGGGGAGAGTCATGAACTAGTCCAGGACTGTTTTACTGTGCTGTCCAACCCTGAACTGTTCGACACGGCTGTGGAGACGATAGTTAATGCCATCTCACAGCCTGACTGCCAGAGGTGAGAAACGCGCTGGATCATAAACTCAATAACATCACAGTCAACATTCAGGTGTGTCAATCAGAACATGTGTGTGCAGGTACATTGATGCTCTGGTGAACTTGATGCCTCTGGTGCTGGGTCTCCATGACCAGCTGAAGACAGCAGCTCATGATGGGGACATGGAAACCTCACATGGTATCTGTCGTATTGCTGTTGCTATGGGGGAAACACACTCCAGGTACACACAGATGCACACACACACACACACACACACACACAAACATACACACACACAGCCATCCTGTAACCTGGCTTCAGTAAATGTCTTTTATTTCTTAATTTGGATCAATGTGTTTGTGTATGACAGGGTTTTATTGGAACAGGTGGAGCACTGGCAAGAATATCTGGCTTTGGTTAACATGATTCTTTTCTGTACCGGCATCCCTGGGCACTACCCAGTCAGTGAGACCACCAGCTCCCTTACACTCACCTTCTGGTACACACTGCAGGTAAGGAGAATGAATGAATGAGGTCTTTTTTTTCTTTTCAGTTTACTAAGTTACTCTTATGCATTTAATGTGAAAGTGTGTCTTTGTGTAACTCTGTCTTCCAAAGGATTTGGACACCAAATTGTCTCTGAATTTTTTTCTTGCATGTTCAGGATGACATCTTGTCATTTGAGGAGGAGAAGCAGGCAGTTTACCTGCAGGTCTACCGGCCAGTTTACTGCCAACTGGTGGATGTGCTACTACATAAATCCCACTATCCCCCCCAGGAGGAGTACGCCTCGTGGTCTTCCGATGACAAGGAGCAGTTCAGAATTTACAGGTAAGACACAAAACTAAAGGAGGAGGGAGGTTTAAGGAGCTCCCTCACAAGAAAGAAAGTGGACAGAAAGTACATGTCTGTCTCATTGTGTTACAGACAGAAGTGCTTTGGAATAACAACAATTTATTTTGCATTTCAGAGTGGACATTTCTGACACTCTGATGTATGTGTATGAAATGCTGGGGGCTGAGCTGCTCAGTAACCTCTACGACAGGCTGGGCAGACAGCTGATGGACCCCCAACAGTCAGCAGTGTGGCAGGTGAAAGTATTTAATTACTGACTCCAATTGAAACACTTCATGTAAAAATGAATGTATCATCATATACAATATATTCTATAAATTGAAGGTAATTGTAAACAGTGAATAATATCCAGGGATGGAGTGTAAATCCATTGTGTCAAAATCCCCCGATCTTAATTTTGAGCCTTGACTAAGTCTACGTTACATTAACTATTATGAAATTGGTATGAGTTACACAAAGTCTCAAGTCTTTTCTTGTGAAGTAAAGTAAATTAAACTAATAATATAATTTAGATTATAATCACAGACCCGTTTCCATGTACAGCTACTATCTCTATGCAAAGTTTTACAAAAAGATTTTTACAAAACGTGTAATCTCTCACACTGTTTTTCTCCCTCATCAGGACACAGAGGCTCTGTTATTTGGCTTCCAGTCCATAGCTGAGACAATAGATGTGAACTACTCTGATGTTATCCCTGGTCTTATCGGTCTCATCCCCAGAATCAACATCAGCAACTTTATGCTGGCTGACACCGTCATGTACACCATAGGTACATACCCAGACACCTGTTTCCTATTGTGTCCCTTCATATCTCTCTGAATCTATCTCTACTCAGCTTTAACAAACTCATTTACATTCACAATCCATGCTGAATTTCCCCTGTTGGCCAGGATCCCTGGCTGAGTGGCTGGCTGACCACCCAGTGATGTTGGGTGGGATTTTACCCATGGTGCTTCAGGGCCTTGTGAAGGCAGAGCTGTCTGTGTCCAGCATATCGACTCTGAAGAGGATCTGCAGGGAGTGCAGACATGACCTCGCCCCCTACACCCAGGATATCCTCACTGTGTCACAGGTCTGACACACAGCCTTTTATTTATTTATTTATTTTTACATCGTTGTAATTTTTAAATGTATTAACACTTGTGTAACTCTGCAGGATGTGCTGGTGAAAGAAATCCATAAGGTGAGCAAACAGCCTTCAAAGTCCACCAGTTCTTTCCTATTAGGCACCAGCCGTCTCAGTGAGGACGTCATGTATGATATATTGTGTACTGTGTGTGTCTCTGTGTGTCTGTGTGCAGAGCAGCCAGTGCATGTGGCTGATGCAGGCTCTGGGTTTCCTCCTGTCCGCCCTGCCGGCAGAGGAGATTCTGGTCAGACTTCACTCTCTCATGACTCCTCACGTCCAGAAACTGGACACACTTGCCCAGCAAGAGGTATATAAAAAAACTCTCTCTCTCCCTCAACTTCTACACAAAACCACACAAATGCTAAAATAATAATGTAGTAGAGGTTGTGCAAGTACAAATTGGTTATATCACGTATACTATATTAAACTCAATAAGTGCATTTGAAGCACATTTTGGTGATAAATGGTATGAATGCAGTTGATTGCATTTAATATGACTATGGTAATAATTCACTGTAATAAGTACACTACAAACCAGTACAATATATTTTAATGTAACTGTATGAAGATTTGGTAAACGTTGACATTGATTAATGTAGATAGAAGTATACTGCATAAGGAGTATCTTTAAAAGATGTTTTTAATATATAATGAACACTACTCCTATAGAGTGCGGATAAAATATATTTTAATGAGCTCATTGACACTCTTATCCAGGGTGATAGACAGTGAGGAGGTCAGGATTCAGTGTCTGTGTCTGACATGTCTGTTGACAAAGGACTCAGATACTAGTGGCTTCGTTTTAAAGCAGCATTTGACACAAGTTTTACGGTAACAGTAAACAGTAGAACAGTAAAATTGCCCATGGCTCTTACCATCATATCATTTCATCACGAGGGTACACATCAAACACATTCAGTTTGTCTGCCTTTGCAGCCTAATCCCACCAACAAACAGTCTATCATCCACATTCTGGGCATGCTGTCCAGTCTCTTTACCACTCTGGACATCAACAGACAAGCAGACAGCTCAGAGGGAGCATCCAGCCCAAGACCTGCTCCCTCACAGAGCGCACAAAATCCAGTAAGTTTATCCATAAATACTGTGCACTTACGGACATGGGTAACATTAGCTCCATTATCATTTATTACACCAGCTACTGTATCTTTGCTACTGTGAACTGAAAACAAGTGTGAAATGACTTTAACTGCTCCCTAACACATCATTCAACTGGTGATTTGTGCATCAATATTTTTGAACGTGTAAAAAATTTAAATATGCTGAAATAAACCAAACATACTTATTTGACAAGTTCATATGTACCGCATGACAAGTTTATTTTATCTCTTTCTGAGGTTGTTGTTGTGCTACAGCAAGTGTTTGCGTTGATCCAGACCATCCTCAGCAAGTGGCTTAACGACTCAGAGGTCGTCGAGGTAGGAGGGTTTTGAGTGCTTGCATAAATATGTGTGATGTTGTGTGTGTGAGTGTGTGTCTGTGCATGTATGATCTATCTGTGTGCGTTTTACTGACTCACACTCACTCGTAGCTCCCCTCTCTTTCCCTCCCTCCAGGCAGTGTGTGGGGTGTTTGATAAGTCAGTTCGAACCCTCCTACATGATTTCGGGCCCATGGTGGCTCAGCTGAGTGAGATGCTGGGCCAGATCTATAGCGCATTCCCACAAGCCTCAGCTCTGGACCTGGCACGGCAGGTACGCCTCCCACAGCTCAGGGCCTGAATAAAAGCATTTTCCCTCCAAATGCACTGAAGACACTTGGCATGTTCTTGGGATCACATGTCATTCACTTTCTTTTTTCTGTTAGATGGTTCACATATTTGCCGGAGAGGAACACCACATCTCTGACATCAAAAGCCTTACTGAAGTGTTGACTTCAGCCACACTTACCATATTTCAGCAAGGTAGCAGACGCCTGCAAAGAAATTTCTATTTATCTTCAGTTTGTCTTGTCTCATCTTATATTTATTTTACAGGTCCACGGGATCATCCTGATATTGCAGAATCATTTATGCACCTTCATTCTCAGGTGGGTTGAATATTTTAGTCCATTGTTTGGCACACAGAAAACCTTGCTAACCTCTTGGTGTTCTTTACTGTTAGATTCTTAAAAGGAAGTCTGATTTGTACCTGTCTGACCAGTTGGACGTTAAAGCGCTGTTTTACTGTGGTGAGTATCATTACATGCTTGTACTGTATACAGGTCTTTCTTACATATATGACTCAATATCTGCTGTAGGAAAAATAAGGAAAATTTTATGCATATTTCTGCACCTTTTCATGGCATAATTTTAGTCCCTTTACATACTCAATGTTCAATGCCATTTGTTCAAAAATTACTGTGTTCAAAATCAAGACTGTTCTCTCTTCTTTCCCCCATGATCTCGAAATTCTGCCTGAGACAACTATCATTAGTTGGCGCAGTCATTAAAAAGTTCTTTTTATCCTCTGTTTTCTCCAGGGATTCTATCACTGAAGTTCCCAGAGACACCCACAGTAAAAGCTGCCAGTCTGTTCTTTGTGAGTTGTGCGAGGTTTCACTGTAAGCTATAGTTTTGATGTCATTTCAACTCATCAGCTCATAGATTGTTGCTAATTTCACCCTGTCCCCGGCAGACCGAGCTGTTGCCTCGTTGTAAAGACATGCCCTTGCTGGGCGATGTTCTGCAGAGGGATGGAAAGCTTCTGACAGAGACTGTACTCCAGGTGAGTAAGCCATTAGACACAAGACAACTAGATATAGACAATGTGTCAGGCCCTGTGTAACATATTGTTATGCATTGTATTCCTGAGATTAAAATGGAAGCATACTGTTTGCTTTTATTTCTGTCTCAGGCGGTCGGAGGCGGTTCACCACGCAGTCTGACAGAGCACTTCTCTGAGGTGTTGTTGAGTCTGAACAGACACTGCCCAGCTCTGCTGTCCCAGTGGCTGGAAGAAACACTGCAGACCCCAGGGTTCCCCTCCGCCCAGGTCTCCACAGAGGAGAAACAGACCTTCAGACTGCAGCTTTTAAGGTAATAATATACGTGTTAAGGCTGTTTTCCTCCAGTGTTTTGATGCAGCATTAGAAAGCAAATCCGGGTTTTAAAAGGTGTCCTCAAAAGTCCTCGTAAAAAAACATAAATCATATGCTGGTGCCTAATAGAAAATACTGTAAGAAAAATTCATCATTCAAGCAAGGAAAATGACAAACAACCTTTATGAAATCATAATTTCAAATGTGTAGTCATTTAGTGATTATTAACAAAACCGCTTCATATGATATTAGGTCATCTTCATCCACACCTCACACTGTGATAGTCCTAATGAGACACCTTTAATAAAATAGTTTGAGAGACAAATTGTATCTTGTCATGACTATTATAAGCATGTGATTTATATCCTTGAAAATAACTGGGACTGTAAGTAATCTTAAAATAATTATTTCATGATTTACACTAAATAAAAAAGCATAATTGGTCATAATAACAATACTACATCATTACTGAACAGTTCTGACCCTTTTAGCTTAGGGAAATAAAAGTATTTCCTCATCACAAATCCAATTTTTGGATGACGGTTGAGGCCAAAGTGACACAGTGACATGTGTTTTGACAAAGTTCATTGACATCGTTTTCTTTCTTCCAGTGAGCAAACCAACAAGCGTCGCGTGAAGGACATCGTGAAGGAGTTTTCTTTGCTCTGTCGGGGCCTGCAAGGGTCTGGATACTAGAACACTAGAGTGTGCCACTAGCACTCGGGACTTTCCCAAGTCCATCTCTGAGAAGGTAACCACAAACAAATCGGAAAATGTCAATGATAAATGGAGTGTTCACTCGACTATTGAAAAACCTTAACACTTGGACTGAGCCAAAGCAAACACACAGATGAAGTGGACTGTTATTTGGAGGAGGGACCTCTGTGTGACATTTTTTTAATACCTTTTTCAAAGCAGGATCAAATGAAAGTGCTCCTTATCTCCAGGCATGGATACAGTCCATCTGACAAACTGAAAAAACACTAATAAACGGTTCATTCTTTGCAGCTGCATGAGCAACTGTGTGTGAGTGTTCTCTTATTTATTGTTTCTCTTCTGTTGTATACTGCTTGTAGATCATATTCACACATTATCAAAATATAGAAACCCCCCCCACACACACACACACACACACACACACACACACACACCATCTTCTCTCTATTACAAAGGAGAGTCTTTTAAAAATGTGACGTCTTACATTATATAGCTTCGAACTCTTGTACATTTATACATCTGCTAATATATACTAAAACAATTTCATCACTTCCACAAAAAACAAAAAAAGACAACACCTACATTTTAAAGCAGACAACATGTCCTGACAATATACTGTTTTTTTTCAGTCATCAGTGACATGGCAGTTGTTGATGGAAGTCGGCATCCTCTGTAGAAAAGTGGATTTGAAAAGGACTGCCATAGTAGTGGTTGGTGCACTGAGGGATGGTGCTGAGATGAGCAGGCTCTAAGAGCTAGTCTGTGAGTGTGGTTGGTGACTCTGTGCGTTTAAACCAAAGAGCTCAGTCCTGAAACCAGCCCTGACCCGGGCTGTTCACTATCGAATTCTTGTGAAGAGGTTCAGCACTGACTTTGATTCCTGGGAAGACAAGGAAATTAAATAGTGTCAAAAAAATTTAAATATGTCACATTGTCCTTGAATCCACAGTTGCCATTATATGTCGGGAGAACATTCATTTTAAGAAATTTTTAAATAATGGTTTAGTGAAATTCAAGTACTTAAATCAGACATTACGCAGGCTTTGTCATGTTATGATTTTGTCCATGGGCCTTCAGAATTACTTTCAAGAACAACTTTCAAGATATCGTTCACTAACTTCAAACAACAAAGGCATCAGTATCTGTATATAATATAGATGTGGCACTGTAACTGACAAATACACAGTACCTTGGTGCAGCGTGTCTTACTGAAGACGTTCCAGAAACGTAGCGTCTCATCCCCGGCTCCTGTAACGATGGCCTCCCCATCTGGTGACACGGCCTGAGAAGGATGGACGAAGAGAGAGAAAAACTAGTGGGGGCGACCCTGCTGCCATGTTATGCTACTTAGTACATTTCAGGTGGAAATACTGTAGTTTTTAATCTATTACATTTATCCAACAGCTGAAGTTACTTTGCAAATAAAGTGCTCTGCACACCCACACAGGTGTGTTCAATAGCTTTTTCCAATGGTTCGTCTACTCATGTGCAAGTTGGGTGGAACTATGAGATGTTGCCAAACTCTGTATACTAATAAGAATCGTAAAATTGTCCCACCCTAACAGGTGGGGACATGTCAATCAACAGCAGTTTGTACATAGCCTCACAGTCCTGAGAAAACAACATGTACATTTTACACTTACAGGGTGCACTCTGCATAATGAGTAATTCGAAAGAACATTTCTCTGATAATGCTTACATACTCTTACATACTTTTACTTAAGTATGATTTTAAATGTAGGATGTTTATTTGTAAACAGTATTTTTACACCCTGGTTTTGCTACTTAAAGCATCTGAATACTTGCTCCACCACTGGATAAATGCTTCCTGTGCATTTCATAATCTATAAGGGTAGGTTGAGTTGGTAGTCCAGTTACATTGACACTGAGCATACACGGCCATTCATTTTGAGCTTTAGTCTTACCAGATACAACACTCTATAGGAGTGTCCTGTCAACTTGGCCACCTGCGTCAGTGACGGATACTTCCACACCAGGATCTGGTTCTGAGAGTAGCCGTGAGTGCTCACCTGTTAACAAAAGGGACAACAATGAACTAAAAATCCCAATAAAAAAAAACCCACAACTTCCACTTAGTCTGGACTTCTGTAGTGCTGCGCTGGACTTCATTGTCAACTCTCAGTATAATTCAGTCCAATACAAAACCCACGCTAACTACAGTACCGTCTCAAACATTACTACACTGTTGAATCAGCGTCTTTTTGATGCTGTACCAACAAAAACTGAACATTATACAGTAAGCTTCACATTCAGTAGGTTGCTGTTGCAGAGATATTGTATGGCATTATATGTGCACTCACATACGTGCTGAATAATTAGAAACAAAGTATATTAACTGGTCAAAATGTTACAAAATGTCCCTTTACTTTAGACAAAAAAACAATAAAAATGTGAATGTGAAATATTGCTAGCTTCAGCTGCTGTCATTTTTATCCAATAATGTGATTATATTTTTTGTAAATTTATTACATTAATGGATTAGGAAGCATAATATCTATTTTGACCTATTATTAAATCAGAATCAGAATCAGCTTTATTTGCCAGTTTTGTGTACACATTCCAGGAATTTGACTCAGGATTGTACATTGCACACGATGTGCTTACTTACAATAATAAAATCAGACACAGGCTACAGTTTAGAGAACACATATATACACACTCTACAAAAAGAAAAACAGTATAGACAAATTGAGACAATAGTGCAATATTATTATTATTATTATTATGACGTACATGTCGAAGGTGGATGAGATAAACAGGTGCACATACACATACATGTACAAAAGATGCTGGAATAATTAAGTATTGTGTGCAGGTGTTATGTACTTGAGGTAGGTGGATTTGGTATACAGCGGGGGTTTTCAAAGTCTGAGACTGCTGGCCTCCCCTCAGACAAAGCTTGGGAAACGGCCCTCCCATCACATCTTTAGTTTACTTTGTAAGTTTTGCTCAATTCCTGGATGCCTATGGTATCATGATTCTATTATTTGATCCTATAGACACTCAAAATTTGAGCCAAAATATCCTAATATTGCTGTTTGACATATCCTTGAATTGCCAATATTTGCATACAGAGCTTGCATCTCCATGGCAGCATGTACATTTGCGAGTCTGTGCTTGTGTATGCTGTGTGTGTGTGTGTGTGTGTGTGTGTGTCCTCACCAGTTCGTTGGCATGTTTGGACCATGCCAGGTTGCAGACCTGGGAGCCGGTGTCGGTGCTCTGCAGCGCCTGACCTGTCAGTGTGTTCCAGAAGCGCAGGCAGCGGTCGGCAGTGCCGCCCCCGGACGCCAGCAGCCCGTGTTGGTGGGGCGACCAGGCAATGGCCTTCACCGCTGCCAGGTGGTCACTGTACTGCTGCACAGGGAGCAGGCTGGAGCTGTTCCACACCAGCAGCTGGAAGTGGATCTCAAAGCTTGAATATGTTCACTTTTACTGTAACAGATCATTCCAGCTAGTCTCAGGATGCTTCCCTACAGGATAGGTCAATTTACTGAAAAGTCACTAAAGTTAAGTTTTAAATTCTCTCACCTTGTTGTCGTTGCCTCCGGATGCAAGGTGCTGGTGGTCAGGAGACCATTTGAGACCGCACACTTCTTGTCTGTGACCTTGCAGCCTCCTCTCAGCAGAAGGGGGGGTTCTGACATCCCGCTGTAGGATCACTCTGTCCCGACTCCCTGACGACAGCTGCTCTCCATTCCACGCCAGGGCACCTTGGGCACAAAGGGTAGGAGGAGATGGTCTCATATTTCACTGTGGCTGTCATGAATTCATCTGGTGTGTCTTGATATGATAATAACACATGGTCAGTGTTACAATACACACCATATATTGGAATTTAGGGCTATGGCCAAAACTTTTCAAAACCTCTGTTAGGAGATTCTCCTGTAATTCTTTTTTGTTTTGCTAAAAGTAGACTCAAACTTATTTTAACCAGCAGTTCGTAATTCCACTTCACTCCAGCTACGACTGACCTACACGTGCGGAGTGACCCTCCAGACTGGTCAGCTTCCTCCCTCCTGCTGCGTCCCAGATCTGAACGTAACCCTTGTGGGTTCCGACGGCAACGAGACTACCCTGATAGGACCAGAGCCAAAGTCAAACATGCAGTGATTTCACCATTTTTTCTCTTCTATAATTAATTATCAATTACAAATAATTTATTTTCTCTTATACTACTGTCATGAATAAGCAGCAAGTCTAGTCTCACCCTCTCATTCCAACAAACTGATGTAACAGAGTCTCCGTCCACTGAAAGGTCACATAACCTTGTCACCTGTTAAAAGACACAAAGTATATTCATTTTCCACTTTTCTCTTCAGACACACACTATATTCCTTCCTGTTTATGCTTCAAATTACAACTCAGAAGAGAATCTGCAATAAAACTCAAAACCGTAAACGACTGTCTTTATGTTGTCCTCTGACCTGGCTGGTGCAGGCACTCCACAGGTACACACATGCTCCTAGTCCGACACTGAGCAAATTGCCCGCTGACCAGTCTACCAGGTTGAGGTAGAAGTCGTCCTGCAGCTCCGGAGCGTCCAGCACTTTGAAGGGGATCTTGGAGATCTTGCGGGCTGGTTTACGAGGGGAGCGAAGCAGTTTGTGACTACGGAAACGCAGAGAAGAAACGTATCAAACTAATCTGTTATCAGACAGCTGTTCCTGTCCAGTGTGCAGCATGCGAGATATGTCGTACCTTTTGTTACTAAGTGGAGAAAGGGAGTACGGTGAGACTTCATTATCGCTATTGAAAGGCACTCTCTTAGTGTGGACAGTGTACTGCGGAGGACGAACACACAAAGCAGAATTATAGTTTGGGATTATTTTAAAGTTAAGCCGCACACAGTTAACATTAACTAATGTTAATGTGTTTTTTTACGAAGCAAACAAGTCAGCAACATCAACATATTCATGAGAAAATCTTGGATACGACCAAAATCTTTCCCTTTCGTCAAGCTGGCTTGAGTTAATATCATTCCTACTAAGCTTACAGCTTCATCATTATGACATCACTGTTAGTGACTTCTATTTGAGAACAAAATATTCTGGAAGTGAAGCACTTTTTTTGTTCTTCTTCATGACTTGTACCCTAAAAAGGCTGTGAGAGTCTTGAGAGAGGACTGCATGCCGCCGGTCGTCCGTGTGAGGGTCTGGCACAGTCTCTATCCCTGCCCCCAGTAACTCGTTCCTCAACAGGGCAGCGTATGCCACAGCATCTGGGGGGTGGTGATGGAGATACAGGTGATGCTGGTGTGGCTGCAAACTGGGATGATTCAAGATTCAAGTACAACAAAGCGTAAAAAAAAACAACTGACCTTTGCTTGAATCTGAGCTGGCATCCTTTGCTTTATGGCTCTGATTTGGGGAGCGACAGTTCTCCTGTGGAGAAAAGGAAGTCCATTTCGACATAGTTGTGATCGTCAAGCTGTGTGTTATTGTTGGGCCGTGTTAAAAGGTCAAGCTGACTGAGTAGACGAAGAACTAACTGCTCACATTGGCATAGTGGAAGTTGATGCTCCAGTTGCTTCCAGCGCGGGTGGGAATGAAGCGGTCCCCTGACTTAACACTGACAGGACTGCAGGTAACACTTACACACTGGGATGGCCAAAGAGAGACAGTAAAACCATTTCAACCTACTATTTTGAAAAAAAAGATGTGGGCATACAGGGTCTTTAAATGTCTGTACCATACCATAAGGAGAACTAAATTATACCAAACAGATTCACAGGGGATAAAAGATTCACCCAGTTATCATACACACACAAACAAGTCAGCCTGTTCCATAAACCAACATTCACAGACATAAAGAGATTTTCTATCCCTCTCTGTATCTCACCTTTGACAGGCGGGCCTCTGTCGGCAGGTTCTGGTGGTTGATTTGCCTCAGCAGCCGTCTCTCGTACTCTTGGTCCATCTCCTCAAGGCTGACGAGCAGCAAGGCCCCTCTGCTGGCTCCCCGCCCCCTTTTTTAAACCTCCGCTCCCTCCCGTTGAGGAAATCCACACTGGATGCCCATCTCTGTGGAAGAAGAAAGAAACAAAACATGTCAGCTTAATTCGGAGCAGAAACCAATGTGAAGAGTCCAAGGACACAAGCAGCTATTTTGAATGGGTTAACGTTACCCACACACCAAACGGCCCGGTTAGCACGATGCCTGTGCATGTCAGCGCACTTCAGGTGCTATTAATGTTGCCCGTGACATGGTTTAAAGAGCAAGCAGTTTCTCACTCACATAAAAGCAGACAGATGTTGAGGTAAAACTATGCTCGCGCTCACATCAGCCCATTTACAAGCAATGTAACATCAGCTGACGGCTCGACTGACGTTGTCTCTTACCCGTCTGACACGGTGGGCTCAGGTGACCAAAACAACTGTCATCTTCGGTGGGAAAGATCAGCGCTGCCGCGGGGACACTGTGCTCGTTTTCTTCCAAATGACAGTGGTGCACCAAAATGCCAACGCGATCCGCTGGTGTTGTTTATGTTCGCGACAAAGATGGCGACCGAATCAGCTGTAGCAGAAATTCTTGGGCTGACTTCTGCTGTCTGTGCAGTCCAAGCAGTGCAAGGCTCAACTGCGACGCCCGCTGTCGATACATGCTCTCTGCATCACAAGTCACACTGCGGTTAGTCCCTATGTGGTCACAGGGTGTCGCTACTACACTGCAAAATAATTTGCCTTGTGCTTCCAAGCAGAGGGATTATGCGCTAGAAATCGAGTATGATGACTAATATGCTGAAAGTCGTGTAGTCTGCGCGAGCCTTAAGGCATGGGTTTCAAAGTCTGAGACTGTGGGCTTCTCCTCAGACAAAGCTTGGGAAAAGGCGCCCCCTCACCCCCCTTAGTTTACTTGCTCAGTTTCTCAATAACCTGGATACCTATGGGAACGCGATTATTTTATTTTATCCTATAGACATTCAACAATTGAGCCAAGATACTTAAAATTGCTGTTCAACTTCAGACCTCACCAAAATACATAAAAAAAGGTCTGTCCTAAGGCATTTATTAGTTTCTTACTCTGATAAAGTGGGGGGAAAGTAGCCTACCAAAAACTTCTGTATGCTATTCTATGTGATCTACTTTTGATAACTAATGTAGGCTAATACTTTTTCACTTCCATTTACTGAGCCTCTCCTGAAACTGTTTTTCCAGACAAAAGGACTATACACATGTTCATGTATGTGGCACGTGAAATCCCAGTTTTAATAAGGTCAGATGAAAATGACAAAAATAGTTGATAAAATTGATAAAAATTTTCATTTTTTATTATTTTTTACACATACAGCATTTGGGTTCTGTGAGACGTCAAACAATGAGGAAGTAAAGCCAATGTCAACAAAACACAGGGATTAAACAATTATAGGGATTATACCACAATCAGAATAAAAAAAGAAAATATATGAAAACTATTTCCCCATACCACCACACACCGCAAAAGCCATGGTTTCTCCTACATTTCTAATTAACTTTAAAACCAACCTCTCACAATCATTTGCATACCATCTGTGCTTTCATCAATAGTTGCATGTCAAGCAGAGAGTGGGGGCATTGATAGCACATGTTTGCCTTAGGGCCCCCTGTGTGTGTATGTGTGTGTGTGACTTCAAAGTAAATAAAGATCTTACATTTGCCCTCACTGACACTAAATTTTCCATCCCCTGCTTAAAGCGCTGGAGAGCACACTTCGCAAATGAAACAGCAGATAAACATTTACTCTTTGAACTCAACACGTGTGGTTTTTGCTCAAACACTGACAAAGAGAACGAGACGGAAATACTGGACCGCTGCTGCCAGCTCTTTAATGAGACTGACTAACACGGTAGAGTGGAGACAAGGCATGGCATTTCTGGTGGCACACTGGTCTGCAGTATGCTACATCTACATTTAGGCCTACATACAGACTTTCATTTAAATAATGGCCCAAAGCCCAAAGAAGTCAAATGATCAGATATTTCCCAACTAGCAAAGATTAGAGCAGTATTTCCCAACGTTTTGCCACATCTACCCCCATAATAGTGGGTGGGGGTTACTGGGTTTATCTGCAAAATAATCCCTTGGATAATGATAGGGTAAAATTTGCATCAGATTCAAACATCACACCAATAGGCTATATATTATAATTTAATATGTGGAGTTCAGCAGCACTAAGTTATGGTATTGTCATTATTTCACCATTATTAAACTACTACCCATTATTTTAGCTAACAACTTCAACCATTTATCCATTACTTTTAGCTAACTATTTTAAATATCGTGATTGCTTTTACCTAACCATTTTAACTGTTATTAATTTACCTACTTTGAACTAAATATTGGCACTAGTTTTGGCTAGCTAGTTTTCATGCTCTTTTAACATAGGCCTAGTGTTCAGGTGTTACTGCTGACTCAAAATGTTGGTAATGTTTTCATTTTAATTTTAAATGTAATTTTTTTTCAGGTGTGTGAGCAACATTCACTTCCCATACCCCCCTGGCAACCCTGGTTTGGGATCACTAGATTAATACAAATTTGAGTACCAGAATTCCTTTTTCTAATTTCCTACCCATTTGATCATTTCACAATTACCCAGGTTAATCTTGTGACCCTTTGGTGGGGGCCTGACCCCTACGTTGGAAAATACTGGACTTACTGTTTATAAAGTAGTTAAAACTAGCCCCAACTCTGCCAGTAAAACATAATGTCAGTTATGCCATAATGCATCAGTGACTATCTAATGTACTATAATATATCAGGAACGGGCCATTTCTCTGTATAATGAGAGTAAAATTATTTATAATTGAGTATTTTTATATTATGGTATTGGTACTTTCACTTAAGTTAGGTATATGAGAAGTTTTCCACCACGGTAGGCCTACAAGTTTACTCTACTCACCACGCACACATTCCACACATGTGCACGCATGCAGACCCACAGAGACACAAACACCAGGATTAGCTACTTACAAGAAGCTATCTGACCATCATCACATTTTGCTTTTAGAGAGCCCAGTCACAACAGACTCTCTTATCTGCATCCTCCATCACTTCTACATGGAGCAACGTGCAGCCATGCCCACGTTTGGGAAACTTGAGGCCGACGTGGAGGCCAGCGTCTGTAGGTGTAGAGTGGCTGTCTGCCCCGGTCAGGGTGGAGGGGGAAATGCTGCTGCCTTATCGCTCCTGTAAGACAGAGCAGTCCAACTGGCACAGAGGAAGCTGGGGCAGTGCTTGCAGACTGTGACTCTGTAAGATACATACTGGAATTCACAACAAAACAACAACAGGAATCTGACTAATCTCATCTCTCGTACAATGACAAGAAAAATAAAAGTTTCAGAATGATAAATAATTGGAAAAAATTGACTTTGCGACACTGGAGGTGTTAAACGCAGGCGTAGCATTTTTTCCAGGCAAACATGAACAGCTTTATTGTTCATATCCTCTCACAGAAAGATGTTATGGAAAAGGTAGTGCTGGTACATGGGCCTGGAAAATACAGCAGCAGTGTATTACCGTAAAAAACAACAATCTTATCTTTAAATCATGTCAGCAGTGCCATGTTGTTTAGTCAGGTTAACAAACTGTGTTGTCAAACTCTAATTTCCCTATATTTTAAATATATATTTGTGTGTTTTGGTGAGAAATAAAGGGACAACATGCAAGAATAAAGCTCCCAGGTCATATTCCTATCTAAGCCTCGTTGGTAGATCTAAATGACCGAGTTTGCATTGTGCTGCAGAGAGCATGTTTTGTTTATCTCACCCCTATAGATTCTGAAGGCTTCCCCTCTCTTTTTCTCTCTTTCAGTCTCTTTCCCTCTACCAGTGAAAGTGCCACTGCAGTGCATGTTGAACATCTCCTCCCACGCACTGGCTCACTTTGACACACCAGAGAGCCTAACTACCCCCCACTCCCCCACTGTCTCTGAGTTTGTGTCAAATAAGGACAACTATTGATCTGGGCAAAATCAAGAGAAGGAGATGTGGGTGAAACGTGATTTGGCTTACAGTGGATCTTTATATTGATCGGACCACCATGGTAGCAAAGTTCAGAGCCGGTTATTTGGTGAGAAAAGCCTAAATCCACACTGCACATGGAATGTGGTGTTGGTATGGGTTTCAGGTTGCATCTGTACATCCATAATCAATATTCACTATTCCATTTTTCTTCTTTTCCCCTCAGGTGTATTGGGTTTCCTCTTCACCCATCTTCAAGTGCCACATCTGTTTTGCAGTGTGTATCTGATTGTGTGTGTATGTGTGTGTGCGTGAGAGCATGCATGTGCCTCAATGTGTTATCTCTGAGTGTGCATGTATAATCCCAGGGGTGTTTTTATTATTTATTTTTTTAAATAAAAAAATTAAAAAAGGATGACAGCATGCTCTTGTGAGCCACTGCGTCCCCACAGGGATGTTCCCTTTCGTGTCCTAACAATTCCCAGGCTGGCAGCACGCTGGGTAACAAGCCCTGAGGAATCAGCACAAATGTCAGGCTGGTGCCATGTCCTTAAATGCATAGTGATAAATGTGATTTGACACAGACCACTGACTGCTTTACACACAGGCTAATGTGTGTAATGAGAAAAATGAGAAAAATACATTTATCACAGAATTACCATAATATTTTGTACTCCACATGCTTAACCTGAGTTATATTTTTCTGTTTTTTCCATAAAGGCAAAGTCTGATTAATATTACTCAAAGTTGAAAGTAAACACTGCATGGCCTTGTTTTCCCTCATGGAAAGGTCAGAAGACCATGTCTTACATTTTGGATGTGTTTTGACACTTCTCTTGCATTAGCTCATTCTGTGGATTACATAACTGCTGCCATAAACATTATATATATATATATGACAATATTTGAGGGATTTGCATGCACACACAAAACCAGACTGAACAATGGCCTATCTAGGATGACTGCCGCCATGTTTGATAACTAGATGATCTGTGACATTTTCTGGGAAGGACACATCCTGTTATTGTCCTAATCCTGCATTTTAGAGTCCATGAAACACAAGAAACAGACACACACACACATATCCAAGAGGCCTTAGAGGAAGTTAACTGCCTCATCATTTTCTTTAGAGCAGGGCAGAACTGTCTTTTTCAGCACACTTCCTTACCCATCTGTCTCAGCCACTCTGAGCTGATCTCTGCCATCTACACACACGCCTGGAAAGCTATTGAATTATCCTGGAATGCCCCATATTACCCTGTATTCCTGCCACTGACTGCCCAGTTGACTTCAGTCCTTACTGTCAACCCAACTAAAAACAAACAGCAGCTGGCCAGGAGAAACTCCAGGAAGACATTTGTTTTTATAAAGTGGATATGGAGAGAGCAGGTTTGTTTTGCTGGAAGTGGTTCTCTTCCTCTCTTGCCTTGGCCCCAGGCCGTGGGCCCTTTCAGGGCCTGGCTGGTAGAGTGGAGAAAGGAGGTTGACTGGCTGTCAACTGGATCCACTGGCAGTAGGAGCCTGCGGCCCTGCCTGAACCCAGGCAGCTCACAGACACATGCTGCTGGGGCCGGGGCGGTCTGCCCTCACCCTGCTGACGTCAGTCACCAACAGACCACAAGACTTGTGTTAGAGTTTCAAACAAACACGCTGCCCATTGCCATGGCACTATGGACCACCACCATGGAAAACGCCAGTCCTCGTCTGCACCCATGTTTACCATAAACAGTTGCCTCATTTTTGCTGAATGTAAAAGAAGAGGACAATGGTTCAAGTTTCTTGTTGTCATCCATATACAAACAAACAAACAAAACCAAATCTAATCTCTTCATAATCTGACCTGTGATTAATTTATTATATTAATCAATTATATATCAAACATGGAATACATTTTAGGTAAGGACATTTTGCACTGTCAGGAAAAAAGGACCTAGATTGGACTCCGATAGGACTAGTTCAGTATTTCTCTGCACTGTTTTCATAGCTAAGTAATGAGTGCCTTTGAAAACACTGGTCACCAGATGAATGCAGTAAAATACCAGAATTTCACGACAGCCAGAACTCTTTATCTCAGCACATGAGCAGAGAACTAATGGCAGTTTAAGTATTAATGATATTTATCAGTGGTTTAAGAAGTACTCCACTCTTTTAATTAAGTAAAAGTAGCAATACCACAGTGTAGTACATACTTTGTTACAAATAAAAGTCATGCATTTAAAATTTGTCTTGTGTAAAAGTACAAAAGTATTAGCATAACAGTATACTTGGTTACTTTCCAACCACTTATCCACCCTAAAACCTTTCACCACAAAGGCCGTGAAGATGAGATTACATGTCTTCAGTTAAGTCTTCCCTCTTACTCAGAAACTGAAATCTGTAAAAGTCAACACTTGGCTTCATGCTGATTTTACTCAGCATGCCTCCTGTTGAACACGTATTCCAGATGCTTATCTGCCTGGGTCAAGGTACCTTAGGGCCCAGCACACAGCATCACTATCTCTGCCCTTCCTGTTTACATTTCAAATCAGAGTGAAGCCCTGTCACTGGTGTCACTGCAGGGAAGAGACTAAAGACAAATAGTTTTCCTCTTTCTGTGCCTTCCACCTGGTTTTCTCCCCTCGGAGTTGCAAAACTGGAACTATGATGTGAACAAAAAACACATTGGTTACTCTATTGTAATTGGGGATCATGTTTGTGAATGTGGCTCCTTTTAGTCATTTATAGGTAAAACAAATTCCAACATATAATCACTCCACCTTCAGGGTGATAAAAAGTTTTGAGATGAGGATAAAAATATATAAATTCATGACTATGTAATTCACTAGTTCTAATAGTTTGTTTGCTGATGTAATCCAAGAAACTCAGAGACCAGAACATTCTGTAAT